>NC_064642.1:429435666-430080041 GCF_023864345.2 Schistocerca serialis cubense
CCATCCCTGTTAACAAGGTTGCTCGCTAATTTAATCTCAACTGCCTCCCGAATCACACTGTCCCAATAGCTGGACGTGCATGCCAATATCTCGGTGTTATTATATAACATGGGGTGACCAGTATCCAAGCAATGTTCGGCAATAGCAGATCTATTTGGCTGCTGTAATCGTGTGTGCCGTTTATGCTCAGTACATCTGTCCTCCACGGTCCTGATAGTTTGACCAATATATGCCATGCCGCAGCTACAAGGGACACGATATACACCGGCCTTACGCAGTCCAAGATCATCCTTAACGGAACTCAAAAGTGCTCTAATTTTAGATGGAGGTCGGAAAACACATTTCACATCGTATTTCCGTAAAATACGACCGATCTTATTGGACGTGTTTCCTACGTAAGGCAAGAAGGAAGTAGACTTAGGTGTTGACTCAGAATTATCATCAATCACCTGATGTACAGTTGGTCGATAGCGCAACGCACGTTCAATCTGTCTATCACTGTAACCATTTTGACGAAATGTAACTTCAAGATGGGACAGCTCAGCTGGCAAAGTCACAGCGTCAGAAACGATATGTGCCCTGTGTACCAAGGTACGAAGTACCCCTTCACGCTGAGCCGGATGGTGACAACTATTAGCTTGTAAGTACAAGTCGGTGTGAGTACGTTTCCTGTAGACTGCATGTCCCAATGATCCATCATCCTTCCTCCTAACCAACACGTCGAGAAAGGGAAGGCAACCATCCTTTTCCACCTCCATCGTAAAACGAATGTTCGGGTGGATAGGAGTTCAGATGTTCTAGAAAGACATTCAAATTCTCCCTACCGTGAGGCCAAACAACGAAGGTATCGTCAACGTATCTATAGAAACAGGCGGGTTTTAAAGGCGCCGACTCCAATGCACGTTCCTCGAAGTCTTCCATAAACAAATTTGCGATCACAGGAGACAACGGACTACCCATCGCAACTCCATCTGTCTGCTCGTAATACTGGCCATTAAATAAAAAGTAAGTGAATGTCAACATATGCCTAAAGAGATTAGTTAAATCAGCACCAAACCTGGCTTCAATTAACCGCAATGAATCAGACAGAGGAACACGAGTGAAGAGAGAGACCACATCGAAACTCACTAAAATATCAGAGTCATTCAGCCTCAGTCCCTCCAAACGACGTAAAAAAATCAGCTGAGTTCCTGATATGATGTTCACACCGTCCTACTTGTGGACTCAACAGAGAAGCAAGATGCTTGGATACACAATATGTCGGGGCGCCGATGTTACTCACTATAGGACGGAAAGGAACCCCTTCCTTATGAACCTTTGGAAGGCCATATAACCTAGGGGGAACCGCACTATAGGTGTTAAGCCTCTTGATTGTGTCCTGTGACAAACCACTTTTCTTCAGGAGGCTGTTGGTCTTTCTCTCAACACTTTTCGTGGGGTCAGCATCGATTCTGCGATACGTTGAATCAGATAGTAAACGTTGCATCTTTTGTACATAATCATGTTTATTTAAAACAACGGTGGCATTGCCCTTGTCAGCAGGTAAAATAAGTTGTTTGAAAGTTGTATACGCCAGGAGAAACTCAGGTCTCACATCTCCTACCCGTAAAGGGATCTTGAAGTTTCCCCTGCGTATTGATTGGTCCATCATATTTCGGGCTTGCAGGCAGATCACGTTGACATCTTGATGGACCAATCAATATGTCGGGAAAACTTCAAGATACATATCAGGCACCTTTACGGGGAGGAGATGGTAGCAAACGTCCAGAGTTTGGATAAGTTACGCAACAAACGAGCAAGATTACTTAGCTCTCTGTGTTTTTTATTGAAGTGTCGGGACAATGGCTTTATCCTTAAGTTTGCCAAAGTGACACATTTCATCAAGACTGCCGTCGCCAGGAATATAACTCGGAAGGCTAGCCTGGCTCTAGTAAAGGAGATGATTTGCTTCACTCACCGTGAACTGGATCTGATTTCAAGACAACTGTATCACCTTCATTTGGAAATAGCATCCAGTCTTCCTTCTTTCACCTGGGAGTGGGTTGATGGAGTCACTTGGGCCAAAGCGGACTGGGCTCACAACAAGTCATCTTCTAGGCAGTCATCGAAGTTTGCACGTCTATCGACAGCATCGCCGCAAGAAGGCACTTTTCGACGCTCCGTGGTTAATTTCACAGATAGAGTTTTGGACAATGCGACGCTGTCTGTACTCGGAAAAGGACTTAACTTCGCTCCTACACCTAAGACTCCACCTTTTGCGGATTTCATAAGTGCTATTGAAGAAGCTGTTAGACCCCTTCCCAGCGATGCAGCTGAAGAAATCAGGCGTGAAACATGCCGTGCACTTAAGAAAGCGACTCCTCTGAAGAACAACATTTCTTCTAGCGAAAGGGCTGCACTTCGCAAACTACGTGAAGATCCCCACACTGTGGTTCTCCGAGCGGACAAGGGCAATGCGACGGTACTTTTGCCACGAAACATCTACAGCGAGAAGATTTATAGCCTCCTTGGTGAATCCACATATCGGAAGATCGACAAGGATCCGACGAGCAGAGTAGAAAGAAAAACGACAGTTTTGTTAAACTCTTCTACGCTTCCACCTGAAGTCATTAAAAGACTGAAACCGCATAGCTCTGTTCCACCGAGGCTTTATGGTCTTCCGAAAATTCATAAAGAGGGACTACCATTACGCCCTATTGTTAGTAATATCGGTGCGCCAACCTATGACTTAGCACAACATCTGTCTTCGTTACTGAGACCTTATGTGGGCAAGTGTCCACATCACATTCGTAATTCCGCCGATTTTGTTAGTAGACTGAAGTCGCTCCAACTCCACAATTCTGACTTATTAGTGAGTTTTGATGTCATCTCTTTTATTTACTAAGGTTCCACTGATGGATTCACTGGTACTCATTAGCAGAAGGTTCAAAGCCGACATAACAGCCTTATTTCATCATTACCTGTCCTCAACTTATTTCTTATTCAATAATGAATATTTTGATCAAGTTGACGGTGTTGCCATGGGCAGTCCTTTGTCCCCTCTGGTAGCAAAGCTTTTTATGGAGGACTTTGAGGAGAAGGCACTCGAGTCGGCTGAATTTAAACCGAAAGTCTTCTGGCGTTATGTGGGTGACACATTTGTAGTTTGGCCCCATGGAGAAGAAAAACT
The DNA here is from genome assembly GCF_023864345.2 of Schistocerca serialis cubense. NCBI lineage: Eukaryota > Metazoa > Arthropoda > Insecta > Orthoptera > Acrididae > Schistocerca > Schistocerca serialis. The sequence continues at coordinate 429,438,836 of NC_064642.1, forward strand.
GGCAGGATTCTTAAAACATCTGAATTCCATTCACAAGAATATTCAGTTTACCGTGGAGGTCGAAAAAGATAGATGTCTGCCGCTTCTGGATGTCCTTGTCAATCGTAGAACCGATGGATCTTTGGGGCACTCCATCTACCGGAAGCCCACACACACAGATCTGTATTTGGTGGCGACAAGCTCCCACCACCCTGCACAAACCATGGGTTTGCCTGCGTACTCTGGTGCACCGGGCACATGTGGTATCTGATAAGGACAGCCTTCCTAAAGAATTAGAACATTTGCAATCCGTCTTCAGGGAGAATGGATATTCTACACGCCAAATCCGCACAGCTGTAACAAAGAAGAAATGTAAAGAGAAACAAGAAGAAGAAGACAAAGAGGTGGTCAGGTCCAGGGCGTTTCTTCCGTATGTGGGTAACCTCTCCTCTAAAATAGGAAGGATTTTAAAGAAGCATTGTGTTAAAAAGATCTTCCGACCACCTACGAAAATATCGGCTTTGCTTGGCTCTGTGAAGGACAATCTGGGTCTGAGGAAGGCGGGTATTTATAAGATCCCTTGTCAATGTGGCAAATCCTACATTGGCCAAACTACTCGCACAGTACGGGAAAGATGCGTGGAGCATGAGCGCCACACACGTCTACTACAGCCCAACAAATCAGCCATAGCAGAACACTGTATTTCGACGGGACACTCCATGGATTATTGTGTAACAAAAATTTTTGCGACAACTAGATCTTTTTGGGAATCCATTATCAAGGAGTCCGTGGAGATATGATTGGCAAAAGATCTTATTAATCGAGCTTTCAGATGGATAAAGCATGGGATCCTGTAATTTCTTTAATCGCTTCACAGAGACACGGGTCTGCATCTAGTGCGACGGTTGACAAAAATTGATTTTATACTTTCGACTACCGCGCATCAGCTGCGCGAAGGCACTTTACGACAGATAGCGCAAATGTAGGTACACCACTACGCATGCGCGGCCTGCTTCTGCTGCAGAGCGCGCCAAATTAGATAGGGGGCGCGGTATTAGCCTTCTCCACTGCGCAGGCGCCGCCGCGCCAATTTTCGGTATATATAGAACGACGCGCACCAGTAATCTTCAGTCTCGTACTCACCCGAAGATTGCTGCATGTTTGTTAGCCGAAATATCGTGCCAAGATGTCAACGTGATCCGGCTGCAAGCCCGAAATACGATGGACCAATCGATACGCCGGGAAAACTTCAAGATAAACAGCATCAGACTTTCGGAAAAATACCATTCACACAATTCTGAAGATAGCATGAGCCAGCAAGTGAGAGATTACCACACAATTAGCTTAACAGCGCCTGCATTCATGTTACTGACAAGAATAATATACAGAAGATTGGAAAGAAAAGTTGAGGATGTTAGATGATGATCAGTTTAGGTTTAGGAAAGGTAAATGCACCAGAGAGACAGTTCTGATACTGCAGTTGATGAGTGAAGCAAGACTGAAGAAACATCAAGATACTCACAGGATTTGTTGACCTAGGAAAAGTGTCTCATAATGTAAAATGGTGCAAGATGTTTGAAACACTGAGAAAAATAGGAATAAGCTATAGGGAAAGACAGGTAATATAAAAAATGTACAACAAGCAAGAGGGAACAATTAGAGTGGAAGACCAAGAAGGCAGTACACAAATTGAAAAGAATATGATACGGGGTAGTCTTGAATTTAAAAAAAAATGTAATACAGGGATGTAGTCTTTCACCCCTGCTGGTCAATCCATATGTCGAAAAAGCAATGGCAGAAATAAAACAAAGGTTCGAGAGTGGGATTAGAATTCAAGGTGAAAGGATATTAATGTTGAGATACACTTGTGACATTGCTATCCACAGTGAAAATGAAGAAGAATTATGGAATAAAAAGTCTAACAAGTACAGAATATGGATTGAGAGTAAATCAAGGAAAGACGAAAATAATGAGAAGCAACAGAAATGAGAACAGCGACAAACTTAACATCATAATTGGTGGTCATGAAGTAGATGAAGTTAGAGAATTTTGCTATGTGTGCAGCAAAATAACCCATGACAGATGGAGAATGGAGAACATAAAAAGTTTAATTTTGGGAAGAAATTTCTGAGAGTGTACCTTTGGAGCACAGCCTTGTATGGCAGTGGGACGTAGACTGTGGAAAAACACGAACAGGATAGAATGCAAGCATTTGAGATGTGGTGCTACAGAAGGATGTTGGAAATTAGTTGGACTAATAAGGCAAGAAATGAGTAAGTTCTCTGCAGAATTGGCGAGGAAAGAAATATATGGAAAACACTGACAGGAGGAAGGGACAGGATGATAGGATATCTTTTAAGATATCAGGGAATAGGGAATAACTTCCATGGTACTGGAGGGAGTTGTAGAGGGTAAAAACTGTAGAAGAAGACAGATATTGAGATAAAACCAGCAAATAATTGAGGATATAGGTTGCAAAGGCTACACTGAGATGAAAAGACTGCCACAGCAGAGAACTTCATGGTGGGCTGCATCAAACCAGCCAGAAGAGTGTTGACTCAAAAAAAGTACTGCTTCAAAAGCAGATTCAGATTACTGAACAGATACGAGGGATTGTACCATAAAATGGAAAGCCACTTGTTTATGGCTGTGTGGCACTACTGTGTTTGTAGTTATGTTTGGTCTGCAAATAATAAGTACGTGTCTCTTTGGGCTAATGTCTATATTGGGATCCTAGAAATTTAAGGAGGATTGTCCCAGCTCCATCGTGAACTGGATTTTCTTATGTTGGGAGTAAATTATGTTGCAATATATCTAATAATCAAGTGCTATCTGTCCACAAATACAGCACATCATCCACATATCTGAACCAGTATTTGATTTTGATATTCTGTGGTTATTTCAGTGAGAAAACTTGTTCAAATTTGTCCATGAAAATTTCAGATGGTGTGGGACTATGCGAAAAGATCACTGCTAGGCCCTCAGACTGATTCTAAAACAAGTTCTGAAACAGGAAATCTGTTTTACACATATTTGAGTAGCTCAGATACCAAGCTTGGGGTCTACATTTTTTACAAATTTTACACAGACTTTAAAAAAATTAGACCCAAATTTGGTGTATTCTAGTTCTGCTGCTAGTGAGAGAGCGAGATTATATCATTGAAATGGAAACTATTTTGAATTTAAGTTTGGTATTGTTAATAAGTAATAAGGAGCACAAATTCCATAGGTCTTGTACTGATATTAAAGATATGCAAATGCCATTCAATTCTGAACTAGTATTGTTTAACATCACAAGCTTTTTTAAAAACATTCCTACTGATGAGTCTACAAATATATTAGAGGATCTTTTGCATAAATCCAAAGCAAATCCAGCAGTATTACATGACATAGACATTGCTACTCAAATGTGTGCAAATAAGATTTTCAGTTGCAGAACAAATATTATAATCAGTCTGATAGGCTAACTACATGGATTCACTTTTAGTCCATACTATCTGAAATTTTACAGTTGTGATTGATAAAATACTATGAAAAATGTGTAAAATTGCACCACTTCTCTGCTTGGCCAACAGAAACCAGTTAGTAGTAACAAAACTGGTGCATCATCCCACTGCAGGCAAAATTTCAAATAACCTCACAAAAAAGTTAATGTCTTGCAACTAAATATCTGCATTTTATTACGACAGCAGCATTCAAAAGTAAAGACAAACTGCAGCCCTCGACACAATGGTGTGTGTGTAAAACCATATGCAATCACTTTATAAAAGTATGTGTTTGTCAGTAAGGAAGAGCTATGTCAATTAGGTTAACACAAAAGAAGCTGGAGATTAACAAAGAAAGATTAAATCTTTGATGATCATCTTTTAACAGATACCCACTCATATATGTATAATGTGACTGTTAAGAAAAGCAGAAAGATTATCCTATTAGGAGTCAACAAACACATGACAGCTAAGTATTAAACGATCATACTCAATTACTTTGTTCCCCTCTGTTAAATTGAGTTTTAGTCGGAAATGCCATATTAAAATTGCAAACTCAACTCCATTTTTCACCAGTTGTTAAATGTATCTCCATACATAAAACTTTTGTTTTTTCTGTAACAATAACAAAAATTTTCTGGTGAAGCAACACGGAAAAAAAGGAAAAGGCACTTCTCATTTATAGTGGATAGATTTGTGCAAGGGGGGTGGGGGGTGGAGGGTGGGGGGTGGGGGGAAGCATTCACACTAGCTTTTAAACACTTGTTCTTTTTCCATCAATAGTACAATAGTACGCACATTCGCAAACATACCCACAACGACACCCAAACACAAACTCCGATGGCCATGGCAAAGTTTAGTTAATGTAATTATTTCTGCACAATGTAAAAAAATAGCATACTTCCTTAAGCAAACAATCTATGTCATATTTTGTATCTTTTGTATAAATAATATCTGTACAAGTCACATGTAACCTTATCTGTGTTTTTGATACACAGATGTCACTTGGAAATAGCCTATGAAGCCAAAAACTAGTTCATGAACAAATAAATATAATTTCACAGAACATCACTAAGTATAACTACAATATTCGGTTTTTCAATTTAGGGCAGTTGAAGTCATGATTGGATGCACAACAAAAGAAATAAAGAAAAGGATACAGGTGGACTTTCGGTAACTAACTAGTTTTGAAGACTAAGTGTGCAGTCAGTCAGTGTGTATTACTAGTTTTGACTTAAAGCAATGATATACAGATTTTATATGGAAAATGAAATAGAATTGGGCAGAATACATAGCTACGTGAATGGATGGTGGACAGAACAAGGATGGTCTTTGCTGGTTTCCAATACATAAGAAATAACCAATATGATGACCTAATGGAAGACAGATACGAGGGCTGTTCAAAAAGTAAGGTAACTCTTCAAACTGTGCGGGCAACGTACATTCGATTATCGAACTTTTTTTTTTTTTGTTATGTTGACACACATGCCCTGAACATATGTCAACAGTTTCAAGTGTACAGCATACTTCGTTTGTTTTTGACAGATAGAACGGTTAGATGTGTTCTAGTGTGCTCGTCAATTTTCGATGATTATAAGAAAATGGGACAAAGAATTTGCATCAAACTTTGTGCGAAAAATGGGAATCAAGTACTCTAAAACACTTGAAACGTTGACAGTGGCAAAAAGTGAGTCTGCTCTAAGTAAAAGAAAAGTTTACAAGTGGTACAAAATATTTCAAGATGGCTGAGGAGATGCCAATGACAAATCTCGTTCTGGACGCCCCAGCACATGAAAATTGCTTTGGAAAATCGTTAAATTACTGCAAGAGAAGTTGCTGAGGATGTTAGCATATCAGTTGGCTCATGACATGCAATTTTTTCAGATATTTTGGGCATGAGATGTGTGTCAACGAAGTTTATTCCAAAACTTCTCAATTTAGCTCAGAAGAAGTGGCATATGAGGATCACTCAGGAGCCCTTGAATGATGTCAATGATGATCCTGCTTTGCTCAAAAGGGTCATAACTGATGATGAAACATGTGTTTATGGTTATGACGCCGAAACCAAAGCCCAATCATCCCAATGGAAGTATCACGGAGAGCTAAGACTGAAAAAATTATGTCAAGTTCGATCAAAAGTCGCAGTTTTGCTCACTGTTCTTTTCAATTACTGTGGCGTAGTGCATCATGAATTTTTGCCTCAAGGTCATATGGTCAATAAGGAGTATCACCTTGACATTATGCGCCATTTGCAAGAAGCAATACGCAAAAAATGTCCGGAATTGTGGAAAAACAATTCATGGCTTTTGCATCACGACAATACACCTGCTCATTCATCATTGCTTGTTGGAGATTTTTTGGCCAAAACCAACATGACAATCATGCCTCAGCCACCATATTTGCCGGATTTGGCCCCCTGTGACTTTTTCGTGTTCCCAAAACTGAAGAGACTATGAAATGACAACGATTTTCATTGACTGAGGAAATAAAAACTACATCATTGAAAGTACTCAATGTTGTAACAAAAAGTGCTTATGAGAAGTGCTTCAAGAATTGGAAGAAGCATTTGCACAAGTGTATTGTATCTGAGGGGATTACTTTGAAGGGGACACCATGAATACTGATGAATAAATAAATATTTTTTCATACAAATTTAAAGTCACCTTACTTTTTGAACACACCTCGTACATGATTTTAAAAAAAACATTCACAAATGTGTTTTTGTATTACAAAAGAATAAATACAAATTCCACACAGCACAGCAGCTTTCGAAGCACTGAACTTGAGACTGAACTGCACAGGGAGCTTTTGTCAGCCCATCATAGCTCATGTTAAGTGATCTCATTACCCAATGAAAGCAGATGTTCAAAGCATAAGACAAGTGATGTAATCAGTTAATACCAACATCTCTGCTAAATAGTGTGAACACACAAATATGAAAAGTTAATGGTTTAAATTAATATACATACAGTACAGCCACAAGAAAAGGTTACCTTTTAGGAATAATATTGGCCATCAAAATTTTTTTTGCTCTTTTTCTTTTCCAAGGATGTGGTTATGAAGGATCCTAAGAACACAGCTTAAGCTGTTCAAGAGCTCACCCAACCTTTTTTTTTTTTTTAGGTTAATTATACTTTCTGCCTTCTTTATTGTATAATTTGTAATCTCTGAAACAACTAAAATAAATATGAAGAACTAATCTTGCAGCATGGTCTTTTTTAATGTATTTTACCCTGCAAGATATATCAAACACGAATGTGGAAAGTGTCTGGGATGTACCCATGAATGGAAGTAAAACATGGATGATGAACAGTTCAGACAAGAAAAGAGCAGAAGATTTAGAAATGTGGTGCTACAGAAGAATGCTGAAGATTAGATGGGCAGATCATGTAACTAATGAGGAGGTACCGAACAGAATTGGGAAAACAAGAAATTCGTGGCACAGATTGACTAAAAGAAGAGATCAATTGATACGACACATTCAGAGACATCAAAAGATCACCAATTTAGTACTGGAGGGAAGCGTGAGAGGTAAAAATCATAGAGGAAAAACAAGAGATGAATACAGTAAGCAGATTCAGAAGGACGTAGGTTGCAGTAGCTATATGGAGATGAAGAGGGCTTGCACAGGCTAGAGTAGTATGGGGAGCTGCATCAAACCAGTCTTCTAGTAACATGAGAAATATGGGGATGCTGGCAAATTCTGTTTGGGGTAGGGATGAGAGGAGACTACTTGATCGGTTGGTTGGTTAATTTGGAGGAGAGGACCAAACAGTGAGGTTGTCGGTCCCATCAAATTATGGAAGGTTGGGGAAAGAAGTTGGCCATGCCATTTCAAAGGAACCATCCCGGCATTTGCCTGAAGCGATTTAGGTAAACATGGAAAACCTAAATCAGAATGACCGGACACGGGTTTGAACCACTGTCCTCCCGAATGTGAGTTCAGTGTGCTAACCACTGCACCACCTGGCTCGGTAGAGGAGACTGCATGAGGGCTTTTACACAAAAATAAACTAATAAATCATAATTACCTTATTACATTGGAGACCAAAATATTCAAAAAATATCTCTTCACAACCTTAGAAATTTTGTCAGTGCAGTCTGTGTTCCCCTTGTATAGCTGAAGTACACTTGGATAGGAGTCATATAAATTATCAATATAGTCCTTAGAAATGTAACATGTATTTTAAGTAGAAACCATTTTCAATGGCATTTATCTTTTTTTTTGGAATCAAATGACATTTTCCACCACAAAGGGAAGATTTCCAAATATTGGGAAAAAAAAATTACTAGAAAGGAACATAAATGCTTGTGCTGACATGTAAGGCCTTCTGAGGAAGAATTTGCTCACCTTGATCTTGACCTTCAGCTGATTACGTGAATCAGAGAGCGCAGATGGTCTGGAAGTATCACTGCCACCACCCACAGTTGTATCTCCAGTGCTCCCTGATTCAGTAGTGGCAACTGTACCAGCAGAAGGCCTTGGTGTTGGAGCAGGCGTACGGCTTGCAGACAGTGCTGAATGAAATGATGCGTTCTCAACTTCTTCATCAAAATCGGCTGCCACATGAGGTACAGCTGTAGATGGTTCTGACGCAAAGGCACCCAAGAGATTGTCACGGAAAGTTGACCGATCTTCGTATGAAGAGCTGTAGGTACGCATATCTACAGGTCCAGGCAACAAAGGAGCAACCACATTGCGGTCTGGTGGTGGGGGCGGAGGTGCTGCAGGTGTAGGTGTAAGTGCAGGTGTAGTCCGTTCATGGTGTGATACTCCACTACCTGTAGTACACGAACTAGGAGCATGGTCTGACGAGCGGCGCCTCTCACGCATGTCACGGAGGTTTTCCACACCCTCTGTCGGGCCACTCTCATCGTCAAACTCTAGATCAAACACAGTGCCGGCCAGTTTATGGTGGATTGTGTTGCAGCTGGCAGCAATGCTCGAGTCCTGCAACAACACCAGAAAACACAATAAGACAAATGAAATGAAAAATAAAGAACTTACTGGATTTTATATTTATGAGACTAATTCATGAAACAATAACAAGAAAATGAATAAAAAATTCGTGTCACATACTTCTGGCTAGAAAACCATGTGTTTTTTTGTTTTTTTTTTAAACCATAGTTGGAAATAAGAGAGATGAGAGATGGAAGGAATTCACATTAATAGATCTGTCTTTCCTGCTGTACAAAATTACAACTTATTTCTATGAGAAAGAAGGCCTACACGGTTTTAATGTATTGCAGATGTTATTTGAAAGTTTCTCATATGTGACAATTCTTCTCTGTGTAACAGCATGTTTAACATAATTCATGGATGAAATAAAAACAGAGAACAAATGTAAAATGCATGTAAAAGTTACAAGTTTGTCCAAATAACTGCTTAGTGCCGTAAAAAAGATAGAGAGAAAAAAATCTTTAGAATAATCCTAGACCAAAGTTTTATACAACAAAATTAATTCAGCTGAACTGATCAAGGTGCTCAAACAACACTGAATGTTCACCAGGTTGGTACGCTAATATGTAACAAAATCATCACAAAGTTGGTTTCTTTATTTGAAGGATCTTTAAGAAGTAGAGCTCTTAATTACATCTCAGAGAGGATTTAAGAAACCTACGAAGAGTAGATGCCAATTTCCAATTCCAGATGACTGCACTGTGTACATCTACATAGATGCTCCACAAGCCACCGTACAGTGCATGGCAGAGGGTATGCTGTACCACTGCTAGTCATTTTCTTTCCTGTTCCACATGCAAATAAAGCAAGGGAAAAACGACTGTCTATATGCTCCCGTGTGAGCCCTAATTCCTTGTATCTTATCTTTGTAGTCCTTACGCGCAATGTATTTTGGCAGCAGAAGAATCATTCGGTAATCAGCTTCAATTGCCGGTTCTCTAAATTTTCTCAATAGTGTTTCTTGAAAAGAATGTCGCCTTCCATCCAGGGATTCCCATTTGAGTTCCTGAAGCATCTCTTGAACAATTACGTGTTGTTTGAACCTACTGGTAACAAATCTAGCAGCATGCCTCTGAATTGCTTGGATGTCTTCCTTCAATCTGACCAGTACGGATCCCAAACACTTGTGCTGTACTCGAGAACAGGTCACACAAGCACCCTATATGCAGTCTCCTTTACAGGAGAACCACTCTTTCCTAAAATTCTCCCAATATAACCAAAGTCGACCATTCATTTTCCCTATCACGGTTCTCACATGCTCGTTCCATTTCATATTACTTTGCAACATTACGGCCAGATATTTAAATGATGTGATTGTGTCAAGCAGGTCACAAGTAATACTGTAAATGAACATTACAGTTTGATCTCCCTACTCATCTGCATCAACTTACATTTTTCCACATTTAGGGCTATCTGCCATTCATCACACCAACAGGAAATTTTGTTTAAGTCATAATCTTTCTAGAGTCACTCAACTTCAACATCTTACCATACACCACAGCATTGTAAGCAAACAACCTCAGATTGCTGCCCACCCCATCTGCCACATCATTTATGTCCACAGAGAACAACAGTGATCGTATAACACTTTCCTGGCACACTTCTGTTGATCTTGATAAACAGCTTTATTTGGAGCAAAATATGGCTAGGCTGGTCACCAATCCACACCGAAGACAGTGCAATGAGTCAGTGACTGAAACCCAATGAGTCGCATAAAAAACTGATTGACTGCTAAATGATAATAAGAACTGAGAACTCCACTGTCATGTTACCAACATGTGAAGAGGCAGTGATGACCAGTGAATCTTAGCTATACTACAGGTCTGGATTGACTGCTGTGAGCATAAATCTGTCATTATTTAGCACTGTTAACATGTTTTATTCAATTCTTCTTGCCAAGGCAGGCTAGTGTACCTTGGGCAGGACTGTTGCATTCCCGACTGCCATGTCACGCAAAAGTATGACAAAAACTGATGAACAGTTCTACAGTACGAAACTTTGGGTATGAGACCAGAAATGATGGTAATTCATCAGTAGAATTTGACAAGAACAACTTTACCTAAACAAGACACAAACAGAAAAACAAACTTGACAAGTATCAAATGAAACTAAACATAAATTTGTTCACCTAGCAGTGGCAGGGGAACACACACACAAAAGGATTTAACTTTTACAAGCTTTCTGAGCCAGTGGCTCCTCCTCCAGACAGAAGAGTTGAAGGGGTACATTTAAGAAATGTACCCCTTTCCCTAAACCTGTCCAGTCCTTTTCCTTCACTCGTCTTCCTTCACCTTCAACTCTACTGCTGGGAGGAGGAGCCACTGGCTCTGAAAGATTATGAAAGTTAAAGCCTTTTGTGCGTGTATTCTCCTGGTGCCACTTGATGAGTAGATTTTTTTATCTATCCGATTATATTATCAATACCTGGTTATTTTCATTGTTATTTAAACATAAATTTGACTATATCTAATCAAATATAAAAGAAATTGAACACAATTTGGCAAACCCTCACCCGCTTTAGAGTTTCAAGTGATCACAGACTAGTAAGTTACAGATAAAAAAAACATAAAACCAGAAATGTATCTAGCAGAAAATCTGAAACACACTTTAATCAATGGTACTACTACTCAGGAAATGCACAATATAGGGACTTAAAAAGAAGAAACAGCATTTTATGCTGTATGTACAACGAAGGATAAAGGAAAGAAAATCTCAAACAGAACAAAGCAGCTATTAAAAGAGGAGGTCAGGACCTTTAAGCAAATTATACAGAACGTGATAAGTACGCTAAATTAAACATTACTATTGAGAAATGCCTTCAAGCTGATGTGAGGATGTACAATGAACATCCGTTAATAGAAATGATTGAAAACAGTAAGAGCATTAAGAAAATAAAACAGAAACTTGTTTGGGGGAAGGTATCTAAGTTATTAAGTTAGGTGGTAAATTGTGAAAGAATACAAATATTTATTTAAATATTTGTACAGTTCAACAGATAACTTACAAGCACAGATAATTATAAAGAAAAATTATGACACTTTGAAATAAATTTCAGATAATGTATCAAGAGCCGGTTGAGATTTGAAGAAATGAAAGGCAGACAATTTTCTAAAACTGGAACAATACTAAAATTATTCTACTTCGCAATAAATGAAATCCTCTCCATAATGCACCACATATTCATAAATATTATTTCCATATAACCACAAAAAACTCCATTGTACCACTGTACTTTAATCAAGCAAACGAACATCGATATTGTACAGCGGACTATATGCAAGTCGTGAACAAAATCACAGACTGGAGCAATGAGGATGAATAAACATTCCATTTAAGATTATGATTTTGTGGAAGTCTTTGATTCAGTTAAAGCAAAACATGCACTAACAGCCCTAGAAAAACAAGGCAATATTTCAATTTGTGTTGGTACATTGTAGAATATACTGTAGGTTTCACTGGACTTCATCAGCATAATGGAAAATTCAGAATTGAAAGAGGACTCAGGCAACAAGGAATTTCCATGTGTTAACCACTCTCAGCTACCCTTAAGGAAGCTTTCAGATCCTTAAACTGGGAAAATGAAGAATGAATGCGTGTTAGTAGGGCATATGTAAAACACTTGTTTTGGATGACGACAATGTACTGTGGTACCTGGTAAACTGAACTATGGTTAACCAGTTACATAGATATTCAGTCCATGACATATTAGATTAAGGTAGAGATACAGAAGCAGTAGCAACTACTGGTTGTGAAAGATTTATTGGAGAACCAAGTAGGATGGTGTAAAGCATTTTCCTGTTGTACAAACTCTGTTTGCATCACATATTCCAATGAATCATTTAGTAGTGATAGATCCATCAACACATGTAAGGAAGGGTCAAAATGTATCTAACAGCACACAAAACATAACAAAAAACACTGCACGTGTATGACACTGTCAAATGCTTGCTACTGGATGCCATTTAGAACAAAATTTAGAATGTGAAACAATAATGGAAATTCTTGGATGGAGCAATACGTAATATAAGAAGAAGACTGTCACTCACCTATAGATGATCAATGACTGGGGAACAGAAACATGTGACAGAAAAACGCATTCACACTAATATGTTTTCTGTCATGTTTCTGTGCTCCACACGTCAATCTGCCATACGTGAGTGGCTGCCTTTCCCTTATTTGAAGAATACGTATGTGACCATCTGATAAAATATGTCTTGTCAAAGATGCTATTTTGCTAGTCGGCACTCAGCTGTTTGATATGTGGCTGCAATGCAGTCAGAAGACACAGACTTTTTACAGGTACTTTATAATGAAGTAAAAAAAACTGACAATGACAGTTGGATAAGGAAAACTGACATTCCCAATGCTACTGTGAGGAAAAAGTCGAAAATTAGGCAATTTAAGTAATGGCTCTAATCCTTGAAAGAAGTTTTTATTACACAACTGTAATTGTTCATTAAGAATAAAACAATCTTGAAGCAAGAGGTGTTTGAAAATTAGCAATTCTTGAAGGATATCGAGCCTGAGACTTTTTTCTCGGAGTGTAGGGTACTGACATTTTGCACTTCTTTGGGTTTATGGCCCGTGATTAACAAGTGGTCAACAAAGGATGAATTATGAATATTAGTATCCTTTTTTTCCTACATGATGTTCTCTCAATCTTACAGATATACCTCACCCAGTTTGTCCTATGTAATAGGTCGGACAAGAATCACAGATAATTTTATAAACTCCTGACTTCTGCAAATGAGACTGTGTTGAATCCAAATTGTGAATAAGATTATTTTTTAGAGAATTATGGGTGGATAAAGCTATTTGCAATGGCAATGCCGGCTTATAGGCCATTTAGTCGGATGCCTCTCGTGCATGTGCCAGTATTAGCTGCAGTTTGTCTGTCTTTTTTTATTATGATTTTTATTCTTGACTCATGGTACACAAACATGTCATTTCTAAGAGAGTACTGTTGCTGACATTTTAAAGTTTTTATGTAAGTACAGTTTTCTGCTTTTGGTTGTGAATTTTCACATATGTGTCTGTTTTATGTATATATATTTCTAAGTAACTTTTACCATTGTGATGAAGATAGTCTTGGAACTATCAAAACCTGGTTAATGTATTTAAAAAAAAAAATGTGAAACCAGTTGGCTGACTATTACATTTTATATATTTGCATACACAGCTGCTGAGCTCACTGCCACAAAATGTTTAAAATACCAACATGGGGAGACACAGCAGTGTAAGCAACTGGTTATCAACACACTGTGAGGGAACACAATCCCCTTCCTCTCTCAAGAGGAAATTCATCTACAAGGGCACATGGGAGTAAAGAAGCAATACATTTCACAATAAAATTGTGTTCCAGGAAACATGAATATATGGATGGTGTGTGTGTGTGTGTGTGTGTGTGTGTGTGTGAGAGAGAGAGAGAGAGAGAGAGAGAGAGAGAGAGAGAGAGAGAGAGGGGGGGGGGGGGGGGGGGGGAGCAGCCCACAAATTGGTTGTACCGGTTTGAAATGAGCGTTAAGATACAAATGTGTTGATAGGGAACATTTGTTGTGAACGAGCCTTAATTTGTTATTGTTTGGTTAGTATGACATCTGTCAAAGATGTTTGGTATACATCAAGTCATGGAACAAACATCATCATATGTTTTCATCATGTTAACAATGTCGAATTATGCACCAGAAAGTGATGATTTGCGGAAAGCATTAATTTTTTGTTTTCATTTGGAAGGGGGTGGGGGGGGGGTGGGGGGGGGGGGGAGGTGCTGCAGAGTTGCATCGAATGCTTGTCGAGGCATATGGTGATCATGCTCTATCAGAAGCAACAGGCAAAACATGGTTTCAATGGTTCGGAAATAATGATTCTGATGTAGGAAATGAAGAACATGGAAGACCACCAAAAAAATTCGTAGACGCCGAATTCCTAGCAGTATTGGATGGAGATGATACTTTGAGTCAGAAGCAAATGGCAGCAATGCTAAATGTTGCACAACAAACAATTTCTGACCGTTTGAAAGCTATGGGGAAGATACAAAAGTGTGGAAAATGGGTGCCACATGAATTGAATGAAAGACAGATGGAAAAACGAAAAACATTTGTCAAATTTTGCTTCAAAGACATGAAAGAAAATCAATTTTGCATCGAATTGTTACTGGTGATGAAAAATGGATTTATTTTAAGAATCCTAAATGGGAAAAATAGTGGGTTAATCCAGGACAACCACCAACATCGACTGCAAAACCAGATCGATACGACAAGAAGACAATGCTCTGTGTTTGGTGGGATCAGAAAGGTTTGGTGTATCATGAGCTTCTAAAACCCGGTGAAACTGTGAATACTAATCGCTACAGACAACAAACAGTCAATTTGAATTATGCATTGATCAAAAAAAGACCAGAATGGGCCAGAAGACATGGTAAAGTAATTTTTTCACACAACAATGCACCTGCACACAAAGCAAAACTGGTTCAGGATACAATCAAAACACTTGGCTGGGAGCTGCTACCCCACCCGCTGTACTCACCAGACTTGGCCCCTTCCGACTACCATTTGTTTTCATCAATGGGACACGGATTGGCTGAGGAACACTTCGATTCCTACGAAGAAGTCGAAAATTGGGTGTCTGATTGATTTGCTTCAAAAGACGAGCATTTCTATTGGCGTGGTGTCCACAAATTGCCAGAAAGGTGGTCAAAATGTATAGAAAGCAATGGTCAGTAGTTTGAATAAAATGGTTTTACTTTTCAATTCAAAATTAGTGTTTTATTTTCATAAAAAAGCACTCACTTCATACCGGTACACCTGGTAATTGAATCTTTGTGTAAACCCCCAAACCGATTTTCTTTTTACAAAATATAGCAAATGTCCCGCAGGAAAAATGTGCTGTGAAAATGAGATTAAGAGGTATGTTATAACTGCAACAAATACAGAACAGATGAGGAATTATATTTTCCACAGACACAACAGATAGAAGAATTAATGTCAGTATTTACCATTCAGAACTTCCACTGATATTGAGCAATCATAACAAACTGTAAAACAACTGAATTACAATAGGAGTAAAGAAGCGTTTCCTTCTTTTTCTGTGAAACATAAACATGTTGAAACGTGTCTTGGCGTTAGAAAGAACAGTTATTTTCATAACAGGAAGTCAAGAATTCCCATATTTTAGGCTGCAAACATGGCTGACTGTTAGAGCTTCAAAATCACACCATGATTAGTAAAAATAATATCAGGAAAAAACCTAATAGTGTCAATGTTCTGTTGTACCCCAGAAAGATATATGTGTGATACCATGTGTCCTGTGCTGTGACTGGCTGATAGGAGCAAGAAGCATACTGCATAGGCAGCATGCTAAATTATGAGTGTTCAGAAGTCTTTTCTGAAAGCATGTGTCTGGAGCACAGCCATGTATGGCAGTGAAACATGGACAATAAGCAGTTCAAACAAGAAGAGAATAGAAAGTCTTGAAATGTGGTGCTACAGAAGTATGCTGGAGATTAAGTTAGCAGGATGTGTAACAAATTTTTTTTTGGGGGGGGGGGGGGGGGTGCTGAACTGAATTGGGGGGAAAAAAGTGGCACAACTTGAGTAAAAGAAGGGATCAGTTGATAGAATACATTCTGAGACATCAAGGAATGATCAATTTAGTACTGAAGGAAAGTGTGGCATGTAAAAATTGTACCGGTTGATAATGATAAGAACACAGTAAGCAAGTTCAAACATCTGTAGATTGCAGTAGTTATTCAAAGATGAAGAGGCTTGCACTGAATAAAGTAGCATGGTGAGCTACACCAAACAACAAACAGTAAGCAGGATCAGACATATGTAGTTTGCAGTAGTTATTCAGAAATAAAGAGGCTTGCATTGGATAGAAGAGCATGGAGAGCTGCATTAAACCAGTCTTTGAACTCAAGGCAACAACAGCTTGAAAATATGTGGTTAAAACAGTAGAATGCATTAAAGATCTCTGCAAGTCTTTTATATGAGTATTTTGCAGAGGTTTTGGGCAATGTGATGTCAGCACATAAAACTATTACTTCTATTTCAAGTTGAATGGGTTTGAAGATATTAAGAGAAGTTGGTGTTAGGAGAAAGCATCCAGATGGCATGCACTGTGAAGCAGTCATTGCACTTGTGTGTGGTGTGTCCAGTAGAATGTTCTGCAACTGTGTGGATGTTCATTCAGGTTGACAGATGTCTCTGGAATAGGTGTATCATAATGGACTAGGATACTTTTTAGACTGGGTGAGCAGCATGAAGTACTTTGGGGCGGGGATAACAATATTGTAAAAAAGAAAGTTGCTACTTACCATAAATATAGTGGAGATGCTGTATCACAGATAGGCACAACACAGAGACTGTCACAAATATAGCTTTCGGCCAGTAAGGCCTTCATCAAAATTAGACAACAAACTCACACATGCATGACTGTAGTCTTGGGAATCTGAGGCCTCATATGCCTGAGACTACAGTCATGTGTGTGGATTTTCCATTGTTTGGGAGGGGTAAGAATGATTGTAGGCATAATATTCATAATTTGTGGGCCTGATGATAAGTAGTTGCCTGATGGAGGATATATTTCAGTAGTTCTAGTTCAGGATGATACTGTGTGATGAGAGGGGGGGGGGGGGGGGGTGTTTCTGAGGATACATGGAGAATTAGAGGGATGCAAATATATAGAACATTTCTTGTGTCTTCACCCAGCTGTCCACTTTAGTGAATAGCCATTAAAAATTGTGGCCAAGGGCAGAGTGAAGCACAACATGCTAATTTCCATGGTTGTTTCGCAACTAATGCCATCTGGATTCTGCCCCTCCTTCCCACCATACATCAATCTTCTCTGAGTTACAAAGATTGTACTTATTCTTACAACACTTCCTTTGAACCCATAATCTCCTGCCCTCACTTCTGCTAATGATTGACCCCCATCCACCTACACGACCCTAACTTCACTCAGCCTGCACTCAACTCCTCCTCTCTGCAGGTTCCCTGTTCCTGCGTTCTATCCCTTCTCTCATTTCCCTTCTCTGCATCACTATGTGCTGTGCATCATTCTCCCTGACTGCAGACAGAGAGAGCTCAATGGTGCAACATTCCTATTGTGTACATCTGAGACGTCTTCATTTTGCTGTCAACCGCCATTCCCTAATCCTTCCTCCCACTCCCCATATTTCTTCCCACTACTCCATCACACACAACCCCTGAGTCCAGTTGAGCTACAGTGGCAACACAGTGTAGTCAGCTTGTTTAGTGATTTGTTACCTTTAGTCCTACGATTATTTACATAGCAAAGAGAGTGTTACGTATACCTAAAAATGGCAGATTTCAGCATTGTAAACATTCTGAAAGAATGCAAAGTCCTCCACAATTTAGTGGAAAAGCAAATTTCCATGTCAGCAGGAAATGTGGACGCTATAATTTTTCAGACTTTTGTGACAATCTGTTGACTTTGAGAGGTGTCAGGTATCCCACCAGATATCAGCATCATTTTTTGCAAGACTCAAGTAGAACCTGATGAAGATAACAAGTCACATTGTCAAAACATAATGCATGATACCTGATGAAGATAACGAGTCATGTTGTTGAAATATCATGCATGAATGATGCTAATATCCAGCAGAATACACAACACCTTGAGATGTCTACGTCTCCACTGTCAAATGCCTGCTGTTGTGCCGAAAGCAGTTTGTCTTCCACATTCAAATGCAGACTCCTGGTGGCACTTCAGTGAAGTGTTAATGGATAGGTGACATTATGCCGCAAAGAAGAACTTTGAATTTATGACAATACATTCTTTTGAAAAACATTCAAGTGTATGGTCACAGAATTATTTTTCTTTAATTAACTAGATTTAATGTAAATATTGCTTTAAAAAGTCAGAGAATAATACTGAAGTTGGCAATAAATAGTACAAAGTTGGCAAAAGTAGCTCTGAAACAGCCAGAAAAATCACAATGAAACGGAATACAAAATAAAACAAATTATTCCTCTCCCTATGTAAAAGTTATATAATACTCCTTCCCCAAATTTTTCTGTTGCAATAGAATGTATATCCTTTTACACAATTAAATTATCACGCTTAAAACGAAGGTACGATATATTTGCCTTTCTTTAACTACATGTAGCTGACTGGTTTCTGCATACAGTGGTGCACCTCCTTCCATTAAAGCAGTTTCTGAAATGTAACCTTTTCTAGAGGAGGAGGAGGAGATTAGTTTTTAACGCCCCATCAACAACGAGATCATTACAGATGGAGCACAAGCTTGGATTAGGAAAGGATGGGGAAGGAAACTGGCCGTGCCCTTTCACAGGAACCATCCGGGCATTTGTCTGAAGCGATTTAGGTAAATCACGGAAAACCTAAATCGGGATGGCCGGATGTGGGTTTGATCAGTGTCCTCCCAAATGTGAGTCCAGTGTGCTAACTACTGCGCCACCTCGCTCGGTCCCCTTTTCCAGAGATCACAGATTTGAACTAACTATATCATATATTGGTACTAATTTTTATATTATTTTGTCTTCTCTCACAAAAGTATTCTTACAAAGGACAGCAGCACCAACTTTGCAGAAGAGCAAGCAAGCTCTTACATACACAACACACAGTGTTGACAGAACTTTTTCTGGGAGTGTAATACTTTATACATTTTGTCCCATGTGAAAGTACTTTTTTTTCCATGTTAAGGGACAATCTACTTTCCCTGAGAGCTGTAAAACTTATCAATCCTTTGGTGATGGTTTTATACATTGGCGTAGTACTTTTTGGCACTTTAGGAAACGAAAAAAAGAATGTGTTTTAGAAATATCTTTGATTGAATATTTATGACAAGCACAATTATATATTTCACTGCTGTGCACAAATATTTAGTAGGTTACCTAGCTGAATATATGTTCCATCAAGCACTTACATTTTTCCATATTAAAGTCAATTCCATGAGAAATTGCTCAAGAACTCACTTCGCACTTTTCTTTTTAAAGGATAATTATACTTTTTGCCATCATTATTGCATGATTTGTAATCTATGGAAGAACTAAAACAAATATAAAAAATATAGCCTTGAAACCTGGCTTCTTTTAGCATGTGTTACGCTTTAAGTTATATCAAACACAAATGTGCCAGTAAAATTTTAAGTAATGGCATACATGGCTGGGCTTTTAGGTCTGAAACTTTTTTAAGTGATTGGTCCCCAATATTAAGTTTTGAATCAGAGTCTAATGCTGCATGATTTAAGAAATTCATCACACAATCTCACATGTAACATAATTCATCTTGTGTAAAAGGAAATTTACTTCAAAAGTAATGCTTCCCAAACCATCATTCACAATATTTTCCAGCGACCTGTTAGAAATGTAAACAGCTGTGACATCATGTTCATCAAAGCGAGGCTCATGAGAAAGCTGCACTGACGGCAGTTTGCTGTTATGAATGATTGCATAGTCTTTGACATATTTTGTTGCAGACAGACACTTGTGTGTGCACTGTGTTTTGTTGTTGTAAACGGTGCATTTTGTTTGCAACTGAAGTTTTATTTTGGCATTATTCTCTAATTTACGTTTTATTGCTGCCGTATTATTCTGAAGTAGTGGACTAAAGTAAAATTCTGTTAGAGTGTCAGTTCTTACCAGTCAGAGTTACAAAACTTAAGTGAAAACTACAACAATGAAAAATTTCCAGAATCCTAAAAAATTTCCGGGTTTTTCCAAGACTTCCCAGGTGTCCCAGTGTGTATAAACCCTTTTATATGAATTTAAAAATTAGGAATTGAAGTCTAAATATTCTAACAATGATAGATATAGTTTAATTATCCAGGTAAAAGTTCAGTTTTGTTGATGTGTATGTGTCACACTCTGAATGCTCCTGTATTTCTATCAGTACCTGTTTATAGCATGCAGAACATGAATGTACCTTTCTAATCAAAGCAAGGCTGTAATATAAGATCTTCACCCTATTGTGTTACACTAGCGACAAGGTGCGGCAACTGTGAAGGAAAGAACGTAGTAAGATCTCTTCCTGCTTCTGCAGACATACTTCACTGTTGGAGCAGTGCAGCACATCAGAAGCTCTGGGATGCACATTCTACACTTACTTTTACGTAACTATTGTAGAAGAATCATTTCCTTCTCTTATAACTCTATTGCAACAGCAATTTTGAAAGTTGAAACGGAATATTACCTGATAATGATGATGAGAACGGGCTCGCCCCCTTGATCCTCGTCCTCCACGAATGAAACTCCCAGCTCGCCCTCGGCTGTTTCCACGCCCTCTTCGGCCTCCCCCATCCCCTCGACCTCGTCCTGGCCGTCCAGTCGCACTAGTAGAACCACTTTCTCTTGGTGATTTGCCTGCAGGTGATTTCTGCACTTGTTGCTGTTGTTGTTGTTGCTGCTGCTGTTGTTGCTGTTGGCTAATGAACCGTGCAGAAGTCCGTGTTGGTTTTGCGGGGGATCGCTTTCCTGCAGGAGCAGGCTTTGTTTCTGAAACAGCCGTTGGCACAGGAGCTGGAGTAGAAACAGGCGTTGGAGTTGGTGTTGGTGCAGGTGTTGGTGGAGCATGCAACTGTGGTGGTTGCTGCTGCTGCGGCTGGCTAGTAGGAGGTACCGTTGTTGCGACGGCTGGTGGCACAACAGGAGATGCAAATGTTGCTGCTGGGGTAAGTGGAGCCTCAGGCATCACTGCAGGAGATGTCACTGCAGTCATACAAAATGAAAGCTCATTTAATTAAACTTTCACAATATGGTTGGGAGGAGGAAGAAGACAGCAACCCTGCAGCTATTAAATTGTTTATTTGTAAATTTTATATCAGAATATATGTTGCAAATATGTATGTTTCAGTTAACTTAAAATAAAACTGTAACTCTGAAATATTACTACAATTATGTGTGACTGCTCAACCTTTTATGTGTATATTTATGTAGTTGATGCTGAAACAGTAGTTTTGATACAAGCCATTCAATTATATGACTATAGTAACAGTTTAAATCCTAACCATACTGACTACAAGCAAAGAAAACAGTACAATATGAGAACTTTTATCCAGCATATATCACTGAGGGACCCTTCATTTTCAGTAATTTTATTTCTCCACTCCATTTGTGAAACATGCAAGGTGATAAAATTTTTAGTATGTTGACTTTGTTGCTTACATTTTAGATGATGAGTGGAAATATTCACATGCTTATCAGTTTTTTTTTTAAAGAAAGGAAAAGAGTACAAATAAATTGTAGAAACACATAATAAAACAAACAAATGCTCTGTAAAGAAAGAAAGAAATACATAAAGAAAGAAAAAGCAGATTTGTCCCTCATCATTGCACATAAACAGAATTAAAACAAGTTCTACTCTCTCCAACAACTCCCTCTTCGTCCTCACAACTCCCTCTCTAGCTAAGCGCTATGTCACCTGGCCCTCCTCAAATCTATGCATTTCTCCTTCCTGATGAAGGGATTAATAGTTCAGGAAAGTTAGGAATACTTTTTTCTACTTTTAATGTGCACATTAGCAGTACTGGAATCTTGCCTCATAATGTAATGGCCAGCCTTTTGGTGTCTTGTAATTTTTGATTAGGGATGTGTTTATTAATAATATTTCAACTTCAGTCACTACATTTTTATTTTTTAACTACTGTCTAATGTATTTTGATGTTGCAACTCCATTTTCAAGGACTGTATAAATATATTGTGTGTAATATGTGCTGCAGCTTTAATGCCCATTATCCTACATGTTCCTTGCAAATGGAATTGTAGCTGCACAGTGCGTTCGTAGTTAGAAAATAAAATTATTGTGACTGAAGATGGAGTATTATTAATAAAATATATTCCTAACCTAGAATTTACAGTCATAGGCAGCCCACAACTTTTTATCTATTAATAACAACTTGTAATTTTGCTATTTTCTTAAGTGAATAATTTTATTATTATAATTAACTAGAATTCAACAGTTTTAAACAACATATTTTCTTGTAAATATATTAAATACTAATTAGAGAACCAAACACAATTCCATTAATAATATGTAGTTATGAAGAGTTGAAAGAATGAAAATTATGACCTATTATTGAGAATGTAAATACAGAAAGCAGAGAAAATATTTCACGTACTAACTATCTACGCCCACAGATTTTTTGAGTTTGGGTATAAGATATTTTATTCAAAGTACTATCAATTTCACCTGAAACTCATTATCATCAAATGATAATGTCCTTACACCCAGGTACTCCTTCAATTTTGAACACTAGGGAAAGCCAACAAATACAAAGAGGAGGAGAAGATGGGCTGATAGAAGATAAAACTGATACATACCTGGGCAATGCAGCTAGCTGACAATAAAACAATATGCAACATTTATTTTTACCATTGTATAATTCTGCCTGTAGATTCGGGCGACTCTCAGGAACTACTGTAGGGATTTTGATTCAGTTTCCACTAACAGATAGACTGATTCATGAGGAAATTTGTGCACATCACTACATATAATACACAAGTCGGCCAGCTATAGACACATAGTGCTAAAGAGTGTGAGGCTTCTAGTTTTATATAAATATTACAAGGAATAGCTAAACACTTTTTCATTTCATTAAGCTTGTATCTTTACTTTCTTATAACCTTAATTTCTGTCAAGCCTGAGAAATATGAGTTATTATTGTGGTCTTCAATATGAACTCTGGTTCGATGCAGTACTCCATTATGGCATATCCCCTGCAAGCCTCTTCAACTCTACAAAAATACAGTATTAATTACTGCAACTTACAGCCACTTGAACATGCTTCCTGTAGCCAAAGTTTGAGCCCCATCTACAATTTTTACCTCCCCCTCTCCCAATACAAAACTGACAATTCCTTGATGGCTCACGATGTGTCCTAGCAACCGATCCCTCCTTGCAGCCTAGTTTTGCTATCAGTTTCATCAGTCTGATTTGGTACCTCTTCAATAGCTATCAAATACATCCACCTACTCTTCACCATTCTTCTGTAGCACCACATTTCAAAAGCTTCTATTCCCTAACACTTAGATTCAAAGGAGAAGTTTAAATAAATCTCTTTTTTGAAAAGATTTTACTGTTATTGCAAGTTTGATTTTGTTTCTTCTTTACTTCTATAGTGATCTATTATTTTGCTAGTCAAATGGCAAAACTCATCTGTTACTTTCAATGTCTCTCTTCCTTATCATCTTTCCTTAGCGTCACCTCCTATAAGATTCCACCATCTTTATTTTGTTTTTGATGATGTTTATCTAACAATCGTTTTTCAAGACTCTATCTATTGCCTTAAGCTACTCTTCCAGGTCCTTTGCTGTCTCTGATAGAATTACAAAATCATCATCAAAGTTATTATTTTTTCTCCATGAACATTTTATTCCTTTTCAGAGTTTTTCTTTGCAAGGCTACAAAGCTGTCTCGTGTCCTTCTCAATTACTGCCTCCCTTTAATGTTCAACTCTTTTAACTGTAATACGGCTTCTGTACAAGTCGTAGATAATCTTTCAATACAGATAACTTTGGAATGTACGATTGTATTCCATGACAACATTAGCAACAACTTTTTATTCCACAACCATTCCTAAATTATTCCTATTTGATTTGGTGTTGTTAACCTGTGCACAACTAATAAGAAATTCTATTCTTCCTGTCACTGCATATTTCCTTTTTCAAATTCTCTAACCTACCTACCGGATTATAAGGATCAATGTTTCATATTCCAATTTGCCAAACACCAGATCTGTTTTTTTCTCATGACAACATCCTCCAGAATTGTTCTCGCCCAGTGATCCAAACGAGAAACTATTTTGTGACTAGAATATTTGGCTGAGGAAGATATCATTGTTATTAAAACATGTAGAACTGCACATCCTAGGAAAATAATATGATTATAGTTTCCCATGGCTTTCAGCCACTCAAAGTAACCACATTGGCCAATGTTACAAGGCCAGAAAGCTATGGAATATGTAAATCCGACAAAGTTGTAACTGAAACAAAAAAAAGCATCTACCTACCATAATTTTGATGGTCCTTGCTCTTTACTTCATCATAAGAAATGACATACATGAATAAAGAACAACTATAATGAAATTAGAAGAAGCAATTACTACTGAAATTAAAAAATATTGACTACTTAAACCATTTCCACTGTGGTCGTGAATACATATCATGCTACAGCATTCCCCAAGTGCTGTGGGTATTTACATGGGTACCAGTTGTACTTTTCTACAGTGCTACAGAAGTCTGACTGCACCCTGAGCTGCTGGTCTCTCACTGCTGTGGATGAGTTACTCCCAAATCTCAATGAATAAAACAGTTTCAAGTATTTATCATATACAACATATTTGCCTCACTGTGTGCTATCATTTGCAGAAAACCTCGTTTTGATATCTTGGGTAGGACAATTGCTATGATCCACAAGATTTGCAATGTGCACGACTGTCTTTCAGATATGAAACCCAACAACTCAGGAACGAAATGAGACATTATTCTGCTCTCAATTTAAATAAAATTTTGATCTTACGTAGGTTTCATTTATTGCAATTTATGAGCTAAAATCTAACTGTGTGCAAAGCTTTTTTACATCTGCAAACTCTTTGAATTTTCATGCAAAAATTTACCCAATTTGATGCAGCGCAGTAAGTATGACATAATGAAAAGAAATTCAGTTCTTTAGTGAGGAAAGATATCAGGCTGTAAGATGTACAAATATCAAACTTTTTTACCAAAAATTTTTCGAAAAATCAAAAGATAAGTATTTCATACCGGCCGGAATGTGGTCTCTAGAACAGACAATGTTTTACTTAATTATGATGCAGCGCAGTAAGAATGATGGATAATGAAAAGATATTCAGTTCTTTAATGAGCAAAGGTATCAGACTGTACAATGTGCTAAAATCAAACTGTTTCACTTAACAGTTTTTGAAAAATTGAATGATAAGTACTTCACTTAGGCCAGAATGGTGTCTTTCAGCACAGGCATTTGGCAAACAGTATAGTTATAACAAAAGCATCTCAGCATGGAATGCAAAGAGCTCATCTGTAGCAGTGAAAGGATTAATCTTTGTGCACTATGAGTACAAATAAAAACTGATACTAAAAATTCAAGTTTCTTTTTCAGAATGATGCACATAAATGTCTCTATATCATCAACACCTATTGAAAAGAAATAAACAAATTTTGTGATCAAAACTTAAAATATTCTACTTCATGGCAGTAATGCATGATAAAAAATAGATACGTAAAAAACTGATTGACAAACCAGAGTATGTACCGTTGTAACTGCTTGTATGTGGTGGTGGTGGTGAAACCATGGCTGCAGTAAGAGCCATGTTGTGTGAAGAGGATGTGAAAGCAGCCCCACATGGAGCCATGGGAGGGACATCATCTGGTGGTTTTGGACCTGCAACCTGATGTGCAAAATGAAATTCTGTTATCATCTTTTATACTGAAAATTATCAAGAACAGAAAGGTATACCTAACACAACAGTGGATATACACTAACAGATTTTTAAAATAAATTTTGGCTAGCCATCCTTAAAAAACAAGTCTGCCAATGCAACAGCATTTATTTTAGTGCAAAAACTCAGAAATTTGCAAGGAAACTCTGTAGAAATACTACACATATTGGAATAAAAAATTATAAAAAAAGTTAAATGTGTGGCAAGCACAAAATTAGATTTTTTCCCTGCTTTGCATAACTCTGAGATAAAAGTTCATTGCAATACCCACTTCATGGGGCAATAAAGGTTTAACCCTATTTCGATTGCTGCTATAAATTTCCTAGTTCATGAAATAAATTATAGCACTACAAAATGACTTAGACGCAAAACACAGTAACACTAATAACAGCAATCAGAGAGATTTCTAACTGTTCAAATGTCATTTATGCATTTTTAGAATCTGCGCCTTTTGAAAAAGATTGTAGTCTAAGACAGTACGATAGGGCTCAATTCTGTATCATGTTTCTTAAATGTTTTTTAGTTACTTTGTGAACCTGTTAAACGTGTTGCAACACTCGAAAACTTATGGTCACAGAAATATACTGCAGCAATAAAGATAGGTGTAATTTCCAATTTCACCAACATTTTGACATCATAGGGAAACTCCCCATTGCACTCCACTCAAACTTACTGGTAAAATGGACCAGTATATTGTCCATCACAAACTGAATACAGATGAAGCACGAAAACAGGCAGAAGGTGTACTGAACTGTGAAAAAAGAAGCAAAATAGAAACAGTGAACGGTCCAAGCAACATCACTGAATCGCAAGAACTATGGCATCATGTTTGTGTGATCACAGTGTTGGACTCAAAGCGGGAGATCTGTGTTCAACCCTACCTCCCACCTGCCTCCCCTCCCCTTTTTTTTCCTCACAAAATTATGAACTTCCCGACAGGCCACTGACATGTCTGTTCTTCCGTGGTCTTGATAACTATCGTATTATACATTGGAACACATTACCATCGGAAGAAAAAATGACAAATTGTTAGAGCAGGCGAGATGCTGCATACACCTCTGACAGAAATGAAAACAACAATTAAACGGGTGTGAACCATGTTACAATAAAGGAATTCAAGAGTCAAAACTTCCAAAATGAAATGCAAGACTCATAACATGAGGTATTGTATAGAAAAAATAGGATGTACATATGTCTGGACATCCCTTCCTTACACCTTGCTGTTGCAAACAGACATTACCTATGACACAGACACAAATTTGAATATAGTGGGGGTTAGTGAGGCGGACAGAAGAAGGCACGAGGGAGATCTGAACATGGACCTCCCCCATCGCACTCCAGCTCAGGGTCCACATAACCACAACAATGCGACTACTCAAATTCGCTTGATGCTGCACACCTCACGCTTGGACCATTCAATGTTTCTATTTTGCTTTTTTTTTCACAGTTCAGTGTGACTTCTGCCCAGTTTCACACTTGATCTGTGTTCAGTTTTTGACGGACTATCCACTGGGTGATCTTAAAATTAAATCTGAGGGGTGTGTGATGGGGAGTTTCCCTTGCGGAATAAAAACTGCTATAACTACCAAATTTGTGTGTGCGCAGTTTTCATAGTTTATGCGGAAGATTGTGCTTGATTCAGCCACTAGAGGCCACTTCACCTGCTAGTACTACAGCAGTTACGTACACAGTCTACTGGCTGCACCCCATGTTAGAACTGATGACTAGACAGGATGAGGGCAGCTAAGTCATAACACCCCTTGAATCTCCCCAACCGTAATAGATACAAAGATGCCATTTGGACAGTGAACTGCTGGGACAGGGGCTACTTAAATACATCACATTTCATGTTTGTGCTAGTTTTCATTACAGAGATATGTCACCATCTTTGAATTTTTTAAATGGAACCCTATGTTAAATTTTAGCGTAATGTGATGGGCTTACAAAGATGGTTTCAAATATGTGTATATCATAATATTTAGGTGAATAGTTTTTGAGACACAGATATGTTCTCGTATTGTGTTTGTCCTTCGAAGCAGCGTTGTCCAATGCACCCTTTCCTGTTGACCACTGAGGAACTTAACAGGGAAGGCATTGTTTTCCTGCTTCTAGATAATGCCGCAAGGTGACGCACGAGGTAGCTGGAGAGAAGGGTATAAATGTGCTGCTGGGGTAATGAGACATCACATTTCCGTCACAATTACTTGGAGCAGACATGTACACCAACGAAGAAAAGTTAGATATGCTTCTAGTGTATGGTGAAAGCAGAAGAAATGCTGTTAGAGCAATAAAGCAATATGGAGAGCTGTATCCTGATCGTGAGCGTCCTGCTTGCCAGCTTCTTGCACACATTTGCAAGAAACTATTGAATCGGGATCATGGAATGCCATACAGAGGACAAGGCAGAAAGCTGCAACTGGCGAGGTACATGAAGTGGACGTTCTAGCATTGGCGCATAACGACCTACTGTTTCGTCACAACGTATCATCTCGGAATGTGGTGTAAGTCAGAGAGGCGTCCCACGAATATTGCACCAACATAGATTTCACCCTTTTCACCTCTCATTACATCAAGCACTCTCCAGTGTGGATTTCGAATGGCGCCAGGAATTTTGCTGGCTTGCTCTGCAGGGCCTACAAGACGATCCAACGTTTTTTCAACAGGTGCTTTTTACTGATGGAGCGACTTTCACCAACCACGATAATGTGAATTTGCAAAATATGCATGACTGGTCAATAGAGAAACCTCATTTGCTACGACAGGTACAGCATCAGCAACCGTGAAGTGTTAATGTGTGGTGTGGCATCATCGCAAAAGTCATTGTGGAGCCGTATGTCACTCTGGGTATACTAAATGGCAAATAACTATGATTAGATTAGATTAGATTTACTTTCATTCCAATTGATCCGTAGTGAGGAGGTCCTCCAGGATGTGGAACATGTCAGAAAAAAACAACACATGACAAATATTTAAACTAAAACAAATAAGCTAATGTACCATTCCACAGGTCCCAAGTGGAATGATCGTCATTTTTTAATGAACACTAAGAGTCATTTTACAAATACTATTGCACTGAATTTAAAATAAAAAAGTTTTATATTTATTTATAAGGTAAGAAACATGTAATACAACTACTGTAATACTTATTTACAATGAACACATTACTGCACTGAAATGGTGCAGAAGTTAGATTATACTTACACACACACACACACACACACACACACACACACAAATTTTCAGTGAACACATTACTGCACTGAAATTGTGCAGAAGTTATGTTGTACTTATATACAAATCAGTTGGTTTTCCTCAGAAATTCATCAATGGAGTAGAAGGAGTTGGCCACCAATAAATCCTTTAGGCTTCTCTTAAACTGAATTTCATTGGTTGTTAAGCTTTTTATGGCTGCTGGTAAGTTATTGAAAATGTGTGTTCCTGAATAATGCACACCTTTTTGTACAAGACTAAGTGACTTTAAATCCTTGTGAAGATTATTCTTATTTCTAGTATTGATTCCATGAATTGAGCTGTTGGTTTGAAAAAGTGATATATTTTTAATGACAAATTTCATTAAGGAATAAATATATTGGGAAGCTGTAGTTAGTATCCCTAGTTCCCTAAACAGGCTTCTGCAGGATGTTCTTGAGTTCACACCACATATAATTCTTACTGCACGTTTTTGTGCCCGGAAAACTTTAGCTTGGCTTGATGAATTACCCCAGAAAATAATCCCATATGACATTATGGAATGAAAGTAAGCATAGTATGCCAGCTTTTTCATTTTTATATCCCCTATGTCTGACAAAATTTGCATTGCAAACAGAGATTTGTTAAGACGCTTCAGCAGTTCTGTGGTGTGCTCTTCCCAGTTGAATTTATTATCAAGCTGTAATCCCAAGAATTTAACACCGTCCACTTCTTCTATCTTCTTGTCATCATATGTTAGACATATACTCTTGGGACACCCCTTACAAGTTCTGAACTGCATGTAGTGTGTTTTTTCAAAGTTTAGTGACAAAGAATTGGCTAGGAACCAGTGATTAATGTCTACAAATATTTTATTGGCTGATCTTTCTAAGACTACACTTGATTTGCTATTTATTGCAATGTTTGTATCATCAGCAAACAAAACAAACTTGGCATCTGGTAATGTTACTGATGAAAGGTCATTGATATACACAAGAAAAAGTAAGGGCCCCAAAATGGAACCTTGTGGGACCCCACATGTCATTAGTTCCCAGTTGGATGATGCCTGATAGCTTGATACATGTCTCTTTCCTAATAACACCCTTTGTTTCCTGCCAGAGATATAAGATTTGAACCATTTTGCAGCATTTCCTGTTACACTATAATATTCTAGTTTACTTAAAAGGATATTGTGATTTACACAGTCAAATGCCTTTGACAGATCACAAAATATACCAGTTGCCTGCACAGTTCGTGCCCAAAGTTCTGCCCATTTTGCTGGAAGAGGTACCACTAACTATGCGTCAGTGCATGTGGTTCCAACATGATGGCTGTCCTGCTCACTCTTCCCATGTGGCTACAGAGCTGTTAAATGAAAAGTTCCCGGATTGTTGGATAGGACAACTTGCTGAAGTGAAGTGGCCAGCCCGGTCTTCTGATTTGACCCCTCTTGATTTTTTTATGTGGGGAGCAATCAAACATAAAGTGTATGCTCAAATACCAACTACGTCAGATGATATGAAGCAACATATCATCGATGCGTGCACTGACATCTCATGTGACACACTCGCAGCCATTTACAAATCATTCGAACGGCGACTACAAATGTGCTTTGCAGCAGAGGGGAAGCATTTTGAGCACATGCTTCAGTAAAGTTTTGTATCAAGTACAGTATGTATTTTGTATCTTTGTGTGTATTTGCTTTGTATTGTGATCAATAGTAAATATTTTCAAATAAAAAACAAATATGTATGAAATAATTGTATCCAATAAGGGCCTCCTCATTTACATTTGTATTTATGTTACTTAAAATGTATTAACATCTTGTAGTATTTTAATACTATATGTTGTCTACTATTTTGGTATCACAGTTGTCAAATAACTGAATAACATTTGCATGACATCATCAGTTAATTTTTGCACAAAATATCGCAGTATGTCTTACTATTGTCGGGACTCGCGACATTTCATGTACTCTACAGAACAGGAAAGGTCACATTGGACAACACTGCTTCGAAGGACGAACAACGTTTCATGTACTCTACACAACAGGAAAGGTCGCACCGGACAACACCGTTTCGAAGGATGAACACGCTATGAGAACACATCTGTGTCTCAAAAACTATTTGCCTAAATATTACGACATACACATATTTAAAACCGTCTTTTTAAGCCGATCATGTTATGATAATATTTAACATAGGGTTCCATTTAAAAAAACCAAAGATGGCCTCATATCTCTGTAATAAAAATTGCACAAACATAAAATGTGATGTATGCAAGTAGCTCGTGTCCCTGAATTTCACTGCCCAAACAGCATCGTTGTATCTATTACGGTTGGGGAGATACCTAGGGGTGTTATGACTTAGCTGCCTCAGCCTTTATAGGCTACAGCACAAGCCTCTTCCAGCCACTTCTGTGTTGTCTGTTGTATGTGCTTGTCTCTTGTGTGTTTAAGCTTTCTCATGTGCTAAAGTTTCAGTGTTCTTGGGTCAGATCACTTTGGCGATGAGAATGGGATTCGACTCTGCATTTTCTACTTTAGTCATTGGTCCTTTGAGTTTAATTTCCGTGGAGGCAGTTATTAATTTTCCTCTCATGCAACAGCACGTGCTGACAGTTACTACGACTACATCAGCACAACATGCAGCCCCGCCAACAACATATTCGCTGCTGTTCCCTGCATGGCAGGAGACTGGGGCACTTATGGAAAATGCCTGCGACAACATTTCCGTGCAACTGGGGTAAGAGGAATAAACTTGTGGAAGGCACTTTTTTTTTTATCTCACCTCATGTGTATCAGCTGTTGTGTCAGCTTGGCCCTTACAAGAACCTTCAAGTCTTTCTATGATCAGATGTATGAGTTTCTTTCTACCTATCAAGATTCTTTCTACCCATTACTGTCAATATACTCACATTATTGCTGCTTATATGGAGTTTTACCCTTGCCACAACAGTTATACAGAGCATGCGCACAGAACTACATGGACAGTCATCATCATAATTTTGTGACAAATGTTATAAGGTAGCCATGTGAGTCAAATGGTTCAAGATGCAATTGTACGTCTTGCTCCTACAAGGGAAGTTCGATAGTGGGTTCCAAAGTGTGTAAATCCCATGCTTATGGAAATATTAAACATAGCTCCGTCATTTGAAGTTTCATGGGCTGCAGGTAGTCAGATAGAAGCCTGTAAATTTAAGAAATCAGTTCCTCCCACCCCTCCCAGGATGAAAGGAACATGGATGTGAACAGTGTGTCAGCAGTCATGGTGTTTCCAAGTAAGTTATACACTGAACAGATTTCTGCAGCTGTGACTTACAAGGCTGTCGTTGTTCTTTATAATTCCTAGTTATGTGAAACACTTACACTGTAAATCTGTTTGGTTTGGACTCTTTTAAACTATTTGGATTCTCCATTGATGACGAAGTGCATTTGGTTTCTGATCAAGTTCCATATCAACAGTTAGGTGCTCTCTGTGCCAAATTTTCCTGTTTATTTTCTCCAGGAATGGGTAATGCAACAGAATGTTAGGCTCACATTATGATGAAATAGTCTGCCTGCATCTGTTTTTTCCAGGCCCACCCAGTGCTGGTAACTAACAAGTTGAACTGAAAGCAGAATTAGACCATCTTCAATCCCTTTATGTTATTCAACCTATTTCTTTCAGTGAATGGTCAACACCACTGGTGATGGTATTTCTACAGGTAAATTACACCTTTGCAATGGTTTAACAAAATCAATTAATGGCCAGTCAACCATTGATACGTATCCTTTACCATGTCCTGATGAGCTGCTAGCAAAATTATTGGGACGCCACTATTTTTCAAAGACTGTCTTAGCAGATGCATATTTACAGCTGCTGCTATACTAGGAATCTAAACATTTTCTAGTTATCAATACACCATTTGGGCTTTATCAATACCAGTTTTTACCTTTCAGTGTGACAAGTGCACCAGCTATTTTTCGCCTATTTTTAGAGCGACTCATTGCAAAAGTTCCAGGCTACATCATCTATTTAGATGACACACTAGCGTCTGGCACCTCCACAGAGGGACATTTGCAGAACCTGTGTGCTCCATTTTTGTTTTAGAGGCTGCAGGTTTAAAGTACAATTTGGACAAGACACAATTTTTTCAACCCTCTATTAATTATTTATTATATATTATTGTATGAATGCATGGTGTCTGTTCTTTTGAACATATCTGAAAGAACAGACACCATGCAGAATCAGCAGCTCATTAGCATTATAGATGCTACTGTCACGTTGCCACACTCCATGTCTGTCAAGAAATTACAAGCATTTTTAGGCAAAATTACATACTACCACAAATTCATGCCGGGTGCTGCTACTGTGGCGCAACCACTCCATGCATTATTATATAAAGATGTTCCTTTCCGAAGGTCCCTGGCTTGTGACTGGGCATTCAAGTTGTTGAAATCTCAGCTGCAGGTCATTTTTCAGCCAGGTCACCACCATGTGTAAGCCACGGGCACACCTTAGATCAGCTGTGGTGTCATCCTTGCTCATAAGTATATGGACAGATCAGAACGCCCGACTGCATATGCCTCTAAAACCTTAAATTCAGTGAAACAGCTTTATTCTCAAATAGAGAAAAAAGTTTTAGTGATTATGTTTGCTTAAAAAAAATTAATGTTTTCCTAAACGGGTCTAAGTTTCACCTGATCACAGACCACAAACCACTGGTGTCTCTTTTTAACCCTTTGGCATCCTAGCCAGTCAAAACCACACATCACTCACAGCGGTGGGCTCCTTTCCTGTCATGATACAATTATGAGATACATTTTTGACCCACAATGCAACATGCAAAGGCTGACGCCTTATCGCGTTCGTCAATTTGCCCAGATCCAGAATTTGATAAAGAGGAACTGCTTTGTTTTCATTTAGACATGAAAACTAAAAATGTTGTTCATGGTTTTCTTATTACTAGCACTAAAATTGCAGCCATAATGGCCACTGATCCAGTTTTGTGTAAAGTTGTTTCTTTTGTGCAGTATGGTTGGCTGGATAAGCCTCCAGGCCCTTCTTCTGACCCTATAAGAAATTATTTTGTGTTATAAAACCATCTTTCTGTTTGAGATAGAGTTCTGCTCTTATCTAGGGAGGACACTGCTTCCCAGATTGTAGACCCATCAGCCCATCAGTGTGAGGTTATGTGTTCATTACAAGGGATGTGTCATGTAGAAAAGTGGTAGTATGCAGACATGTCTTTTGGCCAGGGATTGATGGGGAAATAGTATAAGTTGTTGCAGCCTGTCCACAGTGTGCCACCCACCAGACAGCAACACTGTGTATCTTTGTCGCCATGGCCAACTTCATAGCAGCCTTGGGAATGAATTCCTGTACATTTTGTGGGACCTTTTTTGAATTTCTAATAGCTTCTTACGATTTACGCAAATTCTAAGTTTCCAGATGTGGTACAGTGTGTACTTCTGCAGTGACAACAATTGTAGCTCTGCAAACAATTTTTGCAATGTAAGGTTTTCTGTATATATTAGTTATGGACAATGGCCCCCAGTCGTATCTCGGGAATTTGAAGATTTCTATAAAAAAAAGTGATGTTCATCAAGTTACGGCTCCTCTTTTCCATCCACATTCAAACTAGGAAGCAAAACTACTAGTATGAACATTTAAGACTCAAATGAAGAAATAGGTTTCGGATGTGTCCCCGAAATGGCTCTTGATTGGTTTCTCAGTTCTTATAGGTTTACCCCTGTTGGACATAAAGATCCAGTAGACTTGTTGCATGGCTATCAGTGCTAGACTCTGCTACATCTGCTTTAGCCAATGCCAGGACATCTGCTGACACCAGCTCCACAACTTTCCGGGTGTTGAACAGTTGTTTGGGCTCACAGTTTTGGCCACTGACTGAAATGGGTGCCGGTGCAGTATCATCGAGAGTCACCATGGCCGATGACTCTGCGTCATCTACACTGCTGAGGGTAGGTTGTCGTGACACTTTAACCAGCTATGACCTCACATGAGCAGCTGTGCACTGGGAGTGCCTCCATCACCCTAGCATCCTCTGCCTACCTATCTGTCTCCTACACTGTGCCCAGTGGCCTTACATTCTCCGTCACTGCTGCCGGTGCCTTTACAACTGCCTTCTCTACTGTGGGTGCCCCTTCTTTTGTCGGAGGCTGAGGCTGGACCCCGCCTCCCACGCTCCGCAGTCAACACCTCCACTGCTGCCGCATCCATCGCAGCCTGCACCACATCTTCATTGCAACCTCCTTCATCAGGGTTGGACTTGGACATGGAAGCCGTGCCAGTGTTGCCCGTCCTACCGTATGGTCTCTCACAGGGATGTGAGCACCGCACCTGGCCGCAATCGCACCACTTCCTACACTACATACCGGTAGCAGCATGTTGCACGAACAACGACCAACTTTGATGATACAAGAAATGAACATGAGCATAGGGCTCTCTTCTTTGTGAAGGAAGAGGAGTGCTGTAACTATCAAATTTGAGTGTTTCCTGCTTCACGATTCGGGTGTGAAGTCTGTGCTTGATTCAGCCACTAGAGGCCACCGGGCCTACTAGTATGAAAACAGTTGTGTGCGCAGCCTATCGGCTGCACTCCCCTTTAGAACTAATGATTATACGGGCCGGAGCACAAGGCTCCACTGGCCACTTTGTGTTGTCTGTTGTGTGTAATTTGCATCTTGTGGTTATGCTTTTTCATGTAATAATGTACAGTGTTAGAACAAAAGAAGTTGAAATCATAGGTACCTTTATGTATTTATATGCTACTGAGTATCTCAAAGGGTTTTCACAGAAGTGTCACATGAACTTCTGTAGTTGCTGTGAAAGTTACATATTACTCGAACCAAAAATCTATGAAATTAAATATAAATATTTGGTTCATATGATAAGTTAGTACCTGAAGTCAGTATAAGAGCAGAGGACCCCAACCACACCAGAACATATTTTCAAAAACATAAAGAATTTAATGTTTCAAATGTGTCAGTTTAAAGGCATAAGAAAATGGCAGTTCTCTCATAATTAATATCTTTTTACTCATGAACTTAGTTATGTGTAGGTACTGCCATACATAATTCATATGACCAAATAAATTTTAACAACTGTGTTTCATTATAAAAATGGTAAAAAAAAAGGAAAAGAAAAAACCACAAAAATCCAATTTAGAAACTTTCCTTTTACCAAGCTATAAAACAAGAGAAAGGACAAAGAAGAAGAAGAAGAGGAGGAGGAGGAGAAGGAGGAGGAGGAGGAGGAGGAGGAGGAGGAGGAAGGAAGAGACGAGAAATAAGGAAGTGGCAAGATGTTATCTAATAAACATTACTAGCAGACTTTGTACTAAAAATTGGTCAATACAACTATCAAAACTCACCGTTTGTAGGAGAGGATGAGTTGAATAAGCAGCTGGGGGATAATGTGAGTGAGGTGGCGGTGGTGGGAAAACAGCTGCTCCATGTCCTGGTCCAGTGCCATGACCTGGAGATGAAAAGGCACATGGTACAGTAGCAGCTGTAGGATACAGGGCAACAGATGCTGGACCCACATATGGTGCAGCTTCTGAGTAGCGAAATGGTGGTACATCCGTCAATGCACAAGGTGGATATGGACCATAAGCACTGCCAGTAGGATCAGTGTTCAGAGCAGATAGTTCATCATGTCGTCCTGCACCCCCACCAGGGATGTCACAACTGACTGATGCCGGGTCTTCACGTTGTGATGAGCACGTTGATGAAGTAAGCGATGATGTTGATGATCTCCTGTTTGGTATCATCTCTGAATCTGACCACTTTGAGCGTGCCCGTAGTTCAGCATATGGTGCAGGCTCATACACAGAGCCAGCCCCACTGGGTGGAACCCATCTCTCATCTGCCTGACCAGGACCTGGTCCCCCGCGTCCTCCATGTCCAGCACCTTCACAACCAGGCAACGACGTTTCTCCTTCTGGACACTCATACCCATAGCTGTCAGGATAAGTTGGTCGTGGTTGTGTTCTAGAAGGATCAGGGTTTTCTGTGGGTGGTTGGAGGAGGAGATCATTTGCCTGCAGTTCAGAAGTGGATTGCGGTGTTTGTGGAGGAGGAAGTGGTTGCGGTGGTGGGAGTGAAGAAAGGAGAGGTTGTGGCTGAGGCAATGTTTGACTTATTGGTTCAATTTCCTGAACATTAACTCCATGCGTATGCTCAACTGAGATCAAGGAGTCATCTGAGTGAGGTGTAGGTGTAAGTGGTGGAGGTGGAGGCGGTGGTGGTAGTGATGGAGGCTGTGGTAGAGGTGATGGCGGCGGCGGCGGCGGTAGTGGCGGTGCTGCTGGTGTTGGTGGTGGAGGCGGTTGTTGTTGTTGTTGTTGCTGCTGCTGCTGCTGCACTGGTGCAGCTGACGGCGGTGGTTGTGAAGGTGGTGGTAGAGACGGTACTGGTTGTGATGGAGGTGGTGGTAATGTTGCTGGTGGTTGCTGTTGCTGTGGCTGTGGAGATGGAGTAGATGTTGGAGGTGGTGGTACTGGTGTCATGGGTGGCGGCGGCGGTGGTGCTAATGGACGTGGTGATGCAGTATCTCGAGAAACTTGTGCAGGTGTTGACTCAGCAACAGAACCTGTTTCTGGTTGACCAGCAGTTGATTTTTTGGCATAGTCCAAACGCAATTTTTCCACAAGGTTCAAAGTTTCACGGGCGCTATCCTCTTTAGAGTCTTCCTTGAACAAAAATTCATTACTAAAAGAGAAAGATAATGGAGCCCGCATCATCTCATCTGGATCACGTGGAATTCCAAAACCATCATCTGCTGTTTCATCAACTGCCAAAATGTCATTCTCAAAATCAAACAGTTCAGCAACCCCTGGGTCCTTTGATGGCTGTTGGGGTGAAAATATGGATCTCTGTGGGTGCTGGGAAAGAGAAGAATTTAGAGATGGTGTTCTCGAGGAAATTCTGCGTGTCTCTAAAGGTGGAACACTTGCAACAGTTGATTCTTGATCATCTTGAACTGTGTCTGAACTACAGGTCCTTTCAGGTGGAGCTTGAACAGTTGCTAATGAGTCAAAACCACTTGAATTTCTTATCACGTGATCACTGTTCTGATTCTTGTTACAAATAAGTTTTTCATCCAATTCCTCTTCTTTTGCTAACTTTTCACTTTGAATTTTTGGCGTAACATCTTTTTTATGAATTACATTACTTTCATTTTTAGGTTTGTCATGTATCACATCAGAAACAGATTCAACAGTGACAGGTGTTCCCTTAATATCTTTTATTTCAGACAGGCACTGAACTTCAGTTACATTAACATCTGGTACTATTTCACACGAAGGTGCTGCATCCAGTGGCTCCACTTTAGGACCATTCATTTTAGTTTCCAGACTGCCATCAGGATCACTCAAAACACTTACTTCTTTCTTCCTACATCTGGGTATTTGTTTTGACTTTTTCTTCCCCTTTTCTTCATCAGCAGTTTCTGTAACACTTGGAATGCCTATTTCAGTAACTCCTGTCTCTAACAGATTGCAGTTATCATTCTTTGGAAAGATTTCCTTATCTCCATTCTTAGTGAAAAGATCTTTCTCTGCTTTCTTAATGACTGAATCATTTTCTCCATTCTTCTGCTTTTTATCAATACTGTCTGCAATGACAGAATTCACTTTAGAGCTTTTATTTATTATCTCTTTTCCTTCAATAACATCAGGAACTGAAACTTTCTTTGCGCTCTCTGATTCACTGGTTTCCTTACTTTTATTTACATTTCTAGGTGACATCTCTCGTGGTGACGGTTTCTTAGTCTCCCGTGATACAGAAAGCTTTTCTTTGACCACTGATAGAGATTCTCTGACGGGAGTTTTCTCCTTTGAAACATTCGTTTCCAACTTCTCTTCCTTAATTGGTAAATGCTTCTCTTGACTTTTTGGTGGGGATTTGTTTTTCAAAGGCAGTTCTTTCGGAAGTTCTTTATTAATGGGATGATCTGTATCTTTTTCAGACTCTTCATCTACCTTCGAACCAAAGAGTTTTTCAATTTTATCCCGTTTTTCCAAAAGTTTGTCTAAAGAACTTTTTGATGTTTTCCTTCCAATTGGATCTCTCTCTGCCTTTCTCTGAGCAATTTCTCTTTCGAGTTTGCTCGCCAATGACTCCCGTTCAATTTTCTTGCTTGGCTGGTCATCTGTACTTTTTATGTTACTGGAAATCTTTTTGGTATTTTTCTTACCCTCTTCAGATACTTCAGTATCTAATGGTTTTTCTTCTGCTTTCGAAGCTTGCTTGAGCGGAGGTTTGGTGGAGGCGTCGCAGGTCTTTTGATGGAGCGTATCATCTGAACGTGCTTCAAGGCTGCTGGACAAATTGATAACTTGACTGTACAGTTCTGTATCTTCAGCCCCATCTCCTGGTTTTCTCTTCCTTGCTTCTGTTGTCGTGTTAGACTGTTCCTTTTTAGGACTGAGCTGCTGTACCGCCGCAGATATGGGCGTGGACTCGGAAGCTCGCGAAGTACCCTTGGTGCAAGGTCCTTCGCTTGATGAGATTGTTTCAACGGATGGTTTGAT
This sequence comes from Schistocerca serialis cubense, assembly GCF_023864345.2. NCBI lineage: Eukaryota > Metazoa > Arthropoda > Insecta > Orthoptera > Acrididae > Schistocerca > Schistocerca serialis. The sequence goes on from NC_064642.1 coordinate 429,478,419, forward strand.
GGGATGGTCCAACCCTGATGAGATCCCAGGCGTATTTCCTGCCCTGACATCAGTATCTCTGAGTCTATTACTGTTTTCAAATTTCTGGGTGCTGCTGCTGCTGCTTGTGGTAGTAGGAATGGTGGTGGTGGTGGTTGTGGTGGCTGCGTTGGAGGTGGTTGTAGTGGTGGTGCTTGTGGTGGTAGTGGTGCTTGTGGTGGCAGTGGTGCTTGTAGTGGTGGTGATGGTGGTGGTAGTGGTGGTGGTGGTTGTCCCTGTTGTGATCTCTGACCCTTTTGCTCTTGATTTTTCTGTCTCAGTATTCGGCGGCTGAAATACAAGTTCAGGCCGCCCGTCGGAAGTTTTAAGCTTCTTGTCAGGCGCCTTCTTGAATTTCCTGCTACCGATTGTGAGCTCAGTGTCTGCATTATTTCTTCCACTGCCATGGACTTGAGTCTGTTCACCTTTGAGTGACGCCTTGATATTAGACTTTGCGTCCTTCGCCTTTTCTGTCTCAACCTCACTGTCTGAGTCAGCTGATCCGGAGGAACTGCTGCCACTACCGGATCCAGATATAGAATCTGAGGACTGGTCTTCCTTGTTGAGAAAGGGCCGGTCCTCAAGAGATTCCCTTACATTCTTTTTATCAGAAACAGATGCAGATTTCTTAACACCACTCTCACCCTGCTTTTGCACAGATGGGATACTGTCTAAAGAACTCCTCTTGTCATTAGATTTAGTGTTCCTTTCCCTCTTTACAATTCTAGATGGAGCTTTAGGTTTTGTGTCTGTGTCTTCTTCACTTTCTGAGCTGCACGATGAATCTGATGATGAAGACGAAGACGAGGAAGAGGAGACGGCATCTCTACTTTTCGAAACACTTTTACTTCTCTCAAGGTGTTTTGCTTCCCCAGTTTTGCTTTCCACCAATTTGTTTTCTACACTTTTTACAATTTTCTGCTTGTCATTTTCATCCTTCTTGAATTTTGTACTTTCCTGTTCCTTCTTCACTTTAGTTGAATCTGAAACCTCTTTCTTCACCTTTGAAGCATCTGCTTCAGGTTCAGTGGTTGGTTTAGTCATGCCACTTTTAATGTGTGCTGCCGCTTTCTTAGCCGCCTGCCTTTGAGGAACATAGGCCAAAATTTCTTGAGCCTCACCTACATCTTTCTCAAAATCATAGATATCTCCTGTTTTCCCTTCTTTACCAGATTTTGACTCCTTTATTTCTTTACCTTTGTGTTTTGTTTTAGGTTTATTCTTGGGTTCCTCAATTACTGGTGGAGATGTCTTAACAAGGTCTTGCTGTTCAGTACTAGTCTGCTCTTTAGGTCTCCCTTGCGAACAACGAATACTTTCAGTTGCTTTCTTGGCTGCTTGCCTTTGAGGTACTATTAGTTCTGTAGGATCAAATTCCTTCTTTACTGGTGTAGTAGATTTGGAAGGTTCCTTGCCTTTGGAAATGGTCCCTTCTGAAGTAGATCCACCAACTACCTCACGGCTCCCTTTTTTGTTCACAGATGGAGTAGCTGTCTTTGAACGTTCTGTGCCATTTTCAAGTGTTGGACGGCTGGCTTTGGCATGTGATGAGAACTCTTTGACAGCTGCCTTGGTGCGCAAGGGGTGTGCCTGTTGCCGACCTCCATCCGAATCTGTATCCGAGTAGATATCCGGCGCACGGGCACGGGAGTGGGCAGGCACTGGAAGCAATTCGTCACTACTCGAACCTGAGCCTGCTGACGGTGATCTGGAACCGGAGCCTGAGCCCGATGCTGAACCTCCGGATCCCGAACCAGAAGCCGACGGTGTCGCTGACTTTGGGGTATCCGCTTCGTGCCGCCTCTGACGTGCACGTGTTCTTTCACTAGGTTGCACAGGTCGCCGTTCTTCATCACTAGAGCTGTCCCGTGTGGTTCCGGTACGTGAAGTGACTGCTGAGGCTTTAGAAGTGGGGCGGCCTTTAACCTTCGGTCGCTCTCTGACTGAAAGACTTTTGCGGGTACGATTGCTGGTAGTCTTGCGTTCTGCTGGAACTTTCCTGTAAACAGACAAAGCAGTTTATTTTAAGATTTTGAAATAACAGACAAAGTATTTTATTTTTAAATTTTGAAATTCACTAACACGTGGTGTGACTGCAAACAGTGAATAAATCTAAAATGAGGCCCAGAGTACAACTACAATGAATTTAAATAATTTTAATGGTACAAATAAGATGGTCATATTTAAAGAAAATACCCAAGCTACTTTTGCAGGTATTTCAAACTATATGATATTTAACCATTGTGATAGGTCAGAAAGGGACTACATGCCTGGAGCATACGAGAGACTTTTTTTAAGGTCTGGTGGGCAATGAAATTAAAACCACAGTGAAAATCCAAAGAAGCTTCGTGTATATGCGTCCTGCAGTGTGTCTCATCCGCCCATCACACTTGTCAGTACTGAGCATGTAGTGAGCACATTAACATACCTAGAACAATACTGTCTCCTGTGAAGTGTGTGCTGTCAGTCACTTCTTCTTGCTGAAGAGCACAACACAGCTGAAATTCGTCAACAAATGAGTAATACGTATGGCAAAACTTCCATGAGAGACAACAAAGTGTGGTAATGGTGCAGAGACTTTGAAGGAGGACATACAGACATTCACGATGCATGTGATTAGGGAAGAAAGCAAGTGTCAATGGATGATCTGGTTTAGCGCGTGGATCAGACAATTTAAGAAAATTGTGGTTCTCAATTTCTGTTCTGAGTGAGGGACTTCAGTACTGGAAACTCTGCATGAGAAGGGTTCCCAAGATGCTGTCCAACAATCACAAAACACAGCGAATGGGCACCACATCAACATTTCTCCAGTGCTATCACAATGAAGGAGATGATTGTTGACTGAAATTGTTACTGGGCACGAGACTCGGGTGTCTTTCAAAAATGGAGAAATAAAACTGCAATTCAAACAGTGGATACATTCTCATTTCCTCAGTAAACCAAAAAAGTGCAAGCAAAAGTGATCCAGCTGAAAGTCTGAGTCCAAAAAGGAGTTTTGTTGGTGTTATTCACGGAACATGGCATGTCCATCACTGCAGCCTCATACACCATCTCTCATGAAGATCTGGGAAAGGCAATTCAGAACAATCAAAGAGAATGTTGCTATCAGGCATTGGTCTTCTTCATGAGAATGCTCAGCTGTACACTGCAGCTGCAACAAAGACACTCCTACAGCCCAGGCTTGGCTCCCTCTGATCTTCATCTCTTTACTCGCATGAAACACTGGCTAGAAAGACAGCATTTTGGCACAAATAAGAAGCTGCAGATCAGCACAGAGAAATGGCTGAAAGCACAAGCGGCTGCCATCTATGATGAGGGTATTGAAAATTTGGTACCATGCTATGACAAATGTCTTAAGCCGTATTGGTGACTATGTACTGGAACTACAGTAACTGGAAGGTATAGCTAAATGTTGCAAATAAAACAGTTTGATTTTCACTATGGTTTCCATTTTACAGCCGTTCAGACATTGAGGCAGGGGGTGTCGGGTGACAATAGCCCTAGTAGTTTTAAGAGAAACTTACAGCGGCCTGGATTATTAAATGAAATGTTGAAAGTGTTTGATGCTAATCATATTTTCTAATGAAAAATAATACAATTCATAAACTTCATGTTTTCATTCTCCTCTCCACTTCTGATTCTGAACTTCTGTGCAAAATTTCTTATTCTTACATTACGTCTATAAAAAACTATCTCAGAATGACATTATTACTACAACCCAACATTAAATAAAAATGTTTTTAACGGTTCCAAGGCTCCCATATGGACACAATACAGCCAAATGAGAATTTTTTGGACGCTCTCTTTTTGTGTGAAGAAATCTGGGCAATGTGAAAAATCAGATGGAAAAGACTAATGTTAAGTAGAAATGTAAAGGAAAAGTTTACTGAACTACAAATGAACACTTAAGTGTTAAGATCAAAGGGCATAAATCACATAATTATTGGAAAAATAATGTGAGAGTTTCTGGATATGGTGTTGTCTTTCTTTACAAGCAACTTTTCAGCTGCACTATACCTGAATGAACATTTACACTGCCTGGAGGGGGGGAAAAAAAAAGAAAGTGACTCTCCCAAAAGACAAGGTCAGATATCAATGTTACTTCTTACATGTACCACCATCATCGGGTATGTAAATGATTAGAGTTGCAATTCTTTGCGACACGGAGAATGGCCACTCAAGTGCATTAGTGTCATATATGTTGTTACCGAGCCTGGTAAGGTATATAAGGGGCATAAACAGCATCAGATTCCAACTGACCACAGTATATGTATGGCAAAGAAATGCTGTATAGTCATAGAAGAAAGTGTTATCAGTACCTGAAGAGTTTGGAAAGGGCCTAAATCTGGGTATCTATTTGGCTGGAGAGTCTAAATGTGCAATATCCAGATTTGTGGGGCATTTGGATGTGGCAGTGGTCCAATGCTGGAGTGCACGGAAACATGCGGACAAGAAACGTAAAGGTCCTGGTCAACCACATCTGACCACCACAAGCAAGGATTGTTATACTGTGCATGAAACAAACATGGTAACACCTTCACATCCATATTTGCCATCCAAGAACAAGTAATGGACTCCTTGCAACATCCTACATCACTGGTCAGAGACTTGCAGTGCCCAGATTATGGAATTTCCATCCCAGGCGTAGGCTGCTGTTAACACAACACAAATGCCTACATTTGGACTGGTGCCATAGCTGAGATGCATGGATGCTAATGAATGGTGTCACATAGCATTTAGTGATGAACCACGGTTCTACGTTACTCCAGATGACCATTGTCCGGAAATATGGCGGTGAACTGTAGAGAGGTCATATTCTTCCAGTTTTTATGGAAAGGTATAACGGTGTTACTCCTGGGATCATGGTGTGTGGAACCATCAGGTATGACTTCAAGTGGTCGAAGGAACACTGATGGCACAACGGTACATTATGGTCATCCTGTGTCCACATGTGTTGACTCTCATGCGACATTATCATCATACCATTTTCCTACAGGACAGTACTACTCTACACATGCGTCATATCTCTATGAATTGTCGGCATGATGCTGAGGTCTCCAGATCTGTCCCCAGTAGAACATTTGTGGGACTGGCTCAGACATCAACTCTGTCCCAGTGACAGTACCCAGACTATCAAGGACAAGTTACAAAACTTGTGGGTTACCTTGTCTCATGAGTGGATACAACACCTTTACGACAACCTTTCCAAGTGAACTATAGCATACATTATGCCAGAGGGTATGCAATATACAATGACACATGGGATCATACTGCAAAGTTCTTTGTAAATTTGACTCGATTTTGTAATCACACACTCTGTCAACCTATGAAGTTTCATTTCATTCCCTCTTCCCCTACTAAGTGCTTCAATTTTTTCATCAGGCAGTGTAGTTGTGCACCAGGCACAACTTCATGGTCACTAAACAATTACTTGAATGATGTGTTCAGAATGTAGTTTTTTTGCAGAAACTTAGGAAGCTCAAAACACTGAAGTTGCAGTTGGAAAGAATGTAGCTCAAATACCAGGCCACCCTAATGAATTTTAGTAATTTTTTCCAAAAATTACTTCAAGTACAGGTCAGAAAGATTTCTCAAAAGGGTCGGCACAACTTCATGGTCACTAAACAATTACTTGAATGATGTGCTCAGAATGTAGTTTTTTTTGCAGAAACTTAGGAAGCTCAAAACACTGAAGTTGCAGTTGGAAAGAATGTAGCTCAAATACCAGGCCACCCTAATGAATTTTAGTAATTTTTTTCCGAAAATTACTTCAAGTACAGGTCAGAAAGATTTCTCAAAAGGGTCATGACTGTTTCTTTCCATTGTCCTTACTCAATTGAGCACATTTCATCTCTACTGATATAGACATTGACTAAACATAAGAGCACTAAATGTACTTCATAAAAATATTTTGTTCACAGAAGTGTGTCATTCTTCTCTAGTAACAATACTGCTGATAACATCTGTCCAAGAAGAGTATGAGTGTCACAATGTTCTCCATCATTCACAGCAAGGAAAAAACCCCAGTTTTACAGGTAACTTATTACTGGAACATTTAAGAAGACATACTTACAAAAATAACGTGAAAAACCAAAATATCTTTGAGGAAGACATACACTACACTGTTAGTTTAACCATATACCCACATCTGTACTGCTCAGGCAACACTTGAAATCACTGGAAAATCTAAGTAAGGGGTTGTAGTAACTCTGCCTTGTAGCCTACTAGCCTACAGTTAACACAACTCTGTTCTTTTTCATCTGGTCTATATACTGACAATGGCCTGGCCCAATGTGACATGTCGAAACTCTTCTACCCTACTCTGCAGATGTAGAACACAGATTATGATAACTCACACTACTGGTAACACAGAGACCAGCAGATTGAAACAGGCACTTCCAGAGGTAAATGACAGCAGACATCACGAAGTGAACGAATAACCAAAACAAGTCAGGAATGTAGAAAAGGCATCTTAAGTATATACAACAATCCAATCCAAATCACAAACATAAATCAGGCAAAATCAAAACTCTACTATTCAATGGTGCCTAGCTAAAGGCTTCAGTGACTAGCCAGAGACTGGCTCACCATACCTGGGCTGCAGTATTTAGCAGCAAACATTCGTCAGAGTGTGGCGCCAACTTGCTTGCTGCAGCGGCTGTGTCTTGTGAGGGTATGAGAAGTGACTGTCACCTAGAGCCCAAGTACCTCTGGCATGTTCTCCCTACTGATACTTAGTATAAGAGGGGAATCTCAATCTGTGGGATACTAAAGAAATCTGCCTTGCTGTTTTTGTAAAGAAAGAACATGCCAACAAAAATGCACTGACAAAATTTTGGCTAAGATGCACTTCAAATACTCTAAAATGTTGAAAATAGGCCACCAGGGGACTGGAGACAGGTAAAACCTTACAGAGCTGTAGCAGACTGTGCATACGCAGCACAGCAGGTGCATTTCTTAGTTGCTGATGTATCAGTAAACAAATAACACAACACAACCTGATTGTAGTTTGTAACTGCGAATTTCAGTTTCCACTGGCAGATTTTTTGACACAATTGTTCACTGTTAACTATTCGCTCAAATCTGCAACTCATTTAATAGCCGTACCTGTCACTGGTTACTTCTGTAATATTGGTACATGTAATTAATAGATACAAAAGTGAATTAATATTCATTGTGTTTCCTTCATATATGCTTGGTAATAGCATCTGTCTTTATGCTGGTTCCAGAGACAACAGTAATGTGGAATCCAATCAACATTTTCAATCTGGCAGAGATGAAATATGGAGAATGTGGTACACAATCAAAATCACCTACTTCTCCCAAAGATCTACATATGCATTACTGACTTGTTACTTTCTTGGACATTCATGCGAATGATGTCAAAATTTTATTAGAAACTGGAAACATTAGAAGAAATAGGAAATAATTACGATGATTCTGTGAATTGTGATTTTAACGTTGATAGTTATGCCAGTAAGAGAATGAAATGTTGAAAATTGTTCTTTCATATCTTTCCACAAGTACACCTTCCTAGCCCAAAGAAAATGAGCTGTAATAGCTTTCCATGAGGGAAAAAAGGCTGTGAATTTTTGGTTAAATGAAGGAAGGAGAAAACAAAGTGTCTAAGGCCAATTTCTTTCAGTAAAATCTGAGCAAAAATTGTGTGAACGTAAGAAAGACTTAAGTGACTACATGAAATTCATAAAAGTGTTAAAGAAAAATTATGAAAGATTTGGAACTGCTTGTGAGAGACAATCCACTGTTACTAATGGGGATGTATGAGATATACAAATTGCAAGTTACATGAACACTGCTGATTTCCAGTGCTTTCAGTTAAGCTGATTCAAGAGATCATACAGAACAGCAGTTTGCAAAATCGCAAAATTTACTTCAAGTACACGTGTACAGGAATGTCACTAACAGGCAATACTGTAGAGAAATTCATTGCTGATCTGAAGACAAAGGTCACTGTTATCCCCACAATTGCTTTGTATAACACTGATTGCTCATATTTCGTGAAAGAACTGCATGCAAAATACACTTTATCACTTTTCAGCGAAAAAAAGAGAATCAGTTGTGCAACTGACGAATGCTATAGCATATTTGTATGCAATATTGTGAGTGGTAAGTATGAACAGATTGTTGTTTCTGCAGCTTTCTCTTCAGGAACCTCATGGTAAAGTAGGACCAAAAATAAAATCAGACTCTTTAGTTTCAAAAATCTTGTAATTGATGTATCAAAACGTGGAAAGATTTTCAACACTTCATTTGAAAGATCTTCTTAGACATTACACAAAATAATTCATTGGTAATGTTGGACCCAATGCATGGATGTAATGACACTTCTGGCTTTGAGAAGGATGAAGAAAAGGCTGTCGATATAATGTGGATTACTGAATTTGATCAAGTGTGTCTGGTAAACAGCACAATATGCACAACAATGCTTGAGACCACTTCTCTCTACACTCAAATTCAGTCTAAAAAAACAAGTGATTAATGTGAAGTGCCTGAAAGCATTAATTTTTAGGGTTCCTTGCCTCATTCGATAAAAAACAGAATTCTTACTCTGTTGTCTATTCGTATGTCTGTCTGTCTGTCTGCTAGAAACCCTTTTTCTCAGGATTGTGCAGATGTACCTAATTGAAATTCATATCACTACTAAGGTCTACAGTCCCTTGGCACTGTATGAAATTTAACCTTCACGTATTTTGATACTCGCAAACTCACTCATTAAAACCTGTAGGATACTTCCTGTTGAAATTACAAAATTTGGCAAGAAGCATGATTTCACAGTACAAGTAAACAAAAAAAATCATTATTATATATATATATATTATTATTATTATTATTTTGTTATACAGCTGCCTGTCAATCCATCCCCTTCTGCTCAGGCACTGACAGACGTATCAAGTTGAAGTTCATGGTGCATACTATGATCTTCAGTCCCTTGCCTGTGTGAAAAAGCAGAGCTTCTAAGCCAATGCAATATATATATACTGCCATTTACGTCAAATATTTTTATAATTGCAAAACTCACACATCAAAACCTATAGGGTACTTCCTGTTGATGAATAATCATGAAATTTGGCAAGAAGCAAGGTTTTGCAGTACAACTGAATCTGTTAATACCCTTTTCTCAGAATGGGTAGACATTTATCATACCTGTATCAATATCAATAACTGGCACAAAATCGTAGAGATTCTTGAGTCCCAAGATGGATGAAATGTATATGCATAACGAAGACTGTGTGGAACTCTTGATGTGCGAGCCCTACTTGCTATTATCCAGCTTCATCTTTTGCCAGATCTGTCTGGCACAAGGAAAATGTTTCTTTTCCTCTCTCAATAGACATTTTGTATTTCTGTGGTGACTATAGGGAATAAATAATGAACTATTTAATTGTTAACAAAATCTACAAAATTCTGAAATTATCATAAGGATGGTGCAACAGGAATTGTAATAAATGATGTATATGTACGAAATATTACATTTCACCAAAATAAAGTTGCAACTGATGGAATATGTCGGTAATGTGACATGAAGCACTGCCATGAATTTTTGCCCTCTGCTGGTACCCTCTGTAAGAATTACATCTACAACAGATCAGCTGTCTGACTGTCTGTTTATCAATCCATTAACACACATTCTTTTCAGGAATGGGTAGACATGTATCTTGACTGTATCAATATTGACAACAGGCAAAAAATTGTAGAGATTCTCAGGTCTCAGGAAGGATAAACTATCTACACGCATAACGAAGATTGTATGGGACTCTTGGTGTGCAATTCTGGAAGGTATCCAAAAAAATTAATGATATGTATCATTGTAGTATGGTTTAAGTGCTTAAAATTCACTTGTACACACCCTGGATTTTTGTGACACACAGCTGCTTCTGCTCATTCAGTGATTTGCACGCTAGCCAGGAAGGGTTGTATAAACTGCTGTCATTCTTGGTGTGTCAAAAATAAGTAATTTTAACACGAAATACTTGCAGTGCGCCTTAGCATGTAAAATTCACACAGTGCATTTCTCTCAGTGTATTTTTCTTGTGTAAAATATTTCAAGACAGGTTTCGATACATCGGGTTGGACTACTCCCTCGTGGGTGAATACATGGGGGGGGGGGGGGGGGGGTGGATGTTATGGAAAGCTCTTTGAAGTGCGGCAGCAACATGAATGCTGAAATTTTTGTGTTACGAACGTATAAATTTGAATTCCACGAAACACCGCATGTCACTTTCCGAAGCATGGAAATCGAGATTGCGATGCGCTTTTGTATGTCAGTCGTAGCTCATGTCACTTGATCTCGCCAGCTGATGACAGCTTAGGACATGTGATGTAGTCAGCCAATAGCAAGATCACTCTTAAGTAGCACAAACACACAAATAAGGAAAGTGAACGGTTTAAATTAATATATGTAGTGGTGGTACAAGAAACACAAAGCTTTCACATATAATACTGGTCTTGCAGATTAATAAGCTGCAAGAAAAGCTAAGCTTCTTTGCATGTGTTACACTTTAAGATACATCACTCAAATGTGCCAGTAAAATTTTTAATAATGACATAAATGTCTGATCTTCTGGGCTCAAAATTCTTCTAGATGGTCGTCCTCAAAGAGTTGATTTTTAAATGAGAGTCAAACACTCTGCGATTTAACAAATTCATCGTACATTCTCGCACATAGTTCATCTTGCGTAAAAGAAAATTTACTTTGAAAGTAACGCTTTTCAAACCACCACTCGCAATATTTTCCCCTGACCTGTTACAAATTGGTTCATTTCAGCAGTTACCAGAGAGCACCAGATAACAGGCGTCACTGTGCTTGCGCAGCTACGATGTTGCAGGAAGCCCATATGTTCATACGTGTAAAATATTAAAAGATCTTGCATTATGTCATAAAAGAAACAAGACATCAAAGGATACTTCAAGAGCATCGGAATATCGTAAACCATACTAAAATGCATAATTCAGCTTAAAGTGCACATTCTTATGTCCAGATTCAGATGTAAATTTTCCTGAGTATCAGTATTGCATTATCTCATGTTTGGTTCTTTATTATGGCATAATGCCATACAAGCTAGAAGTTGGAAAACATGCACTTGAAATGCAGCGAACAGTTGAAACTAGCCAACAGTGTGAAATTAAACACTTCGTTTCAAATAAATTGACTGACTCAGCGGAAAAGATTAATAAAAGCCAAATCTCTTTAGCAAACCGACAAAAATAACTTCATTGTGCTGTCAGTAAGGTGGAAATAAAACCTGAAACCAACCAAAATATTTTAGCCTTCCGTAATTATGTGAACATATTTTAATTCATATGATAGATCCCGGTCACAGAAATTCGTTTTGTTTTCATTTAATGTGAGAGCAATAAATGAAGAGGAAACAGCAAAATCACTAAATGTAAACACAGGTTGCATGGTGACTACCCACCTCCCCACTACAACTCAAGACTGCTCTGTGCATCAGCACTGGATCTACAATATTTCCGAACCAGGGCAATATTAGATAGTGGTGCCCAGCCACACATCTGTAGCTGGAAGCGGGAGAAGGTATACTCATACGCGACTCAACTGCGCATGCACAAGAGAGCGCCCGCAACTGCTCAAACGAATCAAATGTAAACAGCTGTCACGTCATGTTCATCGGAGGCAATTTGTTGTTAGGAAGCATTGTGCATAGTCTTCCTAAAGCCTTTGACACACTTTGCTGTTGGCAGACGTTTGTATGAGCAATGTGTTTTGTTGTTGTATATGGCGCTTTTCCTTTGTGACTTAAGTTTTATTTTCGTCCTCCCCCCTCTCGTTCATGTTTTGTTGCTGCAGTATTATCCTGCAGAAGGGGGATACAGTAATATCCTTTGTTAGAGTATTGGTTCTTACCAGTCAAAATCACAAAAATTTAATTGAAAACTAAAACAATAAAAAATTCCCAGAATTCCAAAAAATTCCCGGGTTTTTCCCAGTTTTCTCCTGGATGAAAAAATTCCTGGGCTTTTCCCGGATTGTATACACCCTGTAATACCACTTCAGCCTAACTATGCAGTTCCCCACATTACATTATCACCTTATGTGTGAGATAGATCTGTAGTTTCGATATAGCTGATCTATAGCCTTGATGCAGATACCAAATTATCAAATTCTAATACAAGTCCTGCAACTGATGTCATTTTTTAAGGATAGATTATGTGACCAATGCCATTAGATATATGATGAGTCTTTTTGTTTATGTGCACTGTGCTTGATTATGGCCTATCTTTTCACTGAGCATATACTGAGGATGGTATGTTATCTTGACCAAAACTAGTTGTTTGTAATTAAGTGATGTACAGTTACAGTCTTAATTACAAATTTTCTAAAATTATTCAAGAATAAAAGCGGTATGGCATTTGAGAAAGGCATGATTTGCCATCATCCTAGCTTCCTGCCTTGATTGTTCAGCATATGCTAACAACAATGAACTGGCTATGCTTGCAGCCAAAGACTGTCCTCTGCACTACCCAACAGTGTGCATGGAAGGAAACATGGTTTAATGTTGACATTTTTCAGGTGTCCAGTATTCGCCCAGATATCAGCGTCATTCTTGCACAATATTTTGACAACATGACTTTGTTATCTTCATCAGGTGCTACCTGAGTCTCAGATGTCATTAAGATAATGAGTCAAGTTGTCGAAATATCGCGCAAGAATGACACCGGTATCTGGCAGAATATCTGACACCACATGATGTCAACAGATTGCCAGGAAAATCTTAAGAATTACATGGTTTTATGTTGCGTCACCCTTGAGGCCATTAGAAATTAATCAGCTAAAGAAGAATAATGAAAGAAATCGAAGTGGCCCTGCCCAAGCAACTATTCAGACATTCACCTGGAAAAGTTTAGGGAAATCACAGGATTTCAGGATGGAGATTTGAATGACATTCCTTCTGAATGCAACTCCAGTGCCTTAGCCATTCTCCACCTCACTCAACACACATGGATTCAGACAGGCTATTCTCTTTGTGCAATTCAAAGAATGCCTCAAAATACGTAGAGCAGCAGATGACAAGATAACAAAATAAGCAGGAATGGCAAAAGATCAACACAAGGAAGTGTGAATTCAGTAAATAATACTAGGGGATGAATAAAGATGACAGTACTATGAGATTAGCACAAAACAAATGTGGATGTTTTGACATCATTCGTATAATTCGATTAACAGTGCAGACAGATGAGAATATGATAGAGTAACAGAACTGAGAGGAAGGCTTAAGGAAATATAAATGCCAACATGGGTCTTCAAAGATTGGACACTGAATCTATTACAACAATGTTCTCAAAACAAACTTAATATACAATGGATGGAGACAGTGAAACAAACAATTTTTAATTTACAGAAATCATAATGATGAATTTAATGCTAATGTAACTATGTGGGCACCTTTAAATAACTTTTCTATGACAGTAAACAATTAAATAATTTGAGTACTACAAAGAAATAATGAATAAATTCTTCTATTACTACTGTCCATAATTAGGTAAGCTTTAATTAACTGGACCATGAAAAATGTAATAAATTTTTAATTGTAAAGATAAGGTTTACATTTAATAGCGCTTGCTGTAACAATGTCCAAACCCTTTGATCACTTTGTATAAAATTCAAGCCACAAATGCAAACAAACTTTAAAAACTGTCTAAAATATATAGCAAGGCAAAACAATTTCTAGATACAAACTTTCTCATTGTGGTATTCAATTCAAACAACTATATTCGCCTCACATGGCAAATTATGGACATATGTTCTTAGAAGCCCCTGATGTCTGTAATATACGCAAGTATAAATATTGCAACAGGGTTATGGTGTTCTGTTACATTTAGAAGGTATACCTTTGTAGCCCAGATTCCATTACACACTGATCAAATATGGTGCACTTTGGCACCATGAACATTGTCTTTTACAGTTGTTACTTTATCACTAAACCTGTGGTGAACCAATTGTGAAGTAAACAAGCTGTTGATGTCCTGACTGCTATATACCAATAGGCTTGCTAGAATGCTTCAAGCTATACTAAATGAAAGCATCATGTGAGGAATTGTACAGGAACTGAGAACAAAGAACTTTTTGTAATGACAATCAAACTTCCTTTTTATTTCCAATTAAAATTATTACCAATTAAAGAATTAAAATGAAGGTGTAGAATAATCTATGTGTCTAGGTCTTTTACAGTATTCACATCAAACACAAACAAGCCAGTAAATATTTTTTTTAAATGAATGATGTAAATGGCTGTTTTTCTGTCTCTGAAAACTGTCTAAGTAGCTGACTGAGGAAGTATTAAGAAAAGCATGAACTTTGCATTAATCACCAGCATAAGCTGATTATTTATAAAAATTACTGTACACACATAGTAAATATGGTTTCTCCCCATCTGATACTACTTCATTTTACTTCCCTCTTAAAAAGAGTCACATTTTGTGTGACTTTTCAGCTTTATCAAAACTAGACCGGTTCATAATTTTTACAAAACTGTCGTATTTCTTTCTTTAGAGTGCTTTACTTTTATACAACTGGTTTTGGGCCAGCTGCTCATCTTTGGATCATTTGTTATAGTTACTGCAAAATATTTGTAGTTATGGCAGTGAATATGCAGTTCTGTAATGACAAATTACTCTGCAAATGTAACAAATGCTCCAAAGATGGACTGCTGGCCCAAAACTGTTTATTTGAAAATAAAGAAAAGCAATCTGCAGACAGAAATTGAGCAATTCAAGTTTTCTCAGCTGATCTGTTGCAAACACACTTGCTGCCATTTTGATTTGCTACAATTGTGCAAGTCGCACAACATTTCATCAAAACAACTGTTCATCGTGGGGTGATGATTGTAGTTGCTGTCATCACTGCTACAAGACATAACTGGTGATACTTACGCGACAGTACCGAATTTTACTAGAGCTACAAGCAAGGGCACCAAGAAGGCTACTTTCACCCCAACTGTGATTACTTCTCCACACATGCTTTAATTCCTGCTTCTGGCCTTGATAAATTTATACACCATCATGCGCGAGTCTCCAGTCATGTCTTGTTGCAGTGATGACAGCTACTATCACCACCTGATGATGTCAGAAAGTTGTGTTGATGAATTATTGTGGGACTTGCACAATGTTAACCAGTGGCAAATCCAAGAAATGCATTTGCAGTAATCTTTTATATTGTGTAGCATTAACATGACTAAATGCTGTTCAAGAAATTTCAGTGGCAAGATTTTTAAGCTGACCACCCTTCATGTATTCCGTCAAGATGCTCACACTAAGAGCAATAACTTTGTTGTAAGGTAGAGTCTATCATTTCCTGAATTTTGAATTTGAGCTTCCTCTTACATCATTATCTTATTCCCCTCTGCCAGTTCCGCCAACCATTTTCCCTCTCTTACACACCTATATACAATGGCAGGGGAAGGGGAGTGGGGTGAAACAACCTCAAGGACTGTGTTCAGTGACACCTGGATATAACACGTGCATACTGAGGGGTTGTAGTGTCAGTGATTTATTTGACACGGGCATTGGCAATCAGATAGCGGCCAGGGGGCCACTGTGTGCATCCTATGTTCTGTAGTAACCATGCTGAGTTCAGAGATAAACACTGTTTGCAACACTTTTGGATACAGTCATGCCTCACCCACACGTACGTACTCCTCCTGAACAGCTTCAGCCATCTGAACAGGGTCACATTGTGCATCTGTGGGAAGCTACATAGACACATTGATGGATTGCTGCACATGTTGGGCACAATGCACAGGTGCTGTGCCACTGCTTGCAACAGTGATTTGTGGAAAATTCCCTGTAGATCAGGTTCTGTATATCGGTGTAATACATAAGCACATGAAAACTGACGCATTGTGTGAGCAGTGGTGACGGACCAAACATCATCCGAGGATGAAATCCAGGCACATGTTGCACTTGCTGTGTCATGAGGGACAATTGGGAATTTTCCGCTTCCTGCAGGATTAAGAAAACTTGTACCTCTGGCCAGGCTGCCACTGACACGACAACATCTCAAAACATGTCTGACCTGAAGTTGTGAAAGAGTTGGACTAGAGGACGGAATGATGCTCTGTTGTCTTCAATGATTCCAGAGTGCATTCACCAATGACACAGTCTCATTGCAGGCTTGGTGTGTGTGTGTGTGTGTGTGTGTGTGTGTGTGTGTGTGTGTGTGTGTGTGTGTCAGGGGGAGGGGGGGCATCAGTTAGAACTCATGGTTACATTTGGTGTTTCCACAAGATAAAGTAACCAGTGCCCAGTACATTGCATACGTTGTTATCCCAATGCTGCTGCATTTCTTCAACAGGAAAATGATGTCTTTTTTCCGCAGGACAATCCACATCCACATACAGCTGCTGTGATAGAACAGGCTCTTTGTGCAACACAACAACTGCCCTCGCCAGCAAGATCGCCAGATCTCTCACCAACTGAACACATATGGGACACGATGAAGTGGGAACTTAACTTGTTGTCCAAGGCCTGCAAGAACCACTACCGAATTGCAACAAAAGGTGCAAGATGCTTGGGACAATCCATTACAGAAACCCATTCAGTACCTTTATGATTGTTTGCATGCAAGAATACATGCCCCTTTTGCTGCCAGAGGGAGGGGGTACATTGTGTACTGTTGCGAGTATTTGGGCATCCTTTTCTGTGAAGTCTGTTTAGTTTGGCCTGAATTTTTTTTAATCATATACTCCTACAACGATGAAAATCCTGTCACACCACTTGTCAGTAGACTGGCCTTATCCCTGAGGGTGTTGCCTTTTTTTTCCAGCAGTGTATTTGGGCAAACTATGCACTACCCTTCAATCAACTGCGTGGGAATGATTGAATTTCCTTATTTTTGTTTCTTGTATCTACCAATGCCACTTTAGGGAATACTGACACAACTGATGCCCGCACGCAAAGTTCAGTCAGTTCTCGTGATTTATTCTTACAATGCATCAAATAACATAAAAGTATATGACCAACATTATAAGTTTCTAATCCTCTTTCCTAATAAGCTAATCCACAAGCAGTCTGTATGACTTATTTTTTACGAATGTCTCAGCAAGCAATTGCTTGTGGTCATCGCAAAAAGTTACATAGACCTCAATGCATGTGCACTACTCCTGATTTTTTTAAAATAAATTTTTGCTTATGCAGCTGTCCTGGTAAAAAATAAGTGCTGAATGGTGAACAGTCAACAATTGGTAGTTTCATCTACATTACAAGATTTGTTACAGGTGTTACTAAGCTTTTGTAAGTTTAAATTATTATTATTATTATTGTTGTTGTTGTTGTTGTTGTAACAATCGCAACTCAAGCTGACTGCTGTGGTCATGAGCATTGGCTCCATTAGTGTCATCCAGAGATGAAGTTGTGGCGTGAGCTGAGTGACTATGTGGTGACAAATGAATGGCATCAACTGCCATGTTTGTGTCTGCTGCTTGGAGTGCTGTGTTAATGTTTATTACTAACTCCTTGGAGTTGTAACTCATTTACTTTATGTATATTCTGTTATCTGATTGCTGTATAATGAGAAGTTGTTTTTAGCAACTGATTCTTCCCTTCTGTTACTTAGTGTTAGTAAAACTGTTCAAGACTATTCTTAGGGTGTGACTGAGCAGTTATTAAGTATGGTTAGCACTACATGATCAAATATTCCAGTGAACTGTGACCCCAACGTGATCAGCACTGAGAAGACTGGTCCCCAGTACTACTGATTACAGGATGAAACAGCCTGCAGTATTACTGTTCATTTGCCTTCCAATGTTTTGGTCGCATAACCCAGTTCTCTGGTTTGCCCAGGTCGACACCTGCTTTTGCCGTGCTGGAATTACAATTTATGCGACTAAATTTTTCATTGGTAGTGAATCAGCTCGATCGACGCTATGCTTCCAATGTTCAGGATACAATCATGACTCCACTAGCAGAGAACGCCCACAAAAGATTACAGACCGGGCTCATTCATAGTCACAGCGTCGCAGGAGGGTCATTCGAAGCGCAGGGTAAAAACTACACCAGGCCCTGTGAACTACTCAAATGCAAACGACGGTTGGTTGTATGCGCCACCAACTGCCCAACTATGTCCCTGCACCTATTCGTTACTGACAGGGTAGCAGACCAGAAGTATTTAATAGACACATGATCCAGTCTTAGTATCCTGCCCAGAGGGTCACTGCACTGTTGCATACCGCCCATTGAGTTTAGCTCGTCTGCCACCAATAATTCAGCAATTGCAACGTATGGCATTTAGCATGAAGAGTTGAATTTGGGACTCCACTGTTCAATTCACATGGGATTTAACGGTAGTGGGTGTGGCTGAAGCAATTATATGTGCTGATTTCCTAGCTCACTACCAGCTCCTGAAGGATGTAGCCCATCTTGTGGGCAATACTACTGGACTTAGGGCCACTGGGTATCATCGCGGTGCCACAAAGTATGAAATCAAGGTCATACGGGTTGCGAACGAGAAGTACTGCCCACTGCTGCATGAGTTTCCAACCTTAACGACACCTCCAGGTGCACCACAACAAGTTTTTCTTGGTAAGACCCACCACATAAAAACCACAGAAGTTTGTCATGGTCGTCCACACTGTGTTTAGTACCCAAAAAGTGAGGAGCTTGGCATATGTGTGGTGATTACAGAAGGCTCCACTCATGAATCGTGCCTAATCGCTATCCAGTGTCACTACTAAGAGATTATAGCTATGTGCTGCATGGATCCATTATATTCAGTGTTATAGACTGCACGAAACTGTATACCCAGATTCCCATGGCAACAGTGGATGTTCCGAATACTGCGATTATTCACCATTTAGATCGTATGAGAGCAAGTTTATGACCTTTGGCGTACCTAATGCTGCACAAACCTGCCACGGTTCAACGACTTTGTCTTGCTGTGAGTGGACCTTCTGTTTTGCCTGTTTGGATTATGTGTTAGTGTATTCATCGTCCAAGGACCAACATCGCCAGCATCCAAAAGAAGTTTTAGAGTGTTTAAAAGAATACTGCATGCTATTGAACATGGCAAAATGTGTGTTTGGACAACCTGAAGTTGAATTCACAGAACATCGAATACCTTGAGAAGGCTCATTACCACTCACTGAGAAGGCTGAATCCATATTACAGCTACCTAAGCCACCTACAATAAAGGAGCTATGTAGATACTTAGGAATGCTTAACTTTACCATTAGTATTTACCATGCACTGCAGAACAATATACGCCACCGAATGAAGCACTAGCTGGTCCAATGGTTAACAGCAGTTCTCTGGTGCAGTGGGCCATGGAGATGTATGTGGGTTTTGAAGTGACTAAAAAAAAATCCTAGCACAAGTATTACTGCTGGTGCACCCTAAGCTTGATGCTACACTGGCAGTAGTGGTGGACGCCAGTCAAGTTAGCCATTGGCGCAGCCCTCCAGTGATGGATGGACAACGCGTGGCAGCCACTGGCTTATTTTCTGTGCAAACTGTCACCTTCCCAGCAAAGATTGAACACACGTGATTAGGAACTTTCAGCCATATATCAAGCAATCAAATACTTCTGGCCAGAGATCGAGGCAAGGGAGTTCATAATATACACTGACGACAAGCCCTTAACATACCCTTTTGAGAAAAACAGCAAAACTTGTTCCCTGCAGCAGCTCAGGCACCTGGAATTCATTAGCCAGTTCATTACAGATATTCACTGCGTACTGGGCATCACTAATGTGGTTCTGGACTGTCTAGAGTTACCAGTATGTCACAACCTGAGAACACGATGGTACTTGACAAGGTGCAACAAGAAGATCCCAAGTTGAACATCAAATTGCATGATAACATTTCGGCACTTGATGTGCCTGGCAAGAACATGAAACTGTGTTGTGAGGTGTCACATGGCAGTGTGTGCCCTTTCGTCACCGTTGCATTTTGCAGACCAGTGTTTGATGTCTTACATAATCTTTGTTATCCTGGAGTCCAGTCAACATTCAAGCTAGCATCTCAGCAGTTTGTGTGGTCAGGAATAGAAAAACTACCGTGAGTGGAAGAGAGCTTGCCAGCATCACAAAATCACTCACCACATCATTCCCTGTTCAAAGAATCTCCAGATTTTTCTTTATGCTTCACCCACATTTATCTTGATTTGGTGGGACAACTTTCTCTGTCGGACGGCCAACATTAAATATTCACAATGATTGATAGATATATGTGATGACCTGAGGCAGTACCTCCAGGCATCATCCACAGAGAAACACTAGCCACTGCTTTCCCAACGATGTGGCTAGCGAGGTTTGGCTGTCCACTCCATATTGCTACTGACAGGGGCCAACAGTTCGAGTCAAACTTGTTGACGCAGTTGGTGAAGTTCTGTGGCTATATCCATCCAAAGATGACCAGTTATCATCCGGCCAGCAATGGCATGGTGAAACGTTGGCATCGGATGCTGAAGGCTGCGCTAATGTGGAATGTCTTGGACACGTGCACTGCCCATAGTCCTGCTGGGTCTATGAGCCATGTGTACAAACCAGAATTAGAGGCCTAAGCAGCAGAATTGGTTTATGCCAAGAGTTTGTGTTCGCCAGGGGAGTTAACTGATATCAGCCTACTGTCCGAAATAGATGACGAACTGGAGAGTTCCACACACACACACACACACACACACACACACACACACACAAATGATGGTCATGATTATGAACGGAAAACAGACCATCGTGTCTCATAGTAGTGTGAAGCCCGTTTACATTTTCAAAGAGGCATCACCCACCTTGTGGTCAATAGCTGCACACATGGCAGATACGAGACCCCATTTTCCAATCCTGGCACCACAACATGTCAACACAGAACCTACATGCACCACCTGTTCCGGACGACATGCCCACTTCCCAGCTCCCAGCCTGGTTCAGAGAATAAGTTCCATGCTATGCTTTGCTTTCATCAAGGGGGCTTGTGCAGCGACTGCTGCACATGTCGACTACTATGGCTAGGGTCACATGTATTAGCTTCATTCAGGCTCCCCAGTGATGCAGTTGTGGTGCAACTTGAGTGACTATGTGGTGACAAATGAATGGCATCAACCGCCAAGTTTGTGTCTGGTGCTTGGAGCACTGTGTTAATGTTTATTACTTACTGCTTGGACTTGTAATTTATTTATTTTATGCTTATTCTGTTCTCTGCTTGCTGTATATTGACAAGCCACCTATGACAACTGATTCTTTCCCTTCTGTAATTTCGTGTTAATAAAAGTACTCAAGCCTATTCTCACCATGTGACTGTGTACTTAGTAAGTGCTGGTAGCACTACACAATCAAATCTTCCTGTCATTATTATTATTATATTTCTTGGAACACTTAATCCTGTCACAATATCTATGTTTTTGTGTTGATAGAACTGAAGCCTTCTCTGTTTTAACAGCACTGACTTAAATATAACGACCAAATTTGGCTTTATATTACATTGCACAATACAGTAAACAAAAAACAGTAAATTGTTGATTGTGTACAGTATAGTGATTTCTTCAAAACTTGGAAGGCCATACCATGACACCATAAAACCTCTGTATGTTGCTCATTTCAGAGTGCCCTGTGTGTAGTTAACATCCTACAGAGTGCTATATGCCTTCTCATAAAACAGAAAATGTATGTCAGACAATTGTCACCTATTCTGGGTGTCTATTTATTGTCTGCTGTGATAACTGTTTGTGAAGCCACATATCAAACAGGCATAGGAAGGGGAAAGCAATGTAATTAGTTGTAAAACATAAAAAATCTTTAGTCAACATTTAAAAATCAGATCTAGTTTATATGAGGGAGGTGTGTCGTGAAGCATGGGCGTACTATCAACAGTTTGTAGAAGAATCGAATAATCCATTCTAAAGGATAAAGATCCAATAGAGTGTAAGTGCACTAAACACCAAGTCTTTGCTGTGATCACTCAGTAAGAACCAAAATGACACAGTTCGACTAGTAGTGTAACAAGTAACACAGATTTTAAACATTAATGTGCTTCATTTATAGAAATTTAAGTACCAAACCTGTTTCAAAGTTTGCTAATAAGCTAACATCCTTCCCATCCGTATAACGGTTTGTTCGCTCTTCACACAGGCACACACGATTATGTTTTGCAGATCTGGCATACCTATGGCGTTGCCTGTCGTCATCTTCAGTACTGGAGGCACCACTCGCCCGCCGAGATGCTGACACCTTCGCTTCTGTTTCACTGCCACTGAAAATAAATAAATAAATAAATTAAATTAAATCAAAAAGTGTAATATTTGTCATTCTAATACGGAAACACTATTATTTTATCCACTTGTTTTTAAGTGCAACATTTATCAATTTTAAATAATACAAGAGGTGGAAATCTCAAGATGGACACTATAAATAAACTCCGGGGAAATGAACCATTCACTTGCAGTTGGCTCACAGATGGCACTGGCGAGGGTAGAAGATTTCTAAGTGTGTGTGTGTGTGTGTGTGTGTGTGTGTGTGTGTGTGTTGGGGGGGGGGGGGGGGGGGCAGGGAGGGGGTGGAATGAGCACACATTACAGTGAAAGGAGTGAAAGCTCAAAAGATAGTGTGATTTTCAGACCTTTTAATGGTGCTGACACAGGCACTCATCTGTTGTGAGTTGTTGCATGTCCTCAGATATCCTTCTTATTTTAGTTTCAAATAGAATTTGCTGAGAAGTGCAAAGTTAATAACACACAATTTTTTAGTGGAAGAGCTTGCTCTCATCAACTACATTTGAAGAACTGTTATAAATATGATGTATATTCCCATGCCTGAATATTCATTTGATACAAAATACTTGCTGATTGCTAATTAAATAAAGCAAAGGGCAATTAGTTATGAGTCAATGACAGATGGAAAGTACAATGGGAAAGTTAAAGCGGTGTAGTAAAGATAATGTTAAATCTAATACATGAGAGCTGCTAAAAGTAAAAGTACGTACCTCAAAAGCAAAGATCACACTGAAACGGGCAAGAGTATGAAAATTTGCAGTGTGTATGTCATACATGTTTAATATAAAGAAAAGAATTTAATTCTAGTAGGGTAACAACAGTATGAGATGGAGAAGGACACAATGGATTCAGAGGACACAGAATAGCAGAAATGGTAGACTTATTGTCACTAGTCCTCATTGTCTTTACTTGTCTGGTTACACCGTTCACCTCTTCCTATTTGTGTAAACTTTTCATTGTCGAATCTCTAACTATACACAACATCCTAGACCAACACTGCTTTATACATTCTAAACTTAAGCTGTCCACATACTGCGTCCTTATGCTACTCTTTCCAATGCCAATTTAATTATTTCTGGATTAGTTGATAAATGCTCTTGTAATCTATCATTTCTCTTGGGGATGATTACCATGGACTTCTTTCCCCATTTCCTTTTTCCCACTGCCTTGGCCTACTTAATTTATGACATCCTTCTGCTGTAGCACCAATGTGCCCATTTTATCTAACTACTCTCTTCCTCCCTACCGGTTGCATTGCGCCTATCTCTTTGTGGTGACCCCCTTGCTTCAGCTATGTTGTGAAATCTTTTTTCCTGAATAGCAGAATTCTGTCACTCCTCTCAATGTGTCTTTATCAGTTTTATTTTTAATTCAAAATTCTTACACATTTTTAAGCACTCCTTTATGGTAAGAAGGAATATGTCAAATGTGACATAAGAACAGTTGTCTGTTGCCACAGCATTTTATTCCAGTACTTAAAATTTTGACTTCATTATCTTTGCTTATTACAGCTAAGGTAGATTACTTCTTGTGCTGGGTAATTTGTCCCAATTCTTAATAGAATTTTGAATGTTGTATGTCATGCTGTTCCAAATTTGCCCCATCAGGTACATCACACTTGAGCACCTGCAACTCACCTGCCAAGCAGACACAGATAAGCTGCCGACTAGGCAGCCCTGTTTTGTTACATGCACATCTTTTAATTATCCAGTACATCTGAGATGTGGCAATACTTTATCCATAATGCTCCATTGTCATTCCAGGCATAGATGGTCACTTTGTGCAGTTGGGATATAACTTGGACTTCATAGTGAAGGTAGCAGTACTGACGACTTTTGGAAGAAGCCACTACTGCCAAGTGTGAAATCCGTGCAGTTACCCAGTTTTTAAATGCAAAAGGGGTTCTGCCTATTGACGTTCATCACAAATTATGTGAAGTTTAAGGCAAAAAGTGTATGCCCATTCAACATGTCCACAAATCGTGTAGGGAGCTCACTCCTGATCACACGGACATTAACAATGAAAACTGGAGCAGAAGAGTGTCCGTTTCAGACAAGATCATTGAGAGTTTGAGCAACTACTGCTCGAAGATTGAAAAATCACTATATGTGAACTGACTCTTTGGGTTCCTGAGATTTCTGCTAGCTCATGTGAGAAAAATTTGACTGAAAACTTGGTGTATCACAAGGTGTGCAAGTGGTGGGTCTCGCGAATGCTTACACAACACCACAAGCAACAACATGTCAACTGTGCCCACCAGTTTCTTCAACAGTGTGAAAATGAGAGGGAGGAACTGTTGGAATCAATTGTTAAGGGTGACGAAACATGGGTATTTCATTTCACGCCCAAAACAAAACATCAATCACATGAACGGTGCCACTCTTGTTTACCTATCCCTGAAGAGTGATGGCAACTGTTTTTTGTGACAGTAAAGGAATATTGGTGATCAACTTTACCCTCCTGGCATGGCATGACCCCCCACTCTCCCCATTACCCACCTTCCACAGTGTGTGTTCCTATTATTTGCATATCTCAACAAAACAAAAAGGACATGGACTGTCTTTTATAATAACCAAAATGATTCACATTCAATTGGTGTGTTCAAAATATAAGGGATGCTAAAATTAATCTGAATTCCTAATGTAAATAAATTAACTTCGACGCACAAGTCGTTGAAGTGGCGGCAAATCGAAAGACGTGCACCCAGTGAACGGTCTACCCGATGGGAGGCCCTAGTCACTCGACCTTTTTTTTTTAAAAATAAATTAACTAACAACATTAAAAAAATACAAACTGCTTACGTACTTACCAATAACTGCAGTGTGCATAAAGTGGGTCATACTTGCTTAGAGGGGTACCCCTTAATAAAGAGACAAGATTTGCTATGGAAATGCGGTAGATGCCATTCACTCAACATGTGAAACACAAACATTGAAGAAAGAAGAATTATGCCAAATGATAAATGCCACTTAGTTCACAGTCACTTTCCTCCTTGAAACTGTTGTTATCTGTGTTCTGCTCTGTGTAAGAGTCACTGGAATTTCCCGATGACGTAATTATATTTTTGATATTACTTTCTACACTCACTTCACTTTTCCACGATTCTTCAACAACCATTCTGTGTGGTGTACATCACTACTGCACTGCTCTGGCTCTATTTGCACTACTGTTTCTTCTACAGTTTTTGAATTTCTACCACAGTGAAACTTTTGTTATTAGTTGTCACTTAATGTTTGTCTGCACCCAAATCATTTCGATGGCACTGACGTGGTAAGGTGGGAGCCTAAGAAACACGTGACCGTATTCTTTAGCTGTCTCAACAACAACATATTGTTGAAACTGTGGCTTATTTCATTTCACTAGTTCATGAGCCTACCATGCATAGATCTTCCTGAACTTACACAATGTGGTGTTTCAGCATTCAACAATGTCTACTTTTGTTGCTGCCATCAATGGAACTTTATGTTTGGAAACTGAATAGAATTGGGTATGACCCACCACAATGAGAGACAGCTCATTTAAGTTTTCCAATTGTTTACTTTTGAACAACATCAGAAAATTACTGTGATCCACTTCATTGTAATCGCTTGGTTCCCTCAAATTGTAAACTGAGAGACAGGCCTGCACTAAACCAAATTATGCTCCAGCTTGCAAAACAGCAATTCTTGCACCCTTTCCCCATGGGAACAGCACTACATCTACATATACTATAATCGGTCCAGTCTTTTTTGATGTAATGACCGGCATTTATCTATGTTTCATTGAACCACTCAATGTCTTCAAACAGCATTTTAATAAAGACTTTTAAATGTCGACAACAACATGGAACACTAACATCTCTCCACTACAATTTTGCATCCATAAATTTTTTTCTAGCCGAAACCGAAGGTTCGGACAAGGATTAACAAAGAAATCTTGCTGACAGTAAATAATTCTGCTTCACAAAGAGGCACACACAGTTTTATACATGTTTTCTCTCTTGTAGCATATGTGTATGTGGCAACACACATCATCTTACTGGAATGAGTCCAAGTGTGTTACTCAGTCTGTCCTCCTTGTGTCCATGTCCACAGTTTAGATGGACATGTCCTTCCTGTTCTGCTCAGTATTTTTCTTTGCAAACTTTCATGACAGTGTTTTTATAAATCATCAAACAGTCCGCACTTCTTTTGACTACCTTTATTAGAGGCAACAGTGTTGCACTGCTGCGTCTCTTCTCTTACACCGAGCAACCAAAATTATGTGGCTGAGCATGCAAAAAGTGAGGAGACTGCTGAACATTCTGTTTTGCAACCACACTTTCTTGCGCACTTCTGCTGCAAGTTTCCGATATCCTGCAGTGCAAAATATGCTCGTCGCACAGAGAAATAAAGGCACATAACAAAGCAGATCACAACTGTTAAGTTAGTGGGCGAATGGGTTGTCTGTAACTATCTATAGCAGCTGTAGTAGAGAATTTTGAGATGGTTAATGGAACAGAAGACATGACCAAACATGTCCTCTGACTGGCTGTTACCATGGAAGCAGTACTGTAGACAGCTTGATGTCAATCACTTTGTTATTCTGATCCAGGTGTAATATCATATACATGTACAAGTTTTCCAATTTACACAGAAGTGTGGCTGACATAATGTCTACTTATATGTAAGGGCCATTATTTTGTTGTGAATAACTTTTTACAATGGTGACAAGGATACAAGAAAAACTGCAAAAAGAATCAATTTTAACAACTCAACACCGAAGACCAGGCCAAATACTGGAGAAGCTAGTAACCAGACACCAAATATTTCATTACTTGTGGATAAAATAAGAGTCATAAAGATTTTGTTACAGAAAAGTGATCTGAAATACAGAGAAGTTGCTAGATTTCTCTTGGAGCTTGTGTATCCATCATAAGAAAAAAGAAAGAACTGAAATTTACAACAGGTGTAATTTCAAAGTGGAGGTAGTGTAATTTTCTGTGGGTTTACTTTACAGAATCATAATAATGTAGGGACATTATTATGATTCTAAAATGGAAGTATATTGAAAACTTCATAAAGTAAGCATGAAATCAGTGAGTACCAAAATTTCAACAATATACCTTATCAATATTAGATTATTTTGGTGGAACCATGGTCCTCATTAGAAAAATAAAACATGTCCCACAGCTCTAAATGTTATCAAAACAATGTAGATAGGTTAATGACAAATTAATGACAGTCAAAGGTAGGAAATGATAATGACAGCTTCAGAAAATCAATAAATTTGCAGACGACTCACTCCAAGAATGCTACATGAACGTCTACATTTTTTGTCCAGAAAGCGTCAATGTAAGAGATCCTTTTTTAAATTCTCTCTCTCTCTCTCTCTCTCTCTCTCTCATACACACACACACACACACACACACACACACACACACACACACACAGTCATTTTTCATATATTTCCAGAAAGCGTCAATGTAAGAGATCCTTTTTTAAATTCTCTCTCTCTCTCTCTCTCTCTCTCTCTCTCTCTCTCATACACACACACACACACACACACACACACACACACACACACACACAGAGTCATTTTTCATATGTATCTCATTTCTTTTACCATGGAAAAGTTTTGAACACAATCTCTGGGGGACATCTGCTAGTCATTGTCTAATGCCTCGCACTATCAAGTCGACTGCTGCTTTCTGACCAGCCCAAACAAATAAGACACAGTCTGTCAAGCAACCAATCTGATGGTAAAGGCTGGAGAAACAAATATAGCCTACATCAGGTTGTCCACATTATGTAAAGATGCTGAAATCAGAAGGATCAGATTCATTCACAAAGACAAGAAAAACAAAATACACACAAGTGCCGAGAAACATTCTCCAAACATTGCTATGTAGTACACTAACCCCTAAGGGGACAAATTATAAGTTACTTGCATTCCACAACCATTACTTCAGGAGTATTATAGTAGGAGCCAAGTCTAAATTTCCCACTTTTCTTGGCGATTTCAAAACAAAAGTCATCATCAAATTCATGTAATTAATTAGTTCAATTTGCAATCTACTAGATGCATTCTGAAAAAGAATACGAAACGTAGAAGAAGTTTTGGATACAAATTTCCCTATGCACAATAAAAATGGGGGAGGGGGACTGGATTATGCTTAAACCTTCTTTATCATGACTGGAAAATTCAATTTTTAAAACTTTGAAATGATTCAAAAGTACATTTTTTATTTATAAGTTACAACAGAAATAAAAGCAACACCTCACCTTGAGGCACCGTATGGACCACTTCCAGCACGTCGCCTCTGGGCACCATTAAAGAAGTACAGCCGCTTGTATGGGTTTTCAGAAGACTGTGTTGGTGTTGTCTTCTTCACTAGTAGACCATTAACATCTGGTGGGCGTTCTGGTGGTGGTGGTGATGCATTGCCTGCAATTCTTGCCAGAAGAACTTCAAAATCAGCACAAGCTGCTGGTCCCTCAGACAAATGTAAGCCACCTGATGTGCTGCTTCTGTTTGGTACAGTAGCAGAAGATGATGGGAGATGCGAGTACAAACGGTCATAAATTGAGGGCGCATGGTTTGCTTCCAGAACTGCTGCCATCTCTTTTGTCTTCAGAGTGCATGAAGGATCACTCAGAACAGCAACTTGCTTGTGAAATGTCTGTTCACGCATGCGAAAAAATGATCTTGACAGTTTCTCCCGTCGACTTACCATGTAGCAGAGATTACGGACCTGTCAAAATAAAACATACATTCATTTTTATGACATATACCAAAATATCAAAGGGAAACAGGCATCATGTCAGAATTTAAGGGAACATTTGACTATGTTGTATTACAGTCTGAATCATCATAGTGTATATATGACTATAATAGTACACAGTGTGTGTGTGTGTGTGTGTGTGTGTGTGTGTGTGTTTGTTTCAAGGAAGGTAAAATTTCAATATTATTCAGAATGAAAATATGCTAAAGTATTTGAAATCTATGAGACAAAGTAGAAGGGAAGAAACTTAATAATTTAATTTAAAAAACAGCCTATAATGTTACATACATGTAAAACTGTGAAGGGAACCAGCAGAAGCACTGAAGGTGACAACCAATGTTGATGCCATATGAAACAGCAACTTATTGTATGGTGGTGGCAAAATGTGTGTGTGAATGGGACATGTTTTGTGTTACAACGAAACAGGTCAGGTAATGCATGTGATCACCCAATGTGAACAGCCCATCTCCTTTATGACATAAGTGGTCATGAATCCATCTGGTGTAAACTGTAAACTATCATAACCTGATTGAATTTCATTGCAGTCACCTCACATTGGAGTAGTGATCAGTATTTTGCGCTGGTTAAGTCAGAACAAGTTGTCAACAAAAAGAGAGAGAATCTTTACTGGTAGCAGAACCAGTTCTTAATTTTTAACTTTAAGAGTTTTGTTTGTGTCAGTTCCTTCTACCTCTGTCTGTTCAAATATAAGGCCTTACTGGCGGCGGAAAGATTTATTCGTGCCAGTCTTTTTGTTGTGCCCATCTACGACTCAGCATCTCTGCTATATGGTGAGTAGCAACTTTCCTTTTCATAATACTGTTAAATATTCTCCTTCTATTACCATCTGCTGATATCCCTTTCTTAATTAATTTTCTCATTTTTGTCAACATACACATTCTGCAAGCCGTTGCACAGTGTTATGACAGACGGTACTTTGTACCAATGCTAATTATTTCATCTCTTGTTACATCTGCGAATAGAATGAGGGAAAAACGATTGTCTCTATTCCCCTGTATGAGCCCAAATCTCCCTAATTTTGTTCTTATAGTTGTTAGTTGAAATAAATGTTAGAATTAGTATGATCATTCTGCAATTAGTTCCACATTGTGGTTTGCTAAATTTCCTCAGCACCATTCCACATAAAAAAGGTCTCTCCCCCTCCAACAGTCCCATCAAAGTTCAAAGAGCATATTTGTACTATTCTCACACTGACCAAACAACTGGACAACACATCTATCTAGCAGCACGTCTTTGAATTGCTTTTATGTCTCCCTTTAGTACAATCTGGTGGGAGCCCCATTACAAGCACTTAAGAGTACTCAAGAATGGGCTGCGCAATTGGTTTGCACATGGTCACTTTCATATGTGTACTATATTTCCCCAGAATTCTCCCATTAAATCTTCTCACAACTCATCTAACAATGGAAAATCCAGGATGGAATAATGACAATACTATGAATAGAATAAATTGCTACTCACCATATAGCGATGTTGACTCACAGATAGGCACAACAAAAAGACTGTCAAACAAGTAAGCTTTTGGCTAAAACTGACTTCATCAGAATTAAACAACATACACCCACACCCACACACACACATGCAAACGCAACTCACACATGCATGACCACAGTCTCTGTCTGCCGATGCCAGAATGTCTCTGGCCACAGCAGCCATGTGTGTGTGTGTGTGTGTGTGTGTGTGTGTGTGTGTCGCATTTGCATGAGAGTGTGTGTTTATGTTGTCTAATTCCAATGAAGGCCTTGTTGGCCGAAAGCTTACTTGTCTGACAGTCTTGTTGTTGTGCCTATCTGTAACTTCACATCTCTGCTATACAGGCTGATTCATGAAGATATGCGAATATTTTAATATGTTATTCTACAAGTAAAACTAAAGAAAAAAGTTCATATAAACAAAGGTCCGCAAATGTTTAGTTATGGAGCATTGGCTAGTAAAAGATTTTGGCTGAAATTGAGCAACTTTGCTAATATGAAGCCATCACAAAACTGTACGAGGTTCAAGTAAAGCACGATTTCCATTTATTTTGTTGTTTTTGTTCTGGAGAATCTAACAGAACATGCCCCACACATTTATCTGAATAGTTTTACAGAACATCCAGAGAAGCAAAGATTATTAGACAAGTAAATTTGTTTACTTTCCATAAAGAGTGTAGAAATGTTTATGTCATTGTTGGCAACCGTTAGTGAGTTGCTTCAGTCATTTCCAAACCTTGAAATGAGTTATTTTTCTGTACTGTTCAGTGAAAGAATATAATAACAACAGTGTATTTAAGTGAAATCACATAGTAACTGTTGTAGTTTGTAGATTATTTATGAGACAGGGATGCCTTTCAAATTTACAACAGAGCAATATGCTGATATGGTGTTTATTTATGGTAAATGTGATGGTAATGCTACGGCTGCAGTTAACGAATATCGCGTACATTATCCAACTCAGAGGATTCCGAACGCATAAACCATTAGTAGAGTATTTCGAATGTTACGGGAGACAGGTTCTCTACCTACTGTTCGTAATCAGTACAAGCACTCAATACATGAAGACGATGATGAGGATATTAAGGATGCTGTTCAACGTAGCCCGGGTACCAGTACACGACGTGTCTCTAAGGTATGGCGTGCACTGAAGTATAATAATCTGTATCCTTGCCATAAGCAAAAATTGCATCATTTACACCTGGGAGATCCTGCCCTTCGCTTGGAGTTGTGCAACTGGTTAAATACTAATCGGGAGTTACACAAATACATTTTATTTACTGACGAGGCACAGTTTACTCGAGATGATGTAAACAATTTACATAAAGAGCACATATGGTCTGAAGCAAACCCACATGCAACAGTGCAATGCAATTTCCATTAGCGATTTAGCGTAAATGTGTGGTGTGGTATGATCAACACACAATTTACTGGACCATTCATTTTCCCAGGACATCTAACTGGCACTGGCGAGACATACATACAATACCTTCAAGAAGATATGCCCTGCTCGCTCTAAGATGTTCCACTTGCTACGCGATTGCAAATGTATTTTCAACATGACGGCGCACCTCCATATTTCATCAACACTGTTACTACATATTTAAATGAACATTTTCTCCAGAAATGGATTGATCGTGGTGCTACATGTCTGTGGCCACCCAGAGCGCCCCATTTAACACCAATGGACTTTTGTGTATGGGGATGGATGAAAGACATAGTTTATGAGCCCAAAGTCAGTACATGTGAGGCATTACTAGCTTGCATTATGAATGCAGTAGACAAAATTAACAACCATCCCCTGAAATGAGCAAAAAAATCTGTTCATACACATGCAACTAAATGCACTGAACTTGGTGGAGACATTTATGAACATTCACTGTGAATGTATTGTGAAATTGTATGTATACTGTACAACTTCCTTAACATTGAGCTTTGTTTTTTCGGTTTAACATGAATTCACATGTGTTTTGGTATTAATAAAAGCAGATTATATTAACCATTTATACAGCTTCAGTTAACGTTATTACCATCATTTTTCCAAAATTAAATTCTCTACAACTTCTGTTGAAAACTTTGTGAAATTGTCTGGAATTAACAAATTGGGCCAAGTAGTTAATAAATTAAATATTTTACGAAATTGCTTCTTTGCTTCTCTGGATGTTATGGAATACTACTGCAGATACACATCTAAGACATGTTTCATTAGATTCACATCAGTAACAACAAAATAAATGGAAACCATGCTTTATTTTAACCTCATAGTTTTGCAATTACTTCATATTAGCAAAGTTGCTAATTTCTTGCCAATCTTTTATTAGCCGTAACTCCATAAATAAACATTTCGGACCTATGTTTATATGAACTTTTTTCCTTAGTTTTACTTGTAGAATAATGTATTAAAATATTTGCATCCTTTTCATAACACTACAACCCTTCTAATATACTACTTTCATTTCCAGATATTTCGCAACATTATGCTTAGATATTTAATCAATGTCTCTGAGCCTAAGAGCATACCATTAGCACTATATTTCAACATTACGGTAATGTCTCACCTACCCAAACATGTCAACTTTCATCTATCCACATTTAAAGCAACAAGCCATTGGCTGCACTAAATGGAACTTCTTTTAAAGTCTTCTTGACTATTTCAAAATAAACAATGGCATCATCGGTAAATAGTCACAGATTGCTGTCCACCCTTTTTGACAGATGATCTATGTGCTATCACAGTACCCAGGGGTTCTCCTGACTTTGATCCATGTTTCACAAAATTGTGTGGGTGAAATGGGTGAGCAGTGTTTTGCACATGCAATGCTTTCCAAATCCAAGTTGAGTTGCGAATAGAAGCTATTCTCTTACTAGGAAACTCACTGCATTTAAGCTTTGAATACAATTAAGGGCTCTGTAGCAGAATGATGCGAAGAATACTGTTCTATAATTTCATATAACAAAATCGAAATTCCTAGGTGGGATAACACATAATATAAGGGAAAGTAACCAGTCACCTACAGCAGACTGATGAAAGGTGCACACACATATTTAACAGAAATCAGTGTTTGTTAGCTTTCAAACTCTGGCTCTTTTTCTAGTAGAAAGTTCACACATTCACACACACAGGCACAAAGCCACCCAAACACACTCTACTGTGGCAACATCAATTACTGATTATCAATTACTGAGAGTGGTTGCCCGGGATTATGTACGTGTGGGAGATGGGACTGGATGAGGGGAAGGGATAGGAAAGGATGTAAGAGGCAAAGAGGGCATAATAGGGTAGTGCGAGGCAGAATTGAGAAAGCCAGATGACTCAGTGGTTGCACAACGTTACATAATGAGTTTTGAGAGGTATAGCATGTAAAAGATTAAGAGATACAGAAAGAGGGGGTGGGGTGGGGGGAGGAGGGGGAAGGGGAAGAGCGGAGGGAGAAGACAGTACATGACATGGATGGAGAAAAAGTATGGACAATGACAGAAGAGGAAAAGGAATAGGTAAGGCGAGACAGTGGGAAACAGGTTAACAGTTTGGTGTTGGCCATTCATGCAAGTAAATGGTTGGTTACTTCTCACACCCACATAGAACGCTGTACAACAGATATAAAACGTGGCTGCTTTCACAAATGGTCCTGGCTTCTACAGGATAGGAAATGCTTGTAATTGGATTGCGGTAGGACATGGTGAGTGGGTGTATGAGACAGGTTTTGCATCAGGATCATCCACAAGGCAATAGACCCATGGGGAGCAAGTCTGGGAGCAGGACTGGAATACGAATGGTCAAGGATATTCTGTAGGCTGGCTGGGCAGTGAAACATTACTTTGGGTGACGTGGTTTAGATGTCCCTCATCTCAGGGCACGACTAAAGGTAGCTGAAGGATGTGGTTGGTTGGATGTTTCAAGGTGGTCGGAGGAGTGCTGGCCAGCTGATAATTAACAGGTTTATTGGTTTCAGAGGAGGCGATGGCACGGAAGATCTGTTTATGGATGAGATGGACAGGATATTCTTTGTCAACAATGGCTCCGGTAAGTTACTGGTATATTTCAACAACTGCAGATACAGCATCTACGGGTGGGGAGGCTGCAAGGAAGGGACTTTTGGACACGGAAAAAGTGACAGCTGTCAAAGTGGTGATATTATTGGTGGTTGGTGCATTTGATATGAATAGACATTTTTGTCAAGCCATCTGAGAGATGGAAATTAGCATCGTGCTGAGTTGAAAAGGACAAGGTGAAGCTGATTTGGGAGTAGATGTCAAGGTTATGGAGGGAAGAACAAAGATTGTCCTTGCCATGAGTCTAGATCATGAAAATGTCATCAATAAATCTGAACCAGACGTGGGGTTTTAGAATCTCCCAAATGGTCGATAAAAAAGTAGACATAAGATGCTGCCATGCGAATACCCATGGCAGTACCATGGTTTTGTTTACTGATTTGGCCGTCAAAAGAAAATAAAAGTGGGTCAGAATGTGGTTGGCCATGAAAATAAGGAAAGAAGTGGTGTGTTTGGTTTATCAGGGGGATGCAGGGAAAGGTAGCATTCCCACAGCTTTAAGGTCATGGGCATAGGGAATGTTGGTGTACAAGGACATCACATCCACAGTGGCCAACAAGGAGTCTGGTGGTAATGGGGCAGAAAGTGTGGAAAAGAGATGGAGGAAGTGAGTGGTGTCTTGTATGTAGGATGGGAGGTTATGGACAACAGTTTGGAGGTATGATGCAGCAGAGGCAGAGGTTCGTTCTGTGGGAACATTGTAACCAGCCGCAATGGGAAAAATAGCAGGGAGACTTGTGGGGTTTGGAAAGTAGATAATAGGCAAGTTATTGGTGTGAGGAGGTTTGGGATGAACCTAAGGCCTTGAGGAGCTGCTTGAGGTCTTGTTGGACTTCTGGGAGGGGATCATCGCAGTAAGGTTTGTACAGAGAAGTGTCTGAAAAGTTGGCGGAGACCTCAGACAGTCACTGCAATTCATGACCACGGTGGTCAAGCCTTTTTTCATGGGAAGGGTGATAACGTCTGAATGGGTTTTCAGTTCATGGACAGCTGTGTGTTCTATAGGAGCAATGCTGGGTTCACTGGGGAGCAGTTTAGGGAAGGAAGGCAGGGCCAAAATACACTCCTGGAAATTGAAATAAGAACACCGTGAATTCATTGTCCCAGGAAGGGGAAACTTTATTGACACATTCCTGGGGTCAGATACATCACATGATCACACTGACAGAACCACAGGCACATAGACACAGGCAACAGAGCATGCACAATGTCGGCACTAGTACAGTGTATATCCACCTTTCGCAGCAATGCAGGCTGCTATTCTCCCATGGAGACGATCGTAGAGATGCTGGATGTAGTCCTGTGGAACGGCTTGCCATGCCATTTCCACCTGGCGCCTCAGTTGGACCAGCGTTCGTGCTGGACGTGCAGACCGCGTGAGACGACGCTTCATCCAGTCCCAAACATGCTCAATGGGGGACAGATCCGGAGATCTTGCTGGCCAGGGTAGTTGACTTACACCTTCTAGAGCGCACGTTGGGTGGCACGGGATACATGCGGACGTGCATTGTCCTGTTGGAACAGCAAGTTCCCTTGCCGGTCTAGGAATGGTAGAACGATGGGTTCGATGACGGTTTGGATGTACCGTGCACTATTCAGTGTCCCCTCGACGATCACCAGTGGTGTACGGCCAGTGTAGGAGATCGCTCCCCACACCATGATGTCGGGTGTTGGCCCTGTGTGCCTCGGTCGTATGCAGTCCTGATTGTGGCGCTCACCTGCACGGCGCCAAACACGCATACGACCATCATTGGCACCAAGACAGAAGCGACTCTCATCGCTGAAGACGACACGTCTCCATTCGTCCCTCCATTCACGCCTGTCGCGACACCACTGGAGGCGGGCTTGCACGATGTTGGGGCGTGAGCGGAAGACGGCCTAACGGTGTGCAGGACCGTAGCCCAGCTTCATGGAGACGGTTGCGAATGGTCCTCGCCGATACCCCAGGAGCAACAGTGTCCCTAATTTGCTGGGAAGTGGCGGTGCGGTCCCCTACGGCACTGCGTAGGATCCTATGGTCTTGGCGTGCATCCGTGCGTCGCTGCGGTCCGGTCCCAGGTCGACGGGCACGTGCACCTTCCGCCGACCACTGGCGACAACATCGATGTACTGTTGAGACCTCACGCCCCACGTGTTGAGCAATTCGGCGGTACGTCCACCCGGCCTCCCGCATGCCCACTATACGCCCTCGCTCAAAGTCCGTCAACTGCACATACGGTTCACGTCCACGCTGTCGCGGCATGCTACCAGTGTTAAAGACTGCGATGGAGCTCCGTATGCCACGGCAAACTGGCTGACACTGACGGCGGCGGTGCACAAATGCTGCGCAGCTAGTGCCATTCGACGGCCAACACCGCGGTTCCTGGTGTGTCCGCTGTGCCATGCGTGTGATCATTGCTTGTACAGCCCTCTCGCAATGTCCGGAGCAAGTATGGTGGGTCTGACACACCGGTGTCAATGTGTTCTTTTTTCCATTTCCAGGAGTGTAAAACAGAAGAAGTCTTGAAAGATTAGCAGGGGATGATTAAGTGGAAGGGAAGGATAATCACAGTTGAATGGAGACTGGAACTGTTTTAAATATGGTTCTGTGTGGGATTTTGGTTGGCTGTCGTCAGTGGGGTGTGTGGTGAAGAAACACAGGCTGTGTTGGAGGGACAATTTCCACCTGCATAGCTCAGAGAAACTTACGAATTCAAATGACACACATAGTGAAGCAGCTTCGAAGTCATCTGAGTTGTGGTGTGCAACATGTTCGGCAACTGGGTGGTCAAGTTTGTGGTTGGTCACAGTCTGGCAGTGGCCCTTCATTTTACTAGACAACTAGTTGCCTACCATGCCCACATAGAATGCTGCACAGTACCTGCAGCATAGCTGATATATAACACGTGGCTTTCATACATGGCCCTTCCTTTTTAGCACAGGAAATGCCTGTCACTAGGCTCCGGTAGGGGCAATGCGAGGGTGTGTGGAACAGCTCTTGCACCAAGGTGGTCCACAAGGGAATGACACGAGTGGTGCAAGATTGGGAGCAGGGCATTTTCTGTCTCTATATCTCTATCTATCTTCTCTGTTTCCACCCCTCGCCCCTTTTCTCTCACTTTCCTGTCTCCCTCTGCATCTCCACCACCCTCCCCCAATCTTCCTCCTCCTGTATTTGTTATATGCTCTACCCCCTTAGAATTCCTTTCACATAGTTGTGCAGCTGGTGAGTCACCTATATTTCCTGCTCCTGCCTCACACTACCCTCATATGTCCACCTTGCCTAATGTGTCCTCCTGTCCCCTCTCCCCGCATCCATCAATCAGGCAACTGCTGTCCATAATTAATAATCAGTGTTGCCTCAGTAGCGTGCATTTGGGTGTCTGTGTGTGTGAATGTGTGTAATTTCTACTAGAAAATGAGCTAGAGCTTGAAAACTAGTGAAAATGATTTTCTGTCAAGTGTGTCTATGTGCCACACATCAGTATGCCATAGGTGAGTGGTTGCTTTTTTCTTATTTTATGTATTGTTCTATAATTTTGTGCATTCACTATTTTCTCTTCTTACATGCAGGAATAACCTATGATTTTTCCAGCTGCTTAGGACTCTTCGCTGTGTGAGATATTCTTTGAAATGTGAAGTAAGAAAAGGCCAGTGGCAAACAATACTCTTTATAAAACTGAACTAGTGCCTTATTTGTTTTCAACTGACTCAGTTGCTTTTCAACATTTGGCATGCTTTTCCTCTGTCTTTTGTAACAATTACTTTCTCTAAAAAGAAAGTGTAAGCAGACAGAAGCATCAATGAGAGGGCAACTACTTTATACATATTGACATGCCAGTAGGTATTAGAGAGCATAAGTTTGAATTAAAGAATAATAGGGATGGAAATTGGTGAAGTCCTTTTGAAAGAAACCGTCCCAGCATTCATCTTAAGCAGTCTGGAGAAACCACGATAGAACTAAATCAGGATGGCTGGGTGGGGATTTGAACCATCGTCTTCCTAAATGCACGAATAGTGTCTTACAACTGTGCCACCTCACTTGGTCAGACCTAACAGTGGTGGTAATGTGTGCGAGATGAACATGTCACGGAACTGTCACATGGAACTGTCACGAGAAGACGGAGTATGAACAAAGGGAATTACAAGTCACCATGAGGCTGACAAGGCCCAATTGTTAAACCATGCTATTACCATGTATGCCTAACATTTTGATCACACAAGGCAATGTTATATCATTCAATGTACATGTAAAGAAAATCATGCATGTCATCAGCTGACAAAATTGTGTCACAAAAAGGAACAACCCCATACAAATTCTATTTTGGAGCTACGCCAGTGCAATGACTGACATTTAATGGTGCTGAGGGGAAGAGGAAACAGACTAACAACGTTAAGTGCCGGCAAACTGGAGTTGAATATTCCTTTATGATATGGGAAGTGGTCAGATAGGGAATGAGTATGAGTAGGCAACCTTTGATGGTCCTGTACTGCATCATTATCATCCTACATCAACTTGTTTTACATCTGGCGAGGCAACACATCGGTTTCCTTTCATACACGAAACATGTGGATACTAAAAGCCTGCATGATGTGGCATTCATTATAGCCAGCAAAATGTCTTGATCTGTTTCTAGAAGTGCTGTATCCTGCTACTAGTGTGTGTGTGTGTGTGTGTGTGTGTGTGTGTGTGCTTGTGCGTGTGTGTGTGTGTGTGTGTGTGTGTGTGTGTGTGTGTGTGTGTGTGTGTGCACACTTGAATCAGCCATGAACTGTATCAGTGCAGGCTGGTCATTGGAGGCCGCCTATGGAAGGCGTGCATGTGACGCGGTCTCCGCCATGCTATCTGCGGCGATTCGCACCTATGTACATATGTGCAGAACAGAGCTAATTGGCTTTCCATACTACTCTAGCTTGTATCGTGCACATCAGTTGTACTGTGTCGTATAGAGCCTCAAGCGGCTTTACCGTTATTGTTCAGAAGTTATGAATAAAGCGATATTTGTGTGACTTCAGTCGGTTTGTGTATTACTTGGTTACTATACCATCGGTGACAAGGACGGGATGGTTTCCCTGGGTGTTATCTTTTAAGCACCGTTTCATCAGATTTATCTATTATGGACACTGTGCAACTGGCCCTGACTGAACAGCTTACTTTGGCTGTGACAGGGACTTGTTTCATTGGTCTATCCACCCCCTTTTCCTCTGTATGATGATTCAGAGGAGGATTGGGAAGCTTACAAAAAAAGACTGAGAGAGCACTTTTTGGCTCTTGGGTTGACAAACTCGACTTTGTGCAAAGCTTTCTTCCTCTCATAGATTCCACCTAAGGTGTATCAATTACTGTGTCAGCTTGCTCCTTTACATGAACCAATGGCTCTTACTTTTGATCGCACATGCAGTTTATTGTCCAACTAGTATCACAAACGAACACACGTCACAGCAGTGTGAGTAATTGTACTGATACTGCAAGAAACGTAACCAGTCATACATGGCCTGGGCAGATGAACTTCACAGCCTTAGCCACAAGTGTCTATTTGTGGCTGATGGCCGTAGCGGCTCTTAAGCAGACTCCATAAAGTGCAATGCAATTATCTGTTTAGCTCTGGACAAGGAAGTGCGCAAGAAGGCTTTACTCTGTGAAAACCTCCCTGTTTGCAGAAGTTCTGCAAACAGCATAATCTTTTGAAGCTTCTCAGGAAGTGGGTGACCAAACTGAAGCATGAGGTAATGTGGCAGTGGTCTCAAGATGTGCCCACTAGGAAAACAGACAGCCTGCATGAGGAAGTGGCATTGGTGAACATGTGAGTCCAGAGATGAGCTGACCAAGATTGAGCCAAGCAGCCGCGATTGCCACAGCAACAGTGTCAGCATTCTCTGTTTCTGTCTTGCCTTTCTGTTTTGTCCAGCACGAATGTTAGGCATATCATAAATGCTGGGCTAATTGTAATGCTTGCCAGAAGAAAGACCACATCACCTTCCATGTGTCATTCACCAAAGATTGCT
The DNA here is from genome assembly GCF_023864345.2 of Schistocerca serialis cubense. Taxonomy (NCBI): domain Eukaryota; kingdom Metazoa; phylum Arthropoda; class Insecta; order Orthoptera; family Acrididae; genus Schistocerca; species Schistocerca serialis. The sequence continues at coordinate 429,518,947 of NC_064642.1, forward strand.
CAGGATATGAATGTGAAAGTGAACTGTGTGACTCCAGTGCTTTTGACTTCTCTCAACTTGTTTATCAAGTTAATTGTTTTACACCAAGCACTTTGGCAACAAGTCAACAAAGGTGCTGCAGTGATACCGAATTCTCAAATGTATGTGAGTTTAGGCTGCTGTCTCTTACAAGTCAGTTGTTTGTTCCATTACATTTTTGATGGTTGCTGATGCCTGGGTTGAGAACTTGTTTCGGATGGATGCATTTCAGGCATTTGGATTTTCTATCACTGGAGCAGTTCACTTTATGTTCAATCAGGTACCATTTTCTCAATTTGAAACACTTTGTGAGGAGTGTTTGGACTTGTTTTCAGAAGGTACAGAATGTGCAACAAATTTCTCTGCTCATATTTCTTTGAAATCCATGGCTCGGCCTCATTTTTGTCATGCGCATCCTGTTCATGTCACTCTGAAAGATCAGGTGAAAGCAGAACTGGACACCACTGGGAAAATTTCGTCACTGTGGCAACTTCAGTACAACTGTCACCATGCAGTTAATTGTGGATATGCACCCTCTCTCACTCCATGAGGAACTGGTGGCATATTGGGTGGCCAGTACCTTTCTAAAACTGATTTGTCTGTAGCATATCTGCACATCCCTGTAGATGAAGAGTCTCGGTGAGTTCTGATTTTGAGTACTACTTTTGGTTCCTATCAATATTTGCGCCTTCCTTTAGCTATGGCTAATGCCCCTGCTATTTTCCAACAATTTTTAGAGCAACTGACTGTGACTGGCCCGTGTTGCATTAATTATCTGTTGTCGGGGGCTCCTCCATGGCTGATCATTTGAAAAATTTGTGCACTTTGTTTCTTGTCTTACAGTCCACTATTTTACAGCATAATCTCATGAAATCTCAGTTTTTTCAACCATTTGTTGTTTATTTGGGGTCTGAAGTCTTGCAGGTTGGGGTTCATCCTCTGCCAGAACACATCTCCACTGTTATGTCGACACCTCGGTCCATGTCCACGAAAGAGCTTAAGATTTTCCTAGGGGAAGATAGGCTACTAGCGTAAATTCCTACTGGGGGTGGCCATATTAGCCCACCCATTGCATGCCTTGTTATGCAAAAATGTACCTTTTTTGCTGGATCCTGGATTTCGAAAATGCTTTTCAAATGTTGAAATCCAAACTACTTTTGGCCCCTTGTTTAGCTATGTTCTCTCCAGACCAGCACATAGTTTTTGGCAACGACACTTCACAGTACGGCCTCAACGTGGTCCTAGCACTCTGATATGCCGATGGCTTGAACATCCTGCTGCTTTTACCTTTAAATCTCTCACTCCAGCCCAGCAGCGTTACTCTCAGGTGGAAAGAGGGGCTCTTGTCATATTCTATGCTCTCCAGAAATTTAATTTTTTTTTTTTAACTTCCAAGTTTCACCTTATTACTGGCCATAAGACCTTGGTTTCCTTGTTTAATCCTCACATTTTCACGCCCAACGAGGCAGCACACCACCTACAACTCTGGGCACTGTTTTTGTCTCGCTACAATTTTTAAATCCAGTTTCAAGGCACATCTAAAACAGCCAATGTGGACACACTGTTCCGTCTTCCTGTGGGTCCTGGACCCAACATTGATTGTGAAGAATTGCTTTGCTTCCATCTTTATATTGAAACACAGGCCACGGTAGAAAGTTTCCCAACAACAAGCTCACAAATAGCAACTCCCATTACTGCTGACCCAGTTCTCAACCGGGTGGTTAGGTTTGTTCATCAGGGCTGGCCAGATAAACCACCAAGTCAGGCTTTGGACCCATTGCTTAACCATTTTTCTTATCAGCTCTCTGTTTTTGATAGTGTTTTGCTGCCAGTGCCATTGGAGAATTTCATGCACTAAACTGTTAGCTGGGGAGACATGTTTTTTGGCCTGAGAGTGATGGAGGAATTGTCTGTTTCATCGCGGTTTGTGAGCAGTGAGCCTGACAACAGGCAGCTCCCATGGCACCTCTGTCCTCCCTAGCCCGCTCCACACCAGCCATGACTTTGCAGGTTCCTTCTTGAAATTCCTATTGACTCTTGGTAATGGGTGCATTTTCGTGGTTTCCTTATATTCTCCATTGTTTCTTGACATCAGCTGAGGCCATAATAAATATGCATTTGAGGGTTTTTTCTATCGAGGGGTCACCTTGTAATTTAGTTTCCAATAATGGACTCCAGTTCATCTCTCACACGAAGCAATTGTTTTGTTCCCATCACAGCATTCATCACATTTCAGCTCCACCATTCCACCTTCAATCAAATAGCAAGGCACAATTGACTATTGTGTGCATTCTAGTCCAAAATGAAAAAGTTTGGTGTAGATTCTTTGCTGGATGACGCTCTTCTCCATTTCGCTTCATACCTATGGGGGAGCAGAGCCTGACTGACATGTTTCATGGCTGGCAGCCACGCACACTCTCCCACCTTCTGCAGCCTGCGCCTCACCAGCTGTAGTCACGTTCGTCCAGCCACATTGTGCTGGATTTGCCATGTGGACACAAGGATTTGGTCAACAGCTCCAATGGATACTGGCCACTGTTGTCCGTAGCCAGGGATGCTGCCTTTGTGACATCTGTATGACCGACGGGGTGGTGATGCACTACTCTGACTGGTTGTGCCCCACTCGGCACCAGAAGCTACCGGTTTGCACATTGGCACATCAGTTGTTCTGTCTCTTGTGGAGTCCCGAGAGGCTTTTCCATTATTGTTCAGAAGTTATGAATAAGACCATATTTGTGTGACTTGCATCAGTTGTGGGTAATACTTGGTTACTACAAGGAGAATATGCGGAATTAATTTATAAGCTAGCTCTGAATTAATGGCAGTCTCCAATATAAGACTGCAAACTGCAATACGTTTTGGCCACCTTGCATTAATTGTGATGGTGGTGCAACTGGTGGTTGTGTGATTCTCTACTAAATCACATAAGTACATAGTCCAGACCCAGAGAAGTTTTGCACCCAGTAACATGGTATATGATGTGACTTTTTTTTAATACAATCTCTTAAATTCCCATCAAATTCATATACATGGCTCACTGTTCAATGGGTAGTCATATATTAATCTCTGCTTGGGTATTAAAAATAAAATAAATGCTTGGAGCTTCACGGCATTTGCATGGTGGAAAAGAAGACTATGAAGGTCACGTTGAGCCAGTCAGCTTTGTTTTGCAGTCATCAACTTGTAAAAAGCAAGTGACTGAAATGCATGGTGTTACTGTGTCTCCCATCAGTTGTGTGGTATGCTTTGTCATTCACTTCCTACACACGAGTCAATGCCCCCAAGATTCATCATTGACTGCATCGTGAGTACGGGGATGGAGTTATGAGTGATGGTGCAGTGAAGGAATGGTGCAGAAAATTCAAGTTCGGTGCACAGATGTGCATGATAAAAGTGATCAAGGAAGACTTTCAGATGAGACTGATGAAGTTGTGCAACATATTGGCAAAATCAAACTTATGAGACATTAGTTCACAATTTTTGAACTTTCTGAAGATGTGCCTTCGATTTCAAGGACAGCCTTCTTTGTCTTTGTCACAGAGAGGTTAGGTTACTATGTCTTGTGAATGACAAGTACCAAATGTTTAACCAATGTTCACAAAACTGAAAGAATGGGCTCAGTCTGACAGCCATTCAGCACTGAAAAGGGGGACAAGTTTCTGAACAGAATCATGACTGGAAAAATGATATAGGTGCAGTATATGAATGCTGAAACAAAGAAACAGTCCAAACAGTGGATGCACACTCAGTAACCCAATAAAACTAAAAAATTAAAATAGGTATGGTCAAACCATAAAATAATGGCTTATGTTTTTTGATATTGCAGAGGAATTTTGGCAACAGATTCCATGAGAGTAACATATGAGAGTACTGTGACATCTCAGGTTTATTGTGAGACACTTATAAAAATCCAAAAGTCAATCCAAAACATGGTGCAGGATGATTATCAAAGGAATCATTTCCCTTCACGACAATGCACAACCCCGTAATGCGAATCGAACGAAAGAAAAACTCAGACTTCCGAGTGAATTTCACCTCTTCCCCAAGATGAAGGTCTGTCTGCTAATCATAACTTCACAACCAATGATGAGCTTAAGGATGCTGTTAATATCTCGCTAAAGCACCAGGCAACACCATTCAATGATGAGGGGATAAAGAAGCTGGTAACCAGGTACAACAAATGTAGGAATTTGGGTGGTGGCTTTGTGGACAAGTAATGTTAGCATCCTACATCCACATGACCCTTCTTACTACAGTTTAATCTTTGTCTCCATCTGCCATTTTTAACCCCTGCACTTCCCTCCAGTAACAAGGAAACTAGTCCTTGATGCCTCAGGATGTGTACTGATTTTCATTCTGGTTGTGGTACAAATTGCTTCATAATCTAACCATCTAATCTTCAGCATTGTTCTATAGTACTGGCATGTCAATGGATTCATTGCTGGGGGTACAGATAAATAGTCAAGCAAAATAATTTTGAATACATTCTCTGAAAACTGCCTTCAGCAGCTAACTGGGCAGCTTACATGCAATGGAAATATCTTGGGCCTCATAGCTACAAGTAGGCCAGACCTTATCAACAATGTCAGTATAGAAACGGGATTAGTGATCATGATGTCATATTATAGCAACTATGTGTGAAAATTAATAAATCAGAACAACACAGCTAGGAGAGTATTTCTACTAGATAGTGTAGATAAGTAGTTGTTAGCATCTCACTTAAACAGTGAACTGACACCACTTAGTTCCAGTAAATTGGATGTAGAGGAATTATGGACAAAGTTTAAGCAGATTGTAAATTGTGGTCTGGAGAGTTGTGTGTCTAGTAAGTGGATGGAGGATGGAAAAGATCTACCATGTTTTAATAACAAAATTCAGAAGATGCTGAGGAACCAGAGGCTGTTGCACTCTCAATTCAAAAGGGAATGCACAATGACAAAAATAAAAGTTAGTAGAGATTCATTTGCCTGCGAGAAGATCTATGTGCAAAGCATACAACTACCACAGACACACCTTAGTAACTGGTTTGGTAGAGAACCTGAGAAAATACTGGTCTTATATAAAATTGCTAAGCTGGTCTAAGGCTTTCATTCAGTCCCTTGTTGACCTGTCAGATGTGGCGGCTGAAGACTGCAAAACAAAAGCTGAAGTTTTAAATCTCACGTTCATGAAATCATTCACACAGGAGAATCATACAAACATAATGCCATTTGACCATCGCACAGACTCCCATATGGGCGACACAGTAATAAGCATCCCTGGTGTAGACAAATAAATGGAAGACCTGAAGGCAAATAAATCACGAGGTCTGGATGGAATCCCAATTCGGTTTTACAAAGAGTACTGTATGGCACTGGCCCCTTACCTAGCCTACATTTAGCATGAATCTCTCGCCCAGCACAAAGTCCCAAGCGAATGGAAAAAAGCATAGATGAGACCAGTATATAAGAAGGGTAAAAGAGCAGACATGCAATATTACAGACCAATATCATTAACTTCAGTTTGCTGCAGGATCCTTGAACATATTCTTTGTTTGAATATAATGAACTTTCTTGAGACTGAGAAGCTGGTCACAAATCAGCACAGTTTTAGAAAACATCTCTCATGTAAAACTCAGCTTGCCCTTTTCTCATGATATACTGCAAACTACGGATGAAGGGCAATAGGCAGATTCCATATTTCTAGATTTCTGGAAAGCATTTGACATGGTGCCCCAATCCAGGCTGTTAATGAAGGTACCAGCATATGGAATAAGTTCACAGATATCCGAGTGGCTCGAAGACTCCTCAAATAATAGAACCCAGTATGTTATCCTCGACAGCAAGTGTTTATCAGACACAAGGGTGTCATCAGGAGTGCCCTAGGGAACGGTGACAGAACCACTGTTGTTTTCTACATGTTGTTGTTGTTGTTGTGGTCTTGTCCTGAGACTGGCTTGCTGCAGCTCTCCATGCTACTCTATCCTGTGCAAGCTGCTTCATCTCCCTGTAACTACTGCAACCTACATCCTTCTGAATCTGCTTAGTGTATTCATCTCTTAGTCTCCCTGCCCTCCAATACTAAATTGGTGATCCCTTGATGCCTCAGAACATGTCCTACCGATACCTTCTACTAGTCAAGTTGTGCCACAAATTTCTCTTCTCCCCAATCCTATTCAATACCTCCTCATTAGTTATGTGATCTACCCATCTAATCTTCAGCATTCTTCTGTAGCACCACATTTCAAAAGCTTCTATTCTCTTCTTGTCCAAACTATTTATCGTCAATGTTTCACTTCCATACATGGCTACACTCCATACAAATACTTCCAGAAACGACTTCCTGACATTTAAATCTGTACTTGATGTTAACAAATTTCTCTTCTTCAGAAACGCTTTCCTTCCCATTGCCAGTCTACATTTTATATCCTCTCTACTTCCACCATCATCAGTTATTTTGCTCCCCAAATAGCAAAACTCCTTTACTACTTTAAGTGTCTCATTTCCTAATCTAATACCCTCAGCATCACCCGACTTAATTCGACTACATTCCATTATCCTCGTTTTACTTTTGTTGATGTTCATCTTATATCCTCTTTTCAAGACACTATCCATTCTGTTCAACTGCTCTTCCAAGTCCTTTGCTGTCTCTGACAGAATTACAATGTCATCGGCAAACCTCAAAGATTTTATTTCTTCTCCATGGATTTTAATACCTACTCCAAATTTTTCTTTTGTTTCCTTCCCTGCTTGCTCAATATACACATTGAATAACATTGGGGAGAGGCTACAACCCTGTCTCACTCCCTTCCCAATCACTGCTTCCCTTTCATGTCCCTCGACTCTTATAACTGCCATCTGCTTTCTGTACAAATTGTAAATAGCCTTTCGCTCCCTGTATTTTACCCCTGCCACCTCCAGAATTTGAAAGAGAGTATTCCAGTCAACATTGTCAAAAGCTTTCTCTAAGTCTACAAATGCTAGAAACGTAGGTTTACCTTTCCTTAATCTAGCTTCTAAGATAAGTCGTAGGGTCAATATTGCCTCATGTGTTCCTATATTTCTACGGAATCCAAACTGATCTTCCCCAAGGTCGGCTTCTACTAGTTTTTCCATTCGTCTGTAAAGAATTCGTGTTAGTATTTTGCAGCCGTGACTTATTAAACTGATAGTTCGGTAATTTTCATATCAGTCAACACCTGCTTTCTTTGGGATTGCAATTATTATATTCTTCTTGAAGTCTGAGGGTATTTCGCCTGTTTCATATATCTTGCTCACCAGATGGTAGAGTTTTGTCAGGACTGGCTCTCCCGAGGCTGTCAGTGGTTCTAATGGAATGTTGTCTACTCCCGGGGCCTTGTTTTGACTCAGGTCTCTCAGTGCTCTGTCAAACTCTTCACGCAGTATCATATCTCCCATTTCATATTCATCTACATCCTCTTCCATTTCCATAATATTGTCCTCAAGTACATCGCCCTTGTATAGACCCTCTATATACTCCTTCCACCTTTTTGCTTTCCCTTCTTTGCTTAGAACTGGGTTTCCATCTGAGCTCTTGATATTCATATAAGTGGTTCTCTTATCTCCAGACGTCTCTTTAATTTTCCTGTAGGCAGTATCTATTTTACCCCTGGTGAGACAAGCCTCTACATTCTTACATTTGTCCTCTAGCCATCCCTTTCTACATACATAAATGATTTGGCAGAGAGGGTGGACAGCAATTCGCAGTTATTTGCTGATGATGCTGGGTGTATGGTAAGGTGTCGAAGTTGAGTGACTGCAGGAAGATACAAGATGACTTAGACAAAGTTTCCAGTTGATGTGATGAATGGCAGCTAGCTCTAAATGTGGAAAAATGTAAGTTAATGCAGATGAGTAGGAGGAACAAACCTGTAATTTTTGGATACAGTATTACTAGTGACCTGCCTGACACAACCAAGTCGTTTAAATATCTGGTTGTGATGTTGCAAAGTGCTATGAAATGGAACAAGCATGTGAGAACTGTGGTAGTGAAGGCAAATAGTCAACTTCAGTTTATTGGGAGAATTTTAGGAAAGAGCGGTTCATCTGTACAGGACACTGCATATAGTACTCTGGTTGCACCATATTCTTGAGTACTGCTCAAGTGTTTGGGATGTGGACAATATCTGGTTGAAGGAAGACATTGAAACAATTCAGAGGTGTGCTGCCAGCAGGTTCGAACGACACGTAAGTGTTACGGAGATACTTCGGACACTCAAATAGGAATTCCTGAAGGCAAGGCGATGTTCTTTTCGAGAAACACTATTGAGAAAATTTAGAGAACCGGCATTTGAAGCTGACTGAGAAACAATATTACTGCCACAAACATACATTGTGTGTAAGGACCATGAAGATAAGATATGAGAAATTAGGCCTCTCACGGAGGCATTTAGACAATTGTTTTTTCCTTGCTATATTTGCGAATGGAATAGGAAAGGAAATGAATAGTAGTGGTACAGGGTACCCTCCACCGCGCACCATATGGTGGCTTGCAGAATGTAAATGTAGATATAGATTTCAAATGTCAATTCTCTTCTTGTCAGTAGTGTTTATAATCCAAGTTTTATTTCTTTTCATGCCTACATTCCAGACAAATGCACTCTGAAAAGAGTCTCTAACACTTAAAGTTATATTAGATGTTAACATATTGCTCTTTTCCACAAAATCTTTTCTTACCAAGTAATATGCACAGTTGCAAGATACTAATATGAACTATTAACAGGTGAGTGGAAAGACTGGTAGAAACTAACCTTAGCGAACAACAGTTTGGGTTCCAGAGAAATGTACAGACACATAAGACAATATTGACCCTATGACAAGATAACACAGGAAAAAAGGAGGAATTTTCCGTTTACAGCATTTGTGTGTTTAGAGAGAGATTTTGACAATGTTCATGGCAATACAGAGATTTTCTGTCACCTACATACCTGTTGATATTTTACATTTCAGTAACAGATTAATATCATCAAGCCATTCAACATCACATTTTGAACTAAGCCTTAAATCTGCTACCATATATTGAGATGACATTGCCTCATTCCCGGTAGTTCTGTGTACAGTTAATATAAAAGTTAATGAACGTAATTCACTAACAGGCAGACATGTTCATATCAAGGCAAATACTTCAGTCCTCACTTAAGGCCTAAACCACCACATAGTACACTATAATTACAGTACAAGTGTGTGATGTATATTAGCTGTGCAATGAATAAACATACCCTTTCGAGATCTTGCCGAAGTTGCACAAACATCTTCATCTTTTCCAAGTCTGCCTGCTCCTGTTGCCGTGATAATATGTCAACATCTTCAGACTTAGGTGGAAGGAGAGGTTTGTTGAATGCAGCCTGTTCATAAAGAAGAATTCAAATAAAGTAACTATCACAAACATAAAATATTAGAAATCTACTTACAGCACCATACCTACGTGATTAGCAGATATAGGCTAAATATACTAAACATACACTAAAAGGCAAATAACTGGTACTAAATTTAATGAAATGCAGCGTAAGCATTAATGATATTAAAATCAAACATGGAATTCAAATAAAAGGTTATGGGAACAATTTTATAGTCCATTGACTTTTTCATTGTGATATACTCCCTATAAACAGCCATTAATATGAAAGTCATAGTCTTAATAGCATTAGAAGCAAATACAAATGAAATCCCAAAATGAAAAATAATGGAAACCAGTTTGCAATGACAGTTATTACTATGGATTCTATGGGTCACTGCCATATAACTACAAGCCACAAGTTGAACATAAGAAGGATAAGGAGGAGGAGGAGGAGGAGGAGGAAAACGCAAGGGCAAAACGAAATTTCTCAGCCTGCCTCAGTGATAATGATACTAATTAAACAATATAGCAGAGATGGCTTCAGCTGCCAGAGCCTGTGGTCATATCTGGTGAGGTGCACTTCCGCGCGTGTGTGTGTGTGTGTGTGTGTGTGTGTGTGTGTGTTTTGTCTATTTTCAATAAAGGCCTTGCTGGCCAAAAGCTCAGTTTCCAACAGTCTTTCTGTTGTGTCTTGTGTCTATCTGTAACTCGGCATCTCCACTATATGGTGAGTAGTGACTATCCTTTTCATAACAGATATATTCCATCCTGGACTTCCCATTGTTTGATACCAATTAAATTTTGTTTTTGTTAAGTTAGTACATATTTTGCAGCAATCCATTGCGTCAACACAATCTGTGAAATAGTTTAATTACATGGTTCAAAAGTAGTCAGTTTGTGTGCATTTTGTTCAAATAGATAAACAGGAATACTGTGCTACCATAAAACCCTGTTTTGTATAGTTTGGCAACAAAAATTCACCAGCATTGATGAGGGTATTATGTCCCCCTGTCCTTGACAATGCCGCTAGCCAACACTATCTCTCCCAATGTCTTACAACTCCAAACATAGCACTTCATATTGTAGTCCATCCACCTCACCTACCACTAAACCCTTGCTACATGGGCCTATGGAAGTCCAATAGCAAGATCTGTTTGATGCACACAACCAGCACATCCCTACTCCAGTACTGTCACAGACAAATCCTATCTTATCCTATCAGAGGCAGGGCAATCTGGAAATGCAGTCATACGATATATCAGCTCAGATGTCACTTCTGCACATCATTTTATGCAGGCAAGACCAGCTTTCCAAGGTCAAACTGTGGCCAATATCCGAGATCATCACCCAGTGGCAGAACATGATCCTGAGCACAATATGCTAAACTTCAATGTCATCAACATCCTTCGACCTGCCTCAACTATATGAAATATTTAGCCATTAATTGCCCTTGCAACACATCTTTCTGATCTCATAAACCTCCTGGCCTCATCTTAGCTAGCATCTGTCTCACATCCACCTCCACCCCTTTCTCAGAACCCCAATCTCACTCATCCCACATTCCCACCTGCTTTTTACAGTCATTCTCTCCTCTGTTCTCTCACACACTACTAATCAATTCCTCCATCTCAGTGTGTGCTGTGCACGGCTCCCTCACCTGAAGCCAGAAAAAGCTCACTGGTGCCAAATTCTTATCCCCTACTGCCTCTCCCTCCCAGTCACCTGCAAACTTTCCCAAACTCTCACTCCCGTTAACAGCCTCTTGTATCCCTTCATCCTTTCCCACCTATCGCCTCAACTATAAGATGTATTGTTTATCCCTTTCATTTTTTATATTTCACTAATGACTTTCTATTACCCTACTGGCTTCACAGACACTTAACATGGAAGAATGTAGTATATTTTACATCATAAATTAAGTATGTTATAGTTTTGTACAAGACAGATGAATTTCACAAAAATACACGAGAGAACCTAACTGATTTTGTGCCATACTTGTTACTGTGAATATGACATGATCCTTGATTTTATGCAAAACGAAATAGCCATCAAAACAGTGGTTATATCTAGTAGTCCTGCAAAATAAAAGGTAACGTCACAATTAATGTTACAGTAATAGTGTGTACAATACACTGAAACTTCCTGGCACCTTTCAATTGCCCACTGTTCCAGTACACAGTTTTAATTTGCCAGATAGTTACAAGGTGAAGCCCATTCCTTCCAACAGAAAGGTTGTAGGCAGAGTTTTCTGTTACACAAAAAGGGCTTATTCTTATTGGAGAAGGACAAAACAAACAGATAAACATTAAACAAATCTTCTGGACTAAATGGATAAAAAATGTGACATCACACCGAGAATGCAAAGAAAATGATATCATTAAAAAAAAAATCTTTCTCCAGGATAGTGCACCTGCTCACAGAAATGAGTTGACAATAGGGAAACTGAGGGATTCAACATAAACATTGATGGAACAGCCACCCTGGTCAGAAGATTTGGTAAGCTCTGCCTTTAGTTATTCTTACATCTAAAGTCGTTTGGTGTTGGAATATCAAATCAAATGATGAAGTTACTGCAGCAGTTTTTCCAGGATCACACTGCAGGGATTGTATCTACTAACTGAGGAAAGCATTGAACAACATCCATAGCTTAAAATGGGCGGCAAGAGTAGTCTGCTGGAAAAAAAAGTGATGATGCACCCACAACAACACAGTATAATAATACAGTGTTGTAAAGATCAGTATGTATCATTTCAAGTAACGTGAGGTTTAACAGAAAGTTAAAGACATAAAGAAAAGAAAATATTCCTTGACAACTATATCTATTAAATAAAATTATTTATGTATAGGAGATACAATGTTAGTTACTTATGCACAAGTACAATTTCATTTCATGGCCACATAATTAATTAAACATAAACAGTTAGTATAAATGAAAACGGATCATCTTCTCAATGATATATGTTTCTGAATCAAAGATACAAATAATACTTAAAAATTCTGCTAGAATTTATTTTGAATGCGGAATGCTTTGGATGTTGAATTAATGCAAAGAATGAAAAAGGAAGGGAAGAACCTCGTACATTAGACAGATCGCAGAAAGAAAGACAGGGAAAGGTCAACAAGAAGCCAGCTGAAACAAAAATTTTCCATTATTTGATATGAGGTACAGACTCAGAATGGGTAAGGTAGGGAAAAGAGATCAGCTTTAGCCTTTTTGTGGCAACCATCCTGCCATTTACCTTGGAAAATGTAGAGAAACTAAGCACATATCCATAAAGCCCAGAGGTAAAAGCACTGCCTGTGAAAGGCAAGGTTTTGGATATGAGTCCCGGTCCTGCATGCAGTTTTAATTTAGATTTCTTCCATTATCAGTCTACAGTCGTAACAGGTTTGGCAACCACTGTGCATAGCTAAAGCAAGATGAAAGGACATAATTTCACAGAACTCATTTCAATTAATTACAGTCATTATCAAATGATTCAGGCATGTAACATCCACAGAGTAAACATCACGGCAAACGGTATGTAACATTTACTCTGTAAACATTGGAGACATTTGTCACTTGATACCGACTGTAGTCAATCAAACCCTGACATGATTAAATAAATATACTGTAATCAGTGCTGTTTTGTATTTACATACATAGATTATTGCATCAAAAATTGTCTTTCCATCATACACAGAAAACTTTCTGGCTTTAGAACGTTTTAGTTTCTTTACCGAAAGTAAAATGAATACCTTTCGCTTTAAGATCCAGTAGTTATAAATAAACTGAATTCCTTCAGCATCAACTTCCATATGGGATGTAATGTCTTTTATACTGACATGTTTGTCAAATTCAGCTTCAATTTCTTGTAGTCTAGAAAAGAAAAAAAAAAGAATAGCAATTAGTATTTACATAGTAACAATAAAAGTATTCAAAGTTATTTAAATGTGTTGCAAATACAATTACACTTTAGCCTGTGTTTATGAGATAGCACACACTTAAATTTATCCCTTGTGCAGAAAGAGGGATGGGAAGAGAGGGGGCATGTGGTTAGTGCAAAAGTAGACAAAGTGCAGAGAAAAGACAGGTAAAGAAGAGGGAAAAGAAAATGAAATACAAGAACAACAAAAAAGAAAAGGTAGTACTGATTTAGTTGTTATTTTACTTGTCATTTAATTTTTAGACACCCTACAGTCTTTCTACTGCTTAAAAGTTATTTTATATCACAGACTGATGACACAAATCTTCTTTTTACAAGCAGTTGATTCATGACCTTCAATTCTAGTTCCTAATTCAACTTTTTGATATTACAATGCAGGGATTAACTGTTTTCATTCTTAGACTGCTTGATGGTTTGTCAATGGAACGAGCCGCTATATTTGTGTTAATTTACACCTATGCAAATGGAAGCTACTATCTGCTAGCTTTTATAGAACATCCATACATTACGGACATGGTATCTTTACGAAGATGGTATCTGTTCTTTCAGACATGTCTGAAAGAACAGATACCATTGGTGATCTTGCAGCTCTCGAAGAATGAAATTACAATGAAACCCAGACCATTAGCTGCTTACAGGCGTTGATAAATATCAACGGGGACAGTTGAAAATGTGTGCCCTGACCGGGACTCAAACCCGGGATCTCCTGCTTACATGGTAGACATTCTATCTGACTGAGCCATCGAGGACAGAGAGGGTAGTGCGACTGCAGGGACTTACCTCTGGCACGCTCCTCGTGAGACCGACATTTCCAACTTATTGTCCACATACTACATTTGTAGTATCTCTGCCCACTATACTCATTACTCGAGGCAGTCAATCTATCGATTCCCGTAAGAGAGCAAAGTGAGTGCATCCGCACTGAAGAAGATCATTGAGCGGTAAGCCTTATCTATACGAAGATGGTATCTGTCCTATTGGACATTTTCAACAGTCCCTGTTGATATTTATCAATGCCTGCAAGCAGCTAATGGTCTGGGTTTCATTCTAATTCCATACTTTACAGTTAATACTTGTCAATGGTGAAACTTTCATCACTGTTAATAAAGGACAGAGGAATTAATTTCTGCGCATAACAGTTAGTTAGTCAGTTTCATATTTGATGGATCATTTGCACAATAAATCGTAATGATGTGGAATTAGTCATTTTACACTCACGTCACAAATTAATTTGTAAAGATGGCAATTTACATGTTTTTTTTTTTTTTTAATTACGCAAATGTGAATTAGTAATTTCTATCCGCCACGTTTTACAAATTACAATAATATAGATACTTCTAAGGTACAGAAGGAGCAGTCAATATGAAGTAATGAGTACCATTTTTTCATCTGCTATTGTAAAAAAATTATGTAAATCACTGTGGCTTTTGAACCATGGTGGATTACTTACAACAAAACAGTTGTCATCTACCACATAACCTCTGGTGATCACCACATATTATTCTTACAAACCTTTTCTGGGCTATAAACACTTTCTTTCATATTTCACATGACATTATTAATTGAAAATATGCAAAATATGTCAACTTCCTGATTTGTCTCCTCCAAAGATTTATAATGGTTGTAAAGTAAAAATGTGGCCAAACTAGGTTGTTTTAGGAATTCCAAAATGTGCTTTTCCCAGTTTAAATTCCCATAAAAATTCCAACATATTTACTGCTGTAAAACACTTAAAATCAAATAATGTTTTATATATTGACAAGTGATAATACAGGAATAAAATTTTGAGCAAATACTACATCTATTACGTTCTTTTACACATTGGATAATAGTAACAGAAATGTGCTATCAAAACTGTAGAAGTTATGTCTTCAAACAGCAGAAAATATTATAGGTGCAAAAATAACTGACCGCAGAATATGAAAATTCTGGATTGGTATTTACTGATGTTGAATCCTAATTATGACGTTTGCCAAGAAGTGACACAGGGCATGACAAAAACTATGTACCATGGAAGCCATGTGTGATTTCAAGAAGACATATGGAAACACGTCAGGAAGGGTGGAGAACTATGCCCCTCACTGAGACAGGTTTAAAGGATAACATGAGAAGTGTACACACTCAACAAATTTTCCTCAATCTACATAATTTTTTATAAATATTGGAATCAGAGTATGGATATAATGTTAATTAATGAACAACTGATGTACTTTTGTCATTAATGCCATGTGACAAGCTTAAAAGGAATGGACACTTGACAACATTTATTAAAACATTCTTCTCTACTAGGATAAGACATTTTGCATTTTTGCAAATTTTGCCTCAAAATGCAAAATTATCTAATAGGTGCCATTTTATAGTAAATTCTACTAGAATGAACCATATTATCAGAGATAGTTTCAAGTAGTTTTATTTACTGCATATAAATATACATAAATGTAACGAGTTTTCTGCTATTGCATATCACCTAGTGAAGCCCAATTTGGAAAGATAATGTTTTTTAAAAAAGGTGCAACAACATATCAGTGGGTCTCATGCTGTAGCACAATGCCAATTGTGGGCAGTTAAATGGTCTGTATAAAATACATGCCATATAATGTTACACAGCACTCAGTCATGGAAGTTAGCGTCTTAGAATAATGAAACACATATGTTTGTCTGCTGCCTGAAGTTCAAAAATTGGTATAATGTCAACATATTTAATGTGGCAGTTTTAAGGAATGGATGTTTTGAACTCTGGTTGAGCCAAGTACTGGTGTAGAGGTCAGGTTTGAACTATCTCATTTACAACTCTGTCAATTGTTACTGACATAACTGCACTGTAGCCATTACCTAATGCTTTGTGTTGTGAGTTGATCATCATTTTCTTTTCTTATTTTGAAATGAGTGAAAACTAATCCTGGTTCACCAAGGAGCTTCCTTAAGACCCTCACAACACCAGAAGGGATCAGTGATCCCTGTGATCATGTGTCAGTTGTACTTTAACAGAGATGCAGAACCTGGAGGTAGGCTGCCACCCTGCGAGAGGGATGCGGGACTTATTTCCCCGCACTGCTACTCATCTATCTGGTTACAGTAATTCCAGTTTGTTTACGCATGCAGACGGCTGCCAGTTTACAGTGTCCTTATTCTGTACTATAACGAGCAAAACACATAACTTTTCAATGCATTTCAAAAGTGCTGAAAATCTTCTCCTGACATGCAAACAGAGTTATTTTCAGTTCTACTTCTATGTTAAATGGCTTGCTCATCCTATCTGTGGTGTTGTCACATGTGTATCATGTGGCTATCAATCCACAAAAGGTCAGAAAACTGTTGAAGTTCATGAAAAACCAAACAGTCCAGTCAAAAAGCTCCAAAAGCATTAAGACTTCTTCTTCAGGCATCTAGCATGACAACCTTCTGCATTTTTCTGTCTAATCATTTAAAAAATAATAAATAAATAAATGCAAATGTCACCAAAAACAGATGGGAGTTTTGCCAAAAATAGGTCCCCTAATCATGCTTTATAAAAGAAATGAGAAAAAGGCAAGGGAAAGAAAGTAAAAGAAGCTACAGAATATGAGTTCTATTCTCCACTGAATCATTTCTTCAAGCTTATGAACTGAAATTAATAACTAGGGGCCAATCTGAAAATTAGTGTAGAGAAATAGGCAGTTTAAAAATTTTTTTTACAAGTTTCTCTGTCCCTTTACTTGCTAATTTTTCCAACACTGTTACTTTTAGACTACATATCGTCCTCTTTTTTAGTTGTTCAATTTGTTCTATTTTTAACTATGTGCATGTAACTTCCCTAGCTTGCTTTTTCCACTCTGCTATCCATCTGATACTTTGTCATAACTTTTTCTTTGTCATTATTACCAACTTTATTCTTCATTCAGCCCTTCAACTCGAAAATTTTGCAAGTATCTGTTGCCTTCAATTATCTATACAGTTTGTTCATTGGGTTGTTGTTATTTTTGGTCAATTTAGTGCCCATTACTAATTGCAATTGTTGGACAACTACTATGTTGCATTAGCAGGTTCCAAAACAGAAGTTGCTACTCGCAAAAAATTAAGAATTAACTACAATGTTTAGAATTGGTCTTTGCTTTCTTTTTTGATATGACTATTTCTGCAGTGAGGTCATTAGAAAAAAAGATACAGTCGAAACCAAAACAATGTACTAATTGGAAGATCATTCTGTGATCTGACACACTGACTGCTGCATGCCTAGTAATTGTGTGAGGCTCTCTGGTGGCCACATGATAGTCAGGATGTTAAGGAAGTAACAAAGTATGGAGGCTGGATAAAAATATGGAAACATTGCCAGAAATGCATTCTTGAACATAAATACAGTGGTAACTAAGCTCACAGATAGTGATATTGTATTTGATTGTTGCAAGTGCCAACATGGTCAAAACAGAATAGTTGTGAATGTATTATGCCGGAGCTAACTGTATTCAAAGGTGGGCAAATTGTGGGTGCTTGTATGGTGGATGCTTCCACAGCCCAGATAGCCAAAGTATTTGGTATTTCAAGAGGCACCACATCAAACATTTGTATTGCATACAGGGAAAGCAGAAAAACATTATCTGCTCAGACAGAGCACAGATGAAAGTGTGTGTTGAGTGATCATCATCACAGATGGTCATTGGAGAAAATGACAGCTGCAAAAGTCCCTGCAAAACTAAATGTTGCACTTGCAAATCCTGTCAGCACAAAAACGACATGAAGGGAGCTCCATTAAGTTGAGAACTGAAGGGCAAGTTGGGATTCCAAAACCACACATCTGTGATGCAAGAGAGCAAAATCCACATTTTTTTTATACAACTGAGTTGGTAATTTTGAGATATGTCCTGCCACAAATTTTATAAAGGTGACATATAAAAAGTTATTATATCCCAGAGAATTGATGGTTATCCACTCATATTTGTTGTAAGAAGAAAATTTCCTCATTTATGCATACACTGTTTGAGAATGAGAGCATATAGCATCCAGCTGCAAAATTTACATAATTTATAATTTCAAAATTTTTCTCACTGACACCCTGCCACAAAATGGCGAAAGGGAAAAAGGTTATCGCTTACTACATTTTTGCTGTACATACCGTAAAAAAATCAGGCATGGCATTTTAAGGTATTATTCTGTCACTACTAACTCTATTCACAACATATTTTACACACAGTATCCACATATACCATTAAATGTGCTGGCAAATTTATATCACTGTATGACACATGGTTCAGGAGCTATGATGTCATACACATTGAGAAGCTTGAGAAACTACATTTTGTTTTATTACTTCTTTACTACTAAAGCCATTCACAACAAATTTTGCAAACGTATTTAAAAAAACTATATAAAACATATACTATCGCAGGGAGAGCCACCTACAAAACAAAACATCATATACCAATTATTACGTAAACAATGTTCAGCCTTTTAAATCGGCATGACTACCACCAAATTATCAATTAGGATGAATGGGCTCAAGCAGAGGGTCTATACTGGCAACTCGCAATATCCTGTTGCAGTGCATGCTCTACAACATGACATTTGTGACCTCAGTGCTGTTTCACCAGACGTGCCATCTGGATTCTTCCCGCAGACACCAGTTTCTCAGAACTCTGCAGGTGAGAATTAGAATTACAACATGTCCTTGATTCTCACCACCCACCTGTCCTTAATGTGCATTAACTTCTTCCATCTCAGCTTTTCTGCACTGCAACTACTCTTTGCTTCACTCCGTTTTAGTTTTCTATATCTTTCACTGTCTTTCCCGTCTATTTTTCACCGCCCCCTCCCATGTCTGTTACGTACAATGCACTCAGCTTGTGCACAATGTTTTAGTAGCAATCTCTGTCTTTCATATTACCCTGTCTTCCACCTTTAAGCTCTCAGGTTTTCAAATCTTTTCCGATGAAGTCCCCAACAATCAGTCTTTTCTTCTCATCCCGTATGGTAAGTCTCCCCTAACCTGCAGATCTTGGTGACTTTCCCAGACATCTACAATCATTTTCCTTCATGTTTCTTCCTTCCCCTTCAACCCTTCTGCCTGAAGGAGGAGCTACTGGCTTGGAAAGCCTGCCAATCATAACAGTCTTCTATGTGTGTGTATTGCTGCCACTTTGTGGGCAATTTTTTTATCTATCCAATTAAATAATTTTTTCAATAACTGATTGTGTTTGTTGTTATATAAGACCATGGGTGTATTACAATGCTCTGTGTCCAAATTTCAAATCAATCAGTCCAGGACCTTTCGAGATCTGCTATTAAGAACAAACAAATAGAAAATTCAAATGTTTCCAATCACATCCCAATGATTCCAACAGATATTCCATTTCAGTTCAAATGCTTGCAACTTCTGGTGTGACTCGCATTTGCAATGACCATCAACAACACCCAATGACAATCATTACAACCCTGTGGAGTAAAGTTGGAAAATCCATTTTCTCACATGGACAACTGTACATGGCTTTCTCATGCATTGGAAATTGTCTACCTAATTTTTGTATGCACCAGATGGAAAAAAACAAAAATATCATGTATCCAAAAGCACGTCAATAAACAGATTATAAAACGAAACACTTTCTTTTTTTTCCTGTGGCACTGCAACAGGTGCTTGGTACAGCTAGTATAGTACAGATACACTATAAAAAATGCAACAAGAGTTTTACCCAAAAAAGTCATTCAGCAATTGTTAAAGGCATAGGATTGGCTCACTGACACATAGTGTTACTTTTTTATTTTGGCTAAACACGAGGCTTAGTGGAATCATTTCTGTAAGTGTATGAGAATTCTGTACTGTAATGTATAAAATAATTAGACATTTCTGCTTGCAACAAAGCACAGGAATGATCACAACAACATCTCTATCCTCCAACATTCTGGACCACAAAATTATTGAAGTCAGCACTAGACTGCTCAATGTTATTGACTGTCTAGAGCTCTTTAGCAATGAAATCAATAGGAAGCACAGGGAAGATAAAGCAAAATGACTGCAGGCAAGATAACAGGGGAAAGTGCGCATTGAGGTTTCCTACGGCGGGAACAAACTGTTTCCTGACTTGATGCAAGAAGAAATGGGTGTCAATTTAGAAGATGTCAAAGATTCAGCTTTAGAGTCAGAGTTTGACAGAGCTTATGAAGGCTTGCAAACCGAGAAGGCAAACGAGATAGAGTCCATTCCACCAGAATATCTGAAATCATTGGAGGATAAACAGTTATTTAAGTTAGTGCGTAAAATCTTTGAAACTGGAGATACACTGTTGGTCTTTTCATAGTAAATCATCCAGAAAATCCTGAAGATAGTGAACAAGGGTTAAGTATGAGAACTTTATGAGATAATTTCACTGCTTCACTCACTTTTTATTAACATTTATTAGCATAGCACTTTTTGGCAGAATGCAGCATTACAGTTACATGTACATTAGTCTGAAGTGAGATGAGGAGTATATGCTGGGTATGGCAGTGAGGTTGTGTTCTGAAATTTAACCATATACAGAATGATTCATTTAGTTCATTTTTGATGGAGATTTATTTGTCTGGCATGCAGAGCACGTTAATAACCAAAACACTATCACTTAACACTTTCACATTTATATTTTTACATTCCAAACACTCTTTTAAGTGATAAGATAAACTTATTTCAGTTGCTAGGGTAGTACAAACAATGAAAATACATATCATGGTACATATTAAGGAGTACAAGAAACTGTGTTCACAACTTCATTAATTCAATTGTTAAAAAACTGGAGTAAATTGTGTTGATGTAAAACTGACCAAAACACAACACTGTGACACATTCAGAGTGTAAGACAACCTTATGACCATCAACAGACACTAATGAATGGCAAAAGACTCTACTCTAATTATATTACAAAAATCAGCATGTTTTAATACTGACCCTGTATAAATCACCTGCAGTCAAGTTATCCATGAATAATCAAATATTTGAATTAGAAAGAAGATCCAAGGATATAAAAATGTATCAAGACCCAAGTTTACACAACACTTTTTTACGCATTTGTTCAATAATATCAATGAAATATTTTCAAAACTCATCATTCAGTAGATAGGAAAGAATTTGTGCGGACTTAGTAAATAAAAAATATTATTGACATTCAATAGTCACTGGAGCTGAATGGACAGCAAGTGTAGATTAGCAGAAAAGCCTCTGAACAATGTGAAAATTAATTTTATACTTTATAGTGCAATCAATATCAAATGAGTAAAATGTGCACAATGTGTATAAATGGAAAAATAATAATATATTCTTATGTAAATATTTTTTATTATACAGTGATGACAAAAAAGGTTTGATGATAGTTCTTCACAATATATCTTGAAAGGGTGTATCTTGGAATGCATACATACTCATTACAATTGTAAGCCATTAAAAAAATAAAAAAAAAAAAGTAAAGCCAGCAGTATACCTTCATAACTATTTGAGGGAAGTTAACAGTTCTCAAACTTTTACAATTGATTTCCCACTGATGAACTGTCTTTGTGAATCTACAATAAAGATAAGATAAGAATAAGAACATACATAGCAATAGAAGATTCCTACAAAACTAAATTGACACACTACATTAGATACTTATGTATCCATATCACACATCTATAATTAGGCAACCACTTCATTTTCAACAATGCCTGGAATGTTGGCCCATTGAAATGATGCCGTGTCTTTTGTTTGATGTCACCATTCTTCCATACTTTTGGTATCTTCCTCTATATACTCCCCCTTCCCCTTCTTTCATATCTATTCAACTTACAAAGTCTCTGGCTTCCGTATGTAATGTAGTCCAGGACAAAAGAAATGACAGTTTTCAGTTGATCACTTTCAAGCACTAGTGACAGTGCCCTAAATGAACTCAATTTTACTGATAATCAGAGATTCGCTGAGATTTATGTGTAATTCTGAAACATGCTTGTGTAGTTCAGATGGAAGGCTAGCTCTAAGCTTTCTGTATATATATTTGGTACACTAGCAGAAGTCGGTTTCTACAAGTTTCCATTTCTCCCAGAAAAAGAAAAATGGTAACTGGTACTGGCTAACTGGTTAATTCCGAGAAATAAGAGATAAATTTTTTAGTTATACCAAAACTCCCCACTGATGGAGGATTGAGTTTGAAGTTCCCGTAAAATTATGTATAAATGTTAAGGAAAAACAGTGAGAAAAGACTGAAATGGTCTAACTGCAGACCAAGAAAAGAAGCATCACCACTCATGTCACATAAGGAACATTAAGCATTGAACAAAACAATTTCTACCCAATCAACAATATGTTCTTTCTAAAATAAGGTGGGTTTGCTGGAATGAAACATGTTTCTAAGCACAATATCTGCCAAATATTTTACCTATTTATAATTTTCCTTTTTAATTTTATTTTCAGTTATTTTCTAAATCCACATAGTAGAAATATTCAAAAACACAAGTGCTTTGTGTAAATAAATATATAAATTGCATCAAAAGAGAAATTCAGTTGAAAAAGCTAAAAAACTATAAGGAAATGGAGTGGCTGGCTATTTACCAACAGGGCACGAAATTATGCATTTAAAAGTAGAAAAAAAGCTAGTTTTAGTTTTCCTTTTTTTCTACTTTTTAAATGTGTAAACTAGCAGTGTTTGGAATTTTATCTCCTGAAAGTTAGTTCCAGCCTCCCATTTTGCCTTCTTAAAACTATACACAGGAATTTTTGCCCGTGTGTGTGTGTGTGTGTGTGTGTGTGTGTGTGTGTGTGTGTGTGTGTGTCCATTCTGAACTGAAGAATAACGAGATTTTAAGATAAGCTAGAATGTTTTGTTAATTATGCATATCAACCTTGAAGGTAATTGGTTATCTTAACTCATTTCATTGCTGAAATATAAAATCAAATTGTGGCTTCTGACTTTGTCAAGACGAAGAGTAGCTCAAAATGTGTGCTGATAATACCCTGTATGTGAATTCTTGGTGTTCCTGTAGATGACGTCTGGTATAAAGTGCCAGCTATAAGGGATGCGGTTGAGAATAATAACGTGTATTAACAACTAGTTCCAAATGTCATTTAACAGAGTACTGCAGCTTATCAGATGTTCCCCATTCACTAACTCCCAAGGTTGGTCTAAAATACATATTGGCATTGATGTCACTCAGAAAATGAACAATTTGGTTTTTGTTGGATGCATACAATAAAGTTCTGACACAAAAGCTCATCATGTAAAAGCACTATGTTTAGAATAACGCAGTATTGCAAATTGCAGTGTGCCATATCTCGGTGAAAGTCATTAATCACAGTGGATACATAATCAATTCTGATGGACCATACTATCAGTCAACGAACAAAATTATGCAAATTCATACATTGACTTCCTAGCGTTTGCAGCTTTATCTTAATTTACACTCTGTAGAATAAGTTGTAAATATTATTTAATAAAAGTTATCTGCTAAAGTGAGCCATACTTCTTTTAAGCAAAGGCAGGGAACTGGGGGGAGGGGGAATTAAAAGAAGGAAAGAGAAAGTCAAGTAGATCTCATCCATTTTTTTTGTCATGTGTGGCATACATCCTAAACCTACATGAAATACACACACGGCCTACAAGTAGCAAAAAATCACAGAAATTAAATTTATAATGATGAGAACATAACATACTTTTGTACTAGGAAAAAAAAATCACTTGAGAAAACAAAATGATGAGAAAGGACACTAAGGCAGTACTTACATTCACCAGGCGAAATTTTTATTAGTGCTGATGATGAGCGCTTCTAAAAGTAGCGTAAACTATTATATCTTTCAAATCGATTACAGGGATGGTTCAGGAAATGTTAAAGAGCAAGGTCGGGTCATTCAAACCCTAAGATGAGAAGGACCCACCAATTATGAGGACAAGGGGAGGCAAAGACTGAACTGTTGACAAAGCTTGTTACTCTGAACAATGAAATTTACACTACTCTCAATTATAATCAATTCTGCTACTTGACTAACTCAACCTGCCAACTCTGTGACAATATTGATTCCATATTATGTAGTTTTTCACACTCAGAGAAAGTTCTGGTAGTTATATCTAACTACAATATGTTTGAAAGCGAAACTTGAAACATTTCCAGCAAGAAATAGGCCACAAGAGCTGTGTCTCCGCTTGCCCTCAATATATTTGGGGCTGTCCAATCCTGGGGTCTGAGTGTCCTGTTCTTTCTTTTTAACCTTTTCTAACCTACCCTCTTTCCTCTGTAAGGAAGTAACTAATGGTTCTGAAAGCTATGAGCGTTTATAGAATATTGTATGATCAAACTGGCAACATAGCTTGTCATTTTGAATAAATAATAATGGTCACCACTGACTATTGTTAATATTTAAGTATAATTTGTGGAAGTGGATTGGTATTCAGCCTTCAATAGCAAAGTTAATGGTTTTAATTCACTGTTCTCAAGTCAGACAACTGTACGATTTGGTTACCTCAACCTGGTACCTTTGTGACAGTAGTGCTTCTGTATTATACAGTTTTTCCTCACCAGAGAAGTTTATGTTGCTAATACTTAACAACCATGAATTTTAAAGTTAAACATAAGCCTTTACAATGCCACAAGAAAGTACTAAATTTGAATCTAATTTTTGTTCTTTTGCCAGTGACATAAAATTATAACTTAGAATATTTTGACAAGTGCTCACAGTGGCAAATATACAAAAATTATATATATATTAATAACTCACTCCTGGCATAAACAGGACCAACATAGGAGGACTGAAGATAGAGCCCCAGAAGAATTTGTAGTATTGTATTTAGCTACAGCAAGATTTTATATACCTGCAGGCACAAAAAGTGGCTGGGAAGAATGAAAAGTTTGTTTCTTAATACGTGTAAAAGAATGAACACTTCCATCCAAATTCCGAGATGAAATTTGATAAGGAACATACTTTGCTGCTCGTGCTTGATTCTTTTCTTCAGATGTCATGTCCTTTCTCTTCTTTCTCTTGGAGTCTTCATCCTCAGAAGCAGAGCCACTCCTTTCCTTCTTGCTTGTTAGACTGTGTTTCTGGCAATAAGACTGGCAAGAGAAAAGGACAATGTAAGCATATCGGATGAGACTTTTTTAAACAAATATTCTGTAACACAGATGAATATGACATTTAAAGGGCACCATACAGTAGTAACCCAAATATGATTGTAATTACAAAAAATTCATAAAATAGGAAAGAATATTAAAATCTGGCAGCATTAAAAATTGAAACATTTTTACCTCCAGGGTTTTAAATGGTGTAGTGATATGTAAAACATGACTTTAAGCAAGACAGATCCACTTATCCTCTTCTACTCAATTCCATCTCTCACCTCAAAGTTGGTGAACCCTAGGAACCTGTGCAACACTTTGGAAGACCAGATACCCAACCCCAGTGGGAAACAGGGTCAGGGCATAAGAGAGAAGGAGAAATGGTCTTCCAAAGATTAGGGGTTTGAGCTATAGCCTAATAAGCCACACCCAGAAAAAAGTTTTACTACAAATGCTCAAGGACATATAGCTGGATGCACTTTTAAGGCAAAGACACGACAAACTAACAGGGAATATGAGAGCTGGGTCACGGAATGTACAGACATTGTATAGAATTTGAGTTCTTGGAAGCCTGAATGGAAACATGATAACCTACAAGGTGGATATCATGGAGTTGTAAGAGATAAGATGGACTGGTGTACTCCGTATTAAAGCGGCCATAACATTGAACACACATTTGGTGCGGGATTTATAGCCAGTCAACCGAACAATTAGTAATAAGATTTAAAGCAATAGGTCCAAGGACATGTTATGTACGAATAAAGGGGGAATTCAAACAATGGAAGTCCAGTATAATAGAACAATAATATTATGAAAAGGATAAGCTACTATTCATCAATAGAGAAGCAGTTGAGTCACAGAAAGACTTCAGCAGTCTTCATTGTGCCTGTCCATGACTCAGTGCCTCCAGTATGTGGTGAGCAGTGATCTACCCATTTCATTATAAAAGGGAAATTCTTTAACTATAGTCTCTTAAATGCACATTTCCTGACTAAGGAGAGGGCAGCAGAAGAGGAGGACACTTTTTATGGGGAACTGTAGCAAGCTTATTGATAGTGTCCAAAAAAAGTGATGTAATAATGGTGAAAGGATAGGGTCAGAGCAGGTATTCTCCACTACCATAAATGGGGTCATCAAACAACAACATTAGGAACCAAATTGACTGCATTTTAACAGCTACCAGGCTTGGGTCTGATGTACTGGACTGCCATAGTTTAAGAGGTGCTAATATGGACTTCAATAATTACCTCTTTACAGTAAAAATAAGAGTCAGAATTTCAAATGTACACAAAGTTAAAAGAGAAAGACAAAATAAGTATAATGTCTCAGAACATAAGGACCAATGGAAGGCTGAACCAATTTGGAAAACAGATTGAGAGGAATTCTCCAGAATTATATTCACAACATAAATGAGCAATGGAATAAAATCAGAAATGAAATACTTACTACTGCAGAAGAAGTGACTGGTATGGAGCAACAGACCAGAAAGATTGAATGGTATGATGAAGAGGGTCAGGAGGCAACAAGAGAAAAGAATGAAGTAAATAAAAGGACACAGGCCAAAACAACAAGAATGCTGGTGGATGACTACAGAGAAAAAAAAGGTGTGCCGAATAGTGGATTTTTAATGTAAGGAAGAAAAGCCTTTTCCAAAGTCAGTTGCAGGATACTAAATTACTGAACAACCCTAATGAAAGCAGGAAATTCTATGGAAGCATCAATAACACTGGAAGGGGCTTTCAACCAAAAACAACACGATGCAAAGGGAAAAATGGTGAACTAATAGCATTACAGGAAGGGGTATTAATCGCTAGGCGCAGTACTTTAGGAATTACTATACTCAGATAATACTGAAACATAGGAACTAACTTAAACCCAACAGATGGAAGAAGAGGAATATGGAAGGGGGGAAGATTGGTGTTTAACATCCCGTTGATAGATAGGTCTTTTAAAGTCTGAGTACAAGCTCGGATTAGGAAAGAAATAGGCTGTGCCCTTTTTGAAGGAACCATCCTGGCATTTGGCTCAGGCAATTTAAGGAAATCATGGAAAACCTAAATCTGGATGACTGGACAGGGATTCAAACCGCCGTTCTCCTGAATGTGCATCCAGTGTGCTAACCAATGCGTCATCTTGCTCAGTAAGAGAAAAATTGGATGCCTTCGATGCAAGAGGCTCAGCAAGCAATAAAAAAACTAACCAACAATAAGTCAACTGACAATGACAACCTGCCAGCTGATGTCATCTAGACAGATGCCTGCATGCCTCAATCTCAGATATATGGACATACAGTGTCATCCCAAATGATAGGAATATGAGAGTAATATGTGTTATATATAAGAAAGGGACATCCTGGAATGTACACACTATATGATTAAATTAATGAACACCATACATAAAATATTCTCCTCCCTACTTTGTACCTGTGGAAAACCTTTAGATGAAAAAGGAATCAGGAGATATCAGGCAAGCTTTAGGCCTGGCAAATAAACTACTGACCAAATATCCACCCTAAGGCAATTACTGGAAAAAGCAAGGGAATACAATATTGAAACACACCATACATTTGTTGATTCTAAAGCAGCATATAAAAATAAGCTTGCTGAAGCCATGAATGAGCTCTGCATACCACAACAGTCATTACACTTCATAAGTTTGACTATGGAAAAATTCTGTAATTTGATACATAAAAAATCTAATCAATAAGCATAGGAAGGAGAACACACATATGAAAAGTGGTTTTACTGATTGTTGGGGACTGCAGCAGAAGAGACTTAAAAAACTGAGAGCTTAAAGGAAGAAGACAGGGAAATATGCAAGACAGACATTACTGCTAAAACATTGTGCATGAGTTAATAACAGTGAAAAGCTAAATGCATTGTATGTAACAGAGGTGGAACGGGGATGGTGAAAAACAGATAGGATGAAAGATGTAGAAAACTAAAATGGAGTGAAGAAGGGAGTAGTTACTGAGAAGAAATGCTGGGATGGAAAAACTTAATGTAAATTAAGACCAGGTGGGTAGCGAGAACCAAGGATGTTACAGTGCTTGTTCCCACCTGCAGAGTTCTGAGAAACCGATGTCTGGGGCAGAATCCAGTTGGTGCATGTGGTGAAACAGTCACCAATTATGTGTTGTAGAGCATGCTTTGCAACAGGATATTGTGTGTTAACACTACACACCTTCTGCCTATGCCCATTCATCCTAACTGATAACATGGTGGTAGTCATGCCGATGTGAAAGGCCAAACAGTGCTTGAATAACAGCTAGTATATGACGTGTCATTTCATAGTTGGCTCTCCCTTTTATAGTACATGTTTTGCCAGTTACAGGGCTGGTATAGGTGGTGGTAGAAGGGTGCATTGGACAAGTCTTACAATGGGGACGGTCACAGGGGTATGATACAGAGGGTAGGGAGATGGCTGCCTGTTTCACCACATACACCATCTGGATTCTGCCCCATACACCGGTTTCTCAGAACTCTGCAGGTGGGAACAAGCACTATAACATGTCCTTGGTTTTTGCTACCCACCTGGTCTTAATTTACATTACATTTTTCCATCCCAGCATTTCTTCACTCCATTTTAGTTTTCTACATTTTCATCCTATCTGTTTTTCACCATCCCCCTTCCACCTCTGTTACATACAATGCATTTAGCTTTTCACTGTTATTAACTCATGCACAATGTTTTAGCAGTAATGTCTGTCTTGCATATTGCCCTGTCTTCTTCCTTTAAGCTTTCATGTTTTTAAGTCTCATCTAGTGCAGTCCCCAACAATCAGTCTTAGCTTCTCATCCCATCCGGTACGTCTCCCTTGACCTGGGGTTGTGGGTGACTTTCCTGAACTCCATCCCTTTTCCTAAACCTCTCCAGCCCTTTTCCTTCACCCCTCTTTCTTCCCTTTCAACCCTTCTGCCGGAAGAAAGAGCCACCGGCTCTAAACACTTGCATAAGTATAACCTTTTTATATGTGTGTTCTCCTGCCTCTGCTTGGTGAGTAGATTTTTTAGCTGTCCAATTATGCTATACTGTCAAAGTTGACTATTTTCCTGACTATGGAAATAGTAGTATGTACAGTATGGATACAACAAAATTAAACATCAAGGTTTCAGACTATGGACTGAGGCAAGGGGATGCACTCTCATGTATGCTTTTTAACACAGCACTAGAAGGAGTAATAAGGTCGACTCAAATCAACACAAAAGGCAGAATATAAAACAGAATGGTGCAGGTTCTGACCTATGCAGATGATGTGGATATTATTATAAGAACAGGACTAGCTGCTAAAGGAACACATAGGTGGCAGAAACAATAGAAATGGGACTGCAAGTGAACATAAAAGTACCACCAAATACATGCGATTAATACAACCAGAACAGTAACTGTGTTCATAATAAGAATAAACCTGATGTAAACATTACACCATGTATTCTTCCACGTTTGCTTGAATCTCATTGGATTTCATTTCATGTGGAGCGGGAGCCAAGCGGTGTCCAGTACAGTCAATTATGATCATGAGGATATGTTTTATGCTGTGTTACACACACATAGACTGAGCAATAATGTGGGACAACAGCTTTACCGGCGCACTAAACTTGGACAGCACTAGCCAGCCAGCTGGTCCAACTAACCTGCAATAATGTGAACAGTGGCAGGTCAGACACAAAAAGAGACGAGCAGAGAAACAATACAGCTTCAAATGTCATTTAATTTTTGAAGAGAATGAAATAATAATCAGCAAAACTCCACCGCTACCACATGCTTCTTAGGTAAACAGACGAAAAGCATAAGATGCTCTATTCTAATTACAAACAAGAGTGATGAAAATTCCTAACGTAAACAAAGAGTACTTTTTCTGAGTGAGCTATGTGTGATGCAAAAGGACACTGCGGCATTTCACCATACTGTTGTATACTGAAGCCTCCAATGGTGTTAATTACAGTCAGACATCTGGTAATCTCTTAGCTCCTTCCTTATCAGAATCTGAGAAATATTTTTCAGTTCTGGACCTGTCATTGTTATGTTGACAATGAGTCGATCAACAACAGAATCCACGAAGCCATCCAAGTGCCGCATTTTCTCCTCTTCTTTTATGACGCACCATTCTATATCCTGCCAGTGTTCGGCGGTGACATGTGAAAAAGCTGCATGCATTAATTCCAGTATGTCTGGCAGCTTAACAGTCTTGTTATTTCTTACGACAAATCCCTTAACTTGGTTTCAGATCATTTGTGTTGGGTTCATTTTATAATGATACAGTGGCAAATGTAACAATGCAGCATTTGTTTGGTGTGTTCAAGGCTGTGAAAATGATTGTTTTTCATGTTTCTACGAATCTTATCATTCTGGTTTGTGTGAGACATCTGTGGTACAAAACAATGCACGTAGTCCTAAAAGATTAAATTGTTATGTTTTATTAATTTAAGCAACTGTTATTAACAATATTTCATAAAATATTGATAGTTAAGAATTTATATTTGAAATGAAAACAGGAATTTCATGTGCAATATGTAGTTAGACACAAGAAGGCGTGTATTATTCATAAAAAATAATGATCAACTTTACAATTACAAGATGTATGTATTTCAAACTGAACGTAAAAAAAGGATGACCAAGGCAAGACTTGACCCAGCGATCCATGTACTGCACCAGATTACCAATCTACTATGCTACCGATTCCACTATACACCCTGTGTGTGTCTGTATCTCAACTGTATCAAATACAGTCCCTTGAAAACTTCAAAGGCAATATTTTCTGTAAATTTATGGAAAACATTAAGACAACCTATTTCTCGGCACTTTTCAATCATATTCCACATGTGTGTTTCACTATGGAACAGGAAGCAGACTCAGCCATTTTCATCCTGCTTATTA
The DNA here is from genome assembly GCF_023864345.2 of Schistocerca serialis cubense. Taxonomy (NCBI): domain Eukaryota; kingdom Metazoa; phylum Arthropoda; class Insecta; order Orthoptera; family Acrididae; genus Schistocerca; species Schistocerca serialis. Next base: position 429,550,116 of record NC_064642.1, read on the forward strand.
ACAGCGTGACAATCAAGAGCACAACAGTACAGAGACTGTGACTGCTCTTGATTTTTGAAATAAAAGCTACGTAGCTAAAGTGTGATTAAGAAAAACTTTGAAGGTTTGTTAATACATCAGAATATCTTAAAGTTCAATTAATGTAACTTGGTAATAACATATCTAATACATAAGTAGGACCTACTTCCAAGAGTGTAACAACACCAATGTATGTGTGCAATGGCATCTGACCAGTCATCACATTTGTGTTTATTTACATCTGGTTTGTTCGTATGATGAACAGAGTGTAAATATGATGCTAGAAATTCACCAAGTGCAAATAGAATCTGTTAGTGAATTTATCTATATGGGAGCAACGTAGCATCACAGAACGATGTTGCTGCCCAACAACCTGGAATATGTCCAGGAAAACAAAGTGTCAACTGCACAAAACTTTAATATGTCCAAGAGTAATATACTGCTCAAAATCCTGGACAGTGATGCAATAGTGTGAAGAGGTAATAGGAACAACTGAAAATCAACAGGTGGAAGAAGGGGAAAATGGAAGGAAGGAAGATTCGAGTTTAGCGTCCCATTCACAGCTGGGTCTTTAGAAACTGAGTACAATCTCAGATTAGGAAAAAGGGGACAGTAAATCGCCCATACCCTCTTCGAATGAACTATCTCAGCATTTACCTAGAGCGATTTAGGGAAATCACAGAAAACCTAAATCTGGATGGCTGGACAGGGATTTGTGCAAAATCTATGGAATGACTGGAGTATGGCACAGACAATATAATTTTGAACTTTATACACCGCATAAAGATATTGAAATCATAAAGTTCAATAAAATAAACTGCCTGAAGAGGATCGACCGCAATTTTTACCTCCACTGACAAAATACGAACTGAGCACCATTCAAAGCACTTGCAAATTTAAGAAAGGCGCATTCAAGTATGACCATGCGACAATACTGCTGCTGTCACTGAATCTGTCCAAGGAAGGGTCTTGAGAATAAGAAAGAGAGAATAGTGCATATACTGAAGCACTTACTTATTTTCCCTTTACTTAGCACACAACGGAATAAGGAAAAAAGTGGCTGATATTCATACGAATTACCCTCTACCATACACTGTACAATGGCCTGTGGAGAATATATGTAAATATCCAATGACAGGGGTTTGCCATATTTATCTGATGCTACTGCTAGTTTCTGCTAGTAAATTTTAGCTGTCATCATCACACTCACCCTGAGCTTCACACCATCATCTGCATTCTCATCCTCAATAATTGCCTTCATCTCCAGACTGTGCTTAAAAGCACAAGTCACATGGTAGGCTGTTTTGCAAGTTTTGATTGAGCACTGTATGCAAGCACCAACTCTCTCTCGACACAGTACACATATCAGGGCCCAGCGACTTTGCTGTAAAATGAAGAGAGTGAACCATGGTATGTCAAATAAAAAATTAATTACATCCTAAACATATTGCCTCCAACATTTGATGACAAAATATTAATGCTCTTTACTGCTGCTACTATCTCTTTGTTAAAGGCAGATATACAACTTAATCTCAACTGACTGCAGCATACAGTAAGCAGTTACAATTATTGAGATTATCAAGCAGCTCAATATGTTTACTTATTTTATTTTATTTTCATTTAACTACTCTAACCAACAACTTCAAATACGTGTAACAAACTTACTGGAATGACATAAAACATGACAATGGAGGAGTGAAAGTAAGCAATTTTCTCATGCATGAGCCACTCTGTATTGTCTATATATTGCAGGTTTATGCCATATGTAGACCATTTTGTACATATTCAGGCAAAAAATACTGTACATTTAGAATCCCAGAATATTGTTCTGTACATCACTAACTTTTGTACGGTATTATGAAAAGGATAGATTGCTACTTACCACATAGTGAAGATGGCGAGTCACAGACAGGCACAACAAAAAGACAACTAACAAATGAGATTTCACCCAGAAAGCTTTCTTCTACAGTAGACCACACACACATTCACACAAACACAACTGTCACATACATGACAACTGTCGCTGGCCACCTAGGCCAGACTGTGAACAACTGTGTTTGAGGGGAGAAGCAGTCTGGATGGTGGCGGTAAGGAGGAAGCTGAGGCGGGGAGGGGGGGAGATAGCAGGATAGGTGTGGGGGATGGTAAAGTGCTGCTTGTGGCAGCATGTAGGGATGTGGTGAGGACAGGGCAGCTATGTGTAGATGGGGTGGGGGAGTGGGGGGGGGGGGGGGGGGGGGGCAGGAGGGAATGGAGTGGAAAAGTAGAGAAGTAAACAGACTATGGTTGTGTAGGTGGAATATAGGGCTGTGCAGTGTAGGAGTGGGAGCAGGGAAGGGGATAGTTGGATGAAGGACAGCCATTAACAAAGGTTGAGACCAGGGGGTTACGGGAATATAGGATGTACTGTAGGGGGAATTCCCACCTATGTAGTTCAGAAAAGCTGGTGTTGGTAGGAGGGATCAAGATGGCACTGGCTCCCCTTCCCTGCTCCCACTCCAGCACTACATAACCTTTCTATTCCACCTAGCACATACAGTATTTTTACTTCTTTTCTGCTCCCCCCGCCACCACGACTGACCTCTCAATGCACCTGGCTGCCTTACTATGTCCGCACCACATCCATGCATGCTTTCGCAAGCAGCACTTCACTGCCACCACCCCTACCTTGCTATCCTTCCCCCTCCCCACCTCTGTCCCACCCTTCTCCTTACCTCCAACACCAATACTATTTTTCCATGCACAGTTGCTCACAGTCCAGCCTCGGCAACCAGAGACAGTGGTCATGTGTGTGAGAGTTGTGCTTGAATGAATGTGTGAGTGTGTTGTCTACTTTACAAGAAGGCCTTTTGGCCAAAAGTTCACTTGTTAGCAGTCTTTTCGTTGTGTCTGTCTGTGACTCAATGTTTCCACTACATGCTGAGCAGGAATCTATCCTTCCATAATACTGTCATTATACCATACTGGGTTTTCGATTGGTTGATTTTAACTTTTGTAGATTTTGATTAAGAAACTTAGAGCACCACTGTCTGTAACATTCAGTGTATATGAAGAACTATAAACAATGATTTTCAAACTTTTAATGATACGCATACTCAAAAACATTGAACATTTTGCTTTGTATGCTACCTTTCCATGTATTTTTGTGTCACTGTTAAAATGACATCCTACATGGCAAAGAACAATATAAACTGTGTTCTTTGTAAGTTATGCAATAGCTGATTTATAGAAAACTAATGACTTTTCTTGAGAATATCATTAATTAATACAAGGAAAAATGACACACTGAAATTCCAGTTAAAGGAATTCTATGTAAGGTGGCATTCGAACTACCAAATTATTACTAATAGTAAAATATTTCGGTATTTTATCATACTATTAATGGTACAAGTGTAGATCTAACAAGGATACAAGAGGAGTTGTCACATTCATAAAAAAATATAAATACAACAATAGAAATAAGTAAATTCTGCACAGATCAACGTATACAAATGTGCTTGTGAATTAACATTGGGGAATGTGATTCTTGTGACTGATACCATATACAGACCTCCACTGGGAAATCCTCATTAAAAAATTTTGATGGATTATTGTGCCGTCTTTCATACAAAAATTTGTTGATGGTGTCTGGCACAAAAATTGATCAAGAGGTGCTTTTGCCCACTTGTACTTTAGTATCCTTATAGGTAAGGTATTCATACAACAAGCAGGAGTTAAAAGGTTTGCATACAAATCCTGTGGTAGATGCACTGTCAGATCATAATACACTGTTAATCACATTATGTAACTTACCTCCAAGTATAGTTCAGAAATGTCCTAATAAAACAGTGAGGTTGATTGATGACAAAACTGCCGAATATTTTAAAGACTGCTAAAATATATATATATATATATATATGGAAACATTCCACATAGGAAAAATATATCTAAAAACAAAGATGATGTGACTTACCAAATGAAAGTGCTGGCAGGTTGACAGACACACAAACTAATACAAACATACACACAAAATTCAAGCTTTCGCAACAAACTGTTGCCTCATCAGGAAAGAAGGAAGGAGAGGGAAAGACGAAAGGATGTGGGTTTTAAGGGAGAGGGTAAGGAGTCATTCCAATCCCGGGAGCGGAAAGACTTACCTTAGGGGGAAAAAGGACGGGTATACACTCGTACACACACACATATCCATCCACACATATACAGACACAAGCAGACATATTTAAAGACAAAGAGTTTGTCTGCTTGTGTCTGTATATGTGTGTGTGTGCGCGAGTGTATACCCGTCCTATTTTCCCCCTAAGGTAAGTCTTTCCGCTCCCGGGATTGGAATGACTCCTTACCCTCTCCCTTAAAACCCACATCCTTTCGTCTTTCCCTCTCCTTCCTTCTTTCCTGATGAGGCAACAGTTTGTTGCGAAAGCTTGAATTTTGTGTGTATGTTTGTGTTTGTTTGTGTGTCTGTCGACCTGCCAGCACTTTCATTTGGTAAGTCACATCATCTTTGTTTTTATATATATATATATATATGGTTATAATAGAGGGAATCATTCCACGTAGGAAAAATATATCTAAAAACAAAGATGATGTGACTTACCAAATGAAAGTGCTGGCAGGTCGATAGACACACAAACAAACACAAACATACACACAAAATTCAAGCTTTCGCAACAAACTGTTGCCTCATCAGGAAAGAGGGAAGGAGAGGGAAAGACGAAAGGATGTGGGTTTTAAGGGAGAGGGTAAGGAGTCATTCCAATCCTGGGAGCGGAAAGACTTACCTTAGGGGGAAAAAAGGACGGGTATACACTCGCGCACACACACACATATCCATCCACACATATACAGACACAAGCAGACATATTTAAAGACAAAGAGTTTGGGCAGAGATGTCAGTCGAGGCAGAAGTGCAGAGGCAAAGATGTTGTTGAATGACAGGTGAGGTATGAGTGGCGGCAACTTGAAATTAGCGGAGATTGAGGCCTGGTGGATAACGGGAAGAGAGGATATATTGAAGAGCAAGTTCCTATCTCTGGAGTTTGGATAGGTTGGTGTTAGTGGGAAGTATCCAGATAACCCGGACGATGTAACACTGTGCCAAGATGTGCTGGCCGTGCACCAAGGCATGTTTAGCCACAGGGTGATCCTCATTACCAACAAACACTGTCTGCCTGTGTCCATTCATGCGAATGGACAGTTTGTTGCTGGTCATTCCCACATAGAATGCGTCACAGTGTAGGCAGGTCAGTTGGTAGATCACATGGGTGCTTTCACACGTGGCTCTGCCTTTGATCGTGTACACCTTCCGGATTACAGGACTGGAGTAGGTGGTGGTGGGAGGGCGCATGGGACAGGTTTTACACCGGGGGCGGTTACAAGGGTAGGAACCAGAGGGTAGGGAAGGTGGTTTGGGGATTTCATAGGGATGAACTAAGAGGTTACGAAGGTTAGGTGGACGGCGGAAAGACACTCTTGGTGGAGTGGGGAGGATTTCATGAAGGATGGATCTCATTTCAGGGCAGGATTTGAGGAAGTCGTATCCCTGCTGGAGAGCCACATTCAGAATCTGATCCAGTCCGGGAAAGTATCCCGTCACAAGTGGGGCACTTTTGTGGTTCTTCTGTGGGAGGTTCTGGGTTTGAGAGGATGAGGAAGTGGCTCTGGTTATTTGCTTCTGTACCAGGTCGGGAGGGTAGTTGCGGGATGCGAAAGCTGTTGTCAGGTTGTTGGTGTAATGCTTCAGGGATTCCGGACTGGAGCAGATTCGTTTGCCACGAAGACCTAGGCTGTAGGGAAGGGACCGTTTGATGTGGAATGGGTGGCAGCTGTCTTAATGGAGGTACTGCTGCTTGTTGGTGGGTTTGATGTGGACGGACATGTGAAGCTGGCCATTGGACAGGTGGAGGTCAACATCAAGGAAAGTGGCATGGGATTTGGAGTAGGACCAGGTGAATCTGATGGAACCAAAGGAGTTGAGGTTGGAGAGGAAATTCTGGAGTTCTTCTTCACTGTGAGTCCAGATCATGAAGATGTCATCAATAAATCTGTACCAAATTTTGGGTTGGCAGGCCTGGGTAACCAAGAAGGCTTCCTCTAAGCGACCCATGAATAGGTTGGCATACAAAGGGGCCATCCTGGTACCCATGGCTGTTCCCTTTAATTGTTGGTATGTCTGGCCTTCAAAAGTGAGGAAGTTGTGGGTCAGGATGAAGCTGGCTAAGGTAATGAGGAAAGAGGTTTTAGGTAGGGTGGCAGGTGATCGGCGTGAAAGGAAGTGCTCCATCGCAGCGAGGCCCTGGACGTGCGGGATATTTGTGTATAAGGAAGTGGCATCAATGGTTACAAGGATGGTTTCTGGGGGTAACGGATTGGGTAAGGATTCCAGGCGTTCGAGAAAGTGGTTGGTGTCTTTGATGAAGGATGGGAGACTGCACGTAATGGGTTGAAGGTGTTGATCTACGTAGGCAGAGATACGTTCTGTGGGGGCTTGGTAACCAGCTACAATGGGGCGGCCAGGATGATTGGGTTTGTGAATTTTAGGAAGAAGGTAGAAGGTAGGGGTGCGGGGTGTCGGTGGGGTCAGGAGGTTGATGGAGTCAGGTGAAAGGTTTTGTAGGGGGCCTAAGGTTCTGAGGATTCCTTGAAGCTCCGCCTGGACATCAGGAATGGGATTACCTTGGCAAACTTTGTATGTGGTGTTGTCTGAAAGCTGACGCAGTCCCTCAGCCACATACTCCCGACGATCAAGTACCACGGTCGTGGAAGGCATATGTGGGAATGACCAGCAACAAACTGTCCATTCGCATGAATGGACACAGGCAGACAGTGTTTGTTGGTAATGAGGATCACCCTGTGGCTAAACATGCCTTGGTGCACGGCCAGCACATCTTGGCACAGTGTTACACCGTCCGGGTTATCTGGATACTTCCCACTAACACCAACCTATCCAAACTCCGGAGATGGGAACTTGCTCTTCAATATATCCTCTCTTCCCATTATCCACCAGGCCTCAATCTCCGCTAATTTCAAGTTGCCGCCACTCATACCTCACCTGTCATTCAACAACATCTTTGCCTCTGCACTTCTGCCTCGACTGACATCTCTGCCCAAACTCTTTGTCTTTACATATGTCTCCTTATGTCTGTATATGTGTGGATGGATGTGTGTGTGTGTGTGTGTGTGTGTGTGTGTGTGTGTGCGAGTGTATACCAGTCCTTTTTCCCCCTAAGGTAAGTCTTTCCGCTCCCGGGATTGGAATGACTCCTTACCCTCTCCCTTAAAACCCACATCCTTTCGTCTTTCCCTCTCCTTCCCTCTTTCCTGATGAGGCAACAGTTTGTTGCGAAAGCTTGAATTTTGTGGGTATGTTTGTGTTTGTTTGTGTGTCTGTCGACCTGCCAGCACTTTCATTTGATAAGTCACATCATCTTTGTTTTTAGATATATATATATAAATTTAACTTATTTCTTAATGAGATCTGCCCATTTTTGAAAGCAATTTTCATAAAAGGTAACTAAATGTAATAATGGGAAATCATTAAAGAAACTATGGACTACTAGGGGTGTCACAGTCTGTTTACAATGCAAAAGGGACAAGATGATTTGGAATACTTTAATATTAGTAATTCTGTACTGTAAAATGTACTGTAACTGCAGGTGAGATAATTGGTGCAAATAGTTTAAAACATTAAAAGTATCCCAGCCAGTGGACAAAGCAATGGAGTAGGTGAGCTGATATTGTTATTGTAGTGAAATAGTGGGGACAACTGCCATGGGGAGCGCATGTGACACATGGTATGGGCAGATCCGATGATGGAAGTGTTTATCTGCTGAAGGAAGTAAGCCATCTATGACAGTTCTAATGATGAATTCAACCACTGCTCACTATGCCTAGTGCCTTGTGCCATTCCATGTGCTCAGTATCAGCCATATGCACCTGCCGTGTGTTGTATTTACCCCCAAGCGCATCTCAATGCAGTTTCAGACTTCCTGCTTCCCCATAAATTTACTCGCATAGCGAGTTTTCATTTCCTCTTGAGAAGTTCTGTCCCTGGCTTGTTGAGCCACTGTCGGCCGGGACAGTACCCTGTGCCGATGATGTTGTTTAGTAGCACTGTCTAGCCTGTGCAAAGACTCATGTGGTGATAAATGATGTTTTTAGACGTGTGGTGATTCCACCTTTTTTTCTCCCCTTTTCAGTGTTAATTTTGGGCTACAATTGGCAAAGTATTTCTGCAATGCTGTTGTTGTTGTTGTTGTGGTCTTCAGTCCTGAGACTGTTTTGATGCAGCTCTCCATGGTACTATATCCTGTGCAAGCTTCTTCATCTCCCAGTACCTGCTGCAACCTACATCCTTCTGAATCTGCTTTAGTGTATTCATCTCTTGGTCTCCCTCTACAATTTTTACCCTCCACGCTGCCCTCCAATGCTGCAATGCTAGCAGGAACAATTGTACCTACAGAGGGAGCAGCAGCAGTAGCAGCAGCAGCAGTATGAGCAGATACAGGAGCTGCTAAAACGGAATGTGAAATTGCTTCACACCCATACCATGCAAGTGTCAGGCCAGGTGCCTGGTGTGCAGTTTTATTCTCCACCTCCACTGCTATTTTCCATCTCTGGTGAGTCTACACAAATGTGGGAAAATTACCTGCATTGGATCCTGCTGCACAGCTAGGTAAAGCATATACTTGATCCAGTTGACAATGTTGCCTCGTTTTGTTCAGCTGTGTGGGGTTGTGCAAAATCTCAAGCCCATCACTGAGCCCAAGAAAATGCCCTTTGATCAACTTATTTGCTTACCCAGCATTCTGGACATCAAACACACATGAAGGCAGCATGGATGCAATTTAACCAGCACCACAAAACAGCCCTGGGTAATTGTATGCAGCCTGGATTACAGATTTGCAGGGTCTCTCCTAGAAGTGTCACTTCAAGTGCCACATATGCAGACTCACCAATTCAGGGCATGATTGTTGGGCTAGCACCTGATTGTGATGACCAAACTAACATGCTGACCCGGTCTAATCCTTCTTTAGCCAAAGTTTCCCAGATTTCGGGCATGAGCTTACAGTGGTGGACATCCTTTCTGACAACTGGCAAGTGGTACAATTAGGTGCACATGGTAAACAGCCTCTGGTGTCCCAGGGGATTCCCCAGGCTGCCTTTGCTCACAGTGAGTTGCTGCATGTTGTTGATAATGATTCCAGTACAGCAGCAATGTGACGCTACTCATCTTCACCTATGTCGAACTCAGCCGGTTCGCATTAACTGTGACACTGTAATTCCTGCCCACATTGTTTTTCAGGTTCACAGCATTGCTATCTTTCTATTTATTGAATGAGGTAGCAGTCCTGCCTCAACAGTCTTTTGGTGCATGTTCGATGAGACTGCTTGCATGTGGAGGTATGTGTGGAGCATGCTATCAGGTAGCCTATTTAGCAATGACAGTTGGCGAGCTGTGTGTCAGTCATTGGATGCTCCTATGTTTTGCTGGACTCTGGGGCTGTCTCTAGAGCCCCACACTTGTTGCCCTGACATATTTTGCTGGACGGGTGATGGTTGACTTTCAAACAGATGTGGGAGCGATGGTCAACCTCATTCACATAGATACTTAGGCTATTGGCCTGCCCAGCATTGCAGTGGCCACTATGTCAACTTATGTCTTATGGTAAACAGTACATTCCTTTGAGAGGGCAATTCCCCGTCTCTGTATGTTACGAGAATGTGAACAGCAACTTACTTTGTTAGTGTTCAATTTCTCTCCGTTGGTGCAAAATGATTTTGGGTTACACGCTTTTCCTGTTTTTGGCTTGCAGACAGTTGACGAAGTCTACTTAGTGTCACAGCAGTCACTCCCTATTCGGGATTTGTACTCCTTACCTTTATCATACAACCAAATGTTTGAGTATATATTGGGCAGGCACAACATTTTGAGGCAAATCTTTCTCTTAAGCCGTTGGCAGTACCTAAATTTTGTCGCCCAAGCCCCAATCTCTTCTCCACATGTAACAAAGTAAAGGACGAATTGCAGTGCTGGCAGGATCAGGGCGTTGTTTCTCCTATTTTGTCGTGTCAGTGGATCATCCCTTTGGTGGTGATTCAAAAGCCTGAAACCACCATGATCCTTTGTGGCCATAGGAGTTGTTGGCGGGAGGGGGGAAAGGGGGGGGAGGGGAGTACTTTTCACATACAGACTCACGCGAGGCACATCTGCAGTTGTTGGACGCAACTTCTTGTACTTTATTGGTACTCAACAACCTCTTTGGGCTTTAACAGTTTAATTGCTTGCGTTTTACAATCTTGTGGAAGTTATCAACAATATTTGAAGCAGTTGATTCAAGACATTCCCTGTTGCGTAAACTATCTTGACGGCATCTATGCTATACACTCTGCATGTGAGCAGTATTTACAAAACTTGCAGACGGCTTTCCAATGTCTGCTGGAGAATGGCCACACGACAACTGAAAAGTACAGTTTTTACTCCCCTGAGGTGCATTCTTTGGGACATGTGGTTAGCAAAGGTGGATCGCCCCTACAGATGAACACACTACAGCCATCGTCAACTTGCTGGCACCCAAGAACCTGAAGGAGCTGCAGATTTTTTGGGCAAGATATTGTATAATGCTAAGTTCATTCCCCAGGCTGCATGCATCTGCTATTCTCTTAAATGCTTCACCATAAGGGCATTAAGTCCGTCTGGTCTGTGGCCTGTTAACAGGCCTTTTTAGTTCCTCAAGCAGTGTTTGTGCTCTGCTGCCTGTTTGGCTTCCTTTATACCAGGTAAACCTTTAATCCTTGCCTATGATGCACCCCAGTACGATATTGGTGAGGTTCAGTCTCATCGGAATCTGGGTGGAAAAGAATGACCCATCGTTTACACATCAAAAATGCAGGGCCCTCTTTCTCAGTAATTACTGCTATGACTTTTGTTAACGCACCACCACCCAGCATGCAAATGCTGATGCACTGTAAAGGCTGCCAGTGGGAACCAATTTTGTCTTCAATTGGCAGGAAGCTCTTGTGTCTGCATTGGACAATACCTTGCACAGCAAATCCTGTCAAATTTTCCACTGATAAAGTGAGGTCGCAACCGCTATAGCTGTCAATCAGCTTTTCTGGGAAGTCGTTTCTGCTATATGAATTGGTTGGTCAGAGTGCATCTCTTCAGGTGTGGATTCAGCATTGCGTACGTTTTTTCTCCTCCGTGATTCATCCAACGTAGACCAGAAAATCCTCATACTTTTCACAAAGGAGCAATGCTGTAGAGAGGTCCTCCACCCAGTGTTGCGTCCTCGTATCCTCCAGCTGCTGCAAGCATCACACTGGGGTGAGACTGAAGGCACTGGAGTGATGTGCTATGATCAATCAAGACATTGAACACATATGGTGTGGGCTCATGGCACAGAATCACTGGCTTGCCAGTTTCCTCCTCAGCTGGTACCACAATACCCTCGGGACAGGGTGTGTGTCAATTTCTCGGGTCCATTTTTGGGCAGCATATGGTTGTTGGTGGTGATGCTATGTCAAATGCCCTATACATAGTCAAGCTGTCTTCCACATTGTCGACTGTCACCGTTCGCACAGTCAGTCATTTTTGCCATTGAGGTATGACAGAAGTCTTGTGTCCTCATAATGGTTGGAAATTTGTATCACATGAGTTTGTAGACTTTTCCATTTGAAAAGGTATCCAACTTCTGACTACCGCTATATTTCACTCAAATTATACTTTGGAGGAGGGGCGCTTCATGACTGCGGTCAAGAAGTCTGTGTCTACATGTTTCCACGAAGATGCGTTGTCCAGATTTCTGGCTACGTATGGGGCAGCGCCAGTCAACACGTCCAGTCCAGCAGAAATGCTTGCATGGGCACCAGCTGCTGTATTTCATCTATCTACATCTCTGTGATTACTCTGTTACTCACAATAAAGTGCCTGGCAGAGGGTTCAATTAACCACCTTCAAGCTGTCTCTCTATCGTTCCACTCTAGAACGGCAAGTGGGAAAAACAAGCAGTTAAATTTTTCTGTGTGAGCCCTGATTTCTCTTATTTTATCATGATGATCATTTCTCCATATGTAGGTGGGTGCCAACAGAACGTTTTCGCAATAGGAGGAGAAAACTGGTGATTGAAATTTGATCAGAAGATCCTGTCGCAACGAAAATCGCCTGTTTTAATGATTGCCACTCCAATTCATGTATCATGTCTGTGGCACTATCTCCCCTATTTCGCGATAATACAAAACAAGGTGCACTTCTTTGAACTTTTTCGATGTCATCTGTCAGTTGCACCTTGAGCCACATGTCTCAGACCACAGTGGCTCACTGCATATCCCCCCCGGTAATCAGCTCTGATCATTAAGGACAAAACCTTTACTGTATGCAAGTGCTTTCTGTTTCCACCTCCTCTTAGCTCTTTGCCTTTCGGAGACTGGTGCAAGATTTGATGACATTCTAACCTGGGCACCTGGCGCCCATTTGCTTTTAAGTGTTTGTGAATGCAGAATGTCCTTTGATTTCACACTTCTTAGTAAGAATATGTTCATGGAAACTAGTTTCGAACATTCTGGCTGTTGGTCATAACATCCCAGTTTATACACGCAAAAGGCAGTACATTTATCACTGTGCCACAGTTCAATGAACATGTAGCTATGTTGGGTTCTACTATGGGTCATGCTTGCCTTAAGTAGCAGATATTTATGTAAAGTGCTAATCTGCACATCAATTTTATTACTTAAGTCAAGATTTAGGTTTCTTTTTTAACAGTAAAGTTAACAGGGAAGTACTGGTAATTGTATCAATTTTTTCACATTATCTCTGAATTAATGTTAAGGTTGTGTGCACGTGGGCCTTCTAGGGGCAAGTTACCTAGCCAACCGACAGTGCAAACAGTATGTTTTACTTGTGTACTTTTAAGTATGAGTGGAACGAGTTATTGCTTAGTGTACAGATTGTGCTACTCAGTTTCAAAACCTGTAAGTGTTGTTGTATGCCAGAACCGCTTTTTAATGGACACTGGCATGCCCAAGAGAAGGGATGTAGCATGCATAATTTTTTAGGGGTTTTCTCGGCACTGTAGCTCTCAATAGCTGAATCGTAACTTGCTCTGTAGGTACACACAACAGACCCCACAGGTGTGATAAATGCAAATTTTCCAGTATATTAAAGTAAGTTCTCTGGTAAATATTTTGATTTCTAGTATAGCTCTTAGAATAGGACCACATGCCAATAAATACTATTCTCTGTTTCTAACATATTTTCTGATGACATCCCAAAAGAGTGAAACACTCAATGAAAGTATTGTTTCTCCTGCAACAAAGATTGTTTTCTTTCAAAATACTACCTGTGGTTGCTGTACCAGATTTGCCATTGAGTGGGAAGAACTAGAATGCACAGTTACCATATGCTATGCTGTACAAACTGCCTCATGGGGCAAGGGTGTCCTTTCTCGCCCCTCATTGAGTTCGCTGGCAGCTGCAGACTGTGTAGGCTACACACGAGATCAGCGAGCCTACTGCACACTTCCGTACACTGTGGCCCAGCTGCAAGACTTCCCTTGCAGCAGCTGTTTGCCCACCCACATCCATTTGTGGCCGTGTCTGTCAAACTGCCTCCGAGTGGGCAGAATTGGAATAGACTACTCTAGGCTGTATGAGTAATACAAAGAAGTGTGCTGCATCACCTGCATAAGGACAAATTACAATGGGAGTCCCACAAGATTTGATCACTGGCCTTGCTTTAAGTTGTTGATCTACCTTTTTATTTAGATAGGGGGGCACGATTAACATTGTTTGTACGACATGAGGGAGGGGGTCATTTGGAAAGTAAAGAACATTTTGTTTTGATACATGACTGTTTCCTGCCGCCACCACCACCACCACCACCACCACCACCACCACTGACCAACCACTGACCTTGGTATTCATCCACTTCAATGTGGTGACAACTTTAATTCAATAGTCACTTACTGCTTAGCTGTGCAACTTTAAAATGTGTGACAAAATTTACGATCCAACAAGTGTGCAATGTGCAGTGTTATCCACTTTTTAAATGTGCAGAAAGTCTGACCTTTCAAAATTTATAGACAGATAACAGAAGTTTATGGTAATGGGATGAACAAGTGTCAGTTCAGAATTGGAGTACTATGTTGAATGTCAGACAGAAGAATGTTCACAATGAAGATCACTAAGGTTGCCCCTAAGTGGTGACTGACAGACTCAAAGCAAGGATTGAAACAAAAATCCAAGAAGTTAGGTGCTTCACTATCAGTTGACTGCACTCATTCTTTCCAGACATTTTAAAAACTGTATTGTAAAAGACTATTACTGCAGATCTGGGCTGTAAAAAATTGTGAGCCGTGAGTTCCTCGAATTTTGTCAGAAGAACACAAAATTAAATGAATGGTAGCTGCATTGAAATTACTCTGTCACTATGAAAAGAATGCTGATGAATTTCTGAACCACACTGTCACTGGTGATGCAACTTGGACATCACATTTCACACCACAAACAAAGTGCCAATCAATAGAATGGCGTCATTTGCAATCCTAACACAACCAAAAAAATCAAAATAAATTTTAAGCACCAGAAATATTATGGCTATAATGTTTTCACATCGTAAGGGTATCCTGCTCATCAACTAGATGCCTAGAAATGTAGTGGCCTACTGTCAGATGCTTCAACAATTTCACCGCATCATTAAAAACAAGCGGCGCCGAATGATAACTAGTGGAGTCGTCCTCCTCCACGATAATGTACACCCGCATGGAACGGGACTTGCTTCAGCGGTTTCACTGGGAAATATTTCAACATTCACCGTACAGTTCAAACTTAGCCTCAAGTGATTATCATTTATAACTCAAACTGAAAGATTTTTTGAGTGGGTAATGCTATGGAATTGATGACGCACTTAAAGAAGCTGTTGGTCAGTGGTTCAACAATCTGGTGACAACTGAGTATGCAAATTGGCATAGGAAAGCAGGTAGAACTGCATGACAAATGCCTAAACTTGAACGGTGACTACAAAGAAAAGTAGCTCGTTTATCAAATTGTGTGGAAAATACAGTTTCATTTGATTGTATTAAAATTTTTTCTGTAGAAAAAATGTTATTTACTTTCCAAATGAGTCTCGTACAAACATTGTTGTGAAGCTGAACAAAGAAGCATCGACAGAGAACGTAGTAAAGAAAGTTTTTGTGAAGTTTATTGGATAATTTTGCACACATGGGATAACTTTAAACTTTGAAAACACACAACCATCCAATTTCATACAGTAAAAAACTTCTCACCTCCTATTAACCTATTATACCAACAAAATAATAAATAGAGGTAGAAAATTCTGAGTTCTTAAGTGTGCATACGGTGAAAACTATGAGTGGAAAAACCATATAGTAGACCTGCTAAAACATTTAGTTTTGGCTAATTTTGCCATTGCAGTAACCATTCTGGGGATATGGAATAAACCATACAGTGGACCAGCTAAAAGTTTAGGTTTTGTTACTTTTGCTATTGCAATAATTTAAATTTTTTGAGATATAATCACCAACTTTGGGGATATGGAAAAACCACTTGCTAAAACATTTAGATTTGGCTACTTCAGTCACTGCAGTAATTGCCAACTTTGGGAATATATAATGAATGTTTTCATTCACTGGTGTCTTGTTAGATAATGTTCTGGCAAAATTTAGTCATTGTACTAAAGAAAATAATAAGAATTATGTGTGGACTGCACACATGTACACCTTGCAGGCATATCTTTATGCAGGTGGGAATATTAACCACACCTCATAGAACATTTATTCACTCAACAATTCATTTCAGTTTGAGAGTAACAGTAACAAGTACAACACTTGATGGAAAAAAGGATATGCATTACCTTTTAATGAATTTGTACCTTTTAACAAAATTTAATGAACATTGGCACAGAAACAGGTGAAATATGCAGCTGCAAAACTGTTTGATCATCTGTCCACAGAAATAAAGTGTATGATAGATAGCAGAAGTGTCTTCAAATGAAGACTTAAGCTGTTTCTCCTTAACAACTCATCCTGTACCACACAGGCATTCTTGAACAGAAATTATTAATCATTTTTACACACACAATATATATTCCACGTCAAGTTCTTTATCAGAAATTTTTTCTATGGAACAACTAACTATAATTTAGATGAGAAACTCTGATCCCTTATGTTGTTGTTTAGTTTAGGATGCACAACAGCAGAAATCATTTTTAAAGAAAACCTCATGCCAGATGATGGACTATCTCAATGAATTTTGCACTTGGTAAGAAATCTAGAAGTTACTAGAATTATTTTGATGAGGGAACCATGCAATTACCACAGCTTGACTTTCCTCTTTAAGCCCAACAAAGAATATGTACAAATTGCGAGCAAAGACTCGTCAAACCAGGACTGCTGAATCAAATATCAGAGACTAGTTTTCATGTAGCTGCATAATAATCTGTCAAAAAAAGTCTCAGTTGATGAGTGGGTGTTATCGGTCACTGTGCATGATGAACACAGAGTATTATATTTAATTCTCAAGTTTTATTGAGCAATTCATATTGCACTGCACTTCTACAAATACATCTTTAACTCTAAGTTTAACAAGTTGTTATGTCATAGAAAGACTGTTCTGATTCGTCTAGAGGGGTGTACATAAGCTAATTACTGCAGAAAATAAGTTAATTAGAAAAGGATCATTGGATGAATTGGAGAAGGATAAAAGGAACCAGCAGTTGCATTAGTGGGAAAACGTGCAGCCATTCACACAAGGATGGCCTAATTCAAGACTAAGACAATGTGATTTTCGACTACCCTTCTCCTAAACACAAGTCACCTTAAACCCTTGCACCTGTTACAGATCTACTTTTTACATAAGAAGGTCATTATTGGGTTCATTAAGTTATGTGTGTTCTCAGTGACTAATAAAATTGCAAATTACTCAACAGTTGGCGAGCACAGTTGACTTAAAAGCTAATGCTGTTACTAATAGTATCCAGTTGGAAATTAACTGGTGGTTATGATCTCCTGAACAGCTATTTTCAGCTCTGAAATGGTTTTGGGGTTACAGCTGTACACTTTGTCTTTAATATAGAACCACCAAAAGAGTCGCAAGTGTTCAGATCTGGAGAATACGGTGGCCACTTGAAGCCCATCTAGTGACCTCTGGGTACCCCAGAGCCAGAATGTGATCTCCAGAGTGCTTCTCCAGGACATCAAACACACTCTTACTTCGATAGGGTGGAGCTCCGTCTTGCATGAACCACATCTTGTCGAAATCAGGGTCACCTTGGATAATGGGGATGAAATCATCTTCCAAAACCTTCACGTAATGTTCGCTAATCACTGTGCCATCAAGGAATATTGCACCAATTATTCTGTGACTGGACACTGCACACTACACAGTCACCTTTTGAGGGTGAAGAGACTTCTCGATTGCGAAATCCGGGTTCTCAGACCTCCACATGTGCCAACTTTGCTTATTGACGAACCCATCCAAATGAAAGTGGGCCTGCCGCTTAACCAAACCGTGCATGCGCATACTAACTCCCATCATGCCCCATGGCCAACTGTGCAGTTTGAATGTCCTAACAGAAACCGCTCAGAAGTTATGACTATTTTATTTCATGTAGTTCAATAATTGTCACCCTGTACAAATACATTGGTCACACGACACAGTACAATGATGGAATAACGGGACACGAGTTCTTAATTATTACGAATTTATACAAGCTTGTTCACACATTGAAGTTAATTGCATCACGGAAATTGACTTCATGCAGTATTTTGTATAAGATACTGCAGACACAAGTAGGAACGGACCAGAGACAAGGTAATGCACGAACACACAAAACTGAGATGAGGCAATGGGCTTAAGGAAGGAGTTCAAAAGTGTATAGATAATAGCCATGGTTAAGGATTTTTAGCTGTAAATTTCAGATGAAAAAAGAAAGGGGAAAAGTGCTAAAGTACTATGTAAGATGAGAAAAAGAGGAAAAAGGTGCTAATTGAATGAATTCTCTTGAACCTATTCTTGTTTACTGAATTATAAACAAGTTCATCGAACCATTACTTATCAGAAGAAGGAGAAACATGAAGTTATTGTACTTCAAGATATTGAGCATCCTTACATTTAAAAAAATAATGTCTTGTTTCTCTTAGGAGAGAACGCCTTTTTAGAAGCTCAAACTTATTTCAACATCCACAGACCAGTGGGGAAAACTTTTGTATTCATTTAGAATGGCAACTCTAAAGATAAGGCAAATGCCTCATTATACAGATTTTTCTGAAGACAAGACTCAAGTATGTCTCTGGCAGAGCCTTCTCCCTCGTGTATGTAAAAATATCCCTTTTTTTTCCTTTTCAATATCTTGTTCTTCTTATCATTTAATATCTGCAGTTTAGTACTTGTAACTATGGAGGCAAAGTAGTTCTCTCGGCAAATTATGTATTTTCTTCAGTAGCTGAAGCTGCTGGAAATAGAACTTGTGTCGGCTGGCGTCAAAAAACCACATTTTAATTTTGTCAAAATTTCCACACAACACTCATCCAAGATCGTCAGAGAATCATTACTGGGAAATTTGGAAGGGGCAGACCAGTAATTTCCATGTAGGGAACGACATGACTCAAAAGCTTTCAGTAGAATCTTCTTCAGAGCAGAAATGAACTGATTCGCAAACCCTGTGTAGGGCATCGACATGTGCTTCAGCTTGGAGAACAAAGGGTTCAACTGGTTAACAGATGAAATCATGTATGGAGCCTGGTCAGTAAGGGCAGGTTGGGTAAGGCTTCATTATTTTTAGAGAACAAGGAAAAAATTATTTTTAAGTACTATTGCTGAATAATTTATCATGGAGCAACACATAATTTCCACCTACCACAATTCCCCCCCCCCCCCCCCCCCCCCCCCCCCGATTTTGGCCGTCTAGGGACCGCGTTAAACAACTATTTTTCAATGTACATTTCTCCTATTGCGCTCCTCCTCTTTTCTCTTCTGCCAATATGTCTTCATCCTCTCTCTGTGCTGTTCCCTTCAGTCTTCTGTCCACACTGTTCCTCCAGTTCTTCTCTTCTTCGCTTCAAATCTTTCAAAATGTTGAATTTTGTCTCTCTTTAAGTCTCTGTTGGTTATATCATCTTCTCCTATACCCATCTCCTCTAAGTCTGCTTTGACTTCTTTGAACCAGGTAATTTGGGTTCTGGGGTTCTTGTCAAAAAACATGAATATTTTCTTTATATATAAAAAACAAAGATGAGGTGACTTACCGAACAAAAGCGCTGGCAGGTCGATAGACACACAAACAAACACAAACATACACACAAAATTCAAGCTTTCGCAACAAACTGTTGCCTCATCAGGAAAGAGGGAAGGAGAGGGGAAGACGAAAGGAAGTGGGTTTTAAGGGAGAGGGTAAGGAGTCATTCCAATCCCGGGAGCGGAAAGACTTACCTTAGGGGGAAAAAAGGACAGGTATACACTCGCACACACGCACATATCCATCCACACATACAGACACAAGCAGACATATTTAAAGGTCTGCTTGTGTCTGTATGTGTGGATGGATATGTGCGTGTGTGCGAGTGTATACCTGTCCTTTTTTCCCCCTAAGGTAAGTCTTTCCGCTCCCGGGATTGGAATGACTCCTTACCCTCTCCCTTAAAACCCACTTACTTTCGTCTTCCCCTCTCCTTCCCTCTTTCCTGATGAGGCAACAGTTTGTTGCGAAAGCTTGAATTTTGTGTGTATGTTTGTGTTTGTTTGTGTGTCTATCGACCTGCCAGCGCTTTTGTTCGGTAAGTCACCTCATCTTTGTTTTTTATATATAATTTTTCCCACGTGGAATGTTTCCTTCCATTATATATGAATATTTTCTTTGTCAGCCTTTCATCATTCATTCTTTTCAAATGGGCATAAAAGCTTACTCTTCTCTTCCTCATAGTATCTCCCACTTTCTCAATTTTGTCATACACTTCTCTATTACTTCTAAGCTTCCAAGTCCCATTCTCAAACCTCGGCCCAAGTACTCTTCTAATGATTTTTCGCTCCTTTTTTGCTATAGCTTCCATTTCCTTGTTAGTGTTCATTGCTAAACATTCAGATGCATACAGACACTCTGGCTTAATCACAGTGTTGTAGTGCCTTATTTTTGCGTTAATTGATACTGACTTCTTGTTGTACACATTCTTTGTTAGCTGGAATGCCATTTCCATTTTTCTTGTTCTTGTTTTATTTCCTTCTTTATCTGAAGCATTGGGCTGGATTATTTCCCCTAAATATTTGGGGAATATTTCTTTATTTTACATATCTGCTATCATAGCAAGCAAAGTCGTCTGCTACATTAATTTTCTCCTTTTCTGTTTTATGATATCTCCATCTGGCAGTGCATGATTGATTTTGTTCTCCTTTATTTGTTTATACGAATATTTCTTTTTTGGTGTTCTAGTGAGAAACTATTGACTTTGAACATCCATATTTGTGAAATTACTGGTCAAATTGACATAACTTGTTACCAATACTGTTTTCAGACTATTTATGTAGCTTCCAAATTATGCGAGTTATGCATTTGTTGATAGCAGCTATCGAACTGGACCTCCTCTGCTGCATGGTGGTGGTAATTCAGAATAGAGCCCCCACCACTACTGCTGTCTCCTTCCCTACTTTGCCAGCTGCACAGGTAGAAGAACAACTTTTTTTGTGCAGACTCTGAATCATACCAGTCATTTCTAATCAGAATATACAAACATATAAAACCTTAAAATTGTTTCTTTTCAACTTATAGTTTAATGAGAAGCTCAAATGCTGTTTCATATTACTGTATAGACAATGGACTTACTGCTGCAGAATAGAGAGAGAGAGAGAGAGAGAGAGAGAGAGAGAGAGAGAGAGAGAGAGAGAGAGTGTTTTATTAAATTTTGACTGTTCACACCATGCAAATAATGAATAATCAACTGGTAACTGGTACAATATTATACACAAGTATTTTCTGTCATCCTCATTACAGCAGACTTTGGATATTTTATGAAGATTTAATTATATTATATTTGCCATTTTCTTCAACGCTCCTTCTTTAGTACATTTTGTATGACAAAAGGTGAGTAAATCAGTGATTATCATAAATCTACAAGCTGCAATACAAATTTAGTAACTCCACCAAATGTGCAAATGGAAGATGCAGATATACTGACAGGCGTAACACACATTTGTCTGCCGAGGGCACACATCCATGGAAGCCACTGGTATCACAAGCCAGACATGTGAAATTCCATAGGGGGCCAATATAAGGCTGACTGGCAACTGGCTCCTCAGTTTTTCCTTCACTAACCGCTATTATATGACTCTACTTCCATGATGTGAAACACAATGCTGCTGATTATCTGTTATGGATTTAATTTGAGTTTGAATATGACACTGTCTTTCTGCTTTACTGTGCGGCTACAGTGATGAGCCTGTTATCTTCACTCCACATGCTGGTATAACATTCCTGCATAATGGTTCTGTTTGCTGTGCATGTTGTTTCTACCAACATAAGACTAACTGGAACCGTACCAACTACTGTAATTGTAATATGTGCGCAGAAGAAATTAGTCATGCTTGGCAGAAAGCTAATTGTGTTTCGTAACATGTTTGTTGGCCCTAAAGTGAAGTTTACAATACTAATGGTGTCTCAAGTGCCACCCACAAATTTTCACTGCAGCACAGGTAATTCAACAGTGCTGCATTCAGAAATATTTAGTAACAATGGTAGTGGAAATATTCAGTGAAAAAACAATAATAGAATAACCCACTGGAGTGTTACTTACAGGTATGCTGGAAATCTTGGTGATTGGTTCCATCTTCTCTACGCAGCCAATGCTGACTTCTGGAATCCAGAGGGCGCAGGATACGTGTGCCCACTTCTGACCGGAACGTGTACACTTCATAGCACCACCTTTATTAGGACACAGTACACACTCTGGTCGTAATCCCAGGGCACAAGTTCGACACAGCCACGAGCCAGCAGGAATCGCCGTGATGCCGTAGCACGCTTGGTGAACGCAGATGTTGCACATGTCGCAGAACACCATCTCGTTGCCTTCCTCCGAGTCCGGCTGCACAGTGCACGCCATTCTCCCGGTTATCCTGCAGTCTCCAATAAATATCAAACAGTATTTACAAACATGACCTACTATTCTAATGTAGTGTGGCTGATGAAATTGGTCCCACTTCTTTAGAGATGCTTTCATTTCTCAGAGCATTATCATGATTTTAAATTTCCTTCTCCTCTCCCATTCAGTATGCTCAAATTCTTGGAAAGAAAAATAATTTCCCTGCATAGAATAAATTTTACATATATAATGTCCTCATCACTCAGTCAGTGCCTATATCCCCACTGGTAGCCCAATATCTATAATATTTTGCTATGTAATACACATACATTCACATTTCAAACATTTTGTTTGTTTTCCAGGTGCCAACAATAGTGAATGGCTTCTCTAAGACGTAAACAAGCCTGTACACTTTATACAAAAAGAAAATTAAAAAGACTGATTCTCATTTTAAAATAACTGGCTTGTAACTCTAAATGGGCAGAGTTGTTACCAGACTTTCTGCAATGTACTGCAAACAATTAATACACTGAAACAATTATACTCACCGATCTGCAAACATCACAGATGACATTTTCGTCATATTCTATACCAAGGCCCTCCTCAGTTTTAACAATGGTTTGTATCTTTTCCCAGCAGCGTACTTCAAGTTCTTCAATGACTCGCTCCAACTGATCTTCAGTTACTGGTTGCAAGCCTGTAAAAAGCACCAATAAAATCAATACAGAAACTGACATCCATATTTACACTCGTTCTTGTGCTGCATTTTGCTTAGAATGGAGACAAGCAATGTGGGCAAACACAGAATACTTTTGGCCAGTTCAGTTTCGTAGAATATTGTTTCATTAAAAACCTTTTCCCTAAAGAAAAAGTCTTTTGTGAATATTAGTACATATACAGAACACTATTCTCACTTTTATGTCTGCTATTATACCTGTAATATAAATCAAGTGTGTGTAACTTTATAGATCAAGTCATTAACGACAAGTATCTTGTGGTGGTCATTTTTGCAACAGCTATATACAGGGTGGTCCACTGATAGTGACCAGGCCAAATATCTCACGAAATAAGCATCAAACGAAAAAACTACAAAGAACGAAACTTGTCTAGCTTGAAGGGGGAAACCAGATGGCACTCTGGTTGGCCCGCTAGATGGCGCTGCTATAGGTCAAACAGATATCAACTGCATTTTTTAAAATAGGAACTCCCATTTTTAATTGCATATTCATGTAGTACATAAAGAAATACGAATGTTTTAGTTGGACCACTTTTTTCGCTTTGTGATAGATAGTGCTGTAATAGTCACAAACGTGTAAGTACGTGGTATCACGTAACACTCACCCAGTGCAGACGGTATTTGCTTCGTGATACATTACCCGTGTTAAAATGGACCGTTTACCAACTTCGGAAAAGGTCGATATCGTGTTGATGTATAGCTATTGTGATCAAAATGCCCAACGGGCGTGTGCTATGTAGGCTGCTCGATATCCTGGACGACATCATCCAAGTGTCTGGACCGTTCGCCGGATAGTTACGTTATGTAAGGAAACAGGAAGTGTTCAGCCACATATGAAACGTCAACCATGACCTGCAACAAATGATGATGCCCAAGTAGGTGTTTTAGCTGCTGTCATGTCTAATACGCACATCAGCAGCAGACAAATTGTGCGAGAATCACGAATCTCAAAAACGTTGGCGTTGACAATGCTACATCAACATCAATTGCACCTGTACCATATTTCTATGCACCAGGAATTGGATGGTGACGACTTTCAATATCGTGTACAGTTCTGCCAATGGGCACAAGAGAAATTATGGGGCGATGACAGATTTTTTGCACGCATTCTATTTAGCAACGAAGCGTCATTCACCAACAGCGGTAACGTAAACCGGCATAATATGCACTATTGGGCAACGGAAAATCCATGATGACTGTGACAAGTGGAACATCAGTGACCTTGGCGGGTTAATGTATGGTGTGGCATTATGGGAGGAAGAATAACTTGCCCCCATTTTATCGATGGCAATCTAAATGGTGCAATGTATGCTGATTTCATACGTAATGTTCTACCGATGTTACTACAAGATGTTTCACTGCATGACAGAATGGCAATGTACTTCCAACGTGATGCATGTCCAGCACATAGCTCGCATGCAGTTGAAGCGGTATTGAGTAGCATATTTCATGACAGGTGGATTGGTCATCGAAGCACCATACCAGGGCCTGCACGTTCACCGGATCTAACGTCCCCAGATTTCTTTCTGTGGGGAAAGCTGAAGGATATTTGCTATCGTGATCCACCGACAATGCCTGACAACATGCGTCAGCACATTGTCAATGCATGTGCGAACATTACGGAAGGTGAACTACTCGCTGTTGAGAGGAATGTCGTTACACATATTGCCAAATGCATTGAGGTTGAGGGACATCATTTTGAACATTTATTGCATTAGGTACATGTATCACATTGGAACAACCAAAATAAAATGTTGAAACATAGCTATATTCCGTATTTTAATTTAAAAAACCTACCTG
The DNA here is from genome assembly GCF_023864345.2 of Schistocerca serialis cubense. NCBI lineage: Eukaryota > Metazoa > Arthropoda > Insecta > Orthoptera > Acrididae > Schistocerca > Schistocerca serialis. Next base: position 429,574,743 of record NC_064642.1, read on the forward strand.
TTACCGACTGTTCGTCTAAAATTGTGAGCCATATGTTTGTGACTATTACAGCGCTATCTATCACAAAGCGAAAAAAGTGGTCCAACTAAAACATTCATATTTCTTTACATACTACATGAATATATAATACAAATGGGGATTCCTATTTTAAAAAAACGCAGCTAATGTCCGATATGGCAGCACCATCTTGCGGGCCAACCATAGTGCTATCTGGTTTCCCCCTTCAAGCTACACAAGTTTCCTTCTTTGTAGTTTTTTCGTTTGATGCTTATTTCGTGAGATATTTGACCCGGTCACGATCAATGGACCACCCTGTATATAAATTGCAGCAGTTTAAAATAAAAATACCATTTGCACACTACACATTAAACTTTTTACGAGGGCGGTTCAGAAAGTAACCTCCGATTGGTCACAGTGCGGGTTGTGGGGGGAGTAGCGACGCCATCTGTGCGTTCACGCGCTCAACAGGTCAGTCGGCATCAAGCCGTGGTCGGGTGAACGTCGTACCTGCGCTAGTTTAGTTTTTGTGGCAGTTTGAAATGTGTGCTGCAATAGAAAACCCCGCCAAATGTGAAGTGCGTGCTGTCATAAGGTTTTTTACAGCCAAAGGATATTCTGCAGCAGCTATTCATCGCGAGCTTTGTGCCGTGTACGGACCAAGAGTTATGAGTGAAGGAGTTGTCCATGAATGGGTACGTTTATTTAAAAGTGGACGAGAAAACGTTCATGATGACGAGAGGAGTGGTAGACCATCATTGGTGACTGACGAACTCGTTCAGACAGTTGATGCAAAAGTTCGTGAAAATCGACGTTTCTCAATGTCGGAGTTGTCTACTGGTTTTTCACAGATTTCTAAGACTCTCTTGTACGAGATAGTGACAGCAAGATTGGGTTACCGTAAGTTCTGTGCACGATGGGTGCCCAAAATTCTTACCGACCACCACAAAACTCAAAGAATGGCCTCTGCATTAGACTTTCTGTCACGTTATGAGGACGAAGGAGAACCATTGTTAAACAGAATCGTGACCGGTGACGAAACCTGGATTAAGTACGTGAACCCTGAGACAAAAGAACAATCAAAGATGTGGGCACATTCAAATTCGTCTACCAAACCAAGAAAAGCCTCGCAAGATTTTTCTGCCAGAAAACTGATGGCAACGGTGTTTTGGGATGCCAAAGGGGTGTTGTTGGTTGAATTCATGGAACGTGGTACGACCATTAATCAAGACGTGTACTGTGAAACAATAAAAAAGTTACGACGGGCTATACAGAACAAACGCCGTGGTATGCTGACTTCCGGTATCGTTTTTTTGCACGATAACGCCCGTCCTCACTCTGCTCGCAGAACAACGGCCCTTCTTGAGTCCTTCAAGTGGGACGTTATCAACCATCCACCTTACAGCCCAGACCTGGCACCAAGTGATTATCACCTCTTCATGCATTTGAAGAAATGGCTCGGGTCACAGCGGTTTGATGACGACGAAGAGCTCAAAGATGCGGTCACAGGCTGGCTCCAGGCACAAGCGGGTGATTTTTATGCAGAAGGAATTTCAAAGCTTGTGAAGAGATACGATAAGTGCCTCAATCGCTATGGAGACTATGTAGAAAAATAGTGCAAAGATGTAGTTGTAAGATGTATATATTAAAATATTTTTATTTAACTTGGTGTATTTTTTTAAATCAACCGGAGGTTACTTTCTGAACGGCCCTCGTATTTTATTTGTGCACCCAGACATGGTTTTCATTATTCATGTAGAGTGGATGCCTTGAAATATCACGTGATTTTTTTTGTTTGCAACATAGGTTATGGATTTAAAACAGTTCCTAGAAGTTCTTATAATAAAATGGAAAAGTACTTACAGATCAGAATCTAATTCATTATCTGTAAGCCAAACTGCTTTCTCTCATACGGGAAGTTGCTTGAAAGCTTGCAGCTTTTCTTGTAGCCACTCTGTTTTCGAAACACACAACTTCCTCAGTTTATGCTTTCTTCTCTCTCTCTCTTTATGTTTTTTTTTTAATTTTTATTTATATATGTGTGTGTGTGTGGGGGGGGGGGGGGGATTTCTGTCTGTGGCATGATCAATCAGTTATATTCATTTGGTCATTTAGTAATAGCTTCTTTTCAGCCTTTGTTTGGTACATGTGTGTTTTTTATTGCGCATTTAGGAGGTGTCTCTCATTATTTATTCCAACTATTTTCATTTTTACCTCTGCCTTGTGGTTATTGTCTTTTAAATGTTCTGCAGAACTTGTGTGGCTTGTCTGATATTTCCGTACTCTAATATATTCTTTGTACTGGACATCGAATGATTTGCTAGTTTGTACTACGTAACTTCCATCGCATGTGTTGTGTTGTAATTGGTATATTCCTGCTTTCTGGTGTATCTCTGCATCTTTTATTATTTTTTCAATGTTATTTTAGACTGAATTGTCTGTTTTGAATGCTATGTTTACGCCTTGCTTTTGAAAATATTTGTCATTTTATATATGAGTTTGTACTTGTATGTCACTGTGTACCATCTTCAATCTTTTTTCTTGTTTTCACGTATTATTTGTGTCATCATTGTCCTATTGTGTGTACGTGTCTGAGTGACGTTTTATTGTGTTGTTTGTGGCTGTGTATCTATTGTGTTTACCGACTATATTTCTTGTTTAATTTTGTGACTAGATTACTATTGTACCCATTATAATGGCAGTTACAGTCCTATGTTCCAAAAACAGAATGAACGCAAGAAAAACTGCAAGGTTTCAAGCAGCTTTCCATATGAGAGGAAGCAGTCTGGCTTGCAAATAATGAATTAGATGCCGGTCTGTAATTACTTTTCTATTTTATTATAAGAACTTCCATTTTTTAAATCTATAGCTTATTATGTGCAAATGAAAAAAAAATCATCTAACTTTTACCACACCCACTGAAGATGCCTTATAAATAAGGTAAAATGGTCTAGGTGCAGCATGCAAAAGGAATTTTCTTTTAAACCATTACAAGTAGTTAATATTTCCCATCTGTTCCACACAAATCTATTTCTAAAAGTTTCTTTCATCTTGTCTACAGATTGATTTATGTAATGTAATTAATCATAAAAAATTGATTGGAAGCATGTATAGTGAAGAAAAGTTCTGAATGTACAATAAAAGACACTGTTCAAAGTCTATATTCCTTCACATTCTTTGGAAATTGAAATGCAGTTGATACATGCTAGCCTCTAAAATTGCAACACCATGAAGGCGACATGAAGTAAATGTCAAAAGTAATGAATTTTTTGATCTGCAGGGACACACAAATAATTGGCCTTTTAACACAAGTGCAAGCAACAGGGAGGAATAACAGCATCTACATAACATACATAACAAAAGATGGGTTTCTCATTCAGGAACCATATTTCAGTGTTGGTTTTATGTGAGAAAATTGGGATCTTGCAAGAAGGAGAAACGTGTAAGGGTACATGTTGAAATTCGACAGCTATAGGATTGTGGCATAGTGACACTGCAGATTATTGTTTACTGCAGCTCATGTTGGTCAGGATACCATGACTGCCATGAGAATATGAGATCCATGGATTCAAGAGGGTTGTACTCAGTGTCATGCTGATTTCAAAGGCTAAGCTTAACATGTGTCCAACAAGAGTCACTGTTTGCTTGGGTGAGCAGGATCATAAAGCCACATCACACAATTCAAGTCAAGAAATGGGCTTCTTTGCAACAAGGAAAGTATCCATACAGTGTGAAAACAACAGAGGCAATGTGGACTGTCACCACAGAAACCAATGTTGTGTCTTTACTGGTATAAAGGCAGACAAATGCCTGCCAACATCGGTGTGTGTGACAGTTTAAAGAAAAATTTGGTATGTTTTAGTTGTAATCAAGGTAGTTTCATTACCTTTACTTGTTAATGCAGCAAACTGATTTATGACAAAATGTGTTGGGTATTGATCATATATTGTTATAAGTATTTGCTTAAATAAGATTGTTTAAAATGTAGTATTAAGTACCAGTGCATAAGTGATGACCAACACCAATAGAGAATCAAGTGGCAAAGGTGATACCAGAATGGGTGGCTGACAGCAATAGTAGTTCGAGGAGCAAAGATGCAAGGAAGCTGGCCATGAGACAAAGATATGATGGACATCGGAAATAATGATTTAATTGTTAGAAGTTACAGTAGCACTGTATGTTTGTTTGTGTAAGTGATTTCAAATTGTTTTAACATGGGTCATATAGTCATAGTGACAGTCACAATTAACTGTTGCATGGATCACCACTTTGGAGTGCTGGAACTTGGAGTAGTAATAGAATATGGGTTCTTACAAGTCAGAGTGATTACTGATCTGATATAGTTGGAAGTATATTTGCAGGTTTGGTAGGTCGGCTACAAAAAGTGACCTCTATTCTACTTGTTTAACTCTGCAAGTTTCTGCTGATGAATTTCGGTCTGGGTAAAAACCCTAAGAGATTTTGGTCTTATGTAAAATCAGTAAACGGTATGAAATCATCTAATCATTCACTCAGGGACCATAAAGGCACCAAAACGGAAGACAACAGAGAGAAGGCCAAAATACTGAATTCAGCCTTCTGAAATTGTTTCGCACGCAAGATCATAACACAGTCCCTGCTTTCAGTCACTGTACAAATGTCGAAACGGCCAATATTCAGATAACCAGTCATGGAATAGAAAAGCAACTACATTCACTTAGTAGTGGAATGGCATCATGAGCAGATCAGATACCTATAAGATTCAACAAAAATTATGTGAAACAACTTGCTCCCCTTCTAGCAGCAGTTGCTGGAGCAACGAAGGGTACCTAGCAACTGGAAAAAAATACAGTCATTCCCATTTTCAAGCAAGGTTGTAGGACAGATTCACATAATTGTAGACCTACACTGCTGACATCAATTGGCAGTAGAAATATGTAACAAGTTTTATGCTCAAGGATTGTGGAATTTTTGGAGAATGAATGTTTCCTCTATAAAAATCAATACGGATTCCACAAACAGAAATCTTGTGAAATTCAGCTTCCTCTGCTCCTCCATGACATCCATAATGTAGGAGACAACACCTAAATTGCTGCTGAGTTACTTGACTTGCCCTGCACTGCTGTTTAGTGAAGAGGGAACAGATTTTTGAATGGATTCAAGACTTCCTTGCAGATAGAACTAAACATGTTGCTCTTAACAGAATAAAACTGACAGCTTGGATTGGATGAGAACAGCTGAGACTGAGACCAGGTTTACAGGAGCGAAGGACAATAACTCCTATCTGTGTAGTTAATTAAAGCTGGTGTTGGAGGGCAGTATCTAGATGGCACAAGTTCTGATGCAGCTGTGAATTTGAGCATTTTGTGCTCAGCAGTGTGTTCCTCTACTGGGTAGTCAAATTTTCTTTTGGCTACAGTTTGGTGATGGCTATACATTTCTAGTGGACAGCTGGTTGCTGGTCATGCACACATAAAATTTCGTGAAGAAATTGCAACAGAGCTAGTACATGAAATGGCTGCTTTCACACGTGGTCCTGCCTCTGATGGGACAGGATAAGCCTGTGACAGGACCGGAGTTGGATGTGCTGGGCTGATGAATCGTGCAGGTCTTGCACTAGGGTCTTCCCCTGTGGCAAGGGTTTGGGAGTGGCATAGGGATAGACCAGGTTGGGTGAAAATACCACTTTAGAAGGAGTGGGAATGAGTGTGGGTAGGATGTTCCTAATTTCTGGGCACTACAATAAATGGTAGAAGCCCCGTCCAAGAACATGGTCAGCTGGTCCTGGTCTCTGGTGATACAGAGTGACATGGGGGTACTCTTTTGCAGCTGCTTCTTGGGGATTGTGCGAAATATGGTGCAAGAAATCTGTTACTGCACTCAATTTGAGGGGGTGGGAGGAGGGGGCAGGGTGTGTTAGGATGGAATACCTATCTGTGAAGGCTTTTGTAAGACTGTCAGAATACCGAGAAAGGGATTTCTTGTCACTGCAAGTATGCTGTCCACAGGTGGCCAGCTGAATGGAAGTGATTTTTTGGAGATATATTAATATTCAACTCAGATCTTTGAGCGCCTTTATCCATCAACACTTAACTCCTTCCCAGTGAACCCTTTTGTAAATCCCTCTCAGCAACCAGACTTTGTCCAACCAGTGTTCTTCATTTCTCACATCCTATAAAACACCCTCCCAACATTCCGCAAAATGAGAACCAAAACAAATCCAGAACACTGTTATCAACCTATCCACCAAAAACTGCAGAAGTTTCAATTATATCCAAAGGCATTACCTGAGTCCCATACCCATGCTTACCCATCAAATTCCTATTCTCCTTCTCCCGATCCCTACAGTGGGAACCTTCTTTGCTATTAATCCCTCCCAACAAATCCAACCTAGTCTCAACACTGAACCTCACCTATCCCAGTTCATGCTACAATCCAACCGTTATCTCTCCCACCACCGCCACCTAACCACCCCAGGTCATCTTCTAGGAATTTTTTACCTCCGACTTGGCCTCACCATCCTTACCAGATCTGTTCCCAAGAACATAATCCTCTCAACAGAAAAAAGGAACAGTTATTCGCAAACTCAAGACAGACAAAGGCTCCACCACTGTGTTAATGAAATGCACTGACTACCTCATAAAAGGGCTCTACCAATCATCGACTCCTCCACCAACAGGCTCTGCCATACTGACCCCATCCCAGAATTGAAACATAATCTCCAATCCTTATGCATATCCCAGAATCTCTCTCATGTATTCATCTTTCTCCTCATCCCAACAAAACTCCACACACCCACCTTCCACATGCTTCCCAAAACCCACAAACCCAACATTCCTGGGCAACTCATTGTAGAATCTCTGCTATTGGTGACCAACAACTCCAACCAATTGCCTGTAACCTTGGCTCTCATATCAGAGATACAAACCAAATTCTTCACCAACTCTCAACCATCCCCACCCCATTACCACATGAATCCCCTCTCTCTGCTGTTGATGCTGCCTCACAATACATCCACGTCCTTCATTCCCATGGGCTTGCTGCTATCAATATTTGCCTCTCTCAGTCTCTTCCCAACTGCAAACCAACCTTACACAGCTTACCATTTATAACAACACATATAACTACTCCTCTTTTGAGGATAAGACATATACACAAATCCATGACACAGCCACGGGTATCTGCATGGCACGTTCCTATGCCAACTTATTTATGGGCCATCTAGAGGAAACCTTCCTGGTCTGCTCAAACCTGACACCCCTTTCTGGTTCAGGTTCATTGATGATATCTTCATGATAGGGACCCAGGGCCAAGTCAACCTACTCTCATTCTTCCACAACCTCAACATCACCTCTCCCATCCAGTTCACCTGGTCATCCTCTCAGCCCAATGTGCCACCTCCATGGGCATTGATCTCCATATCTCTGTTGGCTCCAGTCATATATCTGTTCATATCAAGCCCACTAATCACCAACAGTAACTGCATTTTGACAGCTGTCATCCCTTCATCACCAAAAATTTGCAACCATTTAGCTTAGCAACCTGTGGATGGTGTACCAGTATGCTGAAGGTATCATCAAGGTCTTCCCAGACACACACTGCTCTCAAATAATTACAGAACTGTGGACTTAGATCTACAAAAAAATATGCCTGAGAATTATTGAGAGAGGCAGCTCTGTGTGGTGGAGCAATCCGAAAGTTTCCTTTTGAGGGCGTTGCTGCAGTGTATATGCAGCATAACATGGCTCAAATGCGGGTATATAAGCACAAACATACAGGCAAGGGATTAGTGTGGCATTCATGTCTTTCCAACAAGTGTGAACTATGGTGACGTTATTACCAAGTACGTCCAACCAGGACAACATGCTGATATTCTTTTCTTGGCTGGTGAAGGACAAACAATGGATAACATCCACCACAGAATGAAGAATGTGTCTGGAGGCAGCATGTCTGTTGAAAACCTCCATAGCAGAAAGGTGCACAAAGTTGGTGTTACTGCTTGATGATAACGCATATCACCATACTGAAAATATTGTAATGGAAAACTTATGCCAACTCAAGTGCGAGACAATCAAGGAGTGGCCCTACAATCCTAATCTCTCCCCATGCAATTATGACATCCTTGATCCCTTAAAAAAGGCCTTGAATGGTTGACAATTCCTGTTGAATGATATGCAACAGGCAGTTACAGACTTCCTCATACAGCAGGACACAATGTTTTACCAAACGGGTATCTTCAACTTGGTGCGTTTGTGGGATGATTGCCTCAATGCTCATGTCAATTTTGCCAGATTGTCATACTGATTCTGGACTGTATGGCCTTCAAACTAAAACTTTTTTTTGTCTCCTCTTATACATTCCTGACAGGCTGAAGCTTGAGAGTTCGAATCCCATCAGGTATTCTAAAATTTAATTTTAAAATCTTTATCAAAATGATCTTATTTTCATTTAATTATTAGATTAAATGTATTTTCTTTATTAAATTACACTAAAATCACATACACAAAGATAAAAAATGAAAAAATAAATATGGGAAGATAAAATAAGAGCACATAAAAAGTTAATATGATAATTAAAATAATGTGGCAAAGGATTAGAGACAAAAAAGTACATTTCAACCAATTAATTGAATAAAAATATACTCCAAGTCATTTCGATAATGATTAAAAATAATATTTTACATGCACCTGATGGGATTTGAACGTACAACCTTCAGCATATAAGAAATAAACATGAACCATTACACTAGACCACTGCTCTGAATAACGCTATTATTTTTAAGCTTGTAGAACAGGCTGTTCCACACAGTGCTCCATTGAGGAGGAGCACTCCAGAGCACTCACTGTAGCAGCATGGAGCTTATGTAGTGGTGGAAAGCGAACTCACTGCCCCCTGGACGCATAAAGCCTTAACTGATGTAACAATCCACGTTCAACAACATCTATGTTTGGTCACTGTGGTCCTAACATGTTTTTTGAGAAGGATGGATGACCACAGTGCCTTGCATGTCACATAGTATCTAATTCTGCTATGAAATACAACATACAATGTAATTTTACATGCCTTCACAAAGCATGTTACGAACAGGTAGGAGGTGAAGTATGTAGAGTGCTAGGAGCCAAGCTTAAGATGACCTACCAGAAGTTGTAAGTTTAAAAAAGAATTCAAAGTACAAAAGTTATAAATACACTCCTGGAAATGGAAAAAAGAACACATTGACACCGGTGTGTCAGACCCACCATACTTGCTCCGGACACTGCGAGAGGGCTGTACAAGCAATGATCACACGCACGGCACAGCGGACACACCAGGAACCGCCGTGTTGGCCGTCGAATGGCGCTAGCTGTGCAGCATTTGTGCACCGCCGCCGTCAGTGTCAGCCAGTTTGCCGTGGCATACGGAGCTCCATCGCAGTCTTTAACACTGGTAGCATGCCGCGACAGCGTGGACGTGAACCGTATGTGCAGTTGACGGACTTTGAGCGAGGGCGTATAGTGGGCATGCGGGAAGCCGGGTGGACGTACCGCCGAATTGCTCAACACGTGGGGCGTGAGGTCTCCACAGTACATCGATGTTGTCGCCAGTGGTCGGCGGAAGGTGCACGTGCCCGTCGACCTGGGACCGGACCGCAGCGACGCACGGATGCACGCCAAGACCGTAGGATCCTACGCAGTGCCGTATGGGACCGCACCGCCACTTCCCAGCAAATTAGGGACACTGTTGCTCCTGGGGTATCGGCGAGGACCATTCGCAACCGTCTCCATGAAGCTGGGCTACGGTCCCGCACACCGTTAGGCCGTCTTCCGCTCATGCCCCAACATCGTGCAGCCTGCCTCCAGTGGTGTCGCGACAGGCGTGAATGGAGGGACGAATGGAGACGTGTCGTCTTCAGCGATGAGAGTCGCTTCTGTCTTGGTGCCAAAGATGGTCGTATGCGTGTTTGGCACCGTGCAGGTGAGCGCCACAATCAGGACTGCATACGACCGAGGCACACAGGGCCAACACCCGGCATCATGGTGTGGGGAGCGTTCTCCTACACTGGCCGTACACCACTGGTGATCGTCGAGGGGACACTGAATAGTGCACGGTACATCCAAACCGTCATCGAACCCATCGTTCTACCATTCCTAGACCGGCAAGGGAACTTGCTGTTCCAACAGGACAATGCACGTCCGCATGTATCCCGTGCCACCCAACGTGCTCTAGAAGGTGTAAGTCAACTACCCTGGCCAGCAAGATCTCCGGATCTGTCCCCCATTGAGCATGTTTGGGACTGGATGAAGCGTCGTCTCACGCGGTCTGCACGTCCAGCACGAACGCTGGTCCAACTGAGGCGCCAGGTGGAAATGGCATGGCAAGCCGTTCCACAGGACTACATCCAGCATCTCTACGATCGTCTCCATGGGAGAATAGCAGCTTGCAAGGCTGCGAAAGGTGGATATACACTGTACTAGTGCCGACATTGTGCATGCTCTGTTGCCTGTGTCTATGTGCCTGTGGTTCTGTCAGTGTGATCATGTGATGTATCTGACCCCAGGAATGTGTCAATAAAGTTTCCCCTTCCTGGGACAATGAATTCACGGTGTTCTTATTTCAGTTTCCAGGAGTGTATATGCAGCATTAGATCATGTACTGTAAAATGTTTATACGTGAATAATAGTACAGAAAATGCAAGTGAGGCAACAGTCCAAGCACGCTACAAAGTCAGTCACATTATTGCAAAAGTGGCAAGCTGTTTTCAGTGGGACCACTCTTAAAATCGTGAATGGTAGCAGTTGCAGAATGTTTGTGTCTGAGGGAGTTGCAGGCAATTGAAGGCGTTTGCCTTTCAAAGCGAACAACATATCACTGAATCCTGGACCCAGCAGCGGATTTAGAGACACAGGTCAGGAAAAAAGCTGAGAGCTCTGTTACACTTTTGCTCACACTTGAGGAAAGTACACATACATCTGACATGCATAGTTTTTCATATTTGTCTGTGAAGTTGATAAAAAGCTGCAGGTAACTGAGGAATTTTTGGATATGGTACCACTAGATTGCACAGCAACATGACTTGATGTTTCTGAAGCGGTCTGTGAATCAGTGGACAATATTAATTTGTTGTAGGATGTGCTTCATTCTGTAACCACAGATGGTGAATCACAAATAATCAGGTGTCATCAAGGTTTCCGGTCTTACTTGAAAATAAACTCAAAAGCAAATTTGGTGAAGATGTTTTTACTGTCCACTGCTTTATTCACCAAACAGCACTGTATGCTGAAACAGTGGATGATGCAACTGGAATCACTCAACAGAGGAAAGTCCACTGGACCTGACAGGATACCAATTCGATTCTACACAGAGTATGCGAAAGAACTTGCCCCCCTTCTAACAGCCGTGTACCGCAAGTCTCTAGAGGAACGGAAGGTTCCGAATGATTGGAAAAGAGCACAGGTAGTCCCAACCTTCAAGAAGGGTCGTCAAACAGATGCGCAAAACTATAGACCTATATCTCTGACGTCGATCTGTTGTAGAATTTTAGAACATGTTTTTTGCTCGAGTATCATGTCGTTTTTGGAAACCCAGAATCTACTCTGTAGGAATCAACATGGATTCCGGAAACAGCAATCGTGTGAGACCCAACTCGCTTTATTTGTTCATCAGACCCAGAAAATATTAGATGCAGGCTCCCAGGTAGATGCTATTTTTCTTGACTTCCGGAAGGCGTTCGATACAGTTCCGCACTGTCGCCTGATAAACAACGTAAGAACCTACGGAATATCAGACCAGCTGTGTGGCTGGATTGAAGAGTTTTTAGCAAACAGAACACAGCACGTTGTTCTCAATGGAGAGACGTCTACAGACGTTAAAGTAACTTCTGGCGTGCCACAGTGGAGTGTTATGGGACCACTGCTTTTCACAATATATATAAATGACCTAGTAGATAGTGTCGGAAGTTCCATGCGGCTTTTCGCGGATGATGCTGTAGTATACAGAGAAGTTGTAGCATTAGAAAATTGTAGCGAAATGCAGGAAGATCTGCAGCGGATAGGCACTTGGTGCAGGGAGTGGCAACTGACCCTTAACATAGACAAATGTAATGTATTGCGAATACATAGAAAGAAGGATCCTTTATTGTCTGATTATATGATAGCGGCACAAACACTGGTAGTAGTTACTTCTGTAAAATATCTAGGAGTATGCGTGCGGAACGATTTGAAGTGGAATGATCATATAAAATTAATTGTTCGTAAGGCGGGTACCAGGTTGAGATTCATTGGGAGAGTCCTTAGAAAATGTAGTCCATCAACAAAGGAGGTGGCTTACAAAACACTCGTTTGACCTATACTTGAGTATTGCTCATTAGTGTGGGATCCGTACCAGATCGGGTTGACGGAGGAGATAGAGAAGATCCAAAGAAGAGCAGCGCGTTTCGTCACAGGGTTATTTGGTAACCGTGATAGCGTTACGGAGATGTTTAACAAACTCAAGTGGCAGACTCTGCAAGAGAGGCGCTCTGCATCGCGGTGTAGCTTGCTCGCCAGGTTTCGAGAGGGTGCGTTTCTGGATGAGGTATCGAATATATTGCTTCCTCCTACTTATACCTCCTGAGGAGATCATGAATGTAAAATTAGAGAGATTAGAGCGCGCACGGAGGCTTTCAGACAGTCGTTCTTCCCACAAACCATACGCGACTGGAACAGGAAAGGGAGGTAATGACAGTGGCACGTAAAGTGCCCTCCGCCACACACCGTAGGGTGGCTTGCGGAGTATAAATGTAGATGTAGATGTAGAAAGTTGTGGTCAAGTGTGTGAATTTTGTGCAGTGTCACAGTGTAAATCATTGGCAATTCGAAGAATTCCTGGAAGATATGGAAACATAGTTTGGGGCATTCCTTACCGTAGTACAGTCCATTGGCTTGGCCACGGAGAAGTTATTGTTGTTTTCTATGCCATTCATAAGGAAATATTTCTCTTTCTCGAAATGAAAGGGGAAGAAACATACTGTGTGAAAGATTTGCAATGGGTATCAAACCTAGCATTCCTGACATAACAATGCATTTTTTCACTGAAGGGCAAAGAGCAGCAAGACCAAATCAGAGTGTTCATGGAAAAATTAAGTTTGTTAGCAAAGCAAATAAGTAATGAATTTTAACATTCTTCAGTCATGTGACTTCTTTAAAACTACCTGTAAGGACCACTTCTGGTGTTTACCAAGCAAGGATAAAGCAGTTCATCCTGTCTTTAGAAAAAAGATTTGAGAGTTAACCATTTTGTAAACGGAAATGAAATTGAAAATGAAACTTCCTGATTGATTAAAACTGTGTGCTGGACTGAGACTCCAACTTGGGACTTTTGCCTTTCTTGGGAAAGTGCTCTACCAACTGAGCTACCAACGCACGACTCACAACCTGTCCTCACAGCTTTATTTCCGCTATCTCGTCTCCTACCTTCCAAACTTTCATTCTGGAAATGAAACTGTTCACCACTCCTCGATTTCATATGATGATTTGGCACCCCCCTGTTAGAAGTTATAGATTTGCAAAATTCAACATTGTTTAAAGGTAGGTTCTATAACAAGCTGAGTTGGTCATGCTGGTATCGTTCATTACAGTGAAAAATTATTACATAAGCTACACAAAAAATTCACAGGGATCATCTGTATGTTTGGCTCTACAAACTCTTTAAGCAGCTTTTCTGAAAGAATAAAAACCAAGGAACAATCTTTTCTTTAGGGTCTGACAATGAAGAGCATCGTCTGCATTAACACTGCAAACACTTTGACGCTTGGTATTTCTGCTCTTGTTCTGAAAGGACAACGTCAAATTTGAGAAGCACAGGAAATATATTCAATTTCTTTTAAAACAGTTGTTTCTTACTACTTATTTCCTTAAATTCCCATTTCCCTGATGTAGCACGACGTGACATTGTGTCAGCTAACAGCACGGGGTTGGCGATCACATAAGGTGCAACTGGCAGATCAAAATGATCACCCTGGATTAATGAGCTGGAAGCAGCAGTACCTTAGTGCTTTGTTGACCAGACTTCCTGTAAATTTTCATTCACTGTACTTGAGATAATTTCTGTGATTATACACTAATATATCTTGTTCTGGATGAAATTAAAATTTAAATGACTTTAAAGAGTTTGTCAGTAGCCCCCTAACATGGTTGTTAACTAACATACTTATAAGTATGTTGTGATGTAGCTTTTTTGTGAAAGTTGTATCCGACAAAAATACTGAGAATTCAACAATAAAAAGTTATTATAAAAGAATGAAGCGATTTCATAAATTCATTGAGGCTACAATAATTGGCATGTCACAAAACTCAACACTCATACAGAAAAACTCAAAACATTTTGTATTGTTGCAGCTCCACTTTAGATAGCTGCCAGGAGAATGCAACAGTAGATAATTAGGCAAGATGGCGACAGGTGGCAAGAAAGTGTATGTTGCGCTTGAAATGCATTCACATTAGTCTGCCGTAAATGCACAATGACACTTCAGAGCTAAATTATGCATACACATTAGTCTGCCGTAAATTTCATTCAGCAATGGTATGCACAGCACAAGTTTCGTATGCAGTTCACAGAGGTTGATGAACAGAGCAAGCAGAGAACTGAACATATCACAACTGACCATTTGGAAGATCTTAAGAAAACGACTGAAACTGAAACCTCACCACTTGCAATTGCTACAAGCAACTGACTTCCGACAACAAATCAGACACACTGAATTTTCAAACAGTTGCAACTGTTTATGGAAGAGGATGGGTTTTTCAAGTGATGAAGGAACATTTTTCGTGAATGGCACAGTGAACAGGTACAATGTGCAACTCTGGAAGACAAAGAAGCCCCACACTATCGTGCAATACTTTTGAGATTCACCAAAAGGTAATGTCTTCAGAGCAGTTTAAACTTTATGATTTTTTTTTCCTCTGCAAAAAAACCATTACAGTCCACAGGTGTCTGGACAAGCTGTAAAATTGGATCATGTGACAACTGGAGATCCGCACCGTGGACTTCAGTTACCAACTGCATGGTCTTCACATCACTTCCATCATGATGCTTATGAATTATTAAAAACAGGAAATCAAGAAACTGATGAACTGGTCATAGTGGGGTTGATGATCAGCAATTCGTGTCATTGCCTTAACATTATCCCAACCTAATCCCACGCAAATTTTTTGTGTGGTGTTATGTGAAAGATTCAGTGTTTACGCCTCCTGTACCAACAAACCTAACAGAACTGTGACCTCACATCAACAGTGCTTCTGAACAGACTGACAGGGACATGCTGCAAAGAATGTGGGACAAACTTGATTAAAGACTTGATATCTGCAGAATTAGTAGGGAGGCACATGTGGAGCACACATAATACACAAAAAAAGAAAAAAGTTTTCGAGTGTTTCTATGTGTGTGCGAAGCCCTGTTGACAGTATGTCAAATAATACAGCAACAGCAAATCTGTGGAATTGCTTCAATCTTTTACAGTAACCTTATATTTGTGTATGACTTCCCCACTGAAAACTGAAGGAAAAGCAATAACTTGCAAACCACTTTTGACAATTGACTGCATGCAGACTGTTTTCCATTTCAATTTCTTTTTGAAGCTGTACATGCCAACCTTTATTAATGACACATAAATTGCATTCATCAAAGGAATACTTTAAGATTATATTTAGCAAATGAAATATAGTCTGGAGCTTGTATGACAGAGGACCTTGATTTGTATGATGCAGGCCCTTGATTTGTTTCCTGGGGAAATAACCAGATTTTACATTTGTTGTGATTTTTCTAAATTATCCAGTGCAAATGCCCCAAGAGCTCCCTACTTTCAGCCACAGACAAAGCCTTTACACATCTTTTCTTCATCCTTGTGCGATAACTAAAATATTTCATACCACCATTTTATGATACTTATATGTTAATGCCGTACAGTAGCCATTTTGTGGCTACTGTATGGCAGTTTGTTTTGAACATACAACTGTCTATTCAAAAGTTGTTCTAATGTGGACACAATTAACATGGCAGTTTTAAGGACTAGTTGTTCTGAACTGCGGTTACGTTAAATGTTGGTAACGTCTGGACCTGAACTACCTCGTTTATGACACCGTCAACCTTAGCAGGTAATTGCGCAGTACCTGTTACAGATGCTCCGTGTTCTGTGTTGCATGTTGCTTGTTGTTTTCTTTTCTTATTTCAAAATGGGTGAACAGACTAAATCTAGTCCACCACGGAGTTTGATTACGACCCTTACAACACCGGAAGGAATCTGCGATCCCTGTGGCCCTGTGTTGGTTATGCTTTTGTGGAAATGTAGAACACAGGTGTAAGCTCTGCCCTGCATGAGGGAGATGAAACTTGTTTCCTCTCCCTCAGGAGTCATAATTCGAGCTTGTTTGTGCTCGTGGCTGACTGCTCTTAAATAGAGCCAAAAGAAGAAAACAAGCAAACACAATTTTGGAAGAAAAGTTGCTGAAGTTTTTGCAAAAGGAAACATTCCAAGCAAAAAGCTCTCCAATCACCAGAAACTTATTTCAAAGCATTAAGGCTTTATTTTCAGGGAAAAAGAGTGACAACATTTTGAATTTACATCTCTAATCAATTTTTAAAAAATGCCAAAAATAGATGCTACATTTTCAAGTTTCTGCCTATGATTATGATCATGACTATTTTTCAGAAACAAAGACCACAAGTGTAGGCTGGCTGCCCTGCACGGGAGGCACTGGTTTGTTCCCTGCACCATGCCTATTCCCTCGGACAGTCTAAGTTCTATTTCATTTACACTTACAGCCAAATGCCACATTATACTGTTCACACTCTGCACTACAGGCACCATAAAACAAATCTAGTCAAGGTATTTCGACCATGCCAAGAGTTTACCCTTACCATGGGAGAGGAGTTGTTTTAGAATCTAATTGCAGCTTTGTCAAGTATGGGTCACATGGCTATAAATGTGTGTCCATTAGCAAGTAACATCTGCGAGTGCTTGTTGTGGTTTCTACATTAGAACAAAAACTTGCACAAGTTTATTCCAACAATTAGCTTTGGTAAATTAATTTCAGAAACTTGCTGCAAGTACTCGCAGATGTGTTTCTGTAGACTTGTGTCGTAAGATAGGCAAGTGGAAGTTTACAGTCTCTTTGTTAAAAATAGGCAGATGCCACCATTGTTACATTATTATTATTATTATTATTATTGGTACTGTTGTCGAAGAACAATAGTTACAAAAAAATTAACATAAAAATAAGTGCTTGGGTGAAGAAATGGATACATATTTAAGTTATCACAAAATATTACCAAATGAAAGACTTTCTGACAATACCATATGCTTGTTTTGAACATCTCTTTTCTGGTGTACAATCAAATATTCATAGACAGAATACAAAAATGCAGCAATCTGTATAACCAAGAGATGACCTTTTAATTACTCTTGAACTTTTGCAGAAAGTATTTATTACTTTTACGACAAGTGTAATTAATTTATGTTTCTGCTATATTAAAAAAAAAGTCAGCTTAAATTTAAAGACATCTGTACTGTCATTCTATTTTTCCTTCTGGTGAAACAAAAACTCAGTAAATTCATTTTGTACTTCCTTGTTTGCAGTGGCCAACTATATTTGTCTGAGGATTCCAATGGTGCATTTGTTTTGCCCCTCTGTCTTTGTCCCATTCTCCTTTTGGTCTTGTACATTTTTGTACTGGTACTGAACACACAATACTTCTGCAATTTTCAGAAAACCTTCCAACAATGGCAAGATTGTCAAATACTCGCAGCAAGACGGAAGAAACGGTTTTCCCTAGCTTGCAATAGCTACTTCTGTAAGTTGACAAAACTTGTGGAAGTCAACATGCTGGGGATGTATCCACACGAAAGAACTTGCAGAAATAGCTTCTGCAAGCGACTTGCAGAAATTTGTTAGTGGGCATGCACCTTACAAATGCCCATGAAAAGGCTCTGTAATATGCTAATATGCTGTGATTCAAAATCAATATTCTGCATCTTTTGTAATTATTGAATTGGGTGGGGAAGGAAAATATGTCGAGATACACTTCAAGTCAGAGAAGATTTAGGTTCACCAGCGTAAAAATGCAGCTGCTTCTCAACAGAATGAATCATTTTTTGAAAGATTAATTAGAACCAAAGGAAGAAAACAACCAAACACACTTTCAGAAAAAAGGTTTTTGCAAAAGTATACGTATCAGTCAAAAAGCTCTCATTTTGTAGAATAAAAACTATTTTTTTCTACATAAATTATGTATCCCCATCAATGTCAAAGCACTAAGACTTTGTCTTCAGGCACAAAGTGTGACAGTCTTTTAATTTGCATGTTAAATCTTTTAATAATAATAATAATAAAGAGGCTAATTTCATTGGAAACAGCTGCTAATTTTGCCAAAAACAGGTACACCATTTTCAGGTCCATAATTAACTGGAACACTTATAATTTTAGAAAGGATAATTGGCTGGAGTTATCAACTATCTTTGTGCATAATGCTTCCCACACTACATACTGCGTCAAGGCAATAAAAAACTGCAACATACATGAAATGCTATCGCAGCAGCATCCATAGGAAAACTTTTATTTTGATGTAATATAGTTACTTGTATCTCACTATAGGAATTTATGTAATGTTTATATATGATAACTGTTATAGAAAAATGTAGTAGGCAGTTTCTTCTTAGGTCTGGCTATGAATAGACTTACCCATGGCTGCTCTTTCTCCATTGAGAAGTTGTAACCATGCGACATCACAGTCATCCAAATCATACGAACATGCTTTCTCTGCTTTTGTTGGAGTGTTAGACAAGTAATATTCATCACTTGATAGGAATTCATCCTTTGTGATACGGATGTATTTCTTTGGACTGGAAAGAAACACAATTATATTAAGGAGAAAACCAATGCTTGAATGTGACACATACACTAACATTTCTACATGCTTTACAATGATGAATGTAATACTATATGAAAGCATGGTACATTTGTTTCTTGACTGGGTGGTTAAGAAATAGGTTAAAGTCATATTGTATTGCTGGCTGGAACATCCAAGTTGTACGTATAGCCATTAAGGTATAGAAATAAAATACAATCCCAGCCATTCATTACTAAAATTACCATCAAATGGGATGAAGTTGTCCACTAAAGTGGAGTTGGCCATTAAGTTCAAAACATATTATGCTACATAACTATGTACTGGTGATGGAAATTCTGTTATTTGTTATATTTACTACTTGAAAGTTCATAATTCGTGGCAATGGCTAAATGTACAGTATTCCAAACCTCTATCTGAACACTAACCATTTTCAGACGGACTGACGATTTTTTAACTTTTTTAATGAGCTAAAACTCTTACTCGCATGACTGGCATAAAAAAACTCATGTGTCAAGGTCTTATATATGTAACGTACTGACCCTCCGCAATGACAACTAGAACAATAACAAAAGTTAACCTATACCACTTATTCATTTACAGACACATAAATAAAACTTTGTAAATTCTTATTGGAATACTTATATAGCTGACTGTCCTTTCTCATGTGGTTCTTTTATGAACAGACATTTGTTAATGCAGCAATAATGTGACGTAGTGAATGCAGCAACAATGTGACACAGTTGATGCAGTAACAACCATCTATAACAAAGTGGTGAAATGACAAAGTCTTCGTTGTAAGTGTCTGAACGATAACTTATGAATTTGTCACATACATCGCAGTTCTGTTTGTTGCATCATACATGTGAGATCATAACAGTTGTCAGTGTGAAAATACTGCTTGTGCACAAATATAATCAGGGTGAATTGAAGAAATATAGCCTGGATGTTTTTGAGCTATGTATTACATAAATTTTAAGTGGAAAAACAGCATTAACAAGGCTACCCGAGTGTACAAAATTACCAAAGGAACCGTGATAAACAGGATTCATGGGCGTCATGGTAAAACGCAAGTTGGTCAGCCAGTTTTTAGTGCTACGGAAGGAGAGTGTATGTCTTTTAAGAATTTCATCAAGCAAAATTATGACTACATTTCTTTACCCTTAAACTTTCTTTGTGTGTTACTTTGAAATTAATATGAAAATTCAATTATTATGCTAGATTTATTTTTCCACTGCTGATAAAGTTAAGGAACTGAAATTACCCTTAGAGTCATAAACAATCACAATTATCACATAACGGATAATCGATAAACTTCAGCCCCAGGTTGAGTGAAGCTGAGCAATGCAGGAGTCTGAGGCTTTTTTTAACACTCTGTTAGAACAAATGATAACAGAACAAAAATTTGATTACTACAGTTAATGCCCATGATCTGTAAAGTCCAAAGTCGGTTGACTTCACCACATTTGACTATATATGGGATTGCATTATTTCAATAAAATAGCAACATAAGTAGCAATTTATCTTCTCCAGGCTTTCATTATTTTTTCCTCCATAGAAGTGTCAACTCATCAGTGGTGAGTTTTGAGTAACACTTACGCTTCTCCAGTTATCATGTTAAAATTAGCTTATTTCAGAAATATACAACAGAGTGTAAACATATTCACGCCACTAACATGTTAATGAAGTTGCAATTGTGACAGAATGATGAAACAGTGTGTTATTGAACACCCATCTGGTTTCAAGAAAGATCAATAGCATATGTTCACTTATGTTGTTGCAAACTCACACCAATTCTCAATCCACTAGCCATCAATGGCCCTTAAAATAAATACAATACCCCACTGAAAAAATCATGGCAAATAATAAAGTTTTTCGTATTAACCATACTGCAACATGTGGCCTAACACGTACCATACCTAAAATCGCAGGCTACAAATGACACTATATGAAGCGAATGAATCAAATTTTTGGTACTAAATAATTTATCTCAAATCTTTTAACAAAGGTTGCAGAGCAGCTGGCATGTGTGTGCTTCCAATCTCCTAGTATAATGAGGAGGACACCAGCTGTGCAAGAATGGGCAGAGAATGTTACGTTCATTCTGTCAAGCCAGTTGGTGCCAGTCCACTGCATTTGATGCTGTTACTGTGTGCTGCCCCATCAGATAACACGTGGATACTTTCTGCACTGCTTCAAGCTACCTCACACTGGCCCCTAGTTTGTGAGTAACACGCTTATTTTGCATGTACCCTAGGTGGGCCATCAGCATTAACATTGCCAACTTACATATGGAAGATTGCGAACGGTTGCTTCATAGAAGATTGCAAATATATTTAGAATTTAATCCTTGACAATGTAACACAGTTGATGACTAAGAACTTTAAATCATAACAATTCACCCCCCCCCCTTGCCACTAGTTTAATAGTCCAACCCAGCAGGATTCCAATGATGACCTATGATTTAAGAGCTAACACACAAGCCTGAATTAGTGATCCTGTTATAGAGGAAGACTGGCTGGATGTCAAAATACATATGCATGAGAGAGAAAACAAAGATGATGTGACTTACCAAACGAAAGCATTGGCAGGTTGAGAGACACACAAACAAACACAAATATACACACAAAATTCAAGCTTTCGCAACCAACGGTTGCTTCATCAGGAAAGAGGGAAGGAGAGGGAAAGACAAAAGGATGTGGGTTTTAAGGGAGAGGGTAAGGAGTCATTCCAATCCCGGGAGCGGAAAGACTTATCTTGGTGGAAAAAAAGGACAGGTATACACTCACTCACACACACATATCCATCCGCACATACACAGACACAAGCAGACATTTGTGGATCTGCTGGAAGTATCACTTTGCCATGAAAAAAAATGATCCTAATCCTACCCCTAATGATCCAACTCCCCAAGACACTATCCAAATTGAACCCTGCCTGGAACAGTTCCGTCCTCCGTCACAGCGGGACCCACCTCCTCTTCCTCAAAATCACCCTCTCCAAACCTTCCAGGAATTTCTGACTTCCAGCCTTGCCTCTCAATCATTCTTAAAAAACCTTAATCCTACTCCCAACATCACCACTGCTGAAGCCCAGGCTATCCGTGATCTGAAGGCTGACCGGTCCATCATCATTCTTCCGGCGGACAAGGGTTCCATGACCGTGGTACTTGATCGTCGGGAGTATGTGGCTGAGGGACTGCGTCAGCTTTCAGACAACACCACATACAAAGTTTGCCAAGGTAATCCCATTCCTGATGTCCAGGCGGAGCTTCAAGGAATCCTCAGAACCTTAGGCCCCCTACAAAACCTTTCACCTGACTCCATCAACCTCCTGACCCCACCGACACCCCGCACCCCTACCTTCTACCTTCTTCCTAAAATTCACAAACCCAATCATCCTGGCCGCCCCATTGTAGCTGGTTACCAAGCCCCCACAGAACGTATCTCTGCCTACGTAGATCAACACCTTCAACCCATTACGTGCAGTCTCCCATCCTTCATCAAAGACACCAACCACTTTCTCGAACGCCTGGAATCCTTACCCAATCCGTTACCCCCAGAAACCATCCTTGTAACCATTGATGCCACTTCCTTATACACAAATATCCCGCACGTCCAGGGCCTCGCTGCGATGGAGCACTTCCTTTCACGCCGATCACCTGCCACCCTACCTAAAACCTCTTTCCTCATTACCTTAGCCAGCTTCATCCTGACCCACAACTTCTTCACTTTTGAAGGCCAGACATACCAACAATTAAAGGGAACAGCCATGGGTACCAGGATGGCCCCTTTGTACGCCAACCTATTCATGGGTCGCTTAGAGGAAGCCTTCTTGGTTACCCAGGCCTGCCAACCCAAAGTTTGGTACAGATTTATTGATGACATCTTCATGATCTGGACTCACAGTGAAGAAGAACTCCAGAATTAACTCTCCAACCTCAACTCCTTTGGTTCCATCAGATTCACCCGGTCCTACTCCAAATCCCATGCCACTTTCCTTGATGTTGACCTCCACCTGTCCAATGGCCAGCTTCACATGTCCGTCCACATCAAACCCACCAACAAGCAGCAGTACCTCCATTAAGACAGCTGCCACCCATTCCACATCAAACGGTCCCTTCCCTACAGCCTAGGTCTTCGTGGCAAACGAATCTGCTCCAGTCCGGAATCCCTGAAGCATTACACCAACAACCTGACAACAGCTTTCGCATCCTGCAACTACCCTCCCGACCTGGTACAGAAGCAAATAAGCAGAGCCACTTCCTCATCCTCTCAAACCCAGAACCTCCCACAGAAGAACCACAAGAGTGCCCCACTTGTGACAGGATACTTTCCGGGACTGGATCAGATTCTGAATGTGGCTCTCCAGCAGGGATACGACTTCCTCAAATCCTGCCCAGAAATGAGATCCATCCTTCATGAAATCCTCCCCACTCCACCAAGAGTGTCTATCCGCCGTCCACCTAACCTTCGTAACCTCTTAGTTCATCCCTATGAAATCCCCAAACCACCTTCCCTACCCTCTGGCTCCTACCCTTGTAACCGCCCCCGGTGTAAAACCTGTCCCATGCACCCTCCCACCACCACCTACTCCAGTCCTGTAACCCGGAAGGTGTACACGATCAAAGGCAGAGCCACGTGTGAAAGCACCCATGTGAACTACGAACTGACCTGCCTACACTGTGACGCATTCTATGTGGGAATGACCAGCAACAAACTGTCCATTCGCATGAATGGATACAGGCAGACAGTGTTTGTTGGTAATGAGGATCACCCTGTGGCTAAACATGCCTTGGTGCACAGCCAGCACATCTTGGCACAGTGTTACACCGTCCGGGTTATCTGGATACTTCCCACTAACACCAACCTATCCGAACTCCGGAGATGGGAACTTGCTCTTCAATATATCCTCTCTTCCCGTTATCCACCAGGCCTCAATCTCCGCTAATTTCAAGTTGCCGCCACTCATACCTCACCTGTCATTCAACAACATCTTTGCCTCTGCACTTCTGCCTCGACTGACATCTCTGCCCAAACTCTTTGTCTTTAAATATGTCTGCTTGTGTCTGTATATGTGTGGATGGATATGTGTGTGTGTGCGAGTGTATACCCGCCCTTTTTTCCCCCTAAGGTAAGTCTTTCCACTCCCGGGATTGGAATGACTCCTTACCCTCTCCCTTAAAACCCACATCCTTTCATCTTTCCCTCTCCTTCCCTCTTTCCTGATGAGGCAACAGTTTGTTGCGAAAGCTTGAATTTTGTGTGTATGTTTGTGTTTGTTTGTGTGTCTGTCGACCTGCCAGCACTTTCATTTGGTAAGTCACATCATCTTTGTTTTTAGATATATATTTCCTACGTGGAATGTTGTAAAATATTGTCAAATACTGTCCTTATCAACCAAGATCCTCCTGCTGTTTTCTCTGTGCTGCTCATGACATGTTGTGATCTAGGACACTTATTTCCATTTACTTGGCAATACAACTTCTACTGTAACTTATTCCTCTGATACCCTCGTAAAGGAATTAAATGGAGGAAAATTATGCAACAATTTGCCAACATTAATGCCTTACATAATTAAGAGGTGAATTCTTACTATTACTCATATGTACCATAAATGAAAATGAATGGTTAAACGTGGGCACAGAAACATCCATACAATTTTTAATTCAATTTGGTCCACTGGCTGCACAACCCAGTGTGGACAACAGCTTTAAGCTACTTTGGCAGGGCAGATGTACCTGCTTATTTTAAACAAGTCTGATTTACGATTTTATGTAAAGTGATTCCAAGAAATAAACCAAAATATATTTCTTGTAAAAGAATCTCAAACAAGACAGTAATCTTATTACATAGTTACAGAAGAAAAATGAAATGTAAGTTAAAGTTGCTCAAAGAACGCTTTAGTTTTGGGGAAATAACACACACAGTTGTGTTAATAAAACTGATGAATTTTTAAAAGAGTAAACCACCATCTGGCTGTGTATTACTATATTTATCTTCTGTACAATCTAGATTTCAGCTTATCAAGTTCAATGCTAAATGTTGTTAGACCATTGTTATCTCATGTTCGTAGAGGCAGTCCAAAGCACTTACACAAAAACAAAATTTCAAAGCACCTGACAGGATTTGAGCCCACATCCTTTTGCATGTAAGGACCACACAATTGCAACTTTTAGGATTGTACTTCATAATGACGTAAGATGCAAAATATAGATAGTACAGATGATAAATATAGTAATACATGGTAAAATGGCAGTTTACTCTTTTAAAAAATAGTGCATGACCAGGCTCAACATCATAGAAAATTGAGGAAGTTAATACATAGAGTAGTGGGCAGGTACGTACGACAGCACGAGTGTGAACGTATATTGAAAGGTTGAAGTGGAGGCGAAGGGGGGACAGGGTATGGGAAAAGAGATGGAACTGAATGAGAGACAGGGACTATAAGCAGAGTCATGAATGGTGGTGGACCGCGCAGATCGAGACATGTATCGACATTGAAGTGTTGTTCCAAGCAACATTTGTGTTTGAAGAAAGCATGCATCCTGCAAATTATGTCTCTAGCTGGCTTGTGTAGAATTTTCTGCTTACC
This sequence comes from Schistocerca serialis cubense, assembly GCF_023864345.2. Classification (NCBI taxonomy): domain Eukaryota; kingdom Metazoa; phylum Arthropoda; class Insecta; order Orthoptera; family Acrididae; genus Schistocerca; species Schistocerca serialis. Next base: position 429,600,171 of record NC_064642.1, read on the forward strand.
ACCATCAGCAATGACAACTCCCAACAAATGGAATTAAATTTCACTAAATAACTTGCATTGCTCATCTTTAATGCTTGCACTGGCTACAGCATTCAAAGTAGTGTTTAGAAAGCTACTGAAATGCTTGGCTATTGGATAATACATGACGTAGGTGCGCAGAACAAACCTAAACGCGACCGCCGTTATTCCTGACCCCAACTACAGTGGAGATTGAACCCAAAAGGACTACGAGATCAAAAGGAAGAGTTGTAAGAAAATTTCCATCTAGTAACTCAGAGAACCTGTAGAGTGGAGAGTTTGCTCTAATCCAAATTGCACAGATTGTGAAGTAACCACTGAATAAGAGTATGTTGTAGTCGTATTCGACATCTTCTGCCACTGGTGGTCAATTCTGCTTTTGGCCAAGTGCCCATTCATTCTGGTGGGCTCCTAATGGAGGCCACACCCACATAAAAAGCTGTGCAAATGTTAAATAGAATTGGTATATGACAGAACTGCTTTCACAGGTCAGCCAACCTATGACAGGATAGGATATTCCTGTGATAAGACTGGAATAAGATGTGTGAGTTGAGAGCATTTCACAGGTCTGCCACCTGGTTCTTCCAAAGAGATGTGATGAATATGTGGGGAGGGGGATGTGGCTTAAGGCTGGATCAAGATAGCTACATCTACATACATACTCCACATGGTGCGTGGCGAAGGTACCTCGTACCACTACTAGTCATTTCCTTTCCAGTTCCAAATGTCATAAAAATAATTGTCTATATGCCTTCATACTAGCCTTAATTTATCATATATTATTTTTGTTGTTTTTACATAAAATGTACATTGGTGGCAGTAGAATCATTCCACAGTCAGCCTCAAATCCTGGTTGACTAAATTTTCTCAATAGTGCCTTGAGAAAAGAACATCGCCTACCCTCCAGGGATTCCCATTTGAATTCAGAAAGTGCCTCTGTAATACTTGTGTGCTGATCAAACCTATTGCTAACAAATTTAGCTGCAAACCTTTGAATTGGTTCAGTGTCTTCCTTTAGCCTGACATGGTGTGGATCCAACACACTTGAGCAGTACTCAAGAATGGGTCGCAGTAGTGTTCTCTGTGCTGTCTCTTTTATAGATAAGCTATGTTTTCCTATAATTCTACCAGTAAACCAAACTTGACCACTTGCCTTGATCGATTCACTTCATACTACTCTGCAACTGACTGTGTCAAGCAGCTGTATTCGAACATTATGGGACTGTCTTCCATACTCATCTGTGTTAATTTATACTTCACAGGTTTTTATGGGAGAAAAGGGCAAGCTGAATTTTGCGTGACCGATACTTTCTACACTCCTGGAAATTGAAATAAGAACACCGTGAATTCATTGTCCCAGGAAGGGGAAACTTTATTGACACATTCCTGGGGTCAGATACATCACATGATCACACTGACAGAACCACAGGCACATAGACACAGGCAACAGAGCATGCACAATGTCGGCACTAGTACAGTGTATATCCACCTTTCGCAGCAATGCAGGCTGCTATTCTCCCATGGAGACGATCGTAGAGATGCTGGATGTAGTCCTGTGGAACGGCTTGCCATGCCATTTCCACCTGGCGCCTCAGTTGGACCAGCGTTCGTGCTGGACGTGCAGACCGCGTGAGACGACGCTTCATCCAGTCCCAAACATGCTCAATGGGGGACAGATCCGGAGATCTTGCTGGCCAGGGTAGTTGACTTACACCTTCTAGGGCACGTTGGGTGGCACGGGATACATGCGGACGTGCATTGTCCTGTTGGAACAGCAAGTTCCCTTGCCGGTCTAGGAATGGTAGAACGATGGGTTCGATGACGGTTTAGATGTACCGTGCACTATTCAGTGTCCCCTCGACGATCACCAGTGGTGTACGGCCAGTGTAGGAGATCGCTCCCCACACCATGATGCCGGGTGTTGGCCCTGTGTGCCTCGGTCATATGCAGTCCTGATTGTGGCGCTCACCTGCACGGCGCCAAACACACATACAACCATCATTGGCACCAAGGCAGAAGCGACTCTCATTGCTGAAGACGACACGTCTCCATTCGTCCCTCCATTTACGCCTGTCGCGACACCACTGGAGGCGGGCTGCACGATGTTGGGGCGTGAGCGGAAGACGGCCTAACGGTGTGCGGGACCGTAGCCCAGCTTCATGGAGACGGTTGCGAATGGTCCTCGCCGATACCCCAGGAGCAACAGTGTCCCTAATTTGCTGGGAAGTGGCGGTGCGGTCCCCTACGGCACTGCGTAGGATCCTACGGTTTTGGCGTGCATCCGTGCGTCGCTGCGGTCCGGTCCCAGGTCGACGGGCACGTGCACCTTCCGCCGACCACTGGCGACAACATCGATGTACTGTGGAGACCTCACGCCCCACGTGTTGAGCAATTCGGCGGTACGTCCACCCGGCCTCCCGCATGCCCACTATACGCCCTCGCTCAAAGTCCGTCAACTGCACATACGGTTCACGTCCACGCTGTCGCGGCATGCTACCAGTGTTAAAGACTGCGATGGAGCTCCGTATGCCACGGCAATCTGGCTGACACTGACGGCGGCGGTGCACCAATGCTACGCAGCTAGCGCCATTCGACGGCCAACACCGCGGTTCCTGGTGTGTCCGCTGTGCCGTGCGTGTGATCATTGCTTGTACAGCCCTCTCGCAGTGTCCGGAGCAAGTATGGTGGGTCTGACACACCGGTGTCAATGTGTTCTTTTTTCCATTTCCAGGAGTGTATTTCGTAGACTGGGTGATCAGTTGACGATCACCCCGGGAGAAGTGTGAAAGACTGTGGTAGGAAGTTCATTATTTCCAGGCACAATGATAAGAAGTCAAGAGTCCTGGTGCAGAAGAACATTGTTAAGTTGTGCCAATCAAGGGAACATAAAGTAACGTGTGTGTGTGTGTGTGTGTGTGTGTGTGTGTGTGTGTGTGTGCGTGTGTGTGTGTGAGGTGCTTCTCTGTAGCTAGTTCATGAAGGTGGTTAAAGAAGCATTAATGTGTGTGTATTAAGGAGAACATCTGAATGCGGACCAAATTCAGATCCTAGTGCTTGTCTGTGGAGGTCTTACAAGAGGAGAACTAAACAAAGTGGATAGGGGAGGAGGCGTTGAGGTATGTGGATCGACTATATTAGGCCTGAGTCCAGATCATAAAGATATCACTGAATCTGAACCAGTTTAGGATCAAGGGTAGCTACAATGATTTCCTCTACATGGCTTATTAATAGGTTGGAAAATGAAGGTGCTATGTAGGTGCCCACAGTCATGCAGTGGATTAGTTTGTATTTATATATCTCCTCTCCTCCCATACACAATCCAAAAGTGTTTATGGATAAAGATATAGCTGGCAAGACATTGGGATAGGTATATTTCGCTAGTGACAAAAACAATGGTATGGGGGATGTTGGTTTACAGGCAGGTGGCCCAACAGTGACAAGTAGGGATCCTGGTGCTAATGTGGCAATGTTAAGAGGTGGGACTGCTTTGTGGCCTTGATATGGAAAGCTAGATAGTAGGCAATGAGTTGGAGCTGTTGGTCAACAAGAGCTAAGGTTCTTTCCATTGGAGAACAGCAAACATCTACAACAGGGTATCCAGATCGATTACATTTATGGATTTTGCGAAGCATTAGATCATGGTCAGCCACAGTGTGTCAAATCGCAAGTGTGCCAGACACGCAGACTGCATGGACACCGAGGTTCGTCCTGTCTCGGCTTTGCTCAGCCATTCTTGTAAGTACCCAGCAAAGTGCAAAATTTCATTTGTTATTGTGGTGTGGCATTTTTCAGTGAGCACAACTCTCATCCGTTTGGCTGGGACATGGTGTCAGTGTTCTTCCTTCATTATTTGTCTGTGGTGTGAAGTGCGGTCAAATGTCCAGTGGCTGTTTGCGCAAACGGAGACACTCTAGTGATCTACTTTCACACGCCTTTAAAACTGAATATGAATAATGAAAGAGAGGGATGAAAATTCTCAACATCTATCACGCAGTCACATAATTGATGTTTACTGCAAGTTTGCTATGAAATAACATTACAATAATATGCAGCAAAAATTAAAAGATTTAGTTAACCAGGAAAGAGCAAAAAATTGTGATTGACAAATGGGATTAATTGTTCCCTACATCAAGAAGCACTTTGTGCTGAACTTGCAGGCATGGAGTCCATGGAAAAAGGAGTGCAGGAACAAAAATCAGAACATATGAAATGGATTGCCGACCTCGCACTTTTTGTGGAGTTAACTGAATGCTGTAGACAGTAAGACATTGCAAAGTGAGAAATAACTGATTTATGGTTTGATGGGGAAGCATATAAAAAGAAAATCACATTGTAGAAGGGACAGTCTAGTTGCCCCAAGCTCACTAGTAATAAAGAAAATGTGAGATACGAAGAATTCATTGTGGCCTTGAAAGAATTACAAGGATAGTTTTCTAAACATTTTGAGGACACTGCCAATTTTACATGTTTTTGAGCTGCATTTGAGGCCATTGGCCATATCACTAGGAAGTGTCACCATGTATGCGAAAATGTAACTGATTGATCTCCAACGTAACTTCTATTTTAATGACAAATCCATTTATGTTAAAACTATTCTGGACGTCTACGCCGTTTTCCTCAGGTAAAGTTTCCATGACTCCATAATGAGGTTACCAAAGTGTTACAATACTTCATTCAACACATGTGTGAAAGACCCTTTTTTTAATTATGAAACTAAATAAGACATGATTACATGGCAATCTAAGTGTGAAAATCTGTGAAACTGTCTGTATCTGACCGCATGCCGACAGTGTGTACCATATAAATATTATATTATGTCTTCAGTGCACCAAAAGTAACTAAAAACACTGAAATTTTTTTTGTTTGTGATCCATGTTGTTGAGGAATGTAAAATATAAAATCGTGCTGTATGCAGTACAAGTGCATTGCCATTTATATACTGAATGTTTGCAGTTTTCCTGCTTCACCTCTAAGCTAAGACTGTGTCGTGGCAGCGGGACCAATGTGCAGCCAGGCTGAACGCTACAGCACTCTTGCCAGGGCATAGTTCGCAAGCTGAATTCTTGGCTATACTGCGTTAAAGGGTCTGTGTGTGTGAGGGGAGTGGGGGTTTAGAAGGAGATGTAGTTGGGGTGAAGACGGAGATACACTTGAGGATAAGGGTCTGGGATAAAGGTCACTCCAAACAAATCGTCCAAAAGTTTTCAAATTTACTGCAACTTATCATTGCAGCATGGTCACTGTGAAGCAAACAAGCCCTGTACAGTGTAAAAATATGCTCATTTCAGAGAGGGAGTGGAAGAGGGGGTGGGGAGTGACAGGAAGCGGCAGTGAGTTTCATATGTCTTTGTGTTCATTTGTTTATTTATTTATGCCAAGTTCACAAACAATACTGTAATGAAAATGTAAATTACTGTAACGAATATCTAACTTCTCATTTCTGAAATAAATAAACAAAACAAATCCACCCAAAATGAATACAACGTACGCTCAGGAAAAGAATCTTATGAAATCCATATCTAAGAGATATAGCAATTCAAATGGAACTACTATATGTTTCACAGTTCACAAGCATCACTACTGATCATTTTATATCTACAAGACAACAAACAAACAATCAGTATGAACTAATTATCTTTCTTCAATTGCATTCACTGTCATATAGTATTATGGTGCAAGTGAGTTGGATGAAGAGTACCTATCTAGTTCCAATGGTGGCATTTAGATTCTCCTATAGTGTCCACGTAAAGAATTTTATTCAGGACACGCTAGTTGTTTTTTGTGAGGATGGAGAGGCTGCCATAATTGATTACTTGTTATTGGATTAATCTCCAATTTCCAGGAGATGTGACTGGAAGAAGTGAATGTGAATAGATAATGAAAGTTACAGTGCTGATGCTGATTAATTACATGGCAGCTCAGTTTATTTCTTGAACTTTTTCAAACATAGCACAAATTGTATTCAACAACTCATCTAATTCTCCACATTAGGAAGAGTTTTAATCCTCTAAAAGAACAAAACTCTGATTTCAGCTATAACACTATCTTTTGAAGTAGAAATATGATATCTGATTCAAAGTGGAGAAATTTGTCAAATATACTAATACAATATGAAATATCTCTGACAGAGATGTGTTCACAAGTAATGTTTGTTGAGAGAAGGCAGTTCCACTATCACGTCAAAGATATTTTCTTCCTGTTGATGGCGCAAACATTATAGTCCACCTCCAAAATATAATTCACATCAATTATCAGTCTGCCTATATAGCTGATCCTGATGTGGAACACAAGGGTTCGATTCCTGATACTACAAAGGATTTTTCTTTGGTGGGAGAACTAGAATTGCGTAAGCTCTACCTCAAGATGCCAATGAGCAACTACATAAGTGAGAAGTACCAATTCCAAGGTCTGGAAAGTCAACAATGGCAGGGAGAGTGGTCTGCTGAGCCCATCCTCCTCCATACCACGTCTGCATGACATGTCACTGCAGAGGATGCCATGGTAGCAGGGTGACATCAATTGAGCTTTAGGGTCCACTCTCGCAGGGCTGATGCACAGTTCATTCTGATAATCTCCTACTACATTTGTGGGCTTTAACTTTGAGCACTGCTTGTTGAAGAACATGATATTCATAAAACACTTTTTATACTGTTGAGTGACAGAAAAAAGAACGCCACCGATTAGTGGGAAACAACCCACCAAACACATTGATAAATGCACATTTAATGCTCTTTGCCACTGAATGTGCAATTTGGCTGTCTACTCCATAAGCTAATCAAAATATTTCACATTCTGTCATTCTTAATGTAAGAACCTCTGGAGCTATAACCACAGTTACACCTTACTTACAGCATGGGGCACTGACGAAGTCACTTTGACTTTCTATTGTAAATGTTACAAATTATTTTCTGGTTGCCACACCAATTATATAAAACAGAGGACAATAAATGCGATTAAGTGACAGGTTTCAGAGTGTGCAAAATATACACAGGTTAATATTAAGATTGCTTTTGCAACTGCCATCTATGTTACAATGATCACCAACACTTTGACACAGAACTTATTCATAATACTTTTTTTTACTGAACTGGTAACTATGCACTGTCACACGAACAGTTGCACTAAACACAAATTTGGTACTAAAGGTGTTGAGAAACAGCTGAAATCATTAAAACTGAATAAAGCTCCAGGGCCTGATGGAATCCCTGTGAGATTCTATACTGAATTTGCAGCTGAGTTAGTCCCCCTTCTAACTATAATCTATCATAGAGCTCTCAAACAAAAAGCTGTGTCCAGTTCTTGGGAAAAGGCATTGGTCACACCTGTCTACAAGAAGCGTAGTAGAAATTACCATTCAATATCCAAAAAACAACTGTCCAATATCTTTGACATTGATTTGTTGTAAAATCTTAGGACATACTCTGAGCTAAAACATAATGAGGCATCTTGAACAGAATGACCTCCTCAATGCCAACTAGCATGGATTTTGGAAAATATTGATCATGTGACATCCAACTCGCTCTTTTCTCACATGCCATTCTGAAAGCTATGGATCAAGGCGAACGGGTAGATGCTGTATTTCTTGATTTCTAAAAGTGTCTGGCTTAGTACCACACCTAACTTATTGTCAAAAGTATAATCATATGCGGTATCAAGTGAATTTTGTGACTCGATTGAGGAATTTTTGGTAGGGAGGACATAACATGCTGTTTGGATGGAGAGTCTTCATTAGATGCAGAAGTAACTTTGGGTGTGCCCCAGGGCATTCTGTTGGGACCTTTGCTGTCCACGTTGTATATTAACACTAGAATTGCTGACAACTGGATGTACCTAGAACCGCAGCTGAGTCACTAATGACACACATATCTCCCCCTTTTATTATCCTGCATCAAAGGGTTATTGTTACTAGTGATGAATCTATGCTTTGAAGTGCTGGAAACTTTGTTATGAAATCAACAAAAATAAAGTAGCTTTTCACAATTTATCATTTATTGTTTTAAAAAACTTACACACATTTACTGGGGGCCTTCACTGGCTACCACCACATAACGAGCGCAAATAATAGTGACATCTTGGGCTGTTGGGTGTTCTGCTGGATATCAGCATCGTATGTGCAAGTACGACGCTGATATCTGGCAGAATACCTGACAACCCAAGGGGTCATTAGATTGCTGGGAGAGCGTGAAGAATTACACAAATAATAGTCATTTGATGTACATTAATTTCATTGCACACAGCTTTTTCTTCCACATATGACAATTCACAAATGGTTTGTTTCCTTCACTGTTAGGCTTTACAAGGCAACCTGTTCACTTTCCTTGACGCTCAGGAATGACTTCGGATGTGATGGAGGTACTAGTCTTTCACGCAGCTGCTTACTTCACAGCAAGCTCCTCCTACAGCTGAAGTATGATGTCTCTGCGTTTCAACTTTTTCACCCTTAGAGCATTGTACAATACCTAGGCATTTATCCATACCATATCCAACTAGTTGTAAAATGCGTGAGGAGGCCAACGTCTCTATGGTGCTTTGACAGATGATTTGCGAGCCATTTGGTTGACCATACCGCTCCATATTTAGAGCAGTTATAAAATGTAACTGAATCTGGCTTCTTTTTCAAAGCATCTTCAATTTTAACATAAGGATGCATAGTGCTGAGAACCACGACATTTTTGTTGCTCTTCCACTGGTGAACTGTCAGTTTGGTATCACACTTCTTCAACAATACTGTGTCGTATAACACTTCTTTTGCCTTCTTAATACACATCAGAATTTCCCTACGAGATCAATTTATGGTGCCCATTAGACACGTAGCATTTGCTTTCAAGGTTTCAGAGAGCCAAGGAGGTGAACAAATTGTCACATGTGACATTTCTTCCTTTATTGAGACAAGGTTGCATCAATTTTTTCACAACAAACTCGCCAAGGTGCTCATCACTCGGTCTAGTGTCATCCTTTGCTAGATAGTGGACAGCATTCACAATATATTTGGAGTTTTTATCTAATGCCTTCCAATACTTTTGCCTGTATTTGTCAGGTCCTGAGGTCATGAACTCTGTGACTCTGCAACAGCACTTTGAAGGAAAAAGCTGTTCATCGATTGTTATATACAGCTTTCTAAGTAGCTATGCTGTGTGTTCGCAATGAACTCGTAACAGATATCTGATACTAAAGCAAAGGTGACTTCTTTAAGTTGTTCTGATCATGTGGATCTGACATCACATCTGAGATAACATATTATCTCTCTGAATCTCACAAGCCATTGTTCACTTCACAAAATTATTTCCCCACTTCATTGACCACAATGTGTTTAGTTCTAAGCTCTTTGCTCCTACAGCACCATGAACGTATAATATAGCTACACAAGCTTCCAGTTCTTCAATGTTTATAGTCTCAACATCTAAATCCAATACTTGACGTGCTTTGGTTTCAGTACATTTTACAATGTGTTTCAAAATTTTGTCTATTATCATCAGATGACAAGCACTGTAGCAGATCTCCTTCACATTTCAATTTGCATGTGGAGATGTCCTGCATGGTCTTTGAAAAATTTCTGTTGCCCATATCCGCCAGCTAAACTGACAAATACAACTCCCACTTTCCAGGCTGATCCATCTGGTGATACAATATCTCCACCTGAAGGGAACTGAAACAGTCCACAACCTTCATCATTTCGTTGCTCACAACACCCACTGCCACGAGCTAACGTAACCTTCTTGGCAGCTGTTCCTGTAATACTAGTAATTAGTATTACAACATGTAGTTGTTTTCAATAGATTATGGAATATTAGAACTAAAAACACACCATCATAAATGTAATGTAAGACTTGTAAAAACTCAAGAAAACAACAATGTATAAACATAAGTATTGCAAATGGAACCTGGGTCTACACAGCACATACATAAACAATAATTATTATAAAAACAAACACATAATCATGCATACTTTCCTCATCAATAACCAGCAGAACATCCTGAGGAGTAACATCATCTTCTCATAAAAAATCTGGAACTACGTCTTCCTCAGATGAAGACACCAGTGGCTAGCCCTCAGATTCACAATCCCAAATCTCATTTAGCACATTTATAATGTCCTTTTCTGTTCGCAGATGTTTGGCCATAATAAATTTGTATGCTGCATGCACTATTTACACAGTTAGAATGCACTACTAAAACCACGTTTCATGAAAAAAAGCACTGGCTGCGCAATAGTTGCGTACACGGTCAGAAATGTTTCAAACTGCTCTCCCTCTCCTTCTTTTCTGGAAAACTGCAATGTCATCAGGCAATGAAATAAAAGGGAGTTTTGTGATCATTGTTCAAACATAATCTAACAATAAGCGTGAAGCTACACAAAAAATTCGATTGTTATAGCAGATGCAGCAGAGGGGTCAGAACTAGAGTGCTGCAACGCTCAGTGTTTGACCGGTCACTGCTCGCCTGTTGACGGGGGGATCGAGCCGCTCGTGTCCGGCCCCATACCACTCAGCTCGGTCACGTACTCGCCCCATGTCTGTTGTCCGGATTCCGGACACGCGGATAACCGAGCATGACCGGTCACCGCTGACGTCTCACCTCGCCTCGACCCGGCTCGCTGCACTGTACTTTACTGTACAAATCCAACGCCTCTCTCTCTCTCTCTCAATACAAAAGTAACATTTCCAAGAACGGGTACGTGACACAGCTAAATTCATAAAGCACCTGGGAAGTAAAATGATATTTCAATACAATCGCGGATAGAAGACGAGTCTCATTTCCAAACAAAAGAGATATTTTTCCTTTCATTTATAGGAAACATTAAATAAGTGCTTTCCCTGTAATCTAGAAGACAACCATCTTCATAAAGAACGCATACAAAGAACATTAAACATTTACAGACGTAACTTGTCATACGTTTCAATTGTTTGCAACATAAACAAAATTATAGTTATTGTTGATCAGCAGGAAATCACTAACGCGTTCCGGATTTAATTGGCTGCGGCAATTTGTTAGTAACATGCCGGCTTTACTAAAGCACCTTTCACTAGGTGTGCTTGTTGCTGGGATACATAAAATACGTCTTGCAACTGCAGCCAAACCTGGCAGATCTGTTTCATGTCTGCTCCACCACTTTAAGATGTCATCATCATCTCCGGGGTGCATTAAAATGTACAGATCTACTTCATCTGCTGCGGATGATCTTTTGTTCCTCCATTCCTAGAAACGAGCTCTCTTTCTGGGTGGTGATGACACAGTACTTGAAGGATCTATGATAATAAACAAAAGAGACAAGTAATACAGAACTGATATGGAAACCATTGAAACATTCCCATAAGAGACCGATGACCTCGCTGTTTGGTCTCTCCCCCCAAACAACCCGACCCCTGTTCCCATAAAAACGAGATGTTTTAAGTTAATGAAATATTAGACGAGTCACAACATTCCCGCTTCTCTATAATACACTGTCCACTAACTATGCAAAAACGATTATGTTAATGATTGAATGTTGTACCTGCTTACGTAACACACATTTGTCGCACATTGTTAAGAATTTCCTGCTTTTCACTTATTTCAAGCATATTAAGATAACGGAAGGAAGGCCAAAGAAGCGATCTTTGTGAGTATTCTTGCAACTGTGTTTCTTTAAATGAGTGGTTCCCGACTGGAAAAAAAATAAAGTGGAGCAGTTTGTGCACGATACGTACCCAGTAGACGCAATGTTTTCGTCTACAACCAACAGAAATGTACTCCATACTTGGCTTTTTAGACCTTCCCGTTTCTTTTATGTGTAAACATTGGTTTCAATCTTACGTCTTACTACACTGACTTCCTCGCGCTGCATGGTTACAGAGACAGACACACCACAAATAAGAGGCCCGTACTGGCTGCAGTCTCTCACAGATAATAACACGTGTAATGTGTTTGAAGTTATGTGCTACGTATTCGGTCACGGCTTCTATGCTCGGTCACAAGAACTAGTGCGGGCAGCCTATCCAGTTAGGGTGCGCTCGCCCCACCTCGTATTTTGTGCTCGCTTACTCGGTCATGCAGGACTCTAGTCAGAATTGACATGTCTGCAGTTCTAGGTGAATCTTCGTATTTCTCTTTTAAGGTTTCCCCATATAACGTAAAATTATGTATAATCGCTAATTATCTTAGTTAATAAAACGTCACAAAATTCAGCACTCTAGGCAATAATGCAAAATAGTGACAAACGAAAGAACAAGAAAGTGGGTCACGAGTGACCCAGCCGCGGTTCTAGTCTCAATGACCTCGTAGACAAGATTAATAGTAAAATCAGGCTTTTTGCAGATGATGCAGTTATATATAATGACGTACTATCCAAAAGAAAATGCATATATATTCAGTCAGACCTTGATATGATTTCAACATGATGCACAGATTGGCAACTTGCTCTAAATGTTCAAATATGTAAAATATTGCACTTCACAAAATGAAAAAAACATAGTATTCTATGATCATAATATCAATGAGTCATTGTTGGGATCAGCGAACTCATACAAACATCTGTGTGTAACACTTTGTACTGATATAAAATGGAATAATCACATAGGTTCAGTTGTGGGTAAATCTGTTGGTAAACTTTGGTTTATTGGTAGAATACTGGGGAAGTGCAATCAATCTACGAAGGAGATTGCTTACAAATCACTCATATGAGAAGTTCTAGAATACTACATAAGAGTGTGAGATCTTTAGTAGATAGGGCTAACAGGAGATGTTGAACGTACACAGAGAGGGACAGCATGAATGGTCACAGGTTTGTTTACCCTGTGGGAGACTGTCACAGAGATACTGAAGGAACTGAACTGGAAGACTCTTGAAGACAGATGTAAACTATCCTGGGAAAGTCTACTAACAAAGTTTCAATAACTGGCTTTAAATTATTACTCTGGGTATATACTACAACCCCCTACATATCACTCACATAGGGTCACGAGGATAAGATTAGAATAATTATTGCATGCGCAGAAGCATTCACAGAATCATTCTTCCTGTGCTTCACATGTGAATGGAACATGAAGAAACTCTAATAACTAGTACAATGGGAGGTACCCTCTGCCATGCAGCTCATTGTGGATTGCAGAGGGTAAATGTAGAACAGCATGAAATCATAAATACCAATGACAACTCCACTGGGGCACTGTTAACAAGAGCACTGAAAAAGGGAAAAGGTGAAACTTTCAATTTATTAAGCTATTTGAATTATGCCTTAAGATTCTACAGAAATTATTTAAATTAATTTTCAGAGTTTAACAGGACCAGTATCAGTGTTTTTACCACTCGTTAACATGGAGAAAAGCACAAAGAAAGAATATGAAGGACATCAAAGTAGAATTACATAAATTGCCTCACCATAAAAGTGATGTTTTACTGCTAATAATTTTTTTGCAACTATAAAAATACTCTAAGCGCTGCTCCTATAAAGCTGCATTTTAGGGACAATAGGATTCAACAATCACAAAACCAAAGATGCTCATTGAAGGAGTCTTATGAAAAAACAATTAATGCTCAAAATATAAAGTTGTAATTTTTATTCCAATGGAAACTCACAGTTTAAAGTCATGATGTGATTTAACAACAGGAGCACAGCGGTTGATGGAGACTGTAGGTTCAGGTAGGGAGTCTGGATTCACAGGTACTTGTACACCTCTCTCCCATTCTTGCTTCCACTGATCTGTTATTACCCAGTACTCATCAGGAGATAATGGTTCCGAGTCAGGCAGCTTCATTGCACTGATCAAGTCTTTTCGGAACAACTGAAACATAAAAAAACATAATTAAGTTATTATTTAATGAAGAGCCTGAGTATTATCTAATTTACAAATTGATGACTTAACCAAAATTTTTATACAGTCACTGCATTCTGGACCACTTTCACAATTCAGTTCAAACTATTGTTGCCGCTTCCAGTAACATAGGACTAACAGAAATGATAGGATGACCGCTGTTTCGACCCGCAATGTATTCCAGTCATTTTCAGAAAGAGAGTTGAAAACAATGTTTTCCTGGGCAATTTCTTTTCAAAGCTATCATATCTGGTATTATTCTACTTTTAGACTTGTTTTTTCGGCTCAAGAACTTTGGATAAAAAAATAAAAAAATCTTGAAGGTCAAAGTTACCCACGACACACCATATCACACACATTAGTGAAAAAAATGTGACTTGTAGTTGGATAATTGAAGAGGAAGCTTGTTAGACCTCCTGGCGTAGTGTATTCTTGGAAAATGGAATAGTATACATACATATACAAGAGCTTCCTTGTCAAGAATCACAGCAGTCATTGGATACCATACAATTTATCTCAGAATAAAACACCCTGACTGCATTTGGTATTTTCTTAACACATGCGTGATTAAGAATACCTTTTTTTATAAAACTTCTGAGCGCGGGCCTAACTTGTTCAATACGGTAGTCAAAATTCTTTGACATCGTAATACAGGCCTATAGTCAGTTTTCTCATTATGTACCATAGGATCTCTTCAATTTTTCAGGCAAACTGTATTTAGCTTCTTTCTGCTGCAGGTGGCAGACACTAAATATCAGTTGGTTATGTATAGTGTATGAAAAAACAATTATTATGATAATGATAATAATAATAATAATAATAGGAATACCTGTAGATTGTCTAGCATTTGTAGAATGACAAAGCAAAGGGAGCTCCTAGATGGATGACAACAGGAGGAGGGAAAATACGCAGGTGGAGAGATTTAATACCTGGGAGAATGGATGGAAACTGAAAAGGAAGCAATGGGAGCATGAATAAACAAAATAAATTTAGCATACAAAAAAACCAACAACATTAAAATAAGAATAATACTTCTATCGATGCAAAATTGAGACATTACCAAACAGTGATCTGCCCTGAAGCCTTATACACAACAGAAACTCTTAATCTAGTAAGAATAGGGGTACTTAAAGAGTCTAGAACTGGTGGAATGAAAGATTCTCAGAAGAATATTGGGTCCTCAAAGAACAGAAGACGGTCAGTTTAGAAGATGAGTGAACCAAGAACTGTATACCAAGATAGAGAGAGTCTCAGACATTATCCGGAAAAGAAAGAGCATGTTCTACAGACACATCCTTAGAATGGACCAAGAGACACTGACACAGCAAATAATACAGTTTCCGGTGAACAACAGAACCGAAGTATAATGGATCCAAGAGCTACAAAGGGATCTAGAAGAAATGGGAATACAGGAACCAGAGATGCACAACAGGGTGATTTTTAAATAAAAAATTCACTCTTTCACAGTTTTGAGGACAGAACTAGTCCCACATCAAACTCATCATGGACAGAACTGCAGAGAAGGTTGCAAAGTATGAGAGTGAAAGAATACTGCACGAGGAAGAAAGACCAGAAGAAATTAAGCTGATATCAATTAACAAGGTCATGATGGTCAAATCGAAAAGAAGAAAAATGATGATAATTTTGTGTGGCTCACTGGGTCTGGTGCAAGTCTCTCAACTGGATGCCCTCCGGGTGACTTGAGCGTCCCTAACCTGCCCAGTTATCCAACTGGGGAAAGGGGACATACAATTTAATGTGGAATTCATACTACTTGTTTCCGGGAACTCCTCAAAATGCTGAGAGACAAAGAATGAAAAGACCGAAGCACGACCGGGATTTGATCCCACAACTTATGTGCTTTGCATGCACACACTTTATCTTTAGGCCAGTAACAAATAATAAGGAATGTATACACCAATAGGACCATTTATCAATTGCTGCTAACATGTAAGGGAATGAAGACACCTCAACAAGATACAGGAAAGAGAAGGGAGACAGTATACATGAGGAAACTGATAGCAATGACAAAATGAGAAGAGGAATAATAATAGAAGAAACAGAGGACAAGCTAAAACAGTAATAACTGAAAGACCAGATCAGCACAGCTTGAGCCACAGTAGATGAGAAGAGGACAGGATGCATCAGCAATGATCCAAAATGGCGATACATGGAGGAAGGGACTAAATAATAAAATACATACAGTCATAATTGTTTTGTTATTTTCCAGAAGTACACCAAAATGTACCAAAATTAACTCATATTCATGTTACAAAGCATGCCAGAATATTCTAATGCATGATGTTACAATCTCCACAGAAACTAGCATAAGTTACTTCCTGTGTACCTCTCTTTTCATTCGATTTGACAATTTTCAGAGTGATGGGGAAAACTCATATTAAAGATTATATAGGAGCACCTTTCAAAATGTCAGCGTTTCCAGATGATGTAACAGTTTCAAGTTAAGCCACAACTAGATGGTTACATGTGAAGCAGTGCGAAGCTATGGATCTTGCGATGATGGGATGGTACCTACACTAAAAATTCAACTTAAAAAACAAAGTATACACAAGGGAAGCCTAATGCATAAGCAAAAAGATCGTCTCCTGTTAGGGTGCTTGAACCTAGCCCATAGGGTCTTGCTGACTATGGTACTAAACAATTTGCTTCGGGTACAATCCCTTTAGTGAGTTGTGCCTTATCAGTGATATAACTGGAATAGGCAGTCACAGGCAAATGTGCAGGACACATTTTTCTTGGACATGAGCCCCAGAAAGGGGAATGTATGCAGGAATACCAAAGAGTTCTGAAGGGGCATTGGGAAGTTTAGTCAAAACGTATATGGGAATTGGATATACGTCCTGATCTCATTCCCTCCCTCTCTACGTCTAACTTCTCCTCACCCCTCTCTTGATTTATATCCCCCCCCCCCCAACTCTCTGTAGATCACCTCCTCACCCTACATGTTTCCAGCTGACATTCAGTGTTGTTTATTGTTACAGTCAATGAAACCTTGATTGGAATTTGAAGTCACTAAATAAATGGGTAAATCGGTTGCCAGCGTCAGTATAAGGAGTACAAGAGACCTCTCCAGCTGCTGGATCTGTGAGGATTGTAGCTTCAATGACAGCATTTAGCATAGTTTTAATCTACAAACGGGCAGGATTACAAAGTCTGGGATGATTCAGATTCCACAGTAGTATCCTAATCATAAGCCCACTGCCATAAATAAAACTTTCCTGTTAAAAATGATTGCAAGGAAGAAAATGAAACAGCACATAATTGTGTATACAATTTATGTTTAAAATTATATGCAAGCAGCATTCAATACGTAATGCAATGAATCCCCCCCATCAGACAATTTCAGTAGAAAAAATAGAGAATTTGTTGTGGGACACCTTGGAATATTCCCGCTTCAGTCCCTGCAGTTTTATGAAGTTCCTATAAATGGCAGTGCTATCTGCACTCTTCAAAATGGCATCTGTAATCGAGGTGCGTTCCATGCAGTGTGTTGTAATTTAAGTTTCATTCGGCACAAACCAGAACACTGTAGATACTGATATGAACTACGGAGACCTGGCAGAGAATAAAAGCTAGTGAGTCTTTGGGCAAGGCGTCTGTCATCATTGCAGCAAGGTCACGTAAGGCCGTATGATGTCCCATGTGCCGACTGGCCGCACATAGATGTGATTCCTGCAATGTTGCACCATGTGGACACACTCATTCGAGGAGATCGACTGATCACAATCAGACACCTCTGCTCAACTGTATGTGCTGGCACACCCATCCACCAGTTGGGGTAGTCAAGGACATGTGCCTGCTGTATTCCTCGCCACCAAACAGAAGACCATGAAGAGAATAAAGGACCATCTGCTGGAATTGCTTGCATGTTACGAGGTTGATAGTGACCATTTTTTGACAAACATCGTCATATATGCTGAAACATGGGTTCATCACTTCGAATTGGAAACAAAATAGCAATCCACAGGGTGGCAACACACCACCTCTGCTCCAAAGAAAAAGTTCAAAACCACATCCCTGGTGAAGCAACGGTGACAGTCTTCTGGGACTCTGAAGGAGTTATTCTGTTTGTTGTCCTCCTTCATGATCAAGTCTCAAGTGAATCATGTTACCTTCAGGAAACTGAAGAAAGGACTTCAGCATGTTCGATGCCACAAAAACGCAAACTAACTTCTCCTTGTCCATCACAATGCAAGGCCTCATGGAAGTATGTGCACCTGGGAGGAGCTCATAAACTTCGTAGGACTGTTCTTCTTGTCCACCCTACAGATATAACTATAGCAATTTTATTCATATATGATCTTGTACATCTTACTGCATTAACATCTCTTGCAAGATGCTATGGCACGTGTGTCTCATACGTATAATTTCAGAGGCAGAGACACCTTTGAAAACAATCATATCATACATAAGCTCTGCTGTAACTTCGTAACTTTTGCACATACTTTTATAAGGATATGACCACCAACTGCTGCAGAACACACTGCTGAAGACACTACATTAAAATCCAATGTTTGCCTGACAAACTGTAACATCTGGTTATCGGATTATCTGAATTATGTAGATGGATATTGTCCTTACAAAACATCCTTCAATCCCAAAATCCTTCCGGCCTCAATCCACTCGATCCATGACCTGGCCTCAATCCACTCGATCCATGACCTCACTTCACTCTTTCTACACTCACTCTCTCCTCTCTGTAGTCTTCCTCATCCTTTGTTTTAGCTCCCTCTCTCAGCGCACTACTACACATCATTATGCACTAAACACAACTCCCAAGAATATGCAGACCACACCCCCTCCCCCCCCCCCCCAGTCCACATAAGTGTGCTCTCTCTCTCACACACACACACACACACAAACACACACAGGGAGAGAGAGAGAGAGAGAGAGAGGGGGGGGGGGGGGGGGGGATTTACACATAAATTCTGGAACCACTCGACCTTCTGCCATCTCGAGCATGCAATATTTTAAAGATAAGTGTGAGAGAGAGCCTATTTACTGTGCAACACATGCCTGTGTGTGCGGGATGGATGTTGGTCCTGGGAGGACAGGAGCTGCATCAGACGAGCGACACTGACAAGTGTTTGCCGCTTGCGCCATAGAAGCTGTATGTGACGTACAAGGAGCAAGCACTTGTTATTCTTTGACGGTGTAATGATTGTAATTGTTATGAACAATTGAAACATGTTTTCTCTAGAGACTTTTTCTTAGTGTTGGTGTTAGACTTGCGAGAAGCAAGACCTGTTTTTTAATTTCAGGTGGTTATGAATAGACCACGGATTTTTAGGTCGTAAAAAAGTGTGTTTTAGGCACCTAAAATAGACTCCTTCAGCAGTTCATTTAGGCTATATAAAACCTAAAATAGGCTCTAATAAAAATGATGCAGAGAAAATAAAAATAAATTAAAATACACAGTGCTGACAGTACAATCATCTTATTAGTCATTAAAACAAGGAGAAGGAATACAGAATACAGTTACAGTTACAGACACAGCAATCTACAACATTAATGTTGAACATAACTCAAAATATTTTTGAGTTCCTGCAAGATAAAGATCTCCATAAAAAAGATGTGGCAATGGTTTAATTAATACATTTGTAGTTTCACATATTCTGACCATAGTTGGCTTCACAATAAATAACCAGAATCTTTCCTAGGTTTTCTAGTGAAAAACTGTGGCGCTTGTCAGTCACAATCAATTTATACGCTGAAAAAGAACGTTCTACATCAACAGATGTGACGGGGGCGTACTTCATTTTCGGCACATGATGGACAGGAATGCTGCAGTCAGGAGTGCTGGATTTTCCACTAAGTATGTCGGCAGCTGCACACAACTCCTTCAGGCCAGTGTTCTTCTGCAAAACCGTTTGCATTTTTGCCCGTACTTTTCCCCCTACTTCACCTGGCGCTTCATTAATTTTCATTTTGACTTCTTCAATCAAAGAAATATTGTCTTAGATAGGTCTCCCTGAGCCTTCTAATTGTGAAATTATTCTTGCCATAAATGTGCAGTGGGCCCTAATGTAAGATAAGTCCCGTTTTAAACAAGAATCTATGAGTAACTCCATTGCTGCAGTTACGGATGCAGCATCCTCCGGAATATTTTCAACCACCTTCTGGACAGCTGAGAGATGCGTACTATAGTATTCTGCTGCTATCAGCGGGTGACAACAGGCTCTGGCGGCAATGGGACATCTGGAAGCTGTTCTTTGAATGCCTGTATTCTTGATGGTGCCTTAACAAAAATTTTCTTCACCATAGATATTACTTTATTTACTTTAGGAAATTATAGCCTTACTTGCTCTGCTGTGCGGTTGATCCCATGCACTACACAAGTTACGTGCAGCATCAATGGGTAGAATACTTTTAATAACTGAAACGCTGCTATCATATATGTAGCAGCATCAGTGGCGGCCAGAAGCACCTTATTCTCATCCACTCCATTTGGGTGTAGCATCTTAAGCCCATTTTTCACAAACTGTGCTATTGTTTGTTGGTTAGTTTTTGCAAGCTGTTTTGAGAAACTCAAATGAGCCCTGGATGGAGCATCTGGATCTAGCTTGCCAATAATCAGGTTTGCAATGTAATGGCCAAGACTGTCAGTAGTTTCATCCACAGAAATCCATATACAAGATTCTCTAACATCTTCTCGGAGTCTGTGCAATGCAGCATTGTAAGCCGAATCCACATAATTCTTACTTAAAGTTGACTCTGCAGGAATAGACTGATGGCAGTACTTCTCAACCTCTGAAAATAGGGTTTTCTAGTTTCCGAAAGGGGATGTTTGCTGCCACAAGTGCATGACACAAATCACGGCAGAACTTGTTTTTTTCGGAGGATTCACCAGATTTATTGGTTAAAAGAGTTTGCTTCAATTTTGACTTTCGTTCAACATTTAGCTTTGTGTGCGATTCCATCTGCATGCTGAGTTAAGTGAGATTTCTTAACACTCGAAACCCAATACGAGAGAAAAAGGAAATGCAGTTTAGAATTGCATATAAAGAGTATTTCGTATTACTAAAGGATAGCGATAAAAAAAGTGACAGGAAAATAAAAAGTCTAAGAAAAACATCAACTAACCTCCTTGTTGCATGCTTGGCAGAAAATAATTTTCCCATCTGTTGTATAATGTGGAAAATCTTGCAGCCACTGCCTTATATGAGTAGACTTTGAACTAGCTGTTTTCGGCATGGCGTAGTATTCTCACACAGAAACTAGAATTTATTTTGCACTTAGAATGTCAGTAACACTTAACACGTCGGTCGCAACACAATGTACTGATTTGTTTTTGCTGGGAAAAAGTGAATGACGACCTGCTTTTTTTTTCCATTTTACTGCGGTGCATGGGAGCAGTAGGGGAAGTACCGTACTTGTTGCTGGACATACGGCACCAGACAGATGGCCGCCCCTTCTGAACAAGCGAATGGAATCTACCAGTGCTTCAGATGAAAACATCTCACTAGTGGCAAATTATTTTTCGAACCGGAAAATTCACGTATAATACCTTTCACGAAACAGAGGAGTTTGATAGAACTGCCTGTAGACAGAGCAGCGAGAAATTGCGCAAAGGGCAGTAATTTAGCTATAGAGGGCGTCTACGATTAACATTGTGATTTTTTAATCCGTGCTCAGCTTAAGGCCTATGAAACCGTTTCTTTGCGAAAATACACAGCTGGCCAGAATCCTACGAACGAAATATTTTCAAATATAACATTTAGTACTCCCACATTCGATTCTAATGCGTAACTCAAATCTTTGACCGCTTCCCATTCGCTCACCGAAGTTAAGCACTGTTGCGCTCGGCGCGTACTTGGATGGAGTGCCGAGTGCTGTTGGTAGTGAGGCAAGCAAAGGAATTGTAAACAGTCTCTAACGACCTTCGCCTTCGACGAGACGTAAAGCCCTAAGTTTACTTCCTTTTTCTAATCTTTGAAAACACAAGAACTCTAAGTCAGATTAACGAAATAGGTACTTTTTAGGATTTTGATGCCGAAATAGGCAAAATTAGGCATCAACGTCCTATAGAACTAATGGTATTCAGTTCAGTTAGTCATGAAACGCATAAGTACCAACTTATAGACAAATTGGAGCTTAGTAAAAAAAAATAGGTTTTAACCTAAAGATCCGTGATCTATTTTTTACATATGAATAGTAAAACACCTATAAAGTGTATTTGGTATTAACAGGGATAGCGGTACAAAAAATAAAAAAAGACCGAAGTGTTAGGCAAATACGAAGCATGAGCGCATATCAACTAGCCACCTTGCTGCACGCTGGGCAGAAAATATTTTTTTCCATCTGTCGTATAGTGTGGAAAAACTTGGAGCCACTGTCTTATATGATGAAATAGGAACTTTTTAAGATATTAAAGCTGAAATAGGCAAAAATAGGCAATAACGTTGAAATAGGCTTTTTTAGGTCCTATAGAATTAACGCTATTAAGTGTAAATAGTCATTAAACGCATAAGTACAAATTTTTATTCAAATAGGAACTCAGGAACAAAATAGGTTTTTACCTAAAATCTGCAGTCTAGTTATGAAACCCAGCACAGTGTAATTATATTTAATAGTATCTAACGGGTATCGTCTAGTTGACATGCAAGAACTTGTATGTTTATGTGAAACTTGTGGAGATGAAAATATACATGAACTTAACTGAATGTATGAGGTTACCAAGTTATTTCTATTGAGAGAGAGAGAGAGAGAGAGAGAGAGAGAGAGAGAGAGAGAGTATTTGTTAGTTCCTCTAATCAGCATTAGTTCTTCGGAGAAGAAGTTGTGGAGATTGACGCAGCCGCAGATTCAGAGAAGAAGATAGGCTAAATGTTTCAAGTAAGTCAACTGTAGTAAGAGTAGTGTGAAGTTCACAATACAGTTTTGTACCACTTCTCTTTTCACCGAAACTGTTAGAATATTTTCTGAGTGAATAATGTGGTACAAACTTTCATGGATGCTTTAATGCAAAGATTGTGATTTAAATATGTGCATATGAGGCAAAAGACTGTGTACATTTGTTTGAAAGAGTGACAAGCCACCAAATGTAAATTTATTTAGTATTTTTGCTGTGTATATGTCATATTTATATTGCATATTCTGTAAATTGGTCTGTCTAGCAGAGGAATAGTCAACATGTCTGACTAGCTATGTAGAGGACTCGAGTTCCATTCAAAGTACGGCTAGTCTGTCTGTCAGACAGAAAGATGGGATTATTTATTTGTGGAGTTTCTGATGTAAATTTCTTTAAGGAGTCTGACAGAAAAAGTCATCTAGGGTTGTTGTTGGCCACTTATAATTTAGTATCAGTCATAACTATTCCTATTAGAGTTGCTCAGGATAGTAGTATGTTGCAGATAATGTATTCGTACAACAAGCAAAAGTTAAGGGAGTTGCACACTTTTACTGTGATAAATAGATTGTTGGATCATGATGCACTGCTTGTCACATTATGTAACTTAGTTCCATATACAGTTTACAAACAATATAACAGAACAATGAGGCTGGTAATCACAAAACTGCTTAAGAGGCTTAAAATGCTGATTAGGGTGGAATTTACAATGAGCCTAATGTCAGCTCTAAATCCAATATAATTTTTAATGAATGTATGAAAATATTTTCCCCAAAATGATAACTGAATGTAATAAAAGGAAGTCAATAAAGAAACCATGGACTAATACAGATATCAGGATGTCTTCTCAATTAAAGAAGGACATGCACAAAACAGCCAGAACAGGTAATGATCCAGAGTACTTTCATATTAGTAACACTGTACTGGAGCATGTACCATAAGTGTACTGTAGCATATTAAGGGAAATGTCTGAAATTGACAGATCAGACAATAAAATTAAATTGATATGGAGTATTGTTAAAAGAGAGACAAGGAAAGAAGCCTTAAGATAACATTATTCCTGTTACAGAGAATGGAAGCATAGTAAAAGACCGTTCATGTGTAGCACATACTTTTTAAAAAATTACTTTTTAAAAATAGGTAAGAAAATTGGTGCAAATAATTCAGAAGAGAAAGCCTAACAGCACATGAACATGCAATACTGAAGTCAAATAAAAATTAATCACACATCCACAGCTGACATAAGGAAGATCCTTCTGACTACGTAGCAACCTCACCTAGCACATCTATATAATGGCATCCGTCCATCCTTGAGGGATGATGGTGTCACATGCTTGGTTCAGAGTCTGCAGCGTCTGTTGTGGCTAAAAAGTCCCACTCGAGAGTGGCAGTCCCTACTGCAGTTTGGACATGTGAAATTTGAGGGACTTCGAACACAAGCCGCTCTGTCTCTTCGCTTTGTCCTCTTCCTGATTAGTTCCTGTGTGCGTTCGTCCTCTGAGAGCTTGACGCCATTGCGCACACTCACTCACCACTTGACACAGTCATCTGCAATGCTTTCCCAGCGACTTGGACTGATTCTGGTCCTGGTCAGGTCTCTCTTGCAGACATCCTTGAAACGAAGATGTGGTCGTCCCACTGGCCCCACACCCTCCTGAAGTTTTCCGTACAGCAGTTGTTTCGGTATCCATTCAGGATCCATGCGCCTGACATGTCCCAACCAACAAATGTCAATCATGTGGCATTTTATAGTTGCAAACGTGGCCCATGCTGCAACTGGGCTGGATTTCCTGTCCTCCCATGACCTCATCATGGGTAGGAACATTTCCATTTTGGACCATGTAAAGTCACTGAACATTGCACCCAGACCACACAGTGCAGTGACTTGCCAGTACACTTACTCACTGTGCCGCCGCAGGTGGCACGTCTGCTAAATAAATTCCCTCAGTTAAGTGACCTGCTGGAGTGCTGTCAGTGCCTCACCATGCAACAGCTCATCAACCAGGACCACACCTGGCCCTCCTGTTTTTTCAAGGTGCACATGGCTGGCTCCCTATAAACTGCAACATCACAAAAGCAGAATTTGATGCAATGATCCACGCAGGCACAGCATGATTATCAGAAAGCAACTGGGAGCTTCCCATCCATCTGGTACCGAAGAAACCTGATGGCAGGCACTGCTGTAGCGACTACAGAGGACTCAATGCCCAGAAAATTGCTGACCAATACCCTGTGCGTCACATCGGATATTTTGCTGGAGTGGTGCACTGTTTTCTCGACGACGGACCTAGTGAAAGCCTACAACCAAACACCTGTTGCAGCAAAAGACATCCATAAAAAAGCAATAATTAAGCCCTTTAGATTGTTTGAATTCCCTTACATGTTTACACAGCTTGCAGAATGCAACAAAGACTTTTCAGTAATTTATCAATGCAGTTTTGCGGGGATTGGATATCATCCTCAGAAGAACTTGAAAGACACCTACGTGTAGTTTTCTAAAGGTTTGATGATTACAGAATCCTCATAAATACAGCTATATGTGTCAAAATAAAGCTATATGTGTCACTGGTAATAATGAAGTGACATTCTTTGGATTTCATGTTTCTGCTTCTCTACGTACCCGTCAGCCAAGCATATCACTGCAATTACAACTTATCCAGCTGCAAAAATGCTGCATGAAGTGTGTCACTACCTGGGGATGATAAACTTTTTAACACCGTTTTTTCCCCGAACTACTGAAGCCCAGATGTCGCTAAGTGTCATCCTCACTGGCCCCAAATTGTGTTGTTCTACATCAGTCTCTCGGACTGATGGAATGCTGGCAGCATTTGATGCATGCCCCACTAGCAGTTTTCTCAGATGCCTCTCCTGTGCTCTCAGTGTCACGGTACAACCGAACGTAAATGGACACTGGCAGTCTTTGGGATTCTTCTCCACGAAGATCATAAAGAAGCAGCACTTTTTGCCACCATTTTACACAGAACTGTTCACAGCCTATGAAGCAGTTCAATGCTTTGGATTCATGGTGGAAGGGCATGCCTTCACTGTATACCCAGACCATCAGCCACTGACTTTCACTGTTTTGCAGCAACGAATTAACTACCCCCCACCCTCAGTGCAAATCAACCATCTAAATTTTATTTCGCAGTTCACAGTAGACATGCAACATATAAATGCATCAAAAAACATCAGCACTAATGCCTTAAACTTAAATGTCTTAATTGAAGGCAATGATTCCACAAAGGTTCGTGACTTAATTCAGAAATTTTGTTTCAAGCTAAACTTTTCTGAAGGCACTAGGGAAAACAGCAGATCAGCCAAGTACATCAGACTATGGTCGGACGGGGGTGGGGGGCATAAAATACACGTAAAATATTTCAATCAGCTACATATAGGTTAACAAACGCTAGGATACCAGACACACCCCCACAAAACAACTTAATCAAAAAATAACTCTCAATAATTTCTCCAGAAAAAACTGGAAAGGGCAGGGGGGGGGGGGGGGGGGGGGGTTTATAGGAATATTTCCCCAAATGAAAATAACAGGTCAAAATCCGAAAACAAATAAATAACCAATAAATACCAAAGATTTCATTCCATTCAACTGAACCATTACTACAAACCAGATCACAAAAATAAACATCCACCACAAACAAGAGTGAGATATTCAGTGTCCCCACGATGTCACTTTTGGGGGAGCATGAAACAGCCAAATATTTGTAAAAATCAAAATTATAAATAACATCACTATTAGTTTCACTTACAAACATTTGAGCTGCACCCTTAGGTTCCTGCCTAACCTCACGCGCAGAAAACTTGCCTTATCGCAAAACAGCCAAATAATTGCAAGAAACAAAATCATATCACTTGCAACAACGCACACTTAAGTTTATGCCTAATCTTATACTTGTAGAACAGTGGAATATTTGTGAGAAGAAAAAACTAAAAATTGCTACTACTTTTTTCTATAAATAATTTAAGCTGTGTTCTCAATTCCACCCCAAGCACACCTCTGTACATCACGAAATATTTGGTATAAACAGCACAGTTCACGAACTTCACAGAGTACTACTTACTAAGACCACCACATAAAACATTCAAAAACAAGCCACTTACATCCTTCACAATATGAACTCATGACGTCACACAGGACATCATGGGTAAAAGCAGACATTTGGAATTTGACTGTCTGTTTAACCTGTTTTGTAAACTCACTGCGTTTAATTGGAGTTTAATTTGAGTGAACCGTGATGCTCGAGATTTGATGTTAAAATTGTGGAACCATTGTACGTCACTTCTCTTTTGTGGAAAACCTTCACTATTGTCCTGGACTAATACTATATGTCAGATTCACATTCAAACTTACACGAAGATGGACAAACATAAAAGTTGCAGCACTCAGAAATTTGACAGTAAGAATTTTCAGCTGCAAATAATTTTTTTGCCCTAGTAAATTTCTTGATAGGGTGGAGATGAAACCAAGGCTGAATGCAACAGGTGAGAGTCAAATAGCTTAGGATGACTTAAATGCAAAATCTTTCTATATAGTGGAGCAGAATCTGATCAGTTACAATGAAATATGATGTGTGCAAATGCAATTGAAATGTCGGCCAGACTACAGACAATTCACGAATAGCAATCTGCAGTTAATAAAATGATTTTGAAACAAAAATCTTCTGATTTCAGAACATCGCCAACACACACAATTGAACAACACATCAGTCAAATCATTGGTACCAGTATTAGCTGATGGTGAGCCTTTTACAGAAGTTGGCAAAATGGCTAAAATTTTGGGAAGTCTGCAGGTAAAATTTGGAACGTGTTCGACTATATGGGTCTCTTATGCTGCAGATCAACGAACATTCAATAATTTGAATGTAATATTACTAAAAGAGGGACAAAACTTCCAGAATACCTGAAATGTCAAAAGTCTTTGCAACAATTAATGTGGATGCAACAAGTGTGTTCAATTCAAACAATAACAAATCATCTGTCAATTGAAAATGAGATGAATGTTATTACTGCCACAAAAGGTGACATTTTAAATTTGAGTATAGAAAATTTTTAGCAGAATGCAAAATGAAAACTGATAATTCTGAGCACCATGCTTTGAGTGCAGAACAAGCATTGTTTCTGCTCCAGGTTGCACAAATATTTAGTTAGCTGAAAGTGCTGCATTGACACATTTAATGTCACACAAAGATCAGTTTAATATATTTCAGGCAACTGAATCTGATGACTCTAATGTTCAAATTGGAGATAACTCAACTGATAAAGCAAACGGCATTAGGTCCGTCAAAGTATTGTCATTAGTTGAGGGAAAATGCCAACCTTGCACTTTGGCAAACACATTATACACTCCAAAGCAAAAGAAAATTTATTTTCAATGGGAGCAGTAAAAAAAGAGGAATGAAAGTCATTTTTGACAACAAGAGAACAGATGTTTGCAAGTCAGGCCCAGATGCAGCAGGAATTAAGATACACAATATGAGTTTTCAAATGTTGTTTATACGTCCAGATGTACTACAGGCAACTCCAGTTTCCTTGATTCGACAATCCTCCGGCATGATAAGTTGGGACAATCTATTTCAAAGGTCTCAAGATCATGGATGATATGAATTTAGTTTCTGGTTTGAAAATGAAGAAAGATTGTGAACCAAGTCAGTATGCCAAGATGAAGAGAAAACCATTGCATTCAAATTTGGAATCAAGATAAAATGTTCTTATGAATGTATTCAGCCAGATTTGAATGGATAAATGAGAAAACAGTCTCTTGCGGTGGCATATTTAAGGATGACTGCACTTCAGATTTGTGTATTTTCTTTAAAGTAAACATGATACTTTTCATGGGTTTTTGGAAATTCAGAGGTTGATTAAAAGGCAAACTGGACACAAAATCAGAGTTCCAAAAAGTGACAATGGGACTGAATTAACAAATAAGCAATTTGAAGATTAATTCAAGCAAAGTATAATAACACAAGGAAAAACAAGTCCCCACACAATGCAGCAAAATGGCCGAATTAACCGAGAAAAACAGGCCTATTGTTGAGTGTGCACGCACTATGTTACTGAGTACAGACTTGTCTCATAAACTTTGGGTGAAGACAGTAAATTGTGACATATATATCTTAAACTGATGACCATGTAAAGCGAACAATAATTTTACACTGGAAAATCCAGGATGCAATGTAACAATATGGAAAGGACAGTTGCTACTCATCATATAGCAGAGATGCTGAGTCACAGATAGGCACAACAAAAGGATTGTCGGAAAGTGAGATTTCAGCCAACAAGGACTTCATCAAAACTAGATACCATACACACACAAACATGCACATGTACACACTCATGCAAACGTAATTCACCACACATGACCACAGTCTCTGGCAGCTGAAACCAGACTGCAAGCAGCACACATGATGGGAGAGGCAACTGGGTGGTGGGCAGAGAGGGAGAGGGTTAGCAGGGTAGAGTTGGGGGATGGTAAAGTGCAGCTTTTGGGAGTGTACAGGGATGAGGTGGAGAGAGGGTGGGGCAGTAAGGTGCAGTTAGGAGGTTGAATGGACCAGGGGTACAGTAGTGGAGAAGGAGAGGAGTAGGAAGATTGGGAGTGCGTTGGTGGAGCAGAGGGCTGTGTAGTGCTAGAATGGGAACAGGGAAGGGGCTACATGGGTAAGAACAATGACTAATGGAGGTTGGAGCCATGAGGGTTATAAGAACATATGACATATTGTAGGGTGAGTTCCCATCTGCACAACTCAGAAAGGCTGGTGTTGGTGGAATGATTCAGATGGCACATGCTGTGAAGCAGTCACTGAAATGAAGAATGTTGTATTGGGTGCCATGTTCAGCAATGGATTGGTCAAGCTGTTTCTTGTCCACAGATTGTCAGTGGCCATTCATGTGGACAGGCAGCTTGTTGGTTGTCATGCCCAAGTAGAATGCAGCACAGTGGTTGCAGGTTAGTTCATAGATCACATGACTTGCCTCAAAGGTAGCCCTGATATGATAGATGATGCTTGTGACCGGACTGGAGTGGGTAGCGGTGGGAGGATGTACAGGACAGGTCTTGCATCTACGACTATTACAGGTATATGAGCCGTGAGGCAAGGGGTTGGGAGCAGGTGTTGTGTAGGGATGGACAAGGATATTGTGTAGGTTCGGTGGGTGGCAGAATTCCACTGTGGGAGAGGTGGGAAGGATAGTGGGTACGACATTTTTCATTTCAGGGCACAATGAAAAACCCTGGTGGAGAATGTGATCCAGTTACTAAAGTCCTGGATGGTACTGAGTCACGAGGGAAATGCTCCTCTGTGACTGGACGGTGGGATTTTAAGAGGTGGTGGATGGCTATAAAGATAAGGCATGGAAGATCTGTTTTTGTACAAGGTTCGTAGGGTAACCACGGTCTGTGAAGGAGGTTGGTAGGGTAACCACGGTCTGTGAAGGCCTCAGTGAGACCATCAGTATATTTTGAGAGAGACTGCTCAACTCTTCAGATGCGACAGACACAGCTAGCTAGGCTGTATGGAAGGGACTTCTTGGTAAGGAATGGGTGGCAGCTGTCTAAGTGGTGGTATTGCTGGCGGTTGGTAGGTTAGCTATGGACAGAGGTACTGGTGTAGCCGTCTTTTGAGGTGGAGGTCAACATCGGAGAAGGCGTCTTGTCGGGTTGAATAGGACCAGGTGCAGTGAATGGGGGAGAAGCTGTTGATGTTCTGGAGGAATGTGGATATGGAGTCCTCACGAAGATGCCATCAATGAAACTGAACCCAGTAAGGTGTTTGGGATTCAGGGTGTTTAGATAAGCCCATGAATAGATTGGCATAGGACGGTGCCACGTGAGCGCCCGTAGCCATACCCTGGATTTGTTTATCATCACAGACAATTACTTCTCCTTTGAAGCCATTACCTAATGGCTTCAAAGGAGAAGTAATTGTGTGTGATGATATACAGTATGACCCCACTCTTATGTTCCCAGAATTGACATTTTCCCACCATTTATGACATTTTTTATCAGTCCTGTCAAATTTCCTATGCCCACAATCTTAATTTGCACCTGATTTTGCGTCAACATGTTCATAATTTTCCCGCACTTTACACATTATGAAAAAATGTTTGTGGAGAAAAAATGACGTTGCCATGATATTGGCCATCCAGTAGTGTTAACAAATATTACGTGGTTAAGTTCCTTGACACCAGGACACTCTACTCAGCAGATTTGAAATGGTGAACATTTGAAAGTTGGAACAATTCTTGCAGTGTCTCCCGCCACTGCCAAGCTCTTTGTGGCATTGTGGCTGATGGGAGTAATTACGTTCATTCAAATGACGATATCATGACCAATAACAACCATTTCCAAACTGTCTCTACTGCGTAAACACAGTTTCGTGATTGCTGTGATCATCGTGACACCTATGTGGAACCCTATTTAGCATGTTTCGGCGTATGGCCACTTGGAGCACTGATCGACACCATCATTCACTTTGTGTTGCTCAAATGTTTTTAGTTTAGACACAGCACCGGTTACGTATTTTATTCATGCTGAGCAAATTTTATTTTTTTATTCTCTTTGCCAAGTGCAGGATTTACATATGTATTTTTTGTGATGTTACACAAACAAACAAACAATGTGAGTGATAGATTGTGTGTGTGTCTGTGTGTGTGGTTTTCTACGTAACTGATGAGGCACAGTACCTGATTACCTCAAAATGATGACTGTAGTGCAAGAGACACAGAATAACACATATTCAAACACCATACAAAATACTTATTTTTAAAACATGTCATGCTAAGCATGAAGAAACATGTAACTAGTGCAATATTTTATTATTCAAACAATGAATGAGAGCTGCAGGCTTTCAAAAACATCAATTGTGACATAAGAAATTGAGTCAAACATTCCTACTTCCTACACATTTATCAGTTATAGTTACATCAGCAGTTTTTGTTAGATAATAAAACTTTGTTGGGTAATAAACAAGTCCCTGACAGGTCTTTTCATGCCTGTTATGTACGTATATCATGCATAAAGTTATTTCCCAAATTTTACATTTTCCCACATTTTACACCAATTTTTGAAAGTCCCTTGAAAAGTGTAAAAGTGGGGTTTCACTGAAGTTGATCATGGCGACTAAGAAGGAGTTTGTTGATCTGGAATCTGTCAGGCGTTGAGAGAGGTAGAGTATTCAATTGCGGTAGGGTCATGGGCATCAGGGATGTCAGTGTAAAGTGGGGTGGCACCAACAGTGATGAGAAGGGCATCATGTGGCAAAGGAACAGGAACTGTGGAGAGACGGTGGTGAAAATGGTTGTATCTTTTATATAGGAGGATAGGTTGCAGGTAATAGGCTGAAGGTGTTGGTTTATGAGAGCAGAGATTCTCTCAGTGGGAACACAGTAACTGGCTACAACGGAGCGTCCTCGGTGATTGGGTTTACTGACGTAGGAAGCATGTAGAAGGTAGAAGTGTGGGGAGTGGTAGAGATGAGGAGAGAAAAGGATTCCGGGGAGAGGTTCTGGGATGGACCTAAGGATTGGAGGAGGGACTGGAGATCCTACTGGATTTCTGGAATTGGGTCATTGTGTCAGGGATTGTAGGTGAATGAACCTGACAGTCGGCTGTATGAAAAATGGTTTGGAAAACCTCTATCTTTAAAGCACATGAAGAAGTTAGGATCAAAAGCACATGTACATATTCCTGATAAATTTCGTCTTTCCCTCTCCTTCCCTCTTTCCTGATGAAGCAACCGTTGGTTGCGAAAACTTGAATTTTGTGTGTATGTTTGTGTTTGTTTGTGTGTCTATCAACATGCCAGCACTTTCGTTTGGCAAGTTCCATCATCTTTGTTTTTAGATATACAATTATATTATAAAGTAGCTATACACTATACAAAGTGTGCTTTATGCAACAAATAGTGTGGAAGTATGGATTAAACACACTGAAGATTGTAGAAGAATTGTATTCATTACTATGAATTGTATCACATAGTGCACATCGACTAATAAAAACATTTTCACACGTGTAATAATGATCAAAAGCCAAAGAGTTAACAGGTTTATCAAAGAGTACATATTTTTCCTAATTTGTTGCTATTCTTCAAATCAATAAGTACTTGGTACTACACACTCTCTAAAGCAGTCTATGTTCTTCAAAGCTATCTCCACACAAAATCTCATTGAAATCAGTTAATGGGTTACCTGTGAAAATGTAGTTGATGAAATAAAGCCTATACAGTGCCCCAAGCTATGCTCAATTTGCCTCTGAACACTCCACGAAAGGGATTACCAAGTTCAAACAGACAGACAGATACAACAGTTTTATCTAAAACTTTAAAGCACTGTATATTTTTTCCCCCGTGATCCAATTTTGATGAAATAAAGCCTATATGCTGCTCCAGGCTATGTTCTAATTACCTGTGAAAATCCCATGAAAATTTGTCTAGTAGTTTCGGAGATCAGTATGTTGGGTTCAAGCAGACAGGCACAATGGTTTTAATAAAACTTTAAATCATGATACATTTTCTGCAATCCGATTTTGATGAACTAAAACCTACATGATGCACCAAGCTATACTCAAGTCACCTGCAAAAACCCCTTGGGAAAAAAAGAGGATGATCTGACTAGGTAATACTTATAAATGATAATTTTCTGTGCAGTATCCCACAATCCGTGGGCTACGAAACCATGGAAAAGATACATTACTTAAACAAGATGACCTTTCCAAGAGAAATGTGACTATTTTAATGAAGACTGATGATTAAGAACAGAAGATTTTGGACCTATTACATCAGCTGATGTATCGAAAGGTAAGTGCAGATCAAATGCAGTGGATTACACGAAATAAAAATCAGTTAATCATGGCATATTCTCTCTCTCTCTCTCTCTCTCTCTCTCTCTCTCTCTCTCTCTCTCTCTCTCTCTTTTTTTTTTTTTTTTTTTCCTCTGGAACAAACCTGTTCCATTTTCCCACATGATATCACCAAGCTTTTTCACGCTTGTCCTACACTAGCTATTTCATGTGGAATGCAGTTGCTATGGGTAGTCCACTCCATTCAGTGGTGGCCAATTTCTTCCTGGGATATTTCGAAACACTGGTGCTAGACATGGTACATTGTAAACCTAAAGTGTGTGGTACAGCTATGTCAACCACACATTTATCATATGAAACCATGGTGAGGAACAATCCAGTGACTTCCTTAAACAACTGAACAGAGTCTCTCTCTCTCTCTCTCTCTCTCTCCCCCAATCAAACAGGCCTTGAAGACCAAACAGTACAGACTGACTGCCATGTCATCCTCAGCCCCTAGGCATCACTGGCTGCAGACATGGAGGGGCATGTGGTCAGCACACCACTCTCCAAGCGGTTGTCAGTTTTCCTGACTAGAGCCGCTGCTTCTCAGTCATGGCAGACCAGACGGTCACCCATCCATATGCAAGTCAAGCCCAACAGAACTTAACTTCAATGACCTGACACGAACCGGTGTTACCACTGTGCCAAGACTTGCCGAACAGTCTCTACATCAACATAAAATTTACTCTGGAAGTAAAAAAGGGCTAAGAGCTAGTCTCTCTAGTTGTACTGGGTATGTGTCATGACTAGAATCTGGGACACAGTGTGTTTTAACAACCAAGACACATGGACCAATTCCGGCACAAACTGTCAAACCATCACCAAAACCAGAAAAGCGGGATGATTAATATGCTTGTAACGCGCGCAAGACAAGTTTGTAAGCCTCAGTATCTCAGCCGCGAGATGCAGCATCTGGAAAGTGTTCTGAGGAGCAATGTGTACTCTGACAGTTGCCTAAGAAGTGTCCCCAAATTTAATGCTCGGCACAGTGCCACGTTGGAAGAAGAAATCTTGGGTAAAGCCTTCCTGCTACACATCCCCATGGAGACAGACAGAATCAACTGTATCTAATCTGCAAACACAGCATAAAGATTATTTACAAACTAACCAGAAGATC
Organism: Schistocerca serialis cubense; assembly: GCF_023864345.2. NCBI lineage: Eukaryota > Metazoa > Arthropoda > Insecta > Orthoptera > Acrididae > Schistocerca > Schistocerca serialis. Next base: position 429,634,814 of record NC_064642.1, read on the forward strand.
ATAGATCTCAGTTCGGCAAAGGACAAAAGAAACACTGCATACCCTATACATGTGGAAAAGCATATGTTGAAATGACTGAACAATGTATCAACACAAGAATCACAAGAACTGGAGATTGGGAAATTTGGAGAAATTGGCTGTGGCGGAAAACAGACACACAAATTCTTGCTTTGGAGAAGAGCTTCCATGTCCACTTTTTCAGGGATGCCGCAAAGAGCCACAAATATGACACTAGCTCCAACAACAAACAGAAAAACCTTAAATATGAATAGATCCTGGATTCCCATGCTGCAGCGAATGACTGTTGCTGGTAGAAGGGGAGAACCACACTGGTAATGACCATGGAAAAGCCCTCAGATGTCAGTATGACTGATACGTACACTCAGCAGTTGCGAGCTCGGCTCCATTCTGCCACTAGCGATGAGGCTGATGCTTTGACAATGCCAGTCATTTGTCCTGGTGAAATGTCAGAAAAATTATCAAACAAACGTTGGCTGACAAACCCGCAACAGAAGCTAACAGGCAGATTACCATTTCTAGCATTTCTAGGCTCATCTATCCTTTCTTTCTTTTCCATCATAAGTACCAAGTCTATCCTCCATCTTTCCACATACAATACTTTCCACTGTGGAAACTCTTCTCTCTCTTGTAAACTTAAGCTGTTTCATTGGAGTGGAAAGGAACCTGACTGGCATACAATCTTGCCTCTGTTAAGTAATTTAAACTGTTTTGCTACACCAAGGATATCTACATCTATGTTTCTCATCTTGACAGTCGTTCTTGATTAGAATTTAGGAATATTTACTTCATCTTCTTTGGTGAAGGAGCTTCAGAAAACAATGTTTAATAACTCTGCTTCGGTGGCACTGTCACCAAGTGACTTCATCACTGGTATGACTTGCCACTGGTGTACTTTAGGTATGACCAGAATCCCCCCCCCCATGAACCACGGACCTTACCATTGGTGGGGAGGCTTGCGTGCCTCAGCGATACAGATAGCCATACCGCAGGGGAAACCACAACGGAGGGGTATCTGTTGAGAGGCCAGACTAACATGTGGTTCCTGAAGAGGGGCAGCAGCCTTTTCAGTAGTTGCAGGGGCAACAGTCTGGATGATTGACTGATCGGGCTTTGTAACACTAACCAAAAAGGCCTTGCTGTGCTGGTACTGCGAACTGCTGAAAGCAAGGGAAAACTACAGCCGTAATTTTTCCCGAGGGCAAGCAGCTTTATTGTATGGTTAAATGATGATGGCGTCCTCTTGGGTAAAATATTCCGGAGGTAAAATAGTCCCCCATTCGGATCTCCAAGCAGGGACTACTCAAGAGGACGTTGTTATCAGGAGAAAGAAAACTCGCATTCTACGGATCGGAGCGTGGAATGACAGATCTCTTAATCAGGCAGGTAGGTTAGAAAATTTAAAAAGGGAAATGGATAGGTTAAAGTTAGATATAGTGGGAATTAGTGAAGTTCGGTGGCAGGAGGAACAAGACTTCTGGTCAGGTGAATACAGGGTTATAAATACAAAATCTAATAGGGGTAGGAGTAGGTTTAATAATGAATAAAAAAATAGGAATGCGGGTAAGCTACTACAAACAGCATAGTGAATGCATTATTGTGGCCAAGACAGATACGAAGCCCATGCGTACCACAGTAGTACAAGTTTATATGCCAACTCGCTCCGCAGATGACGAAGAGGTTGATGAAATGTATGATGAGGTAAAAGAAATTATTCAGATAGTGAAGGGAGACGAAAATGTAATTGTCATAGGTGACTGGAATTCGATAGTAGGAAAAGGAAGAGAAGGAAACATAGTAGGTGAATATGGAATGGGATTTAGGAATGAAAGAAGAAGCCACCTGGTAGAATTTTGCACAGAGCATAACATAATCATAGCTAACACTTGGTTCAAGAATCATAAAAGAAGGTTGTATACATGGAAGAAGCCTGGAGATACTGGAAGGTGTCAGATAGATTATATAATGGTAAGACAGGGATTCAGGAACCAGGTTTTAAATTATAAGACATTTCCAGGGGCAGATGTGGGCTCTGACCACAATCTATTGGTTATGAACTGTAGATGAAAACTGAAGAAACTGCTAAAAGGTGGGAATTTGAGGAGATGGGACCTGGATAAACTGAAAGAACCAGAGGTTGTAGAGAGCATTAGGGAACGACTGACAAGAATAGGGGAAAGAAATACAGTACAAGAAGAATGGGTAGCTTTGAGAGATGAAATAGTGAAGGTAGCAGAGGATCAAGTAGGTAAAACGACGAGGGCTAATAGAAATATTTGGGTAACAGAAGAGATACTGAATTTAATTGATGAAAGGAAAAAATATAAAAATGCAGTGAATGAAACAGGCAAAAAGGAATACAAACGTCTCAAAAATGATATCGACAGGAAGTGCAAAATGGCTAAGCAGGGATGGCTAGAGGACAAATGTAACAATGTAGAGGCGCATATCATTACGGGTAAGATAGATACCGCCTACAGGAAAATCAAAGAGACCTTTGCAGAAAAGAGAATCACCTGTATGAATATCAAGAGCTCAGATGGAAACCCAGTTCTAAGCAAAGAAGGGAAAGCAGAATGGTGGAAGAAGTATATAGAGGGTCTATACAAGGGCAATGAAATTGAGGGAAATATTGTGGAAATAGAAGAGGATATACACTCCTGGAAATGGAAAAAAGAACACATTGACACCGGTGTGTCAGACCCACCATACTTGCTCCGGACACTGCGAGAGGGCTGTACAAGCAATGATCACACGCACGGCACAGCGGACACACCAGGAACCGCGGTGTTGGCCGTCGAATGGCGCTAGCTGCGCAGCATTTGTGCACCGCCGCCGTCAGTGTCAGCCAGTTTGCCGTGGCATACGGAGCTCCATCGCAGTCTTTAACACTGGTAGCATGCCGCGACAGCGTGGACGTGAACCGTATGTGCAGTTGACGGACTTTGAGCGAGGGCGTATAGTGGGCATGCGGGAGGCCGGGTGGACGTACCGCCGAATTGCTCAACACGTGGGGCGTGAGGTCTCCACAGTACATCGATGTTGTCGCCAGTGGTCGGCGGAAGGTGCACGTGCCCGTCGACCTGGGACCGGACCGCAGCGACGCACGGATGCACGCCAAGACCGTAGGATCCTACGCAGTGCCGTAGGGGACCGCACCGCCACTTCCCAGCAAATTAGGGACACTGTTGCTCTTGGGGTATCGGCGAGGACCATTCGCAACCGTCTCCATGAAGCTGGGCTACGGTCCCGTGCACCGTTAGGCCGTCTTCCGCTCACGCCCCAACATCGTGCAGCCCGCCTCCAGTGGCGTCGCGACAGGCGTGAATGGAGGGACGAATGGAGACGTGTCGTCTTCAGCGATGAGAGTCGCTTCTGCCTTGGTGCCAATGATGGTCGTATGCGTGTTTGGCGCCGTGCAGGTGAGCGCCACAATCAGGACTGCATACGACCGAGGCACACAGAGCCAACACCCGGCATCATGGTGTGGGGAGCGATCTCCTACACTGGCCGTACACCACTGGTGATCGTCGAGGGGACACTGAATAGTGCACGGTACATCCAAACCGTCATCGAACCCATCGTTCTACCATTCCTAGACCGGCAAGGGAACTTGCTGTTCCAACAGGACAATGCACGTCCGCATGTATCCCGTGCCACCCAACGTGCTCTAGAAGGTGTAAGTCAACTACCCTGGCCGGCAAGATCTCCGGATCTGTCCCCCATTGAGCATGTTTGGGACTGGATGAAGCGTCGTCTCACGCGGTCTGCACGTCCAGCACGAACGCTGGTCCAACTGAGGCGCCAGGTGGAAATGGCATGGCAAGCCGTTCCACAGGACTACATCCAGCATCTCTACGATCGTCTCCATGGGAGAATAGCAGCCTGCATTGCTGCGAAAGGTGGATATACACTGTACTAGTGCCGACATTGTGCATGCTCTGTTGCCTGTGTCTATGTGCCTGTGGTTCTGTCAGTGTGATCATGTGATGTATCTGACCCCAGGAATGTGTCAATAAAGTTTCCCCTTCCTGGGACAATGAATTCACGGTGTTCTTATTTCAGTTTCCAGGAGTGTAGATGAAGATGAAACAGGAGGTATGATACTGCGTGAAGAGTTTGACTGAGCACTGAACAACCTAAGTCGAAACAAGGCCCCGGGAGAAGACAACATTCCATGAGAACTACTGACAGCCTTGGGAGAGCCAGGCCTAACAAAACTGTACCATCTAGTGAGCAAGATGTATGAGACAGGCGAAATACCCTCAGACTTCAAGAAGAATATAATAATTCCAATCCCAAAGAAAGCAGGTGTTGACAGAAGTGAAAATTACTGAACTATCAGTTTAATAAGCCACGGCTGCAAAATACTAATACGAATTCTTTATAGACGAATGGAAAAACTGGTAGAAGATAAACCCGGGGAATATTAGTTTGGATTCTGTAGAAATGTTGGAACCCGTGAGGCAATACTGACCCTACAACTTATCTTAGAAAATAGATTAAGGAAAGGCAAACCTATGTTTCTAGCATTTGTAGACTTACAGAAAGCTTTTGACAATGTTGACTGGAATACTCTCTTTCAAATTCTGAAGGTGGCAGGGGTAAAATACAGGGAGTGAAAGGCTATTTACAATTTGTACAGAAACCAGTTGTCAGTCATGAATCAAAGGGTATGAAAGGGAAAGAGTGATAGGTAAGGGTGTGAGACAGGGTTGTAGCCTATCCCTGATGTTATTCATCTGTATATTGAGCAAGCAGTAAAGGAAACAAAAGAAAAATTCAGAGTAGGAATTAAAATCCATGGAGAAGAAATAAAAACTTTGAGGTTTGCTGATGACATTGTAATTCTGTCAGAGACAGCAAAGGACCTGGAAGAGCAGCTGAACAGAATGGACAGTGTCTTGAAAGGAGGATATAAGATGAACATCAACAAAAGCAAAACGAGGATAATGGAATGTAGTCGAATTAAATCGGATAATGCTGCGGGAATTGATTAGGAAATGAGACGCTTAAAATAGTAAATGAGCTTTGCTATTTGGGGAGCAAAGTAACTTAAGTAGCGAGGATATAAAATGTAGACTGGCAATGGCAAGGAAAGTGTTTCTCAAGAAGAGAAATTTGTTAACATCGAGTATAGATTTAAGTGTCAGGCAGTCGTTTCTGAAAGTATCTGTATGGAGTGTAGAAATGTATGGAAATGAAATGTGGACGATAAATAGTTTGGACAAAAAGAGAATAGAAGCTTTCGGAATGTGGTGTTACAGAAGAATGCTGAAGATTAGATGGGTAGATCACATAACTAATGAGGAGGTGTTGAATAGAATTTGAGAGAAGCATTGGAAGGCAGTGTGGAGGGTAAAAATCGTAGAGGGAGACCAAGAGATGAATACACTAAGAAGATTCAGAAGGATGTAGGTTGCAGTAGGTACTGGGAGATGAAGAAGCTTGCACAGGACAGAGTAGCATGGAGAGCTGCATCAAAGCTGTCTCTGGACTGAAGACCACAACAACAACAACTCTTTGGGTTTTCTGCCAGATTCCGAGACAGAGTTTTGTTGTGGAAATTATTAAAAGCATCTCGCATTGAAGTACATGCTATATTTCGAACTTCTGTAAAACTTTGACAATCTTGGGGATTTTGCATTTTTTTAAATGTGGAAACGCTTTTTTTGTTGCTTCTGTAACATGTTGCGGTTCCTCCTGGCTTGGAGCATAATCTGTGGTGCAGTATCAAATAGAAGGTGCGCCATGACAATGGTGCTGACATCACAGCATGGGGTGAAGTTACAATGTCAGTCCCAAAAGGTGTGATCATTGACCCACTATTGTTTTTGCTTCATGCTGATCTGCCATTTTATTTGAATCAGGAGCCAGAAGTAATTTTGCTTGCAAGTAATATAGGAATTGTTGCGAAGACACGCCAAGAAGCATCACCAGAGAAAATAGGAAAAAAATGTTTTTGTGGAAGTTGCTGAATGGCTTTGCACAAATGGGCTAGCTTTAAACTTTGAAAACACAGGTCATCCAGTATTATATAATCAGAAGTATCCAACCTCTTATTAACCTAGTAAACCAAAAAGAAGTAGGAGTAGGAAATCTAACGTTCTTAGGGGGGGGGGGGGTGAGTGTGTGTGTGTGTGTGTGTGTGTGTGTGTGTGTATTGATGAATATGAAATAGGAGTAGGAAATTTTAAGTCCTTAGATATGTGTGTGTGTGTGTGTGTGTGTGTGTGTGTGTGTGTGTGTGTGTGTTGATAAATACTACAAATGGGAAAAACCGTACAGTAGACATGCTAAAATATTTAAGTTCATCTACTTTTGCCATAAGAATAATTGCAAACTTAGTAGATAAAGTGCCAACTTTGAAGATACAGAAATCAGTTAACACATTTTGCATACTTTCGTTCACTGATATCTTGTGGAATAATATTCTGGGGTAACTCCTCAATTAGGCAAAAAGTATTCATTGCATGAAAGAAACTACCTAGAATTATTTGTGCGTTTTTCATTGATATGTTCCACACCATCGTAACTTTTATCGTGTACTTGATCTATGAAAGAAATAATTAACAGATTATCCTGTCCATTTTAGGGCTGACTTCCTCCATTTTCATCTAAATATTCCATCCAGGCACAGTCTTTCCTAGCTCCCTTACCCCCCCCCCCCCCCTCAAATGCCTCTCTACATCTCACCACTTGCCATTTATCCCCGCCAGGCAAGAGGAATGGAATAATGAGTGGAAGAGAGCTTTGTGCTTGAAACTGTATTATTAGTACCATCCCCCATATAGATAATGTTTTTATGACACCAATTTGACATTTACAATGGCACCAATTTTGTATAAATTCACTATGTTTTTCTTCAAAATGAAAAACATAAATTTATGAGTATTCATCTGTAAAATCCTTTATATCTTTAAACACATTTGATGCTGCCTTGAAAAATGTCCTGTTATTTATAATTCTCCTACTTCTTTCTCATACTGGAATATTTTATTTGTTTTTTTTGTTTATTGGATTTTACACAAAGAGAGAAGTAAGTGATTTCTTAGTACTTACTTCAGCTGGTGCTTCGGTGGCACTCCGGTTGTAGATGCTGGAGATCTTGAGGTCATTAAGAGGTCGTGGCGTCCAACCTGCCAACGCCGCCGCTTCTTCCTCCTCCGCCGCCGTCCGCACCTTACGACGTTTCGCTGGCGCTACACATAAAACAATACTTTACATAGTACAACTGTTGAGGAAAGGGATGAGAATAAACTGATGCTTGGTAAAGAAAACAGACACGCAATGCAATCTCCTCTATCAGTTTGATGTTTGAATGAATAGAGTTGAAATGTGTGAGTAACCTGTTTAGCTGATCTCATCTCGAATATGTGGCCTTATTATGTGGGTACTGACATACTGGAACAAGCAATTGGGTTTCAGAGAGGTAAACTCCAGTGCTTCATCTACAAAGTACTCCATATTCATGTTGGCCCAACGAATGAGGGTGGGCTGCTGAATGTGACTCACTCTGCCTACTTACAGTATATTCCATCAGAGAGAAAAGTATACGAAGGTCAGGACATGATTGACTAGATTGCTGATCTCTTGGTTAAACTTTTGGCCAGTAAGTTAAATAGCCTCCTGCAAAGGGGTCATAATAAAGAGAGAGACAACGTCAAAGCTTATGAGGATGATGGGTTCTGTAAGCCTGAAGGTGTAGAGGTTTCTGCAAAGTCTGCTTTGTAGCATGTGATGTGGGCACCTGCTCACATGGGGGTTAAGCATATCCCTGACGTGTTGGCAAACAAGGTAGGGGCACCAATGTCACTCACAATAGTCCACACGGCTACTATTTCATTGTGGACTTAGGGAAGGTCATAAGAGTCTAGCTGCTGCCATCCAGCATAGGAAACCGATTTAATAAGAACACTAGTAGATACGCAGCATTTAAGAGACTCTGACCTGGAGTATCTCAACCATTAACCAAAAACATGAAGGCTGTCTACAAGATAAACAGCTACAGTGAGGAACAGATTTGATTACTACAACAAGCTGCACCAGCAGGACCAGTTACCTCTATGCTTCCAATAATTGCATCACACCCAAGCCCTTTAATACCGTAGACGGTGCGTATGCCTGCTAAAACACTCTTATAGCACAAAACTGAACTACAAGCTCATCTTGGTTTAGGCTATGATCAGGAGTCAAAACTGAATGACATAAAATCACTCAGTGCAGCTACTAAACCCTAAGACATCAGATAAAAATGTAATTACACTTCTATGTTTTGATTGTTGACGTGTGTAAACATAATTCGTTAGATACAATTTGTATCAAGTTTGAGAAGTAAGTCTTTAATTGCTACATTTTTAATGTTAAACAGAAAACACTCCTTAATGTTCTGCAAAGTTATATTTATTCCATCACAAATCAGCTTATGGCTTCTTAAGCCATTTCTGGGTGACAACTGGTCTAGGAAGCTGAAAGCTGGTTCATGAAAAAACAAATACAATTTTGCAGAACATTCGGATGTGTTTCATATTTAATATTATTATCATGTTCTGCCAACCACCAACAGAAAATTCAGTTAATGTCACATTTGGGGGGGGGGGGGGGCGGGGGGGGGGGACGCAAGACCTGCCCATACATCCTCCCAACTCCAGCTACTGCAGTCTGGTCACTAACATCATCTGTCCCATCAATGCTTTGTCATGAAACACTGTATTGCTTAGCCTGGAAGGCAAGACTCTCCGCATTCTCGTTTCTCTGCACATTATGAAAACAAGAATTTATTACTGAAAAATATTTATTTCATCATGTTTTCTTCTTCTGAAGAAGAAGCAAAGGCTGATTCTGAAACTTAAACATGCATCCCCTGTAATCAACAGCCTTTTGCTTGGAAGTCAAATCTCAAATACAGCCCATCCGCTAACCTTTAAGACTTATTCTACTACACACTACCAAAATAATTTGAGGTTATTTCCAAGAAGACTTCCTATCAAATTTGCAGGCTCCGAATAATATACATTGAAAAATGAAATACATTGAACGCACAGCTGTCACAGGAGATATGGAAAGTGTTTAGTGTGTTGTCAAGGGAACATCGTCTAACATTTAGAACTGTGCATAGCAATGAGTGAAGTCATTGTACTCTCAAGTCCCAATTATCTTACCTGGCAAAACTTAATTCCTTGATTGTGTAGTATGCAATCTTGGTTGGATATCTGTTAGTATTATGGACTGCTCCCAAATGTCCATTTCAGTAACTCTGTGACTTGTCATGGAGACAAGCTGTGTGAAACTTCGTAAGCAAGGTGCCAATGCTGATTTCCCATTTCAACAGTACTGTGCATGTTGTCAGCAATGAACATCAAATAGGAAAAACATATGGTTTGAAATCTGAGTTGGCCATCTAGAAGGGCATTATTTTAATCTCCTGTTGGGTAAGGGATTATACCCTACAAGCAACTGCTTCCGAAACTGAGTTATCGACTAATACCATTTGTAACTGCAACAGGTTCTGTTGAGTAGTCCGCTATGTGATAGTCAGAAATGACAGTTTTTCTATTAATGGACAAAACAAGATAGCTGGAACAGATAAATCACATATATCCACTCGGAAAGACTAGAAAGGACAACCACTAATAAATAAAACCGAATATCTCTGTATCTTCAGAGGCACTGAAAGAGGAATCGTGGAACTGCTTCACAGTTCAAGTACATTCGAGGGGCAAGAAAACCTGAGTGTCTCACGTAAGTCACTTCATCTAGCCAGTGACCAAAATTATAACAGATGGCTTAAAGTCCTACAACACATTGAAGAAGGAAGGCTTTCAACATGAATTTGTAAATCATTCTGTGAAATCTGTCTCTTCGGAAGATCCATGCGTCCACATACAGAATATAGAGTGCTTGTGGAGATCTGTCAAATTGTCAATTAAAGGAGAGCGTTGATTGGGAGACAAGCCCAAACTGTACCTCTTCCAGTACATGTACATCCACACTTTACAATTGTGTGGGAAAATTAAACCTTCTGAGGCTCTCCCAACATTCCTCAGACATATCTAGAGTGTACCTGGGTTATGGGAACAAGATTACTTCCAGCGACGTGTACATCTCATGGAATAGTCCGTGAAGAAGACATGATTGACAAGTACAGTAAGTGAAATTACTAGTTTCCTTTGTAATTAATGTTATTTTAGTAAACATTCATTTTTTGCTGTCACTCTAGTCACCACAATAAACAGCACCCATATTTGCCACCACAAGAGTTGCACCCATTTGGCATTTCCCCTATACAATGAGTGATTATCTTAAATCATTTCAATGTTTAAATGTATCCCTGGATTTTCAGCTGGAATATCACACATGAAACTAACAAACCAGTGCAGATAGAACTTACTTTCCTGCAACTTGAATTTTGTTAACGTGTCAGAAGTATTTTGACTAACAAATCACAAATATGGAGCTACAGTAATAAGAAAATTGTGAAACAACATTGTCAGGACTACTGTGAATCATATGGTTATGTACAGAAACATGTGGACAGAAATAGAAAATAATACCGATAGCACTCACAACTGCCACATGATCCAACAACTGCTGATCAAATATGAGAATGAAGCTATAAGGTGGCATATACTTGTTATTCTTTGGAGTAAGTTAGGTAATCTGCAAATGAGTACATCTGAGAGGCAATAAATACTATTCAAACGAACTGGTATTTGCGTAATGTACGTCTGATGTTCCACCACTGTTGTGTGTAGCATGACTGAAATGCTTCTACAAAATGCGAGTACAGTGTGGAAACTAAAGGGTAACTACTATCTTGATAATATTAATATTGGGAATGGTAAAGAAAGCCACCACCAAATATTCTTACTTTTATGAAAAAATGATTTTATTTGCTTACAATTAAGAAAATTATAATTGTTTTTCCCTCTCAGTTCACTTGCTAATCTGATAAGGTAAAATGCCTACAACTGACTGCTATTCAAACTAACATTACAGTAATATCTGTCAATGATGAATCACTTATGTTTTTGGTGTCTGCCATACATTTTTGTTCCTTGAACTTTTCATTATACAGTGTGAAGAAAAATTTGCCCATTCTGGGTTCACATTGCGAATCTCACATACTAGCAATACAAAAATGTCTTTCACAAAATGTCATGCATATTTCTGGCAGTAAATTGATGTTAAATATTCACAATCTGGCAACACTATAATCACATGTACAGTGACTACCTCTGTAGTAGTAGTGTTGTGCAATTGGTGCAGTGGATAGCAATTTGTAGGCGATGAAGGGTTAGACTGCAGCTCAAGGTGTATTTGTTTTTATTTTCTAAATTTAGTCTGCATGGTATGGTATCTGGTGCCTTAATTGTCATACTGTGACTACAGTGGTTCTTCTACAAGGCATTTGCATTTACATACCACAAACACAGAAATAGACATACAATCATTTTCACTGGTCAGATTTCAAAGAAGCCTTTTGCTCGTCGTGAACATGAATCATTTCACACCACTGCATCTACTTGATGCCAAACCCATTTTCTGTGTACCTCCCCCAGCGATCTCATCGATTAGTACCACGTATTATTCTTGTCATGTTCAGGTCCATTGCATATTGTTAAACACTTACGTCACCGGTACAAATATGGTTTGCAAATGATTTCCAAACATGTATTATGTAAATGTTGGATACATGTGGCTTAAGAAACAGTGTATACTATCGCATTATATGGCAGAATGAAACTGGCAAATAAAAACAAATAAGCCTCGACCCAGAACGAACTCAAATGCTATCCACTGCACCAATGGCTCAGCATTACTGCTAAACTGCTGACAGAGACAGTTACCGTACATGTGGATACAGTGCTGTCAGATTGCCAATCTTTGACATTTATTTACTGATGGAGACACACGCAGGATGAAATTTTGCGTGAAAAATTTTTGTATAGCTAATAAGTGAGGAATCACATTGTAAAGTCCAAGAGCACGAGATTTTCTTCACCCTGTATATTTCGGCACTGTTTTCTTCCCGAGGTAGTTATCTGAACAGTAATCTGTGAAGAGTGCAAGTGATTGAGTATGGAAATGTACTGTTCACTGCTAAATGAGCTTCAGATTATGTGCAGGCTACTGATACATTACTGTAGAGACGCAGAAGTACTTTAGACTTTAAATGCATTTTTCTGAGTTATCTGGGTGTACTGTTCATTTCGAAAATGGCCACAAAGGCCGAAGCCACCTGACTGAATTAGACAAACAGACTTTTGTCTATGAACAAAGTGTAAAACAAGAAAAAGACATGTAATTTCATAACCTCTTCCTGAGCTTTTACTGTCGTTTATTCTATCCTTGGATACAATCTTCTGAGGTTATGTAATGGATGACTACGCATAATGACTGAACTAGCTACAGCAGAACCCCACTTTTAAATAAATAAAATTGTAGGTACAATGATAAGAAGTGGAAAAATATCTGTGTGTGGCTCACAGAAATTAAATATTGTGACACCAGGTATGGTAATGAGGAAAACAGAAGACAACCTCGATAATTACAAATCTCTGTCACAGATATTGGAATACTTACTACAAGTTTTTTTTTTTTACCTCTAACTATGGCAGTTAAAACAGAGGGCTTTTGGGTATTTCTAAATACTTGATCTAGCAAATGAAAACTTATAGATATGTTAATTCGAAAGACGTGTTTAAGCGCATATTATTCTTACATCAGCAATGTCTAACAATTTTCAGACACATATCTTGCCTAATGCTCTGAACAGCCCTCTCCCTGAGTACTTGGGGTACCTTTTTAACCCCTCGAAAACCTTTCATTTGTTACTTCAGTTAAAACTAGAAACAGTTCTATTCTTCTCTGTTTTGGTCAACACAATCATGTTTAGAGAACATATATTTTTACAAAAGTAAAATGAAATAATGGGATGAGACTGTAAAGCTCAAAAGATGACTGAATCGTTTCACACGGAAACTGTGACAGAAAGTGCAATGTCTTAAAGCTTGTACTAAATTTATTCTATTGCGATCCCACATGAGGAGCGTAAACAACTTAAACATTGGGAGTCTTCAGCACAAGTAAAGAACAATGGTCCATAAAATGTACACTCAGGAGCTTGTACGCATTCAACACTTGATGTATATGTATACATATGTCATTTTTACATGACAAGCCCATGCTCTTTCTGCATAACTGGTAAACTGAAAGGGAAAATGCCCATAAGAGGTATTATTTATGAAAGTGACTATTCTCCATTAAATCGGAATCGCTAATGTTTCTAGTGAAAATAAGAACTACAATCTTACATATTTTTAAGCATAAACCAAAAATTCCTCCTTACAAATCAGGTCCACAGGCTTTACCCACAACAACAACAAAAAGAAAATCTTAATCTTGAAATATATAGCCGACAGCTTACGTTCATGGATAAATTCCTGCCCTATCCTCACCTAGTCTAGCCTTTGTTAATGTTTTATACATGTGTATATGTTTACAGCAATGTACCTGACACGTGCGATATTCTGACACTGAATGATGTATGGATGATAAAATAAATAAATAAATAAACAAGGATTTACAATATTCAAACATCTATATACCATGTTTCCTGAATTATGGACCTACATACACTGATTGGACAAATACGGATTGTTGAAACAGTATTAAAACAAACTTGAATCACTCACCCGCACCATCATCAGATCTGTTTGGCTGACGCTTGCCTCGCTGTGACATTCTGACTAAGTACACTAATATGAAAAAGACCTCCACCGAAGTGTCGCCATCACCATCTAGAACAGAAAAATGAAATCATATTACTAAACATAAAAAATGTTGTGCAGTTGTATAGAAACTCCTCCAGCACACTTAGTGCTTAGACTATCAAGGTATGTTTATGTAAACATACATATAGTGCATTCTGTCAAATAATAAATCTATCAACAAAAAAGTAGCACACTATATTTTTCTTGTTAAGCAGAATTACCAATAGCTCCTTGTTATAGTTATAATGTACCAGGCTTGCTAATAAACATAACTGTTTGTGAAATGTTTTCATAAACAATATAGAAATAATAAACAATAAATATATTTTTATAAATAAGATACTCACTACATTTCTGCCTAATTTACTGGCGATGCAATTGTGATTGGATCAAATCTGTAAAACAAACCATTTGAATATCATTAGATTACTAAAGTTGTGATAAACAAAATCACAGATATATTTTCAAACCTTTTTTTATGCACAAACTAAATTATCGTAATGAATTACACACTTGTGGCAATAGAATAAACGTGTTTCATGCCTTCACTGTGTAAAACATTGTAGTGAAACGCTGAAATTGAAAAACCTGACAAGAAGTTATACATACTATAGAACATACAGGTTTAAAAACTTACCATGTATATAAACATAAAACTATCAATTCATGATGTAGCTGACGCAGAACCATGTCACACAGTGTTTCCTAGTCCAATCACAATTCATTCAAAAGAAAAAGAACATAAAATTGGCATATTGGTTTTTGAGCAGATTGTCTTCAATGGATGCAACCTAGCACGGATAGATGTAAACATTGACACTGCACCCGTCACACAGTTCCTTTTTTCATTGTAGTTGTAAATAAAATTTACTTCACATCACTTAAATACTCGCAATCACAATAACTTCATAAAACACACATTTTAATGATTATTATTTCAATATCAAAGTTCGTCAGTCTACCCATGGTGCTAGTTAAACCTAACAACATTGACAACACAGATGGCAGCACGCCTCAAGTTTTCATTAATCTTTGGGTTCACAGATAAACTAATAAAATGCTCATAGCTAGCTGTACGCACGAAATTTAGCTTCTCACTCACTTATATTTCGCGTTCAATGAATGTCAGAACACATCTTACACACTACGCACTTTCTCCGACTATAATAACTGCAGAACATCAGCCCCGTCTCTTGTCAGTAGTCTAACCAACATGTCCTCATTAGGTATGCCTCTTGCTGGAATGCACCTCTCACTTACCATGAGTAATATTTCCAAACAATTATAACTTCTACAACTGCTGCAGCTTCCTGCCATAAGTGGCAATCGATCTCCGAGTCCGTTTGGAGCTAAAAATATTAAAGTAAACCTCACTACCATGGTTTGGCGCCATCATGCCTGAAAAAATAACTGTAGAAGTTGCTGGTCACGTGACCATTGTGCACGAGATCTCACTATTTACGAGATATTTTGGGATGTTGTTGAAGATAGTGACATGATTGTGGTGTAAACAACGTGGATGATTTGAATCTTCAGTGATTGATTGTAAACATCAGCTATACGTATTCATACTCAATTTAGTGATCTCTAGGTTTTGTGTACGTCATGGATGAGGTTAGTAAATTTGTAAATTCAGTTCGGTAGGCTATACTTGTGTTACGTGTTTCTCTCTCTCTCCCTCGCACCGAGACGCCCAACGGACTTATGGTGGATTGAGATATATTTGTATACATGAGAGTGGTTTGTGTATTGTTTTGATGATAGAACCAAATCAGTGAGTATTAACCATTAACTTTATACGTTGGCTTACCTTGTGTTACATGTGAGGACCCCACTTTTGAACAGATGAAATTAAATTGTGGTGAATTGTTTGAAAGAGCCGGTATGATCACAAGTCGTTTGTGTGTACATGTGTTTTCATTTGTTGTTGACCACAATGAAATGTAACGGGAAGTTCGAATGTGTTCATGTCAACGTTTGCATAAATGTGATAGATAATTTCGGACGTAGACGATGCTTAAGCGCTCGAATGCGTGATGTTTATCTGGGAGTACCGGCATTTTGACGTTAGTGTTATATGAAGTGTCGTTATATCTAGAACCGTCAGCTAGTATTTTATAATTAAAAACAGGGAATCACAATTAGGCTAGTAATAACAGTTTATTAGATATTACAATTACAGCGCAACCATAACCGCACGCAAGTTACTGATCAACGTTGTAAGGCAGACACAAACACACAACAAAACAAAGAGAAAAATATAAAAGCATAATTATTATGTTATACGTCCTTAAACATCACTTTTCTATTTAAGAAAACCACTCGTACTCTGCATAATGATAGATTACAAGGACAAACATTAAAGCGTCAACTAAGTTTCCAGTTTCATTACCTCATCCTTGACACAGTCTTTTGAACTACACACTCATCATTCCTTTTGTTAAGTATTTGGCGTTTGTTTATTGGAGCTAATGTGTATATAACATCCAGATGTAGTTCATTGTAACATACACTAACATGAAGTGTTCCTTCAGCATAACAAAAGAACACTTTTCAAACCTTCCCAATGGAGTTCTGGTAGTTTTTCCAATGACGTCTCCACAAATGTCTGAAGAGTGTGACTTTAATAACTTTCGTATGAGATTTATGGTCCCCATATTGAATCCATTCAGCAAGTTTTAATGATAAACATGTTGACCAAGAAACATTTTCCTATTGGTTCTCCGTATATTAACTTTAAGGAAGAATTTTGTTTCGAAAAGTTTTTGCATTCAAAATTTTCTTTTCAACTTATTCTTAATATCAGTGTATTTGTGTTTTCATTTGCCAGGACTTTGAAAATCATTTGCATAAAGCAACAAATAAGTATTAAATTCACCAGAGATTTCGGCATATAGACAGATATCATCTTCGGATTGTCATAACTGTTGTCTCTAGAAAATTGTCAGATTTAAAGTTCGAAGTTCATGGCGCCCGTTTCAGTCTGTATGTAGCTTTATTAACTTGCAAGCCCTTCCTTATTCTTTACACTCTGAGGCATTGCCATATGAGTTTCTGTAGTTAGCTTTCCAAGTAGGAATGTATTTTGCAGGTACATCTATTTGTTCTATAAAAATATTGTTTATTCACTACATTAAAAAAAGTTCTCAGTGTAATGTGTCTAGCAACTGGAGCATATGTCCCCTTATAGTCATATAGTTGTACCTGTACACAACCTTTGTTAGCTAAACATCACAAACCTTTCAGTATATCCAGAGGCATCTCTCTTTAATTTGAACACCAGCTTGCTGTCAATGGTTCTTCAGTTTCATGAAGTGGCATGTAAGTCCACTTTCTGTCCGTTAATAGTGTCCAGGTGGGGTAATTTTTCCACAAATGCTCCTGCATTCAAGTCCAACACTCCATAGTCATCCAGGTACCTAGGTCTTCTCATTATTATTTTGCTTTTCCACAGAGATTCAGTTTCCTTCACCACTTCGTGAGTCACTTCTTCTGAGCTGTCTTTGGCTGTTCGTTCAGTTTCCTGAAAATTAGTTTCATTCTGATGACTTTTATCTTCTGCTTTGTTTTGCATTGTGTTGTCCATTTGAATAGTCTCCATGATCCAGTCATCACTACTTCCATCTTAAAATAGAAATTTGTCTTCTTCACAAATTGCATCTCTTGCAAATACAATTTTATGTTGTTTGGGCTGCCATAATCTGTAAATATCAATCATGAAACACTTTAATGAGCAGTTGTAAAACTGCCCTGTCATTTGTGCGTTTGAAATGTGCTAATACGCAACACAAACACAAATAGTTTTGAGTTTGACTTCCTTACGTAGCAAGCCCATAACATCGTTGGAATTTCTCCATCTGAAGCTGAGGTAGGACTATGGTTGATGGTAGAAACAGCTGTCATTGCAGTTTCTAAAGAGGCATGCTCTCCAAGTTTGCTTCTAAGAATCATTGGCTACAGCAAGCTTTTTCCGTGATGGTGTGGTTTAGTCATTCTGTCACTCCATTTTACTGAGGTTTTTGCCTTGTGGTGAACTCGAACCCACACCTTTTCTTCAGAGGATATCATCATTTCATTTGAAAAGTAATCACAGCTGTTGTCTCTAAGACTGCTGCTGTCCATGTTAAAATGAGCAGTATCATATTTTAAACAATGAAACACTTCAGAGTTTGGCTGACAGGTATAAGCTGCAGTAAAGTGAGTATAATTATCAATGAAAAACGATATATATTTCTTTCAGTAAAAGGAGACTGATGTTATAGAATCAAGTCATTATGTTTCATCACAAATGGTTGTCTGGTTCGAACATCAGACTGAATATGTGGTAATGGTGCTTATTTACATTCTGCACGTCTCAAATATTGTCTTACTGGTTTGGATATCTTTACTTTGTTCAGCTTCCCTGCTAGATAAGATGTCCTAAGTGTTTATGCCACAAGTTTACATCGCTGTCTGAAACACAAAGTACTTGGCACTAAACATAGCGTAACTCTTGGAGTCAGTTTGAACAAAGTGTATACAAACCTGAGTCTTTTTTTTTTTTACAGCTATAACTTTATCGCCTTTTGAATTAGGCCTAGTCCACTGAACTTTCAAACACAATCTATACACACTGACAGAAAATTGTTTAGTAAACCTGGCACTATAAGAAAACCTCTTATTGTTATTCGGAATCTCTTTCGTCAGATGGTGCTTTGAACATCAATATCCGCAACCTCTCTGGCAAATGTAAAACGTAACTGTTTGGACAACTTAAATTCTTATTAGATTTTCCAATTCCCTCATATTTGTCAAGTGCACAAATTCATTATTTTTCGTTACCCCTCTGTGTAGGAACCATCCACTTTGTGGATAACTCCCAAAGATAGTGGCAGAGAAAAAGTGTCCCACTTCCATTTGTTTCTTGTAAATGAGTAACTACATTTGTGGGATTGTTACTGCTATGTTTTTGTATTTGCCATGCATTGTGCCCTAATATGACCTTGGTTCCCATATCTATAATAAGTATATTCCTTGAGACTTAGTTGGCACTAGATGCTTTCTTTTGTATAACTGTGTGACAAATGCAGTAGACTAAGGCTGCTCGTGTAATTAATTTTTGCTACCTTTAGAATTTTTATGTTTTGCTTCTTCATCTAATATCCTGTCTTTCACAAAACTCATTTTCAGTTGCTCATATGGCAAGGTTTCCAGAGGAGCAACTGCTACTTTGTATTTAGTAACAAACTACGCATTGTATCAGATTCTTCAATATTAGCACCACGTGCTTTCAAATCACATTTTTAACTTATCAGACTTCTAAAAATGATTTTGAAAATTATTGTCATTTGCACTCTACATCATTATTAACAAGGATTTTCATAATAAAAATTAATAAGCCATACCTTTCCACCCAGAAGTTTCAATCAGTGAATCCAACAAATCGTAGACAGCCTGCTTGTCCATGGCATACTCCAAGTGACTTCTGAAATGCGTTGGATAATTTTCAGCTTACCTTATCTGTCATTTTTGCAAAATTCTCCCAAAAGAGCCTTTTTCTATGCACATTATTCAGCTGTGTCATCTTGAGTAGACTCCCCCATGTCCACCTAGGGCCTTTCTTCAACTGAACTGGTGAATTTGTTTTTGTATTGTTATTACTGTCACTATATAAAACCTGGCTCTGGATCCATAATCAGCTGTTACCAATAGAAACTTCTGTGAACATTTTCTGGTTAAAAACTGGGAAGCCACAAATAGACAAATAAAAACAATTTATTAGATATTAGAGTTACAGGCACAACTGCTATTGCAGGCAAGGTACTGAACAATGATTAAAGGCAGAGATAAACACATGTAACAAAGCAAAGAAAAATATGAAAGCTTGAATATTGAATTATTCATATATCAACATAAAATATGATAAGGTAATTAAATTGCATCTTTTAACCTGTAATTGCCACTAATTTACCAATTTTAGCAGAGTTGATGTCATCCACATACTGATTTTGAAATTTTTTATTAATATTGGTGATGGGGATTTCTGGACCAACAAGTATTAAGTAATACCAACAGCAGCAGAAAATGGTATAGCAGGAGTAGGGTTCATGATGAATAGGAAAGTAGGGCAGAGAGTGAGTTACTGTGAACAGTTTAGTGGTAGATTGTTCTTGTAAGAATCGGTAGCAAACCAAATCTGCAGAAATTGTTCAAGTTTACATGCAAATGTTACAAGCAGAGTGACAAAGAGATACAGAAAGTATGTGAGGACATTAAATGGATAATTTAGTATGTAAAGAGAGATGAAAATGTAATAGTCATGGGAGATTGGAATGCAGTTGTAGGGACAGGAGTGGAAGAAAATGTTGTGGGAGAATATGGGCTTGATATAAGGAATGGGAGAGGAGAAAGACTGAGTTCTGCAATA
Organism: Schistocerca serialis cubense; assembly: GCF_023864345.2. Classification (NCBI taxonomy): domain Eukaryota; kingdom Metazoa; phylum Arthropoda; class Insecta; order Orthoptera; family Acrididae; genus Schistocerca; species Schistocerca serialis. The sequence continues at coordinate 429,655,013 of NC_064642.1, forward strand.
AATTTCAGTTACTATTAGCGAATATTCCATTCAGAAATCGCAAGAGGAGGAGGTATATTTGGAAAAGGCTGGGATATATGGGAAGATTCCACTTAATTGTCATGGTTAGGCAGAGATTCCAGAATCAGATATTAGATTGTAAGACATCCTCAGGAGCACGCATAGACTCAGATCACTCGAAGAAGGGGTATACAGAAGTAATGAGGACTGAAATGATACGCTTGTAATTCTCTGACAGTATGGATGCTGTGATAATGAGTAGCTCACTTAGCAGTTCAATTGAAGATGAATGGACATCTCTAAAGAGGGAAATCACAGAAGCTGTGAAGGAAAGCTTAGGTTCAAGGAAGGTAACTGTGAAGAAACCATTTATAACAGAAGAAATACTTCAGTTGATCGACAAAAGAAGGAAGTGCAGAAATGATCACGTAAATTCAGGAATACAGAAATACAAGTTGTGGGAATAAAATAAATAGGAAATGCTGTGAAGCTAAGGTGAAATGCTACGTAAAAAATATGAAGAAACTGAAAAAGAAATGATTGTTGGAAGGATTGATTTAGCACATGAAAAAGTCAAAGCAACCTTCAGTGAAATTAAAGTAAGGGTGATAATATTAAGAGTGCAGTTGAAATTCCACTATTAAATGCAGAGGAGAGAGAGCTGATAGATGGACATAAAAAAGTAGACTAGCACTGACAAAAAGGGCATTCCTGGCAAAGAGAAGTGTACTAGTATTGGACATAGGCCTTAATTTGAGGAAGAAATTTCTGAGAATGTATGTTTGGAGCACACCATTTTATAGTAGTGAAACATGGTCCATGGGAAAATCAGAACAGAAGAGAATCAAAGCATTGAGATGTGGTGCTACAAAAGTATGTTGAAAATTAGGTGGCCTGGCAAAGTAAGGAATGAGGAGATTTGTTGCGGAATCAACGAGGAAAGGAATATATGGAAAACACTGACATGGAAACAGGATTATATGACATCTGCTAAGGTATCAAGGAGTAACTTCCAAGGAACTGGAGGGAGCTGTAGAGGGTAAAACATGTAGAGGAAGACAGAGATTGGAAAACAGCAACAGCTGACTACAGACTGTAGTCAGCTGTTGTGTGAGAATGAACATTTGTATTTGGCACACTCTCCTCGTGTTTGTACATGTTATCTATTTTAAACTTGACCTGCCAATACCCAGTGATTTTCATGGTCTTCACATGCATATTCGTAATGTGACACAATACATAGCACATACGGAGATATGTAGTACGAGATTATGTAAATTTGTACAGCATAAGATCCAGAGTTGGTAATGTAGTCTTACTGAAACTGATTATTGCTTTAGTAGTTATCTTGCTTTTTTTTTAAGCTTTCTGTCTGGGTTTATGATATGAAACTTACTGGCAGATTAAAACTGTGTGTTGGACCAGGACTTGAACCCTGGACTTTGCCTTTTGCGGGCGACTGCTCAACCTACTCATCTACCTAAGTATAACTCATGGGCTGTCCTGACAGCCGTACATCCACCGATACCTCATTTTCCTACCATATCTCTGCAATATCCCTTCTTCGGGGAATACTTGTCCCACACGTTTTGCAGAATTTCCGTGAAGTTCAGAAGGTAGGAAATGAGGATTGCCGGGCATAAGGCTGTGAGGATAGGTCTTGAATCATGTTCAGGTGGCTCAGTTGACAGGCACTTGACCATGAAAGGCAAAGGCCTTGGGTTTGAGGCCCAGTCCTGCACACAATTTTAATCCGCCAAGAAATTTTAACACAGCTTATTTTTTGTGACAAATGCCTTTTAATTACCAATATTTAGAAACACCTTTCAAAATTTCCAAGTCTCATCAGTAATAGCCCTTGTGTTCAGTTCCATTTGGTTTTCTTCAGTGCACTTTTTTTTTCCAAATTAGAGAAGCTGACAGTTTGTTCCTATAAGATCACCAGTAGATTAAAGATTGTGAAGGTAGAACAACACATTTTAACCTCCCACTCATGACGAGCTGTGGTTGCAAAATAACCAGAAAGAATCACCTTATGAAGAGAAATATCTGGTTTAAAAGCCTGTCAGGCTTCATACGCCTGCTACCTGATTAATTAGGTCAATGTAATCATTGGCCATGCCAGAGCCAATGATATGCAGGGCTAACAAAGTGTTTGCATGCCTGACTACATATATTTTGTAATTATCATACCTGTTAATGACAAGATGTCAAGTAACTGGGATATTTACAGACAATACTTGTATATTCCTTAACAGTTCTTCAGCTTCACCTCACAAAGTGGAGTTTTTCCTAATCAAACTCAGAATGATATCCCTGTGTGATGAGTACTTTGCAAGTTGGCAAGTAAATAGTGGGTAAGTTGAGAAAACTGACAGTGCCCTGCAGCTGTGATAATTCCACAGTGTCTAGCATGTGAGATTCCGTTAAGTCCCATACACTTTATCCTTGCTGTGATCTGTGGCTTCATCTTCAATTTCAAGTTGTGCATGGGCAGATTCAAACTCTACCTGAATCTACATCTTTCTATTTAATTTTATCTTTGTCGCCTGGACTGTCTGTAACTTGCATAGTGGACTTAGCAACATCTCTTTGAATAACCTTGTCCTCTCATAAGAAACCATGTATCAGGAATGGGCAGGTGGTAATAGGAAGTCAACAGATGCACTTACCAAATGCAGTCAATATGGATGCATGATGGGAAGTGAGAACTGAAACAGTTATGGTGTTACAGACCCTGACAGCTGGCTTTACTCAACACTTCATTCATGTTGGCAAAGTTTGGGCCAGTGTAGGATGTGACATTACATTTTATGATGACTGGCGCCCCTCTGTGTCCGTAGTCCTCGTGGCAAGACATTGGCAAACCTCATCAGTCTTCAGCGATTCTGTAGCTCTGAACATGGATGTTTACATTGTTGCTTCTGAAATTCTGTTGCTTACGAAGTTCTGAACAGACTGTATGATGTTCAGTAGTACTTAAATAACGTAACAAAAATAAAGTCCAGCTCTTACAAACTTAGTTTTTCCATTTCATGTCTGCATTTTATTACATTTTCACATTTGTCATTAGGGGAGGGGGGGGGGGGGGGGAGGAGAGTAAATAAGTAAAAATGTGTGGCTGCAATTGTTCTGGTGCAAGTCACTGAGTCATGCAATTGTAGGTTTAGTGTTTGATGGTGTAGTGCACGAGTGCTTTTTGCGCTCCAATTATTTCCACTCAATCGCAAACAAAGAACTATGTACAAGGTTTACAACTTTGCTTCTGCCGTTTGCCGATAGGTGGCGACAGCGGTAAGTAGCGGTCAAAAGAAACAGATCCCAGACGTCAGGCAGTTAGCTTGGACCTCAGTCAACATAACCTCATTCACACATTAGTCGATTTGTCTCTGCATCCTAAAGTTGTTCTTGATTGGAAATGTCAGTTTTACGAGCCTAATTCTCGTCATTTGCGGGAGGTGTTACTGTTTTGTTTCAATATGAAGAAAACAGCGGCTGAGTCTCATTGAATGCTGTCAATTACATATTGTAAGGACGATATTAGTGAAAGAATGTGTCGTAAGTGGTTTCAGCACTTCAAGAATGGCGATTTTAATGTCGTAGACCGGCATAGTGGTGGAAGAGAGAATGTTTTCGAAGCTGCAGAATTGGAGACACTGGTGAGTGATGACTCGCGTCAAACTCAAGAAGAACTGGCAAAATTAGTGGGGGTGACACAGCAAGCCATTTCAAAATGTCTCAAGGCTGTGGGCATGATTCAGAAAGAAGGAACTTGGGTCCCGTGTGAGATGAAACCAGGAGACGTTGAACTGCGTTTGTGTGTTTGTGAATAGTTGCTTCAGAGGCAAAAACAGAAGGGATTTCTGCATCACATTGTGACCGGCGACGAAAAGTGGGTTCATTGCAATAACCCTAAACACAAAAAATCATGGGGATATCCAGGCCATGCTTCCATATCGACGGCCAAACCGAATAGTCATGGCTCCAAGATCATGCTCTGCATTTGATGGTAGCAGCTCAGCATCGTGTACTGTGAGGTGTTAAAACCAAGTGACACAATCAGAGGTGCTCATTATCGAATGCAATTAATGTGTTTGAGCAGAGCATTAAAAGACAAACGATTGCAGTGCAGTGAGAGGCATGATAAAGTGATTTAGCAGCACAACAGTGCCCGACCCCACGTTGCAAAAGAAGTCAAAACGTACTTGGAAACATTAAAATGGGAAGTCCTACCCCACCCGCCGTATTCTCCAGACATTGCTCCCTCTGCTATCACCTGTTTAGATGAATGGCACATGGCCTGGCTGACGGACACTTCTGATCTTGTGAGGAAGTCACAAATTGGATTGATTTGTGGATTGCTTCAAAAGGTGAACAATTTTTTCGACGTGGGAGTCATATACTGCTCGAAAGATGGGAGAAAGTAGTGGCCAGCGATGGATAATACTTTGAATGATACATGTATAACCAATTTGTTTCATTAAAGCCTCAAATGTTGGGGGAAAAAACGGCGGAAGCAAAGTTGTACACCTTGTATTTTGTATCAGATCACATTTATTGAAGCTGTTAATTTTGATTGACACGGACTGACACAAGGCCACATGCCACACCATAGACAACCATTGAATTGACACACTCATCTGCCCACTGTAGTGTCTCCATGCTATGCACTGTGAACAATGGGATAATCTGCTGTGGTCGAATCCCACATAAATATGTACCGAGTCCCCAAAGGGGTGCAGACTACACGGGACAGTTCGGCCAGACCAGGTGCAAGACATTACACAAAAGTGAGTAATGGAACCAGGGAATTGGGCCCAAAATAATTTTTCATTGGAGTCAATTGATTGAGTATGTAGTACAATTTCAAATTTATTGATCAAATTACACAATAGTGACCACAAGTAAAAATGGCATAAAAAGTACAACATTATGACACAAAGTTAATATACAAATGACTAACAGGATAAAGCTACTAAAAATGTAATTGCTGCAGCAGAATCTTATCAGAAACAGTTTCTATACCTTTGACTTCCATAATATTGTTTCTGATAATCAGAGACATAAAAGAATATTATTAAGACGAGAATTCTTACAAACAACAAACTCAGAATCCAAAATTATAACTTTTATAAACCTCAATAGTGCCAACCTTATTTATCCCCTTTATTGAACAAACCATAATCATGGAACCCAATAATCTTTTGATCCATGTTAGAACTGAGTAGGTGAACACCTTTTACAGCATTGTTTACAGAAATCTATAATCAATGCAAAATAATGCTTCCCTTCTGTTGCAGCAGACCTCAACCGCAGCCACTATCCTGTCCAGTAATTCAGCAGAATAGAACATTTATGTGTCATGTTTTCATGTTACGGAACCAGCGCAGACCGTGCCCTCATATGCCTAGGACTTACAAGTGGAGACCACTACATTGGGATCACAAAATTGCTTCAAATTTTCTACACCTTTAGTGGACCATTAAAACAACATAATGTGCAAGTAGTGAGGTGCACTACTCTGACAACTCCAAGAAAATTGCAACAGATGTTTTCCTGTACACGCCTATTATGTGGCTTATGTATCCATGCATAGGTGCCGGATGTTAGAGTTCATGGTGGTCAAGTTATTAGCTTTCAAGCTCTGTAAGACAAATGTATATGAGGCAATGGGTCGACTCCCACTCAAGCTTAATTATTAATCTATTTTTTCTTTTCATCACTGGTCATGTTATTTAATTTGTATGACATTTGAGAGGTAATATAATTTTTTAAAACACCTGTGTATTTGCATGAAGTTTAAGTGAATTTCATGTTATTTGACTACTTACTATTTTTAATTAAATTTAATTATTAGAACAAAAATATTTATAACCATCGACAAGTAAACGAAGAAATGCATAGAGTTTTCCTGAAAATGTCTGCCTGTCGTGATTTGCAAAATCCCTTATACATGCAATCTGGTAAGGTACCCGGAACTACTTTGCTGCAGACACAGAGGCAGACAGGCCCCATTTGGCTGTTAACCTGCGGAGCAGTGAGACATTGCTAATGTAGCAAGAACAAATAGTGTAGGTGCAATTTTTTGAATATCATGCAATTTACACTTGTATTACAGAAATGGTAACCCCCTGGTCTTTGACTATATGCAGATAATGAATGTCTTGACAATTCAATGCATAATGCAGTTACAAAATCTCTGTTAAAAGATGCATTTGTGTACTGTGAAAGTCTTCTTCAAGAAGTGTACCTTATTAACACAGAGCAATCGCCAACAATTGCTGCAGATGAAATGGTGATTGGAGAAGTACTTTATCATTCTGTTGTCAAAATGTTAGGAGAAAAGATACTTATTATTGACTAGGAACTCATTCATTCCAATGAAGTAGATGGAGGAGGTCTATTTCGTGAAGTTGACTATATATCTGACACTGAGGATTTTGAAACAACTGAAAAGAAGGCAAAAACTGAGTACATTCCACTAGAAATGAAAATAAAAGTGGTAACATTGGCAAATGAACACTGATATGGAATCTACAAACTCTTCAGAGAAAATGATCTCAAAGTTTAAAAAGAAAGGACTATCAGAAGAGAGTAAGAAAATATAAAAAGTGGAGGATCAACAATGGAAACGTATGCACTAATTGATTCATGTCACGCACTAAAAAATTCAAACAATGGCATAGAATTCATCAGAGGAAGATCACGGCATATGTGAGTAACAGGGAATCTGTGACTTGGGAAGGAACGCTGGAAGCCGCAAGAAAGTTTCAACTTCAGACAAAGGCACTTATCCCTAATCTTGACAAAAAATTTGTGATTAATACAGACCAGACAGTTTGCCAATGCCAGTCAACTTTACGACAGAACTCTCGCTGAAAGAAATTCAAAAATTGTGTTAAAAGGCACGATATGAAGAAGGTACACAGCGCAATACATGTTAACAATGTCTGGTGGATTACTACCGCATGTGTTTTGTGTTTGCAAGAGGCCACGGGCAAGTTTGGACCAAATGTGCAACAAACTGTTGAGAAATTAACGACAGACTTTCGAAAGGTCATTATTGCTTGTTCGAAGACTGAAAAGCTTACCACATAGATCTAGGTTCGTTTTTAACCAGCATCACACTTCCTTACTTGGGAAAGGATTCTTTCCTCCTGATAATACAAGGTGTATATTAAGTCTGGGAGCACTTTCAATTATTTATTGCACAAGAACCAAACATTGTACAGATATCATACATATGACAGTTTGAAGAGAAACCCTGAAAGTTGTTTTTTTTTACTTGTGCCGCCACAGCGTGGTTTGGTAATTTGCCGATAGCCAGCGCTAATCGCAAACATGGCAAGTTCAGGTGCGGAGCGAGCTTTCTGTGTACTGGAGTTCAACAAAAACAAGTGTGCTACAGCTGTTCAATGGAAGTTTAGAACCAAGTACTGTAAGAAGCCACCAACAAGGAATGCCATTTACCACTGGCACAACAAATTGGTTACGACGGGTCACTTGTGCTCAGCAAAGAGAAGCGGATGTCCTAGTGTGAGTGAAGTGAACGTGAAGCACGTACGAGAGACATTCATATGGAATCCAAAGAAATTGGTGTGTCGCGCATCCCGGAAACTTGAAATGGCTCCAATGACAGTGAGGAAAGTTCTGCGACTGAAGCCGTTTATGAGACCATTCAAATTGGAGCTAGAGCAGAAGCTCAATGACGATGACAAAGACAAGTATTTTGAGTTTTGTTCACAGTTGTTGCCCTCCCTGTTCACCAGATCTCACTCCGTGTGACTTTTTTCTGTGGGGAAACATTAAAGATCTGGTGTATGTACTGCCTCTACCACATGATGTAGCAGAGAGAATATAGGAAGCGACTGCCACAGTTGACTATGCCATGCTGGGATGGGTATGGCAAGAATTCGATTATATTGACGTCTGCCGGGTCGCTCATGGTTTGCATATCGAATGTTTGGGGAAAAAAAAAAAAAAAAGAAACTTTCAGAGTTTCTCTTCAAAATGCAATATGTATGACATATTTACAGTGTTAAGTTTTTGTGCAATAAATAATTGAAAGTGTTCCCGCACTTTATGTACATCCTGTATATTCGGGTGGGGTCATATGAATTCTGGTTTATATAATTGCATCTTTACCGATGACACAGGTCTTCCAACATGCACTGTGTAAGTCATACCCCCAAAATGTACTTCCAATTTGCCAACCATGCAACATTTATTTCTATCAGCAAGTAAAAAAACTGTACCAAGCACCTTCAGAAATGTTTATTACTGATTGGCAACAAACAAGAAGTTGCTTCTCGTGAAGATGCTATTAAAATCCATCACTGATTGTCCGCACCTACACTTACCCAAAAAATGTTGTGTTATACATGGTTTGCATCCAAACTATCAGAAGAAAGTGAAATTTTTCAAATGTCAGTGAGGTGCGTTTTCCCTTAGAAACTGAACATTCCCTGTAAATATGGGAAAACTACATTTATTTGATGTAGTAGATGCCATTTAATTAATGTTTTCCATGTCTGTGTGACAAATACCGTCGAGCAAGGTGTGATGTCAAGAGCACATCTGGTGAGTAATTGTACCTTACGCTGGTGGTCTGGCACATTGTGACTTACTATGTCACTGATTGTGAATAACATCATTCAAGCCTTTCCCTTCGTCCTCAAAAATTTATTTAAAAATAGTAATTAGTAAAATAACATACGAAATACACTACAACTTCATGAAAATACACCTGGTTTTTCCCCCCATTATATTACATCTCAAATGGCCTATAAATTAAATAATATGACCCGTGCTAAAAAGACCATTGCCTTGTCTATGACATTCTTGTAAAGTGCAAATGCTAACCACTTGACCACAATGACTTGTTATGTCCAGCACCTTCGTAAAGATGCATCAGTTCAATAATGGCTGCGTAAAACTTCTCTTGAAATTTTCTGTGAATTCCCAGGGTAGTCCACCTTACTATTTGCACATTATGTTGTTTTAATTGCCTTCTAAAGATATACAAAGTTTGAAGTAATTCCATGATCCCAATGTCGTAGCCTCCCCTTGTTAGACACTGGTTTCGTTACTCTGAAACAAGCGTATGTTGTATACTGGAAACATCATCATTTCTTCAGGTTAACAAATAAGGCCACCTACACACAAGAGCCACTGACAAGCATCTCTGTGCAGCACATCGAGCCTCCACATGCTGCTGCGCAACGTGGCTTTACTGGAAAAAGAAGCGGCTCCTTTGTCATTGCACTGTGCCGCTTCGATCGGCCATTGCTGCCACACCACCGTGTTTCAGTTTCATCGTTGAGTCTGATGAGTAGGATGCCTCTCTTACTAAATAAGAAAATAAAAAAATAGGTAATTTAAAAGTGAATCCTGGATTCTACCTGTTGCTGCCTATGTGTGATTCCCACCACAGACTCATGTTCATTGACATTGGAGCAAATAGATCACCAGATTGATCTGTGTTTAAGAATTGATCACTTCATAAGAAGTTAATCAACAATGAAACTAAGAGTTCCTCAAAGAAGGCAGTTGTATGAAAACTGTGATTATTTTCCTCTTGCTATTAAGCCTCTTGCTATTAAGGTTTTGGTTTGTGACCTTCCTGACTGCGGTAATATGAAGACTGTTTCTTTTAAAAGAGTTTTCAGACACAGTCTCTGTAGTGCTAGAAGATATGTTAAATGCATTATTAGCATTCTTTCTAAAGAGTGCAGAGTTTTTGATCGAGCTTCCAATGTACGTCCAGAATTTGCTGAAGATATTGCAGTGCACGCCACAGTTTTGTTCATGGTCAAGACAGATACAGATTTGAAGACACTTTGAGTACATGTGTGTTACGTGATATGTCAACAGACTCAACGTAAGTGGGAAGAAGTGTGAGTGATGCACACCAATTGTTATCTTCTCTGAAGAACATTTGTCTCCAACGTCCAGTGAAAACTTCAAAATTTGATGGAGTTTTCTGTTCCTCACACATTGTATTGCATATCAACGGATGTTTTTCAGGCTCACAGTTGAAATCTTCTGTATTGACTTCCTTCTCTAGCCAACAGTATGACCTACGTGAACATATTACCAAAGAACAGTGAACAGCAATAACAATATGTAACATGCGGACTGTTACCATGCAGTGTTACCTATTGCTTGGTAATGTGAAGGCCAGTATTGGTAGCAATGTTCCACCAATGGTGGATGAATGGTGCTTCTGTGACACTGGTGCCAGTAGTCCACCACTGACTGCCACAGAAGAGCGATCTCTGAAGACACCCATCTAAACCGATATTTTGCCAGCAGAAGCAGTGCTTCTCAGTGGCTCTGTGAGTAGGCAGCCTAATATGCAAGCAGCTGTAATAGGTCAGTAGCATCAGACTGTTAAAAACTGTTACAGAAACACCAGTCTGTTCCTCTGCCGCTTTGTAAAGATGCTTTTAGTGTTCCTTTCCAAATACCGTTGGCAAACTGCAAAGGACTTACCATTATTAAATTGAGCACCTTGTCTCTCAACCACAAATAGTACTCAGTATTTCACAAGAGAGAGACCGTGACAACAGCTATGAACAGTTCCAAGAGTCCAAGAGGCTTCTTCTGTAAATTCTTAGTAGAGGTACAGTGCAATTGTACCTTAATTCAACATCGGCTTTGTCATGTTTACACAGGCACAAATGCATTATCACATTTTCCAATCAAGCATTGATACTTCTGCAATAACACTGAATGAGTAGGGCACCGAGCATGCCAGTTGTTCCCAGCCAGTTCTCTTGGCCTACCAGCCACGCTTCATCTACCACATTTCTGGCTTGTTCCATTTTAGTCAACAACCACTTCACTTGCGGCAACCATTGCACCAGAGAACCTCCAGCACTTCCTGCCCGAAGACAGGTGATTGACTCTTGATATGACTATTGATAAGTGCTGACATGGCACAAGTGACTGATTATTGAACTTGGTTGTAGCAACAACATTACAGTGTTGTCTGTTACGTCCATGTTGTAACAGTGTGATAAATACAAGGGGATTCGCGAAGATATGCAAATATTTTAATATGTTGTTCAACAGGTAAAACTAAAAGAAAAAGTTCATATAAATATTGGTCCACAAACGTTTAGTTACGAAGTTTAGGCTAATAAAAGATTTTGCCTGAAATGTAGCAACTTTGCTAATATGAAGCCATCACAAAACTGTACGAGGTTAAAGTAACGCACGATTTCCATTTATTTTGTTGTTGTTGATCTGGTGAATCTACTAAAACATGTCACAGATGTGTATCTGCAGTAGTTTTACAGAACATCAAGAGAAGCAAGGATTATTATACAAGTAAATTTATTTGCTTTTAAGAATTTAGAAATCTTTATGTCATTGTTGGCAACTGTTTGTGAAGCCGTTTCCTTACCTTGAAATGACTTAGTTTCCTGTATTGTTTAGTGAAAGAACATAATAACAACAGTGTATTTAAGTGAAACCACATAGTAACTATTGTAGTTTGTAGATTATTTATGAAATAGGGATGCCTTTCAATTTTGCAACAGAGGAATACGCCGATATGGTGTTTATTTGTGGCAAATGTGATGGTAGTGCTATGGCTGTAGTTAACGATTATCGCATACGTTATCCAACTCGGAGGATTCTGAATGCACAAACCATTAGCAGAGTATTTCAAATGTTATGGGAGACAGGTTCTCTACCTAGCGTTCATAATCAGTATGAGTGCTCAATACGTGAAGACGATGATGAGGATTTTTTATGGATGCTGTTCAGCGTAGTCTGGGTACCAGTAAACAACGTATCTCTCAACAATTAAGCATTTCACAGTCTAAAGTATGGCGTACACTGAAGTACGATAATCTGTATCCTTACCATAAACAAAAAGTACGTCATAGACATTCGGAGCCCCTACCCTTCGCTTGGAATTGTGCAGCTGGTTAAATGCTAATTGGCAGCTACACAAATACATTTTATTTACTGATGAGGCACAGTTTGCTCGAGATGGTATAAACAATTTACATAACAAGCTCTTATGATGTGAAGCAAACCCACATGCAACAATGCAATGTGATTTCCAGCAGCAGTTTAGCATAAATGTTTGGTGTGGTATAATCAACACACACTTTATTGGACCACTCATTTTCCCTGGACGTCTAACTGCCGAGACATACTTACCAATGGATTTTTGTGTGTGAGGATGGATGAAAGACATAGTTTATAATGACAAAGTCAATACACGTGAGGCATTATTTACTCGCATTATGAATGCAATAGACGAAATTAAGAAGCAACCCTATGAAACTGAAGCGAGCAAAAAAATCTGTTCCTATATGTGCAGCTGAATGCATTGAACTTGGTGGAGACATTTTTGAATGTTTATTGTGAATGTATTGTGAAATTGTATGTACACTGTACAACTTCCTTAACACTGAGCTTTGTTTTTTCCAGTTTAACTTGAATTCACGTGTGCTATGTTATTAATAAGTGCAGATTATCTGACACATTTATACAGTTTCAGTTAACGTAAATGCCATCAATTTTCCAAAATTAAATGCTCTACAACTTATGTTAAAAATATTGCGCAATTGTCTGGAAATTAAAAAACAAATTGGCCCAAATAGTTAATAAATTAAAAATTTTATGAAATTATGTCTTTGCTTCTCTTGATGTTCTGTAAAGCTACTGCAAATACACAACTTCGACATGTTTTATTAGATTCACCAGATCAATAACAACAAAGTAAAAGGAAATTATGCTTTACTTTAACCTCGTATAGTTTTGTGATGGCTTCATATTAACAAAGTTGCTAAATTTCAGGCAAAATCTTGTATTAGTCGTAACTCTGTAACTAAACATTTGCGGACATGAACTTTGTTTCTTTAGTTTTACTTGTGTTGTTGTTGTTGTTGTTGTTGTGGTCTTCAGTCCTGAGACTGGTTTGATGCAGCTCTCCATGCTAATCTATCGTGTGCAAGCTCCTTCATCTCCCAGTACCTACTGCAACCTACATCCTTCTGAATCTGTGTAGTGTATTCATCTCTTGGTCTCCCTCTACGATTTTTACCCTCCACGCTGCCCTCCAATGCTAAATTTGTGATCCCTTGATGCCTCAGTACATGTCCTACCAAGCGATCCCTTCTTCTAGTCACGTTGTGCCACAAACTTCTCTTCTCCCCAAACCTATTCAACACCTCCTCATTAGTTACATGATCTACCCACCTAATCTTCAACATTCTTCTGTAGCACCACATTTTGAAAGCTTCTATTCTCTTCTTGTCCAAACTATTTATTGTCCATGTTTCACTTCCATACATGGCTACACTCCATACAAATACTTTCAGAAACGGCTTCCTGACATTTAAATCTATACTCGATGTTAACAAATATCTCTTCTTCAGAAACGCTTTCCTTGCCATTGCCAGTCTACATTTTATATCCTCTCTACTTCAACCATCATCAGTTATTTTGCTCCCCAAATAGCAAAACTCCTTTACTACTTTAAGCGTCTCATTTCCTAATCTAATTCCTGCAGCATCACCCGACTTAATTCGACTACATTCCATTATCCTCGTTTTACTTTTGTTGATGTTCATCTTATATCCTCCTTTCAAGACACTGTCCATTCCGTTCAACTGCTGTTCCAAGTCCTTTGCTGTCTCTGACAGAATTACAATGTCATCGGCGAACCTCAAAGTTTTTATTTCTTCTCCCTGGTTTTTAATACCTACTCCAAATTTTTCTTTTGTTTCCTTTACTGCTTGCTCAATATACAGATTGAATAACATCGGAGAGAGACTACAACCCTCTCTCACTCCCTTCCCAACCACTGCTTCCCTTTCATGCCCCTCAACTCTTATAATTGCCATCTGGTTTCTGTACAAATTGTAAATAGCCTTTCGCTCCCTGTATTTTACCCCTGCCACCTTTAGAATTTGAAAGAGAGTATTCCAGTCAACATTGTCAAAAGCTTTCTCTAAGTCTACAAATGCTAGAAACGTAGGTTTGCCTTACCTTAATCTTTCGTCTAAGATAAGTCGTAAGGTCGGTATTGCCTCACGTGTTCCAACATTTCTACGGAATCCAAACTGATCTTCCCCGAGGTCAGCTTCTATCAGTTTTTCCATTTGTCTGTAAATAATTCGCGTTAGTATTTTGCAGCTGTGACTTATTAAACTGATAGTTCGGTAATTTTCACATCTGTCAACACCTGCTTTCTTTGGGATTGGAATTATTATATTCTTCTTGAAGTCTGAGGGTATTTCGCCTGTCTCATACATCTTGCTCACCAGATGGTAGAGTTTTGTCAGAACTGGCTCTCCCAAGGCCGTCAGTAGTTCCAATGGAATGTTGTCTACTCCCGGGACCTTGTTTCGACTCAGGTCTTTCAGTGCTCTATCAAACTCTTCACGCAGTATCGTACCTCCCAATTCATCTTCATCTACATCCTCTTCCATTTCCATAATATTGTTCTCAAGTACATCGCCCTTGTATAGACCCTCTATATACTCCTTCCACCATTCTGCTTTCCCCTCTTTGCTTAGAACTGGGTTTCCATCTGAGCTCTTGATATTCATACAAGTGGCTCTCTTTTCTCCAAAGGTCTCTTTAATTTTCCTGTAGGCTGTATTTATCTTACCCCTAGTGAGATAAGCCTCCACATCCTTACTTTTGTCCTCTAACCATGCCTGCTTAGCCATTTTGCATTTCCTGTCAATCTCATTTTTGAGACGTTTGTATTCCTTTTTGCCTGCTTCATGTACTGCATTTTTATATTTTCTCCTTTCCTCAATTAAATTCAATATTTCTTCTGTTACCCAAGGATTTCTACTAGCCCTCATCTTTTTACCTACTTGATCCTCTGCTGCCTTCACTGCTTCATCCCTCAGAGCTACCCATTCTTCTTCTACTGTATTTCTTTCCCCCATTCCTGTCAGTTGTTCCCTTATGCTGTCCCTGAAACTCTGTACAACCTCTGGTTTAGTCAGTTTATCCAGGTCCATCTCCTTAAATTCCCACCTTTTTGCAATTTCTTCAGTTTTAATCTACAGCTCATAACCAATAGATTGTGGTCAGAGTCCACATCTGCCCCTGGAAATGTCCTACAGTTTAAAACCTGGTTCCTAAATCTCTGTCTTACCATCATATAATCTATCTGATACCTTTTAGTGTCTCCAGGATTCTTCCATGTATACAACCTTCTTTCATGATTCTTGAACCAAGTGTTAGCTATGATTAAGTTATGCTCTGTGTAAAATTCTACCAGACAGCTTCCTCTTTCATTTCTTAGCCCCAAGCCATATTCACCTACTATGTTTCCTTCTCTCACTTTTCCTACTGTCGTATTCCAGTCACCCATGACTATTAAATTTTCGTCTCCCTTCACTACCTGGATAATTTCTTTTATCTCATCATACATTTCTTCAATTTCTTCGTCATCTGCTGAGCTAGTTGGCATATAAACTTGTACTACTGTAGTAGGCATGGGCTTCGTGTCTATCTTGGCCACTATAATGCGTTCACTATGCTGTTTGTAGTAGCTTACCCACACTCCTATTTTTTTATTCATTATTAAACCTACTGCTGCATTACCCCTATTTGATTTTGTATTTATAACCCTGTATTCACCTGACCAGAAGTCTTGTTCCTCCTGCCACCGAACTTCACTAATTCCCACTATATCTAACTTTAACCTATCCATTTCCCTTTTTAAATTTTGTAACCTACCTGCCCGATTAAGGGATCTGACATTCCACGCTCCGATCCGTAGAATGCCAGTTTTCTTTCTCCTGATAACAACGTCCTTTTGAGTAGTCCCCGCCCGGAGATCCGAATGGGGGACTATTTTACCTCCGGAATATTTTACCCAAGAGGACGCCATCATCATTTAACCATACAGTAAAGCTGCATGCCCTCGGGAAAAATTACGGCTGTAGTTTCCCCTTGCTTTCAGCCGTTCGCAGTTCCAGCACAGTAAGGCTGTTTTGGTTAGTGTTACAAGGCCAGATCAGTCAATCATCCAGACTGTTGCCCCTGCAACTACTGAAAAGGCTGTTGCCCCTCTTCAGGAACCACACGTTTGTCTGGCCTCTCAACAGATACCCCTCCGTTGTGGTTTCCCCTACGGTACGGCTATCTGTATCGTTGAGGCACACAAGCCTCCCCACCAACAGCAAGGTCCATGGTTCATGGGGGAGGAGTTTTACTTGTAGAATAACGTATTAAAACATTTGCATATCTTCGTGAATCACCCTGTATATATCTTTTGCTGAAAATTTCTCGGGTATTCAGCCAGGTGATGTCATCCAACACGCATGATATTTCGGCAGGCCGACTTCTTGCCATCTTCAGACATTCGTGGTGTCTGATTGATCTGTGATGGATGCCGACTTTATATAATTTTTACCTTCATCCTGCAGCCTCCACCCTGCGCGGTCCCGGCCAGTCTGGGGGAAGCATGGCACTCCTCGACAGATCATGGATTGCAGTCCTTCCACGGCCACGGCAGCTTTTAGAACTCTGCCACCATGGTGACAATGTGTTTTCTTCTCCAGGTGTCCTGACAGGAGCAGATTGCTGTGTAGACTGTTTTAATCATACTCAAGACTGGATCCCAGGCTTTGCTTGGCTGGAACCTGCTGGCTTTATTTATTAGCTCGTTATGCAGCCAAATCTCCTGTGTCTCTTTGAGGATATAGTTCCAGAAGGTGTTTGATTGCTGTAACACCTTTGTACCATTGTAGTTCGTGTCCTGTCCATATTAGATGCAGTGCTCTGCCACAGTGTAATTGGTCAGCTGTACATTGTCTGTGTAGCATTTATGTTCACAGCATCTCTCTTATACCGTCATGGATGGTCTGGTCTAAATAAATTTTCCCGCACAGGCAAGGGATGCGGTAATCTCCCAGTTTCCAGAGTCCTAAGTCGTCCGTGACTGATCCTACTAATGGCTTCATTTTGGATGGAGGGCGAAACATGCACTAATTTTTGGAGTATTCTGCTGATCTCTGCTGATGTGTTCCCAAAATATGATATAATCGTTGTTGCAGCCAGTTTGTCTTCGTCCTCGGAAGGCTGCAGCCTTGGCTTCTTCAGTCTTAAGGCCTGTTTCATCTGGCAGTTGTAACCATTCATAAAGAACACATCCTGTAAGTGCTGCAATTCAGCTGTTAGACTGTCACGGTCTGAGGTCCGAGATCTCACACGCTCTGTGCACCAGTTTGCTCAGGACACCCTTCGCTGTGAAGGAGCTTGACAGCTGGAGGCATTCAGGTACAAGTCGGTATGTGTTGGCTTACGGTAAACACTGTGTCCTAATGTGCCATGTGGTCTTCACTTGACGAGCACATCTAGAAATGGAAACCAATTGTTTTCTTCTGCCTCCATTGTGAACTTTATATTCTGGTCCAGCGAGTTCATATGCTTCAGAAAGTTTTGAAGATGATGATGTCTGTGCGACTGGATTACAAATGTATTGTCTACATATCGAAAAAAGCAAGAGGGCATGTAGACTGCCGACTCGAGAACTGCCTCTTCAGAAGCCTCCATAAACATATTGGTCACTACTGGTGATAGCAGACAGCCCATTGCTACTCCATCTGTTTGTTTGTAATAGTTCCCGTCGAACAGAAAGTATGTTGACATAACCATGAATTTGATTAAAACACAATGCCAGTCTACACAGAAATCCACTCCTGGCAGGACACCTGAAGAAGAAGATGCATTGTCACCATGATGACAGAGTTCCACACATGGCTGTGGCCGCGGAAAGACTGCACTCCATGATCTGTTGTGGTGCGCCACATTTCCCCCGCCATCCAGCGCCGTACTTCCCCCATCACTAGCTGCGGATCACATAAATGTGTTAAGATGGAGGTCATGGGAGAGGGGTCAAGATTATGCTAAGTCGGCATCCATTAGAGATCAATTGGACTGTAGGAACACCTGAAGATGGCAAGACGTGAGCTTGCTAAAATATCACACCTGTTGGACAACACCACCCAGCGAATACATGAGAAATTTTCAAGATTTCCATATGCTAGGAAAACATCACATCACACGTATCTGCTGTGATTTGCTTGGCATTGAAAGTCTGCTTCAGTGATCCAGACAGATGGAAATCTCCTGATGCCAAATCCACTGTTATAGGAAGAATACCATGGATGAACTTACTTCTTTTGCTCTCTGAACCACATGGTGTACTCGTGTTGTATTTTGTCTAGCATATACATCTGTGCCTACTGGAGAAAATAATTATCAAGCTCCAAACAAACCTGAATGTTTGCATTTTTACAATCGTGGTAATCAATAATATGCACATGAAAAGAAGTTTGTTTCCTGGTTTGCTTTGGAGCATCCGCTCATGAGGTTTTTGTTGTGAGTTTTCCATTATCATCTACCATTTAGCATTTTATTTGAATTTGTGAGAATCTCTCTTGTGTTCCTCTGCTGACTAAACAAATGTGTTAATCACGCAGTGCAGTCGAAATACCCTCCCCGCTCAATTAATCTAACTTTCTATGAGTACCAGCTTGATGAAAACACTATTCAAAAACAGCCTGACAAGGGATTTATTCATACAGGTTATTGAAAGATTAAACCTGTACTCTGTCCAAAACTCAAACCCTTGTCTTCTGCACCAAACGCTCCTACTGAATTCCCCTCAGGGATTCAGCATTCATTTACTGGGTACGAGCTTGGCGACACAGGGTTCCTGAGCTGAGGACTGGTAAGTGCCGCCAGTCGTCTGCCCCCATAAGCTCTCTGCGTGCTTCACTGTCCGCCGTGGGAATCTTGGCTTTCTGGATCGCAAGGATGGTAAAAACCTCTATTAAAGAAAAACCTCAATCTCAATATGTGCTGCACACTGATGGAGCTCTGTGCAGGTGGACTTTTATGTCCCTAGTTGCTCATGGGGCAGGGGCGGATCCTTCAATATTTGTCTTCCTCCTTCCAGCGGGAAGGGTGGACTGATGGTAGGTATCAACATCCCATCGAACAAGAGGACTCACATAGCCAGTCCTCCAGACTTGGGTATTACACAGTGTCTTACATATCTAGTAACATAACACATACTGCTGACCAAAACGTGTTTCTTATAGTTAAACAGAAAGAGGGGAGCTTTCAGAAAGTTCAACCTTTCTGCACACAGAAAGGTTTAGAGGGAATCACAGGAAATTTAATATCTCCAGAATGAGATTTTCACTCTGCAGCGGAGTGTGCGCTGGTATGAAACTTCCTGGCAGATTAAAACTGTGTGCCCGACCGAGACTCGAACTCGGGACCTTTGCCTTTTGCGGGCAAGTGTTCTACCATCTGAGCTACCGAAGCACGACTCACGCCCGGCACTCACAGCTTTACTTCTGCCAGTACCTCACCTCCTACCTTCCAAATTTTACAGAAGCTCTCCTGCGAACCATGCAGAACTAGCACTCCTGAGAGAAAGGATATTGCGGAGACATGGCTTAGCCACAGCCTGGGGGATGTTTCCAGAATGAGATTTTCACTCTGCAGCGGAGTGTGCGCTGATATGAAACTTTCTGGCAGATTAAAACTGTGTGCCCGACCGAGACTCGAACTCAGGACTTTTTCCTTTCGCGGGCAAGTGCTCTACCATCTGAGCTACCGAAGCACGACTCACGCCCGGCACTCACAGCTTTACTTCTGCCAGTACCTCACCTCCTACCTTCCAAACTTTACAGAAGCAGGAGAGCTTCTGTAAAGTTTGGAAGGTAGGAGACAAGGTACTGGCAGAAGTAAAACTGTGAGTGCCGGGCGTGAGTCGTGCTTCGGTAGCTCAGATGGTAGAGCACTTGCCCGCAAAAGGCAAAGGTCCCGAGTTCGAGTCTTGGTCGGGCACACAGTTTTAATCTGCCAGGAAGTTTCAATTTAATATCTGCCAAATCCTTGCAAAATGGGATCCTAGGAACATATGATTCCTAACAAGTGAAAAATGTCCAGAAAGTTCAATGCAATAAAAGTCATCTACACAACACCTTCAACTATAGTAAAGATGTGACTTGGAGGGATCTTGTTGACATTATTTCCCAAGTAGAACTAAAAGCTGAGTGGTTCCAGGAAGGCATTGTTGATGCGCAAAACATGATGAAAATGTTTGGATGGCGATCTCATGAAATCGGACTCATTTATGCTGGCTTACAGCAAAACAAGCAAGAGAAAAATACCTTTATGATCTCTGTATTTCAGTTGAGGACAACATGAGCAAGGGAAATATCTACAAGGCCTATAAATGTGTGAGACATTGCTTTGGAGACAGAAGAAACAAGTGTAGGGCTGTGATGGATGAAAATGGCAATATGTTGGGTGACGATGATGAAGTTGCTAGAAGATGGAATCAATATATAGGAAAACTGTACAGTGGACCAGACCTGTCTGAAAACATCATGGAAGAAGAAACAGAAGTAGATGCACACAACATAGGTGAACCTATATTAAGGAAGAGTTTGAAATAGCTCTGAAAAAATTGAAAAACAACAAATCGCCTGATATAGACAATATCCCAGCCGAACTTCTGAAATCTGGAGGAGCAAAACTGAATCAGGAGTTGTATAATCTTGTTTTCAACATGTACGAGCAGGGTAAAATTCCTACAGACTTTGAGAAAAACATTATGATTCCCAGTCCAAAGAAGGCAGATGCTACAAGATGTGAAAATTATATGACGCTCAGCCTAGTTACTCACGCCTCTAAAATATTAACCTCAATTATCCTAAAACGCATGGAACAAAAAGTCGAAGCTACACTCTCCCAAGACCAGTTTGGATTCTGGAAAGATAGAGGAACCAGAGAAGCAATATTTGCTCTAAAACTAATAATAGAGAAACGACTAGATAAGAACCTGAAAACATGCATAGCTTTCGTAGATGTAGAGAAAGCCTTTGATAATGTTAAATGGGATAAGATGTTTGAAGTACTCAAAAACAAGAAGAAAAACATATTAACATCTAAGAGCATCAGCCTTGAAATCAGGAAAAGATTTTTGAAATCATGTGTGTGGAGTGTGGCATGCTATGGGTGTGAAACATGGACTCTCGGAACAGAGGAAGACCAGAAGCTAAATTCTTTTGAAATGTGGTGCTATAGACGCATGCTCAAAATATAATGGATCGACGAGGTCACAAACGAAGTGGTTCTGGAAAAAGCAGGTGAGAAGAGAAGCTTCTGGAGTTTCATTGTTAAAAGAAGAGTGCAATTTACAGGCCATCTATTAAGACATAAAGGACTCCTGAACACAATCATAGAGGGATATGTCGAGGGAAAAAGACCAAGAGGAAGACCACGACTGAGGTACATGGATCAAATCATGAAAGATGTGGGATGCAACACCTATAAAGAAATGAAGAGAAAAGCTGAAAGACGCACAGAATGGAGACAAGCTGCCATTGTAGCTGTTGCAAACTGATCCTTGGATTGACCACTACAGAAGAAGAAGACAGCAGCACAAAACTTCCAAAGTATGTCAAGACTGGTTTCCTTCCCTCATCATCCAGTCTTATTTTCCCAACCCAGAGCTCTGTTTTACATGCCAGTGTTTTGAGCATACCACCTTTGGTTGTAAGGAGAAGCCACTTGTGGCAAATGTGGTAAGGAAGGTGTCAGTTGTTCATCTCCTCCAAAGTGCATGAACTGTTCTGGGGATCACCCTGTGTGGAGTAGGGACTGCAGTACCTTCCTTGAAGTAACGAATATACAAGAGATCAAAACAACTAAGAGTATCTCATATGATGAGGCCAAAAACAGGCCCCATTTGCTAGTGCAGTTGTGCTGCTGCAGTTACTTCCAAGCCTACACTTCCTCCCAGAATATCAGACAAAGCCATGCTAGCTGATGTTGTAGAGCTCCCTGCTCCTCCAAAGGTTCAGTCTGGTCCTTTGCCACAGTTGTGGCTCTGAAGCCTACTCAGGGCAAAAAATCACCAACCGAGCCAGGAAGTAAACAGTCAGATGATGTCGACATCATCCTACCCTATGTCTCTCGTGATTTTTCTGTAGAGCTAATTGATCTTGATGTCAGATTGGGGCAAATATCTTGCCCAAAACTGAGCCACCACCCATTACGGGCTCCCTTTTCCAGCAGAAAGACAGGGTGAAAGTCCAATCCATGTGGTTGATGGCTCCCATATTACAGTGGAACATTGGTGGGTTCAGGACGTGTGGAGGAACTGAAACTGCTAGACAAGAACCCCCCCGTACCTGTGTTTACAAGAAACATATTGTAAAGCCTCTGACATCCCTGTGCTGTGGGGCTATACTCTTCATCGAAAGGATGACATGACTGGGGACAGAGCCAAGGGAGGGGTTGCTGTGTTTATCAGTAATGTGCGCCTCTCCTCTGTTCTCCAACTGGCAACTGACTTACAAGCAGTTGCCATTGAAACTCATGCATGTCAGAGTATTACTGTTTGCTCACTGTATCTACCTCCTCAAGATGTAATTGACTCTGAGGTGCTCACAGATCTTGTAGAACAACTCGCTTGACCATTTCTCCTACTGGGAGTCTTCGGTACCTGTCATGTCTTGTGGGGCTAAACCTCTACTCGCCCTTGGGGTCGTGTTTTGGAGAGCCTCATTATGTCTCGTGAGCTGTGCATCCTTGGCTCGGGTACTCCCACTCATTTCTGTGCTGCTACTGGTTCGTTCTGACCCATTGACTTATCTGCTCTCCAAACCTTATAGATTCTGTTGAGCGGGAAAGTCATTGACGACTTTAATTCCAGTGATCACTTTCCACTCTGCATTCACCTACTGGATAGATCATTCCTGAAGAGAAGTGACCGCAGTGGATGGTCAGCAGGGCTATCTGTACAATTTTCAGCTAGCCAGCTGGCTGTGTTTGAACACTGCAGCAGAGTCCAGAAATGGGTGGACCACATTACACGAGTGATTCATCACGCTGCTGACTTATCCTCCCCAAAGTCCTTAGTTCATCTTAGGAGGCAATGTGTACATTGGGATGACCAGCGACTGCCACTCAGCAATGTGGGTCAGGCGTGCTGCTTTTCAATGGTTTAACTACCGTCCATCAGCAGAGAACCTTACAACATTTCGGGTCATGAGAGCCAAGGCTCGATGCACAAGTAAGGAGGGCGAGAAGAGGTCTTGGCAAGTGTTCCTGGATTCCATCAACCGTTCCGCTTGTTCTACAAAAGTATGAGAAGCCATTAGGAGAATTTCCAGTAAACACTGTCATTTACTGGGTGACTCCCAAACAACACCCGTAGACATCGCACAGACTGGCAGAGCATTTTGCAAAAACTACTGCCAGTGCCAGCCAGAATCTGGTGCTTCAGCGCTGCTGTGCAGCTGTAGAGAGGGACAAGTTGGACTTCAGATTCAACAATTCTGAGTCTTACAACTACTGTTACTCCACGTGGGAGCTGGAATCGGCACTGTCTGAGACTCGTGCTACTGCACCTGGTCACGACCAAATCTGGTATTGCATGCTTCGACATTGCAGTGTGAAAGGAGATTGTCCTCGAATGATTTCATTTGACATTGTGGACAGGTCACTTCCCCAACTTGTGAGACAGTTGAGACAGTGTAGTTATCCCCATTCTTAAGCCTGGGAAGAACCCATCATCTCTCGACAGCTACTGCCGATTAGCCTGACAAACATACTTTGTAAACTGATCGAGAGGGTGGTTAGCTTCCAATTATGTTGAGTGCTCGAATCTCAGAGCCTTTTGTCCCTTGTATCAATGTGGCTTCCGGGAAGGATGATCTACAACTGACGATTTTCTCAGATTGGAAATAGCAACCCTACAGGCTTTTACTAGCTGTTGGCACCTTGTCGTGATCTGCTTTGACTTACATAATGCATATGACACGGCTTGGTGCTTTTAGTTACCCTCTATGACTTGGGCTTTCACAACCCTCTCCAGTTTTTATCCGTTAGCTTTTATCCCACCGGCTCTTCCAGGTTCAAGTTGGCACTTCACTCAACACCGCTTGGGTCCAGAACGGTATCTCACAAGATTCTGTGTTGAGTGTCACACTCGTCCTCCTCCACCTCCTCCTCCTCCTCTTCCTCGTCATCATCATCAATGGGCTTGTGACCTCTGTTGGTCCTGTGATTACCCCGGCATTACATGTCGATTTTTGCATCTGGTGCAGTTCCCACTCAGTAGCATCTACTGAATGCCAGCTTCAAGTCATCATCCAATGGGCCTCTGCGTGGACCCTCTCCCATGGCTTCCAGTTTTCTGCCTCAAAAACACAGACCGCACTCTGGTTTTGTCCAGACTAGATTATGGTTGTCAGGTTTATGACTCAGCGGCTCCTTCCACTCTGAAACTATTTGGCCCCGTTCATCATTATGCAGTGTCAGCTATTGGTGCCTTTCGCACTAGTCCTGTCGACAGTCTCCTTGTAGAACCGGGGATTCTCCTTCTACAAATATGATGGAACCAACTCTTGGTTTCTTACGCAATCACCATTCAACGATTCCCTGACCACACCGCGTACCCCGTCCTCTTTGCAAATGAGGGACATCTACATCCTGACACCCGCTCTCAGGTAGAATTGCCAGTTGAAATGCGTCTCACTTCCCTGTGTTGGGATTTCCATCGCCAGTCAGTGGAATGTGCCCCCACGTATTTCCTTCCGCACCCGCTTCGGATGGTGCCTCGACCACAGATTAGGATCAACCTGTTCCAGGATCCCAATGGCACCATTGCCCCTACGATATTCCAGCACCTTGTGCGTTCCATCCTTGAAGAGTTCCTGGGTGCTACGATCTTCTACATTGATAGTTCTAAAATGATAGATAAGGCAAGCTACTATTTTATGTCTCCTACTACCAGGGAACACCATTTACTTCCAATATCATGTAGTGTGGTCTCAGCAGAACTGCTAGCCATTAACAGGGCCCTCCATTCTGTTTCTCAGGTCACCCTCCATGGTGTTTCAATATGTACTGACTCAATGAGAAGCTTGCAGGCTATAGACCAATGCTACTCTCGTCACCCTTTGGTCTCTCCTATCCATGATCTTCTCTCTGCCCTTGGCTATGCCTTCCTCTGGGTTCCCAGTCATATGGGCACCCCAGGGAATGAGGTGGCTGACCATTTGGCTAGAGAGGTAGATACTTAGCCCCCATTCCCTTTCATGATTTTGGGTTGAGATATGCAGATACACATTAAATCTCTCTCTGCCCAACAGTAGAATGACATCTGGTGTGCTAGAAGTAATAAACTCAGCACAATCATGGAGACTACTGCAGTTTGGTGCTCTTCCTTCCACCCTCTCGGAAAGAGGACTGTCTTATGCTGTCTACACGTCGATCATACTAGGCTCACCCATTGCTTCCTCTTAGGGAATGAGCTACCCCCACAATATGGCTGTGGAGCCAGACTGTTAGCACCCCATTTATTCGTTGAATGTCCTCCTTCATTTGGGCCTTTGTACTAAGTATAGCCTTCCATATTCCTTGTCTTTAATATTTGCAAATGATTCACGGATGGTGGAACTAGTCCTGAGTTTCCTACAAGAAAGTGGATTTTATTTTCAGTTGTAATGTTTTGCTTTGCTCCTAAAGCAGGGGCAGAGTGGTTGTGGTTATAGTTGGGGCCTCTCTTCGTGTTTTCTAGGTCTGGGACCCATGACCAGTATCCCATGCAAAGACCACTCTTTTATCCCTCAGTTTTTTCCAGTTTTTAGATTTGGTCTGCCCTTTTATGCCTTCTACTGTGTGTATTTTAACTTCATAGCTTTATAATTTGATCTCACTGACTGGATCTGCCCATTTTTAGTGTACCTTCTATCTTATGCAAGTACCTTTGAATTGGAGAACGGATGACCTCGCCGTTTAGTCCCATAACCCCCCTCAGCCGATCAGTCAATTAGGTCTGGGGTAGAGCCTGTGTGTGAAGGCCTTGATGAGACCCTAAGCATAGTGGGCAAAGGAGTTCTTGTCACAGTAGATAAACCTTCCTTGGGTGGCCATCCTGTATGGGGAAGGATTTTTTGGTGCAGGTCAGCACCCAGGAAGGTGGCACGCTGGGTTGAGGAGGACCAGGTGAAGTGGATGGGAGAGTAGGTGCTTAGGTTGTGAATGAATGCAGATAGGATGTCTTGGTCCTAAGTCCAGATCATGGAAATATCATCAGTGAACCTGAACCAGGCTAGGGTGTTGACGTTTCAGGAGGCTAGGAAGCTCTCCTCTGTGTGGCCCATAAACAGGTTGGCATAGGAGGGTGCCATGCGGGTGCCCATTAGTGTGTCACAGATTTGTTTGTATACCTTCCCTTCAAAGAAGTAATTGTGGTTATGATAAAGTTAGTAAAGTTTATAATGAATGAGGCAGTATGTCTGGAGTCTGAAGGACATTGGGAAAGTTAGTTTTCAATAACAGTAAGAAATTGGGCATGAGGGATGTTTGTGTTTAAGGAGGGGCATCAGCAGTGATGAGTAGGGATCCAGGAGGTAGAGGCATAGTGATAGTGGAGAGGGCATAGTTGGTATCTTTGATGTTGGAGGGTATATTACGAGCAGTTGGTTGGAGTTGCTGGTCATTGAGGCTCAAAATTCTTTCAGTGGGGTCACAATAATCAGCTACAATTGGGTGCCCAGGATTATTGGGTTTGCGGATTTTGGGGACCATGTTGAAGATGGATTAGTGGGGTATCATAGGGGTGGAGAAGTAAAAGGATGGAGGGAAGAGGTTCTGGGAAGGACCTAAGTCCTGAAGCAGGAATTGGAGGTTATGTTGAACTTCTGGGATGGGATCACTCTGGCAGAGTTTATAGGTGGAAGAGACATATAATTGGCAGAGGCTTTCAACCAAATAGTCACTGGAATTCATAACAACAATGATGGAACTGTTGTCTGCAGATACATGATTAGGCCAGGATTTGTTTTGAGGTTGTGTATGGCTGCCCTTTCTTCTGCTGAAAGGTTGATGTTCTGAGAAAGGGGCCTGGGGAAGGATTGTGAGGCCAATTTGGAGATAAGGAATTCCTCGAAAGTGATAAATGGTTGTTTTGGTAGGGGGATCACGGTTGGATGGTAGTATGAACTGGGAGAGGCAACATTCAGTGTTCGGATTTGGTTGGTTTTGGTTGCAGGGATTGGTGACAAAGAAGTGTCTCCAATGCAGGGCAGGGGGTTGGAGACTAGGTCTTTGTCCACAGGATTAAATTTGGTTCTAGGGCTAAAGTGGAGACCTTTGGATAGGACTGAAACTTCTGTGGGGCAGAGGGTTTTGGTGGAAAGGTTAACAACAGTGTTATGGGAATGTTTCAGGTCTGGATTTGGTGAAGTGTTGGTAGGGAGTTCTCTCCCTCCACTCTTACCAAGCTATCCATCCACTTTCTTGCCCTCTCCAGATTGCTGCTTCTGCTCCATGTGACAGTTGCATTCCAGGCCAAGTTGCTGGAGATGGCAGTTTCTGTGTGTGTGTGTGTGTGTGTGTGTGTGTGTGTGAGTGTGAGTGTGAGTGAGAGAGAGAGAGGTATGCTTGCTTTTGCGAATGGAAGCATTTGTGGTTCCTTTTCTGACGAAGGCTGTGCTGAAAGCTTATGTGTAAGTGTCTTTTCATTGTGTCTGTCTGCAACTTAATGTGTCATCTTTACAGTAAGTAGCAATCTTCCTTTTGTTTGTATTGTTGATATTCCAAATTGGAGTTCCATTGTTTCAATAACTGGTTCATTTAAGTATATTTTGTCAAGTGGAAAACCATACAAAGTAATAAGTGCCTCAGCTCCAGTTAATATTTTCAATGTTTATTCATTCCACTTATTTTGAATTTACAGCACATTTTTAGTGAGAACATAAACAGAAATGCAAGCCAAAATCAAAATTCAATACAGTAAAACCATACAAAATGTCAGAATGTGTAAGATCAGAAGCAGAATAAAAACTGTAAATAGTAATATATACAGTGGAAACACAGTATGATGAAGCCGTTTCCGTGCATATATGGATATTTGTGCACACACACACACACACACACACACACTCACTCACTCACTTAGGTACATCAGTAAAATCTTAATAATGTATGCAAAGTTCTGGTTTAGAAGTACGAGTTATTTAGAAATAAAGGAAATGACTTACCAAAACGCAGAAGCACTATGTCGTCAATAGGTACACAAACAAAAGGCACAGAGCTTTACTAGCTGTCAGAATGCACTTCCTTTTTCAAGCTTGTAGGAAAATGTGTATGCATGCGCGCGCGCGCGCACACACACACACACACACACACACACACACACACACACACACACACACACACTGAAATTGCATGATCTAAGCTGGGCATTAGTGGTATATGACCCCATTACCTGTTTGTCAGGATTGTTTCCCCAATACCTTCTACGTCTTGAATTTTTACAACTAATAGTGTTTAGTTTTGTAATTTAATTATGTTCTAAAATAATTATAAAATTTGAAATTGTAGGACGCAAAGGTAGATCAAGCCTGCAGAACTGCTGAGGAATTCACGAAGTTGTACTATGAAAGTGTGGATAAAAGGAGGCATGTAAGTAAATTAGTGTTTGATTGAAATTTTCACATTTATTTGAAAAGGAGAAATATATTGTGCAACTAAGCATTTATTTCATGAAATTAAGCATTGTATCAGGCAATACGTCTGTCAATAGATAACTTTTAACGAAAGACAGAAAACTTTGTGGCGTGTTTTTGAAATGTTCTGAAGATTCACCTTCAGGTCATTTAAATTATGTTTCACTTTTTTAAGTGCTGTCAGACAATAGGTATGTTATGAATTCCGATTGTGTGAAAATGCCTTCCCCCAATCCCATTTGTCAGATACAATCACAAAACTTGCTGCTAGACTAAAACTCTTGAGATTTGACACTGGAACCTCTCCTTTTGTGGATAATGTTCTTACCAGATAAGCTACTGAGGCATGACTCACAATTTGGCCTCATTGCTTCACATCTACGAGTACTTCTCTCCTGGTTTGCAAATTTCACAGAAGCACTCGTGTATGTATTGCTGGACCAGCACTCCCCTAAACAGGAACTGACATGTCTGTCGTATTTTATTATAAATAAGCATACTAAGAAGAACATACCTTGGTCAGCAGCAGAGTGAAATTGGCCAAATCTGTAAATACTTAACAGAAGAAATTAAAATATCTAAAATCCACTCCAAATGAAATTCAGTGAGGTGGATTTGTATTTGGGAAGGGCAGATGGCTCAAATCCTCACATGGCTATAGATTTATAGTTTGATTTTCATTTTTCAGAATATGCCTCTGAAGTTAATTGAAAGAGAGAAGATACAGACTAAATATTACACCAGTAGAAATATATAATGAACAGGAAAATTCACCATGGTAGTACAGGATGTTCATAAGTTTGAGATCTGTTTTATGAACTTGAATTAAAAAAAGATGGCACACATGTCCTGAATTAGTGAATGGCGGCAAAAGACAATTCAGTGAGTGAGATCAAACTGTTACAAGTGGTTGAAATTGTATGTTTAAAGTAAATCACTGTACAGATGTGATGTACCTCCTAGCAAAGCTGAAAGTGTTTAAAATACGGTGCTGTGTATGGATGATGGATGGATCAAGTGCGGAATGAAGAGGTGCAGGAAGAAATAGAACTTGCTTGCCAGAAGAAACATACGAAACTCAAGAAACTTGTAACGTACAGAAAAAAGTAAGGATGCGCGCGGAAAGTAACCAGGCTGCCTGTGCATGTGGCCCAGCGTGAGGCAGCTTGACCTAGTTCGGAAAATATCCCCTTTTTATTTAATGAGGCAGCACACAACACAGGTGATGGCACTGATAGGTACAGCCCCACATCTGCCAGCAAGCCGGAGTTAACTAGACATTCTTTGCCCACTTTCGATACCCCGATTGGCAAAGCGCTGTGCTGACAGAACCGATGTGCATGCCCTGCAATCTTTCTCAAATGCTTGTAAAGAAATTAATCAGCAAAAAAATTGATTTTAACGTTACTTTTAGCGTTATATGTCAGCTTCGTGATGAAGTGCCCAAAATTTCGATAACAGATATACTTAATGTGATATTCACATTTAAGTATAACACTTTGAGAAATTCGAAAAGTTTGCAATGAAAAATAGGAGTTACTATGAGTCGTTATTGGTTCATATTACATACATACATATAAATTTAGTTAAAATATTGCAGTTTGCTGTAGATTTGGGAGGAGGTCTTTCTCTGTCTCCAATCTTAAAATGGAATTTGTGGCGCATTCACTTCTGATCACACATGTACGAGAATGAAATATTAAAACATCCCTCATATGAGATACCGATGTGAGATTTTGAAAAGTGATAGCACGCGAGAAGTAAGGTATTTTGCTATATACTTAACGTACAGAACTTCCTTATCTGCGGCAATATAGCAGAAGCTATGGCTTTTATTTCAATTTTTTTTTTTTTTAACCCAGTACCGCATTTTTTTTTTGTAGTCTCAACATCTATTGAAAAGAGGATGTGCAAGTATGAAAATAAACATGAAATTTTTTCTCTTACTTTACTGCGAACTGAAACAGTGAAGTTTTCCATAAGTTATTTGCCTCTCTGGTCCCCATTGACAGTTTAATATGACTCTGTGTCAGAATTATGTCACTATAGCTACTGCAAGGCGAGTTTGTCCAAATTATACTGCATTTTAGTAAAAGAAGCAAAATGAAACTTGTCAACAAGAGAAATGTAGCCATTACTTGTAGCTGATGATGCTTCTTGAAATGATAAAAGATTAACTCTGACAAAAATATCGTAAACCATTGTCTTTTTAATAGTGAACAAGTGGAATGTAAACTTACCAAAGAATTTTCTCCCTTCATCTGGGAAGTATGAGACTAATTTGCAGCAAATTGTGTACCATCATTGTGTGTGTGTGTGTGTGAGAGAGAGAGAGAGAGAGAGAGAGAGAGAGAGAGAGATATCTACTTTAGAACTTTAGAAGAAGGCCTTTAGCAATCTTTTTATTGTACCTGTCTGTGACTCAGCATCTCCTCTATGTGGTGATTAGCTACCGTACCATAGTATATTGATATAATCCCCAGCAGCATGCTTTGACAAATTACACTTACATTTATTTTCTGCAATGATTTGCTGTTTTCACCGGTTGTTCCAGTTCATTTTTTTCCGTGAGTCAACACTCTCAAGAGTGGCAGATGTCTTGGAAGACAATGAAGTGCACGCAGTTCTGAAATTGAGCCACCATAATGCTTCCATTCTTATGCATTTTTTAGAACCAAATTAGTTATGTAATAACGAAGATTAGACGCCACCTTTGCTGTTATTGTTTGATTTGCAAGTGTTTTTATGTACTGCATTTTGTGCACTTTGCTGAAATCAGCCTTACAGACTATAGTACCCCATGTGAGGATAATAATGATCTTAGTTTTCTGTTACTTCAGCAGGAGTGTATATGATATTAATAATATCTATCTTGGTTACAATGTAGAGTGTAAATGAAGCAGCTGCCTGTGGACTTGTTTGTTCTGTTTTACAGCTCATGTTTCTGTTTTTCAGCTGATGTCTAAATATTATTTAGATACTGGGATCCTTTCTTGGAATGGAAATGGAACTGTTGGTAAAGACCAAATTCAGAAGTTCTATGAGCAGTTACCGTCTACAGAACATAGATTGACATCACTTGATGCTCAACCAGTAATAGGTAAATAAATTGGCATAAATTTTCTTCAGGACAATTTTATTACCTTAATCTGAGAATAGGTCTACAGTAAAGAAAGACAACAGTCAGTAAAATAACAGAAAAAACCTGTCTGGTCGTTTGTTGACAGTCACAATAAACAGATTCAGATTCCTTTGTCCAGGAATGGTTTAGAAGGAATTGAGCCTTTTGAGGTATAAGTGGAGAAATCACTCAAGAATTTGGATCAAGGTATAAAGCAGCAGGTAGGATAATATTTGTTTGGACCTGTCATGTTCCGTGTTTGACCAGGCATTAGGGTGATGCTGTGGTACCCCTTGAACAGTCCCATTTGCATCAGCACTTTTCCATTCTTTTTTCTTACAGAAGAACCTGTGGACACAAAGTTAGTGTTCTTGTCAGGATTTGTTCATGTAGAAGACTGAAACTGCTTGATAAATTGAAAAATTGCTTGTATTTGATTCCCACTAGAGTAGTTTTTTATACTTATGGTACCTGAAGTCCAGAACTGAAATATACCATTTCCAAAGCAGTTTGAAGCAACTCTCAAAAACACTTCATAAAATTGTCTTCAGAGTTTTCCGAGCCTTTTTATACGCTAAACTGAGGTGGCATTCTTTTGATAAGCATTGTGGCTAAGTGGTAGAGTGCTCGCCTGACGCATGGGAGAGACAACATATTTGAATCCTGGCAGAATCAAATTTTTTAACAAAGGTGCATGTTTTATGAGCATGTGTGTGAAGTGTAAAATACAAAACAATAAAAAAATCAATTTATAACTTTTTTAACTCTTCAGTCTTTTATAACAGATGTGTAATTAAGAATTTTTGTTTGCAATGAGAAGGAGATTTTTATGTGCAGTATATAATTAGAAATAAGAGGACACACATTTTTCTTAAAAATGACAATTAGCTGTGTTAATTTGCATATATTTTATGAATTCTATATTTAAGTGATATAGGTATTCAAACTTTACAGATCTAGTAATTACCAGTCTCATATGCATTATGTATTTTACGGGTCATGGAAATGCTCCTAGAACATGCACGTTTGTTTAAAAATTTGACTCCATATGGAATTGAACAAGGAGCGAGCACTCTACCACAGAGCCATGCTGCTTGTCAAAAAATATATTTTAGTATATTAAACACAATTGGAAAATTTCAAAGTCGATTTTCTCAAGAATATTTCAGTGTTACATCAAACTGCTTTGAGAGAGGTATGTTTGAGTTCTGAACTTCATGTACTACAAATACAAAAAATTACAAAAATCTGATTGCCATGCGATCACTTTGTTAGTTGAGGTGGGACTGACATTTGTGTAAAAATTATCATTACAGTTTAAAAGACCTGCCAAACAATGGTTTTCTCATAATTTATTTTTTGTGCAATAATTTTGTGTTGTCTCTCAGATTAGTGAGATGCACATAACATACGCTATGTGATCAAAAGTATCCGGACACCTGGCTGAAAAATACTTACAAGTTCGTGGCGCCCTCCATCAGTAACGCTGGAATTCAGTATGGTGTTGGCCCACACTTAGCCTTGATGACAGCTTCCTCTCTTGCAGGCATATGTTCAATCAGGTACTGGAAGTTTTCTTGGGGAATGGCAACCCATTCTTTGTGGAATGCTGCACTGAGGAGAGGTATTGATGTCGGTCGGTGAGGCATGGCACGAAGGCAGCGTTCCAAAACATCCCAAAGGTGTTCTCTAGGGTTCAGGTCAGGACTCTGTGCAGGCCAGTCCATTACAGGGATGTTTTTGTCATGCAACCACTCCGCCACAGGCCAAGCATTATGAACAGGTGCTCGATCGTGTTGCTCAGTCGCCGTCCCCAAATTGCTCTTCAACAGTGCGAAGCAAGAAGATGCTTAAAACAGCAATGTAGACCTGTGCTGTGATAGTGCCATGCAAAACAACAAGGGGTGCAAGCCCCCTCCATGAAAAACAAGACCACACTATAACATCACCACCTCTGAATTTTACTGTTGACACTACTCACACTGGCAGATGACGTTCACCGGGCATTCGGCACACCCACACCCACACCCTGCCATCGGATTGCCACATTATGTACTGTGATTCATCACTCCACACAGCGTTTTTCCACTGATCAATCATCCAATGTTTACGGTCCTTACACCAAGTGAGGCGTCCTTTGGCATTTACCAGTGTGATGTGTGGCTTGTAAGCAGCCGCTCGACCATGAAATCGAAGTTTTCTCACCTCCCGCCTAACTGTCGTAGTACTTGCAGTGGATTCTGATGCAGTTTGGAATTCCTGTGTGATGGTCTGGATAAATGTCTGCCTATTACGCATTACGACCTTCTTCAACTGTCTGTGGTCTCTGTCCGGCAACAGACGAGGTCGGCCTGTACACTTTTGTGCTGTACATGTCCCTTCAGATTTCCACTTCACTATCACATCAGAAACAGTGGACCTAGGGATGTTTAGGACTGTGGAAATCTTGCATACAGACATATGATGTAATTGACACCCAATCACCTGACCACGTGAAGTGAGTCCATGAGTTGATTGGCGACTCCATGGAGTGTTCTGTACACCACGACCAAATAGTGGATAGAATTGGAAGGAGAATCAGCATTGGCCGTATTTTTTGTTTTATTATTCACAAAATCGATTTTCGGTCACTTAGTGATCATTTTCAGTGCTGTAATATACATTTAAAATTGGTAGGCACTGGTATCAACAGTTTATGTGATCACTCTAAGCTTGTTGATACCAGTGCCTACCAATTTTAAATGTATATTACAGCACTGAAAATGATCACTAAGTGACCGAAAATCAATTTTGCGGATAATAAAACAAAAAATACGGTCAATGCTGATCCTCCTTCCAGTTCTATCTGGGTCCATGAGTGCCGCGGACCTTTCTCACGATATCTAATGACTACTGAGGTCACTGATATGGAGTACCTGGCAGTAGGTGGCAGCTCAATGCACCTAATATGAAAAACGTTTGTTTTTGCTGGTGTCCCGATACTTCTGATCACATAGTGTATGTACATGCAGGGCTGTAGCTAGGATTTTGCCAGAAAGGTGGGGGATTAGTCCAGTTTGTTAAAGAGCATCTTCAAAAGTCCCATGTTTCTCATTTATTCTGAAAACACATTTTTAATTTTTTAATTTTGTGTAAATAATTTGCTTTCAGGAGGCTCTCAGTTTCGGGAGGCTTTCATACAAATAGTATTTGGTCTATAAAATTAAGAAAGAAAAGCTTTTCTTAAGAAAGGTATAACATATATTTTCTGCAATATAGTACCCAAATGCACAGTTAAGTATTTCATTATGTGGCAATATGATAACTTCTTTCTAGTGCAAAATGAATTAAAATTCTAATATAAAGTATTTCTCCTTGCTAACAAAACACGGCTCAGTCATGTAATATAAGGTTCACTCTCGTAAAACAGAAGAATCTAAAACATTGGGTTGAAACTTATAAAGTTAAACGAGTTCAAACCTCTCTTGACAATAGCTATTTTTCTCCTTCTACTATCTTGTATTTAAATTTACAACTTAACTGAAACGAAGTGTGAGAATTCCTTCAATATATAAAGTGTACCAAGTTCCTCAGTTCAGTCTCAAATTTTATTGAAGTATCTTTCATTTCATTGAATTTCTTCAAGTTTCTCAAGTGATGAACTTCTTTAAAAATTATTATTTGAACAGTCAACTTGAAGCTGTAGCAATCAAATTTATTTATAAAACAAAACAAACTACAGAAATGTTATCAACTACAGTTTTGGGATCTTACCATTGATTTCAGCTAGACCTCTAATGTTTGCAACCTCATAAATGAGTTGGTATTTATTCATGATAATATGGTTATACAGTCTGTGATGCTAATAAATTCCTCTACAACGTAAGTTGTCATTTATCACATTTATTTTGTTTTAGAAATGAATGAACTATAGACTGAGCTATCACATACCCCTTCTGCTCTCCACAAGCTACTCCTCATTGTTCCATATCGGAACTGGTTTTCATAATTGAGTACCATCTGGGCAACCATATTGGATGATATTTTCCCAGGTGGGCTACCAATGATAGAATTTTGTGCAACTTTTTTTAAAGAAATGCAATGATCACCATTTGCACAATGTTTTTGTTAACCAGCGTGAGGTTTGGGCTACACTGGCAAATCGAAGCATATTTTTGTGCATTGATTTGTATTTAATGTTATTTGTAAGGATGTTTACCACTACACTACCTTGTGAAATACTGAAACTCCAAAGTTCTGCCAGTCTCCAAATAAAGACTTCAGTACTAACATTAAACTGCTATATGTAGGTAATTAGGCTGTTACAGAGGTGCATATGTATTTTGAACTTACCTTAGTGCAAATGGACGAATAAAATCCGTTTTCTTCTTCTTTCTTGCTACAAACTTATCCATAATTAGAAGGTACCATAACCGCACAAAATCAATAAACGGTAGCACTTACATTAAATTCAGCTGCAAGTAAGAACTTACCTGATTAACAAAACAACTACTGATCTCAAGTAAAGGCAACAATGCCAGTAGTTGTCTTAGCTAAAGGAGGGATGGTAACAGCAAGTAGTGATATGGATAGTTAATTTATCGATGGCCTTGACTATCAATACTGCATACCACTTTTTCATCGTATGACTGAAAATCAAAATATCTTCCAGATTTGCTACATGGCAAATATAATAAACGTAATTTCAGTTAGGTGATAGGGGTGTCCAGACCCCAGGACCCTCCCTTTGGCTATGTCCTTTTCGTACCTTCAGCCCCAAATGTGTGCTGTACTCTTTGGTCCAATGGGAACTGAATGGATTAATTCAACAGTAACTGTAGAGCAGTTGCTCATTTGTTTAAATTGTACCTATGCGTCTTTCGCAACCCAAATCCATCAGAGATTTCATCTTTGCAAACTTCTTTGTTGATATTCATTCCCCTAAAAATATTGTGTATTTTAATGACCAAATGGAGTCACTACATTCACTTAATTATTCTTTTTCTGGTTAGACAATGTACATATTTTACATTACAATATCTTCGCTGGCCCATTTCTTAATTTTAACACTTCTTTAGTCAAAGTTCGTGTTTCGGCTGCTACTGGCAGCTGCTTTGACTGAGAACAAACTAGACTATATGCACCTTATTGCCATCTGTTTTGCAGAGGAACTACTTCAGGAACAGCACATTCACAGTAGGAAACAAAATACTGTCCATTCTGAGTGAGATGCTACATAGCACCAATGTTAGGATGCTGTTTATTTGGATCATTATAATTTACAGTAGATACACCTGTGACTAGAGGTCTGCGCGGATAAGAAAAGTGCAATCCGCATCCGCAGCAATTAATCCGCATCCGCAAGTTCCTTATCCGCCTCCACATATATTTAAATTTTGAATGAGTAACCAATAGTAATAGACAGAAGTACTTAGAATTATGGTATGTAATAACGTAGTTATTGTTAGGTTGCCATTTCTGTGACAACTTAACTACTTTTGACTTCTTAAATCACAGGAAATGCTCTAAAGCAGACCATTTCCAAATAGGAAAGCATTGGCGCTCCGGAGCACACACAGTAGCGGCTCGGATCTCGTGCGATTGGAAACACTATTTAAAAAAATAAAATTCAGTGTAATAGTATTAAATGATCAAAATACGTGTATAGAAACAATTATATTTCACTGCTCTTGTGCCAAGGCAGCTGAAAATGACGATGGTTTTAAACTGTTACTAGCACATTGCATCATTTACCGACAGTTTTTTTGTACTCACTGCTTGGATGTGTCAAATTTTGAAGCCATTCATGTCAGCTGATGATTATATTATAGCTTACGCGTTCAGTCCTCGTCATTTCCAGATGAAAATATTTACAGTATTAGGCCTACACTGCTAAATGCTGGCGCACCTGTGAAAAAGTTAAACTGCCAGCAATAATTGACGTTGTTTGGAAGAAATAACTCGTCTTCCGAAGAGTGACAACAAAATCAGTGGTTATAGAAATTAGGAGTCCATTTAGCTTTAGCTAAAAATATGATTGAAATCTCGAACCTCACCTTTTGGCTGATTTATCGAATAAAGACCTAGTGATAAATGAAATGTCTGTTTCATTCCTAACTAAACAAAGTTTTTCGCACTTTAAAACATCCTCAACATTGGTCTAAATTACTAAGACAAAATTTGCAGTAGATTTCGCAGTTAATACTTTAAAATATAAATAATTTTTTTCAGAGTTTAATGGAACTGCAAACGATTTCAAGATGTCTATATAAAAACCACTGTCCCATAACTACAAATGTTAGGCACTGTTCCCTGTTAAGCAATACCGAATTACAGTTAAAAGGTTCAATTTTGTTACGAATTTCAGCCCTTATCTTTACTAATTGGCTGGTAAATTAAAATACACATTATTATTTTGGATGATTTGAATATTTTGTAAGTTTTCAATGTGATCAGAATAATCTTTCACGGGCTATCGCAGTCACAGCTTGTTGGTGGTCGTGAGCTGTAGTTTGAAGTCCTACTTGTAATTAATTACAAGGCCCGCCATGCCACCGCTCCGGCCGGGCTGTTTCACTGTTCACAAAGAGCGACTGCAAACGTTACTGTAATGCACACTAAAATTTAGGTAGGCACTTACGAGATCATCATTACCTAGTTTAATAATATTGATGTGTTAGCTGTTGAATGTTCTTGTTGCGAAGAGTAAAAACTTAAAATTGAGCTCTTTAATATGAAAATTACAACAAAACAAATTGCTTGTTAAATATTTCCTTCTTTTACCTAATGCTACTTAAATGTTCTTGATGGGAATAGCAAAAATACTAACAATATGTCGAGGAAATTCTTTACTATAAATATTACAATAAAAACTCACAGGTTTCAGATTAAATATTTTCATCTTCTGCTTGCTTCTGATTCAAATTCAGTAAAAGAAAGAATCAGATGAAAAAAAATTGTAACTAATTCAGATAAGCCCAAAAAATATAGTGAAGTAAGAGAAGCTGTACAAGTACCTTTTTACTTTGGAAGATTACTATGCAGGAACATGATGTCATCAATCGTGTGTGGCTTCAAGGACGTGCGTTGGTCCTGCATTATTTGTCCCGCAGTAGAGAAGCTTCTCTCAGATGGCGCGCTGGACGCTGGAATGCAGTGCACGAAGTATGCGAGTTTGGGAAGACGCGGATAGACGTTTTTACGTCCATGCCACCAAGCTATCAGGTCAATGCCTTCCGAAAATTGGACTTTATCATTAGTATATCTGGGAATTTCATCTGACGCGAGGTCAAGATCTCTCAACGATTCATCTTCTGAGGAATCTTCAAATTCATTAAAAAGTACGTCAGACTTCTGTCCCCCTCGCCCCCGCTCCAGGAATTCCAGACGTTGTTTCCTCCTTATCTTTTAACTGTGTACAATTTCTCGCAACACAATTTTGTTTCCTTTACAACTTCATCTTTTTCGACACTGCTAAGAAATTTTAGGTTTTTATATTTTGGATTCAAAAACGTTGCAAGTTTATGGGTTACTGTTATGTCCCATTTGCTGATTAAAATAGATTTGGCTGTACTCTTTAAATCTATCAGAAATGGGGAGTTGCCATTATTTTTTTCAAGGAAGGAGAGAAGTTTTAACTTCCACAACACACAGAAATAAAATGTAGGGGTTTTGGAGGCTTCGAGCTCACAAGAAGCTATTTTAAATGGTGTCAGAAAGGTTATTATATCTTCCAACATCCTCTTGTCTATAGAATCAGTCAAATTATCTTGATTTTTCTCTGACAAAATTGACAGAACTTCAAACCATTGTGAATTAATAGACTCAAACATATCCAATTTACTGTTCCATTGTGTGTCTATATCTCCTTTCAATGACTTCTGAAGACCAAATCTTTTAAAGAAAGTTGTGATAGCTTGACAGGAATTTATTAGTCGCTGCACGTCCCTCTCCTCATCATTCGCGTCTCCTCGAGTCGTGTGCTCCTGCACAGTATTAAGAATATGTGCTGAGCACGATAGCCTCTTGTATTGGCGAAGTGCTACCACTATATTTGGACCTCTATCCGTAACGAACACGGTGTTATTCACAGCACTCAATAAATCGAACGACCGTAGTATCTTAATTAATTCAAGTTCAATGTTTTCTCGTGGTTTTTTTTATCACAGTCTCAAAATTTCTGGTGCACAACACTCGATCCTCAAGTTTCACTTCTTCATAATTAACATAATGTGCAGTCACTCCCATATAGTTTATTTTACGGTACGAATCAGTCCATAAATCAACAGCTAGTGCTCCATCTATATCTCTGAATATATTCTTCACTTCTGCGGGGACAGTTTTACGCAGACGATCGGCCGTTTCCTTCAAATTTCTGGATATGGTGGTTGGATGAGGTAGCAGTTCCTTAGCACTCACTGCACCGTACTTGGCCCCCACATCAATAAGAAACTGTGCCGTCTCGAGAAACCCAGATCCACACGCAACTTCGAATGATAAGATGTCTTTGCTGACAAAATTGGTAAGTTTTTCTGTCGCGGCTGTCTTCAAATTTAGCGGAACTTCAGGATCTTTCAGGTCCCTCTTGGTATTTAAATAAGTAATTATGCTACTTTGTCCAGCCTCAAACAAATGTTTTAGCAAATTTGAAGTTCCACTTTTGTGTCCAGTGTAGGAATATACCTTTTTACATGCAAAACAAGCCACTATATCTTTTATCTTTTCGTTGCCATCAAATACATATCCGAAATTTTTCCAAATTGGCGATTTCAATTTGTTTTTCTTCACTAATGTAAAATAACCTTTTTTCACCTTACACGAAATTGTATCCATCGATATGGTGTTCATTTGAAGAAAGAACTCTCACTGATATTTGCTACGATGCACGTTGTCACACGGTCAATACAAAGCGCTAACTGAAAGCAGCGCAAAATTGCAACGGGCACCTATCTGGTAGACAGTGGGCAGGTTTGCCACCCAGGGAGCACTTCACATGCCACACGAAAGACACAGTCTCGGAAACGGATTAGGCGCAGGTCTCTTGGGTACAGCTACGTCGGTCGTAGCCAGGGGCTGACGACAACAGACATCCGCTCTACCTGGGCCCTGCAAGATTCCAAGAATGTCAACAGACTTGAAGTTTTCAACTAACATTGCAACATACGTACTGGGCAGATGCCTTGCTCATTATCCGCAGATGACCCGCGGATATCCGCGCCGGTCGCAATTTTATCCGCCAAGTAACAAACACCGCGGATATCCGCATCCGCAGACCTCTACCTGTGACATATGAATTAAAAAAAAAAAAAGTGTTTCTATTCCTATTTCATATGCTGTGTGCCAGTGTCGTGAAGAGTGTTTCGTGGGCTCTCCATTGCCCAGTGATGAAATAGATCGCATTTATTCATGGAATCGTTACAATGCCTGTTCTTTTCACATCTTTTCCAGATTGTTTTTCGTGTTCCTATTTTTTTCTGTAATAGTTTGTTATGCAATCCTTCTAATATTTTTCATTGTTGATGTACAGCCTTTGGACAAGGACACTTCTGGGATTCCTCCGTTATATAAGGCAGCTTTCAGTTTTTATAAAGAAAAACCTAATAATTATGGAGTGAATTTTGGCAATTATTAACCTAGACTTCGAGCCGCACTACAGATCAGTTTCTTACCTTCCAACCTTAGCATAACTGCCCCTGGACTTAAGGCTATGCTACAGACCAGTTTTAAATTGTACTCTACTCCCACAATTCAAGAATACAAAGCTTTTCAATAGGCCAGCACTGCCTGTACAATGGCTCCTTAAATTGTGTGTGATTGAATAGAGTAGCATGGAGAATAGGCTATTTTCCTGTATTAAAAATGTGGTTCAGATTGTTGTTATTCTGATCAGTTATAACATTGAAATAGCATTTACAAGTCAGTATTCTCACAGTATATTATTTTTATGCTATTAAAGCTTAAAAATCATTAAATATCAAGACCTGGTCATGTGATTGAAAACACTGTGTTACTGGCTGATGCTCTGATGACGTCACAGGCTAGGAGTAAGATGAAGCTATACTCACATTATAGGAGCATTAGCTGAAGTTACAGGGTTTTTACTTACTTTTACTGTGAACAGTTTAGCTGTTTAGTGATGGAAAACGCAGTTACAACTTTTACTTAACAATAAAAAGGAATTATGTGAATGCTGATAGTGGAAGCCTTGCGAAAGTTGATGCATTTATGCCTCACCCATTTAGAGCAGTGATATTTGCAACGATGGACATTCTTTTCCTCACTCCTTGTAACATCATTAAACTTGCTCAAAACAAAGGATTTTTAGAACTTTTTCAAATGTGTCTGTATATTATAACTAAATTGTTGACTGTCAGTCAAGAGCTACAACCCAAAACACAACAAAATTAGTCTTGGTAAAACTTAGTGCTGATTTCCTGTTAGAAGGCACTCAGCAGAGATGCAGCATACTTTAGGTGTCCTGTGGCACAACAGGTAGTGCATTCAGCTGTAGTGAAAGAGGTCACATGTTCGAAACGTGGAAGGATCATACATTTTTAAAGTTTTATATGAAATACGAAAATAGCATTAGCAAGCACTGATGGTAGCAGTTGTTTTGATTGTCGGCTGTATTATACAGGGTGTTTATAAATGAATATCAGGGTTTTAATGCTTTATAATATTTATTACATTAAACTTACAGTAATAAATGATATGTCAAATGAAAGAGCAACTCAAACAGTCGTGTTTGGCATCAGTGTGCATGCGCAGTGCCTAATGTTTCCGCCGCAATCTGCTAGACAGCAGTAGTAGCGAAGATGGCGACTAGTGAACAGAAAGCGTTTTGTGCTTTGCAGTTTGCAAAGACTGAATCTGCAGTTACTGTGCAATGTGCATTCCGACTGAAGTTCGGTTTTGATCCTCCAAGTGATGATAACATTCGTAGATGGTATCATCAATTTGAAGATGATGGCTGCCTTTGTAAAGGAAAGAGCACAGGACAACCAAGAGTTAGTTTAGAGACTGTTGAACGAATGAGAGAGTCGTTCATTCGTAGCCCAAAGAAATCAGTCCGGAAGGCTAGTCGTGAATAACAAGTTCTCATGTTGACTGTTTGGAAAGTTTTAAGAAAACACGTACAATTACGTCCTTACCGTTTATAGCTATTACAGGCTCTAAAGCCGGCAGACTATGTATTATGTGCCAACTTCGCAAACAAAATGTTGTTTCATGATGATAAAGATTTTCTGGATCATGTTGTCTTCAGTGATGAATCGACCTTTCACCTTACTGGCCATGTTAACACTCACAATGTGCGCATCTGGGGCTCAGAAAATCCTCAAGAGGTGGTACAAATGCAACGAGATTCCCCTAAAGTGACTGTGCCTTGTGTCGTATCCCACGAAAAGTTTATGGACCTTTCTTTTTTGGTGAACCTACTGTAACTGGCAGTTCTTACCTTGATACACTAGATTAGTGGCTCTTCCCTCAGTTGGAAGAAGATGAGCCAGAGAACTTAATTTTCCAGTAAGATGGTGTGCCACCTCACTGGCACAGTGAAGTACACAATTGGTTGAACTTCTCTGTACCCAAGCACTGGATAGGCTGCAAGGGGCCCAATGACAGGGCTTGCTTCGCGTGGCCTCCACGTTCATCCGACCTAACGCCATGCTATTTTTTCCTTTGGGGCTTCACAAAGATTTTGTGTATGTGCCTCCGCTACCAGCAGACCTCCCTCAATTAAGAAACCGGATTGAAGCAGCTGTTGCTACAGTCACGGAAGACACACTTACCAACATTTGGGAAGAACTCGGCTATAGCCTTGATGTGTGGCTCACATTGAACATTTATAAGGTTCTTGGTAAAATTGTTTGAGTTGC
The DNA here is from genome assembly GCF_023864345.2 of Schistocerca serialis cubense. Lineage (NCBI taxonomy): Eukaryota > Metazoa > Arthropoda > Insecta > Orthoptera > Acrididae > Schistocerca > Schistocerca serialis. The sequence continues at coordinate 429,698,530 of NC_064642.1, forward strand.
TCTTTCATTTTATGTATCATTTATAACTAAATTTAATATAATAAATATTATAAAGCATTAAAACCCCAATATTCATTTATAAACACCCTGTATACAGCTTCGTATTAGTTGTAGTCTGAGAAATGGACAACAGAGGATAAATGCATTTACTTTGAGAACAAAAAATTCACTTTTTCGGAAAGCATTAGTAGTAGTGAAGATATAACCATATGTGCACAGTACAACGAGGTGTAGGATGATGAGAAAATATGGAGATATATAAAAAATGTACAAAACGGATGTGACACAAATGTAAGGGCTGTGAGGTTTGTGAGTGTAAACTAACATTAGTGTCAGAAGCACACTTCATATTTATGTAAGATAATGAAACTGCAAAAGTTTAAACAATAAGGATCCTAGTTACACAGTAAGAAGATAAAAACATATTTTTTAATAAAATAAAAAGTCACATTAACTAGAAAATATCTTTTTGAAGGTGACATGTGTGAACAGTGATTGCAAAAGTAAGCGCATGCAAACAGCAAGGAAAACACAATAATATTCTGTTTCTGGTCGGTGTGGTGAAGTTTTGTACTTTTGATTTGGTTTTCATTTGAGAAGACTGTCGAGTCATTTTACAAATAAGTTAAAATTTTCTGTCAGGTTGGATTCAAATCAGTTATCTATGGACATCATCTTATAGAATTTGGTGGTTCACCGCGTAGTTACGTAAAACGACAATTTTCACGAGGAGTTGCTGTCCTCTGTTGTGACAATGGAAGAGCGTATCTTGGAGATATGTTAATGTTAACTTCACTCTGCAACATATTTTTAATTAAGTTCATGAACTTGTGTGTTGATGTGGTGACAATTTGCTGGTACAGTGCAACCACATTTTGCACATCTTCTCGTTTTCCAGAACACTCAAAAACAGCTTTTCAGAAGTTTCTGTAGATGGATTAGTACAGTATGGTACTCAAGATGTATACCAGCTTGGAAAAACCCGGGAATTTTTCGGAATTCCAGGAATTTTTCATTGTTTCAGTTTTCAGTTAGTTTCAGGTAATTTTGACTGGTAAGAACTGATATTCTAGCAAAGAATGTTACTGTATCCTGCTACTGGAGAATAATACTGCAACAATAATATATAAACGAGAGAAAAAACACAATAAAACTTTCTTTATTTGCAAAGGAAATGCGCCATTTACAACTAAACGCCGTGCGCGCACGAGCATCTGCAAACAGCTAAAGTATGTCAACAGCCTTAGGGTGAAGACTATGCAATACTTCGTAACAATAAACTGCTTTCTATGAGTGTGACATCACAACTGTTTACTTTAGATTTGTTTCAGCAGTTGCCAGCGGGCTCATGTGCATGCACAGTTGACTCGCGTATGAGCAGTACCTTCTCCCGTTTCCAGATGCTTGAAGTGTGGTTGTTAGCTGTACTAGCAGCAGCCGCAAGCAGTCAGATTTTAATGAAAAAAATATTTCTGGTGCACCCTAGCTGCCAGATTCGTGCATGCGCAGCGTTGTGTGGGGGGGGTCTTCACATGATCCGTGTTTATGTTAAGTGATTTCGCTTTTTCCTCTTCATTTACAGCTCCCACATCAAATGAAAACAAAACAGATTTCTGTGGCCAGGAGTTATCAAGTGAATTAAAATACACTCACATAATTACAGGAGGTAAAAATATATTATTAGCTTCAGTTTTCTGATTTTTATTTTATTTCCACGTTTCTGGCAGTCAAGCATTAATCGCCTTGCTGAACAAAGAAGTTATTTTTCTTAGTTTGCTAAAGAACTTTGGCTTTATTAATCTTTTCCGCTGAGGCAGTCAGTTTATTTGAAACAAAGTGTTTCATTCCACAGTATTGGCTAGTTCCAATTGTTCACTAAATTTCAAGTGCATGTTTTCATCTTCTGCTACGTGTGGCATTATACGTATGAACATGCGGGCTTCCTAAATAGTAGCTGCAGCTGCGCACATGCAATAATGTCTGTTTTCTGGTGCTCTATGGCAGCTGCTAAAAGGAACTGATTTCTAACAGTCTTGGGAAAGTACTGCGAATGCTGGTTTGAAACGTGCTACTTTCAAAGTAAATTTCCTTTCACACGAGATGAATTATGTTACGTGTGAGAATGTGGGATGAATTTTGTGAATCACAGAGCATTTGACTCTCGTTTAAAACTTAACACTTTGAGGACCAGCCACCAGCCACTTAGAAGAATTTCAAGCCCAGAATATTTTAAATTTACTGGCACATTTGTGTGGTGTATCTTAAAGTATAACACAAGCAAAAAAAAAAAAAAAAAAAAAAAAAAGGATCAGTATTACATGTGAAAGCTTAGCTTCTCTTGTAGCTATACGATGTATATTAATGTAAACCATTAACATTTTTTCTTTGTGTGTTCGTGCTACTTAACAGTGATTGGGTGATTACAACACATGTGCTATGCTCTGAATATCTGCTGTCATCGGCAGGTGAGATCGCGTGGCATGAGATATGATTGGCTTACAAAAGGGCCTCGCAATCTCGATTCCCCCCTCCCCCTCCTCCCCCCCCCCCCCCTTAATGTGCCGGGAAGTTCTATGCCAGTGTATAAAATGTTACCCATTCCAAGGATTGATAAGTTTTACAGTTCTGATGGAAAATCTACGGAAAACCTACTGCCACTTAGCACAGAAAAACTGTATTTTCACTTGGGAAGCAGTATATTTTTTAACCTGGATATCCGGGAAAAATCCTGGAATTTTTTTTTCCTTGTCCGCGTATACACCCTGGGTACTACACACCATTTGTAACACTTTCCTGAAATGTAAAATCCAAAACAATACATCACTGTGAACTAACATTATGACAGTAGCAGCAGCGAACTAGCCAGTGACGTCACAGGCATCACATGAATCGAATGGAGCATTTTAGCGAACGTCCAAATTATTTGATTTTCATTTCTATTTTTATAAAAGAATATTGAAATTCTAGAGGGGGAAAAGCCTGTTAGGAGAGTATAATAAAATAATTAATAGCTTAACACAATTTCCAGAAAACAGTCAAATGCCGTACTTTGTTATAATGGTCTCCTGACTGAAGATCACCACAACACCAAGAAAAAAAAAAAAATTGTAAATTGTAGTAATGAGAAGAATGTCTCCATATGTCAGTATTTCTTTAACAGTACTTATATGGGAAGTGCAAGTGAATAGATATGCACCACCAACATGTATTGGCTTCTCAGTATTATGTAAGATAGTTTATCTTTAACAACTATACTTTTCTAAAATATTCTTTGAATTACAGATGTTGCTGTCTCTAGTCAGCTTACGTTTGTGGTACAAGTTAGTGGATTTGTGAAATTTCAAGATAAGGCACAAAGACCATTCCAGCAGAATTTTGTTATAACAGCAGAAGGAGACAAATGGAAAATCGTCAGTGATTGTTTTAGGCTGCAAGAACCTGTTGCTTAAAAAAAAGGAAAAGACTAACTTACTGTAATAATTAAGTTTGTGTTTTATCTAAGCAAAAAATATAAATTTAAAGAAGTTGTTATTGTTATTTTTACACACTTTGATTAAAAATTATCTCTGCAGAATATCGCAGAAGTGGAAAGTATATTCGTATCGAAATACTAAAATATTGCTTTGCTATTTGTGTTACTGAGTACTTCCCTCCATCCGTCCCTCCCTCCCTCCCTTCCTCCCCCCGCCCCCCCTTTTTTTTTTAACAGAGGATCAGCACTGCCCTATATTCCAAGTGTGTGTGCGTGCGCGCGTGCGCTCGCCTGCTCGCACGCTGAAATGAGTGCTTTATGGTTTGAAGCAACCACTCCTAATATTGCAGGAATTTTCTCATTGGCCTATGGAGAAAAATAAGTACTCTCGCTGATAGTTATAATGCAGGAGTACTTCACTCTAACAGCATATTTATATCAAGTTTCAAATGACAACATATGCCATTCGTCGAAGGACTGAAATTTCCACTATATTTTTAGAAATCAGTATTATACGCAATAGCCATTAGGGTGTTGAGTTTGTGTTGCCGACTACACTTCATAAAATTTCGTTGTGGCTGTCCAGTATTTTAAAACAGACAGCACAGACAGAGGTACACGCTCCCTTATGCCTGATAGTTCACATGTTAAAGTCAGCTGTAGCTACATCAACATCTACATGGATAATCTGCAAATCACACTTATAAGTACCTGTAGAACCTGCTTCACAATAATTCTGGGCAGTCGAACTGAGCGCAGTATAGGGTGACAAGCATGTGGTTTTGTGCATGTTTCTCCTGCAAGCTTGGAAAAGGAAATTCATTCCAAAAGCTAGCAAAGCTCTGTACCTTTTGTTCCTGTACCTATCGACAGTGCAGCGCCTGTCTTTTGGTGAGTCATCTCCTGTATTCCTAAATAATTCGTAATTCTCAACCAGAACTTTCTGGACATTATTATTTCATAATAATTCTCTATTATGCCAATCTCGAACAGCGTGAAAAAATGAACATCTACATCTTTCTGTGTGAGCCCTGACTTCCCTTATTTTATGATGATGAACATTTCTCCCTATGTAGGTCAGCGTCAACAAAATATTTTCACATTTGCAGGAGATATTTGGTGATTGAAATTTTGTGGGAAGATTCCGCCGCAACGAAAAAGTCTTTATTTTAGTTATGTCCGTCCCATGGATAGAGTAGCATGGAGAGAGTAGCATGGAGAGCTGCATCAAACCAGTCTCAGGACTGAAGACCACAACAACAACATCCCAAATCCTTTATCATGTCGGTCACACTCTCTCCCCTATTTTGCGATAATCAGGGTGTATACGATCCGGGAAAAACCCGGGAATTTTTTCATCTGGGAAAAACCCGAGATATTTTTAGAATTCTGGGAATTTTTCATTGTTTTAGTTTTCAGTTAAATTTTTGTAATTTTGTCTCGTAAGAACCAATACTCTAACAAAGGACATTACTGTATCCCACTACTGCAGAATAATACTTCACAAAAAAAAACATAAATGAGAGAAAAAACGAAAATAACATCAATTGCAAAGGAAACGCGCCATGTACAACGACGACACACAGTGCTCATGCAAGCGTCTGCCAATTGAAAATGTGTCAAAGGCTTTAGGAAGACTATGCAGTGCTTCATAACAACAAAATGCCTCCAATGAACGTGAAGTCGCAACTGTTTACATTCGATTTGATTTTGCAGTTACGCGCGGGCTCATGCGCATGCGCAGTTGAGTAGTCACGTTTGAGCAGTAGATTCTCCCGCTTCTGGCAATAGGAATGTGGCTGTTGGCTGTGCAAGCAGTCGCAACATGCAGCTAGATGCTACCGGGAAAAGGGGGTGCCAAATTCATATTCTTGAGGAAAAAAACTTGCTTCTCAAAGCACCCAGCGCACGTTTGTCTATTGATTATTCATATGATTTTGAAACGCTTACCTGTTGGTTTTTGAACACATTTTAAGTTGATTTCTGAATGAATCATAGTTGACTCTTGAATGCATGCAAAGTGTACGTGATGTCTCTATCAGGAGAATCCTCGTCGCATCTAGAAATAAACTTACCGCAGACAAAAGGGGACGGAGCTATATGAGTTGAGGTAGTAAAGCCGAACGCATGAATGCCAATCTATGTCTGATTATGTGGTTGATTGGGTTTACAAATGATCAGCATTGTTATAATTACTGACGAAATCCATAGATTGAGACTACCAGAATGGAAATAAACGACTGACAGGAATAATTATCGTCTGGGTGTATCCAAAAAAATGAAATTTTGACAGAAAATTTTTGGCCAGATCACTACACTAGTAAGGACCAGTAGTACAGTCTCTGACTAGCAGCCGCATAAGTTCTATTCTGGAAGTAACACGGAAAACGTGTTGTTCGAACACATAATAACGCCTAATCGGAAAAAAAATCGCGGTATAACTAAACCTGTGATTCTGGCAGGGTTAGTGAAACTAATCAGCGAACAAATTTTGACAGTGGCAGCAATAGCTAAAGAATTGGTGATGACAAGATTGTTTGTTAGAATGAGGAAGGAGAAGAAATGGGGACATCACACAAATTATGGAAGAATAAGACGATTCCAAATTTATATAAAAATTTCGTAATACTACTTTTCGATCTCTTGCTTGAGAAGCTGGTGCGTATGAATGAAATGTGAAACTATTTCCTAACATAAAGCTTTTTGCTTGTTGTAGGCCTAATATGCATTTGATATTGGTACTTTGGATTGTATTCTGTCGTGTTATAAAAATGGCCATTTGTACCAAAACAGCCTCGTTTATTTGGTGTGTTACAAAATTGCTGTTATATTAGAAAGGCCTATTTTGTTTTATCTAGCAGACAGTGACAAAACAGACGTAATCAGATAGAGAAACCACACCAGTCTTGGGTATTATTTGTATTAACAGCTTTTTCAGTATTAGACGACATTTCGATTTTTCATGTAGCAAAACGTTTGACGAACTTTGATGAGGTAATAGACTCTTTCGCAGAAAGGAAAGCACGCCATGTAAAGCCGTAGCAAGATTTGAGAGGAAAGAATGCTAGGAGCTAATGTTTGAAGAAATGTGTAATTTCTTGCTTCTCTCTTGTCAGTATTGGTTTTATATATCCTATATTTAATTTTATGTCACACAAAACAGCAAGTTATTAACTAATAGGCAATAAAGAGTTCAGATTTTCTGAAGAGTTCTTGTTCTCTCGATTACAAATAATCCCATCCGCTATTAATTGCGAGATTTTTTAAAGAGGGGCAGGCTGTGAAACTGGCCAACTTGGAGCAGGAGAGGCATCACAGGACATTTCAATTTCCGCTCTCCTAAATATAGTTTGGACGTGCGGTGGAAAAATGCTTTATCAAGAGGTGTGGCACTGCACTTTGGCATACCTAAGACCAAATAATATGTCTTACATTTCCTCGAATACATATGTTTCAGACTTTTGAGAAAGATGTGCGCTACAAGATGAACATATTTTGAAAATTCGATTTTTTTTTTTTTTTTTTTTTTTTTTTTTTTTTTTTTTTTTTTTTTTTTTACTATTGACCTGGTTCGCAAATGTCGTAGAATCGGGGCTGATGCGCAGAGCAGTCTGACAAGGGGAGGCCGCCAATTGTGAAATTCAGATTCGATTCATACTGCGCATAACAAAAGCTCATGGCCAGAGGTATAATGTGGCAAAGCACCAAGATGCACTTCTCAGCCGTTGTAGAGAAAATCGACAGTTAAAAGAAACCGTTGCGGTGAAATACTCTCTACGATTACTAATTTTCTACACCGTCGTGGTGCAGCGGTAAGCGGTCGGATTCGTAATCCAAAGGTCGTCGGATCGATTCTAGCGCCATGCTACTTTTTTTTTAGTATTTGTTTTTTGTAATTCAAATATATATATATATAAAATTCCCGGCAATCAGTTGCAAAAATTATGCATATAATAAGTTGTTGAAAGTCGTTTGTCGTGGAAAAACTGGCGACTTCGAACATCATTATGTTTTCCTCAAACAAAGTTGTATTTCACAAATGTTATTAATTATCTTCATAATGTTAACCACGTATAGTTAACGGAAGACGTAGAAACGATATTCCGAAACGAATACGTATAGCGTAAGTCAAACGTTCGAATTAGAATAGAGACCCCACGAACACAAACTTGCTGTGGCAGGTATGAAATATAAACTCCGTTACTCGCTCGTTACACTTGAAGGACAGATGTTGAATGGGCCGAAACGAGCCGCCGCATAACAGCGTAGTTGCCTGCTAACTTCGAAAGAATGTAGATGCGGTCCCTAGCGCAACTTATAACATCGTCGAAAATCAGTGCGGACGGGAGAGCTTTGGTACACCCTGTTAAACAAACGGAAAAATGGAGGCGGTACAATTGGAGAGCGATCTGCCTTCACCAACATGCATAAGCAATTCATTAATAGTTTTTTTAATTATTATTAGTTGTTTGTAATTCATATATATATATGAATTACAAACAACTAATAATAAAAAAAAAGTTCATGGTGCGAGATTCGAACCGGCGAGCTTCGAATTACGAATCCGAGCGCTTACCGCTGCGCCACGACGCTGTAGAAAATTATTAATAGTAGAGAGTATTTCACCGCAACGGTTTCTTTTAACTGTCAATTTTCTCGACAACGGCTTAGAAGTGCATCTTGGTGCTTTGCCACATTACATCTCTGGCCATGAGCTTTTATTATGCGCAGTATGAATCGAATCTGAATTTCACAATTGGCGGCCTCCCCTTGTGAGTTATAGTGAGTGACCCGTGTTTACATTTAGTGATGTTGCTGTTTCTCCTTTGTTTACTCTTACATCAAATGAAAACAAAACGGATATCTGCGGCCGGGAACTATCAAGTGAATTAAAACACATTCACATAATTACAGAAGGCTGAAATGTGTCATTAGTTTCAGATTTTATTTTATTTCCACCTTTCTGACAGTCAACCATTAATCGCCTTGCGGAACAATGAAGCTAATATTGTCTGTTTGCTAAAGAAATTTGACTTTTGTTAACCTTTTCCACATACGTAGTCAATGTATTTGAAACGAAATGTTTGATTCCACAGTACTGCCTAGTTTCAACTGTTCGCTGCATTTCAAGTGCACGTTTTCATCTTCTAGCACGTATGCCATTATGCCGTAATAAAGAACCAAACATGATATAATACAGTACTGGTGCTCCAAGAAAATTTACATCCCGAAAATCACACTGAAAAGCTTAATATCAGGTCAAGGTCTACTTCATTGGGAATCTTGACATACGAATGTGCCCTTTAAGTATGCACTTTAAATGTACACATTTTAATATGGTTCACGAAATTCCGATTCTCTTGCAGTATCCTCTGATGTCTTGTTTCTTTTATGACATAATGTACGATTTTTCAATGTTTTACACGTACGTACATAAGGGCTTCCTTCATCATGATAGCTACCCAAGCGCGGTGTCTGCCTGTTATCTGCGCTCTCTGGCAACTGCTGAAACGAACCTATTTCTAGCAGGTCGCAGGAAAATATTGCGAACAGTGGTTTGAAACGTGTTACTTTCAAAGTAAATATCCTTTTACGTAAGTTGAACTATGTGCAAGAATGTACCATGAATTTATTAAATCACAGAGCGTTTGACTCTTATTTAAAAATCAACTCTTTGATGACGAGCCATTTAGAAGAATTTCGAACCCTGAAGATCAGACATTTATGTAATTATTAAAAATTTTACTGGCACATTTGTGTGATATATCTTAAAGTGTAACACGCGCAAAATATATCAACAGTATATGCGAAAGCTTTGCTTCTCTTGCAGCTTGAGACTAATATTACATGTGAAAGCTTTGCTTCTTTTTTTAGCAACACTATGTATTTTAATTTAATCTATTAACTTTCCCTGTTGTGTGTTCATGGTACTTAACAGTGATGTTGCTTTTGGCTGATTACATCACGTGTCCCATGCTCTGAATATCCGCTGTCATCGGCTGGCGAGATCACATGATATGAGCTACGAACGGCTTACAAAAGCGCATCGAAATCTCGATTTCAATGATTCAGAAAGTAACATGCAGTGTTTGGTGGAATTCCACTGTATGCTTTCGTAATACGAAAATACGCAGCGTACATGTTGCTGCACATCAAAGATATTTCCAAAACATGTCCTTTTCCCTGAGTTTCGTTTTGTAAAGTGGTGGGAAATTGTACGCCCGTGTATAAAACCATAACCATTCAAAGGATTGATAAGGGAAAATATACTGTCACCCGGGAGAAAGTCTATTTTTAACCGGGAAGTCCGGGAATTTTTTTTTTCCTTATCCACGTATACACCCTGGATAATACAAAATGTGCTGCTCTTCTTTGAACTTGCCTGATATACTCTGTTATTCCTGTCTGGGAAGTGTCTCAGACCAAGCAGCAATACCCCAGAAGAGGACAAACAATCATAGTGTAGGCAGTCTCTTTAGTAGATGTGATACATTTTCTAAGTGTCCTGGCAATAAAATCAGTCTTTGGTTTGCCTTCCCCACAACATTTTCTGTCTTCTTTCCAATTTAAGTTGTTCTTGATTGTAATTCCTAGGTATTTAGTTGAATTTTCAGCATTTAAATTTGGCTGATTTATTGTGTAACTGAAGTTTAATGGATTCCTTTTATTTCTCATGTGGATGACCTCACAGTTTTCATTATTTAGGGCCAATTGCCAATTTTTGCACCATATAGATATCTTTTTTAAATCGTTTAGCAATTTGTTTTGATCTTCTGATGAGTCTACTAGATGATAAATGACAGCATCATCTGCGAACAAACTAAGATGGCTGCTCAGATTGTCTCTTAAATGATTTATGTAGGTAAGGAACAGCAGAGGGCCTGTAACAGTACCTTGGGGACTGCCAGAAATCACTTCTGTTTTACTCGTGACTTTCTGTCAATTACTACAAACTGTAACCTCTCTGACAGGAAATCACGAATCCAGTTACATAACTGAGACAGTATTCCATAAGTGTGCAATTTCACTACAAGCTACTTGTGTGGTACAGTGTCAAGAGCCTTCTGAAAATCTGGAAATATGGAATCAATTTGAAATCCGTTGTCAGTAGCACAGGTAATTCATGCTATTTGAGCACAATATCTGTTTCAAAATCCTGCTGTATACAAACGTTAATGATATGGGCCTGTAATTTAGTGGATTGCTCCTAGTACCTTTCCTGAATATTGGTGTGACCTGTGCAACTTTCAATTCTTCGGGTATGGATCTTTCATCTAGTGAGTGGTTGTATATGGTTGTTAAGTATGGAGCTATTGTATCAGTGCACTCTGGAAGGAACTTAATTGGTATACATTCTGGATGGGAAGACTTGCTTTTATTAAATGATTTCAGTTGCTTCACTACTCCAAAGATATATGCTTCTAAGTTACTCATGTTGAGTGCTGTTCTTGATTTGAATTCTGGAATATTAACTTTGCCTTCTTTGGTGAAGGAATTTTGGAAGACTGCATTTAGCAGCACTCTTGTCAATAGTATTTCCATTGCTATCGTACAGAGAAGGCATTGATTGTGTCTTGTCACTAGCATACTTTACATATGGGCTGAATCTCTTTGAATTTTCTGCCAGGTTTTGAGGCAAAGTTTTGCTATGGAAACTATTATAGGCACCTTGCATTGAAGTCCGCACTAAATTTTGGGCATGTGTAAAAGATCACCAGTCTTGGCGATCTGGCAATCATTTAAATTTGGCAAGCGTTTTTCCTTGTTTCTGCAACAGTGTTTTGACTCATTTTGTGTATCAAGGGGGATCAGCTCCATCATTTCTTGATTTATTTGGTATACATCTCTCAATTGCTGTCGATATTATTTCGTTGAATTCAAGCCACATCTGATGTGTACACTTACGTTCTTAATTTGGAAGACATCAAGTGAATTTTTATCTGCTTTTTTGCAGAAATAAAGTTTATTGTGTCGTGTTATTACCGGCCACCAGGTTCCACTGTGACAGTTCTAGAATCATTCAAAAGGAGTCTACATTCTGTATCACAGAAGTACCCGGATCATGCTATATTAGTCGGAGGCAACTTCAACCTACCTAGTATAGACTGGGATGTCTATGGATTCATTACAGGTGGTACAGACAAGCCGTCGTGTGAATTACTTTTGAACACATTATCCGAAAACTGTCTGGAGCAGCTAAATTGACAGCCAATGCGTAATGGAAATATTTTAGATCTGGTAGCCACAAACAGACCAGACTTCATTGACGGTGTCAGTGTTGAGACGGGGATTAGTGATCATGATGTTGTCATTACGACTATGGTTACAAAAGTTAAAAAGTTGGTCAAGAAGGCTAGGAGAGTATTCTTACTAGAAAGAGCAGATAAGCAGTTGTTAGCATCCCACTTAGTAAATGAATCGACTTCATTTACTTCCGGTATGATGGACGTGGAAGAATTATGGGCAAATTTTAAACACATTGTAAATCACGCATTGGAGAAGTATGTGCCGAAAAAGTGGGTTACGGACGGAAAAGACCCACCGTGGTTTAACAGTGCAATTCGGAGAATGCTCAGGAAGCAAAGGCAGTTGCACCTGTGGTGCAAGAAAGATCGGGAGAATGAGGACAGACAAAAGTTAGTAGAGATTCGTGCTGCTGTAAAAAGAGCAATGCACGAAGCATTCAACTACTATCACCGTCATACCTTAGCAAAAGATCTTGCTGAAAACCCAAGGAAATTCTGGTCTTACGTAAAATCGGTCACCAATCAGTCTGGCCTGGCAGCGGAAGACAGCAAAACGAAAGCTGAAATTTTAAATTTAGCATTTGAGAAATCTTTCACACAGGAGGATCGTACAAACATACCGCCGTTTGAGTCTCGTACAGATTCCCGTATGGAGGACGTAGTGATAGACGTCCCTGGGGTTGTGAAGCATCTGAATGGGTTGAAAATAAATCGCCAGGTCCTGATGGGATTCCAATTCGGTTTTACAGAAAGTACTCTACTGCATTGGCTCCTTACTTAGCTTGCATTTATCGCGAATCTCTTGCCCAGCGTAAAGTCCTGAGTGACTGGAAAAAAGCGCAGGTGACGCTTGTACATAAGAAGCGTAGAAGGACGGATCCTCAAAATTACAGACCAATATCCTTAACATCGGTTTGTTGCAGGATTCTTGAACATATTCTCAGTTCAAATATAATGAATTTCCTTGAGACAGAGAAGTTGCTGTCCATGCATCAGCACGGCTTTAGAAAGCATCGCTCCTGCGAAACGCAGCTCACCCTTTTTTCACATGATATCTTGCGAAACATGGATGAAGGGTATCAGATGGATGCCATATTCCTTGACTTCCAGAAAGTGTTTGACTCGGTGTCCCACTGCAGACTCCTAACTAAGGTACGAGCATATGGGATTGGTTCCCAAGTATGTGAGTGGCTCGAAGACTTCTTAAGTAATAGAACCCAGTACGTTGTCCTCGATGGTGAGTGTTCGTCGGAGGTGAGGGTATCATCTGGAGTGCCCCAGGGAAGTGTGGTAGGTCCGCTGTTGTTTTCTATCTACATAAAATATCTTTTGGATAAGGTGGATAGCAATGTGCGGCTGTTTGCTGATGATGCTGCAGTGTACGGGAAGGTGTCGTCATTAAATGACTGTAGGAAGATACAAGATGACTTGGACAGGATTTGTGATTGGTGTAAAGAATGGCAGCTAACTCTAAATATAGATAAATGTAAATTAATGCAGATGAATAGGAAAAAGAATCCCGTAATGTTTGAATACTCCATTAGTAGTGTGGCGCTCGACACCATCACGTCGATTAAATATTTGGACGTAACATTGCAGAGCAATATGAAGTGGGACAAGCATGCAATGGAAGTTGTGGGGAAGGCGGATAGTCGTCTTCGGTTCATTGGTAGAATTCTGGGAAGATGTGGTTCATCTGTAAAGGAGACCCCTTATAAAACACTAATACGACCTATTCTTGAGTACTGCTCGAGCGTTTGGGATCCCTGTCAGGTCGGACATGAAGCAATTCAGAGGCGGGCTGCTAGATTTGTTACTGGTAGGTTTGATCATCACGTGAGTGTTAGGGAAATGCTTCAGGGACTCGGGTGGGAGTCTCTAGAGGAAAGGAGGCGTTCTTTTTGTGAATCGCTACCGAGGAAATTTAGAGAACCAGCATTTGAGGCTGACTGCAGTACAATTTTACTGCCGCCAACCTACATTTCGCGGAAAGACCACAAAGATAAGATAAGAGAGATTAGGACTCGTACAGAGGCATATAGGCAGTCATTTTTCCCTCGTTCCGTTTTGGGAGTGGAACAGGGAGAGAAGATGCTAGGTGTGGTACGAAGTACCCTCCGCCATGCACCGTATGGTGGATTGCGGAGTATGTATGTAGATGTAGAATAAGTATATTTTTCGTTTATGAACTAACTGCTCGAAATAACTCTCAGAGAATGCGTTTAGCACAATTTTGGATTATGTTTTTTGTGTGTCTCCAGATTTAATCAAGTGTTTTTGTCAACATACTGAGGGTGATTTAAAGTCACCACCAACTATAATTGTATGAGTCGGGCAAGTGTTTGAAATTAAAATCAAGTATTCTTTGAACATTGCTGCAATTGTATCATATAAGATGGGAGGTCGGGAAAGGGTCCAATTATTATTTTATTCAGATTGCTAACAATGACCTCTGCCCATACCAACTCAAAGGAACTATCTACTGTAATTTTGCTACGAGGTAAACCACTTCTAACAGCAACAAACACACCATTGCCAACTGTGTTCAGCCTATCATTTCTGAACATCATTAGGTGCTTCGCAAAATGTTGGCTGTAGCCAAGATTCACTACCTATAACGATTTGAGCATCAGTGGTTTCTATTAGCGCTTGGAGCCCTGATACTTTCCCAATACAGCTACGACAATTTACAACTGTTATATCAATGGTTCCTGGATCTATGTTCTACCTGTGTTGCCCTGCACCCTTTGAGACTGAAGCCCTTTTTGTGTTTTCCCCGAGGCCTTCTAACCTAAAATACTGCCCAGTCCACGCCACGCAGCTACACAGAAACTACCAATGTAGCCGCCTTCTTCGTGTAGTAAGCTCCTGACATATTCAGCAGAACCTGAAACCAACTGCCTGATAGAGGTAGAGAAAAAATGTTTCATTTTATGGCTCATTTCATTGAAATTTTTGCTGATTTCAGTATTATTTTCTAACAGCTGATTCAGGTTTTACAGCACTATGTTGAAATGAAAATACACTAATGAAGTACATTACATTGATTTCTTATTACATATCATATCTATTTACATTATTGGCCACATGGACAAATATAACAATGAAAACAATCAATTATTGATAAAATTATTTAATTGGATAGATGAAAAATCTACTCATCAAGCGGTGGAAGAACACACACATAAAAGAATCTTGTGATGGGCAAGCTTTTGGAGCCAGTGGCTCCTCCTTCAGGCAGATGGGTTTAAGGGGAAGGAAGAAATGAAATGAAAATACACTAATGAAGTACATTATATTGATTTCTTATTACATATCATATCTATTTACATTACTGGCCACATGGACAAATATAACAATGAAAACAATCAATTATTGATAAAATTATTTAATTGGATAGATAAAAAATCTACTCATCAAGCGGTGGAAGAACACACACATAAAAGAATCTTGTGATGGGCAAGCTTTTGGAGCCAGTGGCTCCTTCTTCAGGCAGATGGGTTTAAGGGGAAGGAAGAAGGTTGAAGGAAAATGACTGAAGAGGTCTAGGAAAAGGGGTAGATTTCAGGAAAGTCACACAGAACTGCGGGGCAGGGGAGACTACCATATGGGATGAGAAGGAAAGACTGATTGTTGAGCACATCGGACGAGATTTGAAAACCTGAGAGCTTAAAGGTGGAAGGCAGGGTAATATGCAAGACACAGATTACTACTAAAACATTGTGCACGAGTTAATAAGAGTGAAAAGCTAAGTGAATTGTACATAACAGAGGTGGGACCGGGGCGGTGACGGAAGAAATAAACATAAAGTAAGGCCAAGTGGGTGGTGAGAACCAAGGACATGTAGTGCTGATTCCCACCTGCAAAATCCAGATGGCGTGTGTGGTGAAACAGGTGCTGAGGTCACGGATGTCGTGTTGTAGAGCATGCTCTCCAACAGGATACTGAGAGTTGCCAGTATACACCCTCTGCCTAAGCCCATTCATCCTAATTGATAATTTGATGGTAGTCATGCTGATGTAGAAGGCTGAACAGTGTCTACATAATAGAAGGTATATGACACGTGTCGTTTCGCAGTTGGCTCTCCCTTTGATAGTATGTGTTTTGCCAGTTACAGGGTTATTACAGTTGGTGGTAGGAGGGTGCATAGGGAAAGTCTTGCAGCGGGGCAGTCACGGGGATAGAAGCCACAGTGTAGGGACATGGGTGCAGAAATATCATAGGATCTGACAAGAATATTGTGGAGATTGTGAGGGCGATGGATATTTATGCTAGAAGTGGTAGGCAAAATTTCAAACACAATGGATTTAATTTCAGTGCATTTTAGGAAGTCATGGCCCTGTCGAAGTAGTTGATTAACACATTCCAGGTCAGGATAATACTTAGTCACAAATGGTGTGCTCCGAAGCTGTTTTGTGGAAGGATCAGCAGTACCAGGATTGGATGTGATGGCCTGGGAAATCTGCTTTTTAACTAGGATTGTGGGGTAATTAGGCGCAGTGAAGACTGAGGTGAGAAGAGTCTGCATCCGAACAAATACGTTGTCAAAATGTAAGTACTGTTTGTTGGTAGGTTTAATGTGGACTGAAGTGTGTAGCAGGCCTTTGGTGAGGACAAAATCAACATCAAGGAAAGTGGCATGAGATTCAGAATATGACCATGTGAAATTTAATTGTGAGAAGATATTCATAGATTGCAGGAAATTTTTGCAGCTCAGCCTCACCATGAGTCCATATGGTAAAGATGTCATCAATGTATCTAAACGAAACCAGGGGCTGAAGACTTGTGGATCCCAGGAAAGCCCCCTCCAAGGAATTCATGAAGTAGCCATCCTGGTTCCCATGGCCGTACCGCTCATCTGTTTGTGTGTCTGACCCTCAAAGGTGAAGTAGTTGTTGGTAAGTATAAAGTTAATTAAGGTGAGTAGGAAGAAAGTCATATGTTTGGAAGACGCTGACTGAGGAAATGTTCAGCAGCAGACAGACCATGTACGTGGGGGCTGTTGGTATAGAGGGAGGTGGCATCAATGGTGACAAGCAAGGTGTGTGATAGGAATGGGACGGGCATGGATTTCAGAAATGGTTGGTATCTTTGATGTGGGAGGGGAGTCACTTGGGTTGCAGGTGTTGATCAACTAAGGCATACACAGGTTTGGTGGGTGCTTTGAAGCCAGCAACTATAGGACTGCCAGGATGATTGGGTTTGTGGATCTTAGGAATAAGGTAAAAGAGAGGCCCACAAGATGTGTGACTATGAGCCCCACACATTATTCTAACCACTTTCTTTTTTTTTTAACCTCAAAAAGCGATCCCACCTTCTCCTGAACTACCTGAACAGTGGTATTTCCCTTCCTGTCCCTCTGCAGCTCCTTAACAGCCACTCCATCAACCACCACTCCTCCCCTGCAAATCGAGCTTGGCCAACTTCTTCAACATCCCATAGCCTTCACCACTGCCAACCAGATCAAGAATAACCAATAATAACAAGAACCAGTCACAACACTACAGTGTCCTTAACCTCTCATCCAAAGCACTCTCACCTCCTGAATTACCTACGGGCCTCACATTCAGCCCTAAACCTGCAATTGATCATGCTGCATTGGTGAAGGACCTCCTATCCTTCACACATAATATCTATTGGAAATATCAGTTTGCAAACCAACCCCAAAACCTTTCCAACGGCAAACCTGACAATGAACCCTGCTTTGAACAGTTCAGACCAAGATCCCAACTTGATCCACCACCAATACCTCAAAATCATCTCTCACAACCCTTCCAAGAATTCATCACATCCAGCATTGTTTCACACCCTTTCCTCAGGTTCCTATAACATGACCCTAAGCTGTCCTCTGCAGGACTCCAGGCTCCATGTTCCCTAAAAGCTGACGACTCCATTATTATACTCCCAGCAGACAAAGGATCTACCACTATAGTACTTGAGCGAAAGGAGTATGTCAGTGAAGGTCTACGCCAGCTATCTGACACCTCTACACACAGCATCTGCCATCAAGATCTCATCCCTCTGATTCAAGCAGACATGCAGTCGCTCCTTAAAACCTCAGGACTCTCACAAAGACTAACACCTCAATCCATAAAACGTCTCACCCCACACGAATCATGCACCCCCCCCCCACCACCTTTACCTTATTCCTAATATCCACAAACCCAATCATCCTGGCCGTCCTATAGTTGCTGGCTTCAAATCACCCACCAAACCTGTGTATGCCTTAGTTGATCAACACCTGCAACCCAAGTGACTCCCCTCCCACATCAAAGATACCAACCATTTCTGAAATCCATGCCCGTCCCATTCCTATCACACACCTTGCTTGTCACATTGATGCCACCTCCCTCTACACCAACAGCCCCCACGTACATGGTCTGTCTGCTGCTGAACATTTCCTCAGTCAGTGTCTTCCAAACATATGACTTTCTTCCTACTCACCTTAATCAACTTTATACTTACCAACAACTACTTCACCTTTGAGGGTCAGACACACAAACAGATGAGCGGTACGGCCATGGGAACCAGGATGGCTACTTCATGAATTCCTTGGAGGGGGCTTTCCTGGGATCCACAAGTCTTCAGCCCCTGGTTTCGTTTAGATACATTGATGACATCTTTACCATATGGACTCATGGTGAGGCTGAGCTGCAAAAATTCCTGCAATCTAAGAATATCTTCTCACAATTAAATTTCACATGGTCATATTCTGAATCTCATGCCACTTCCCTTGATGTTGATTTTGTCCTCAACAAAAGCCTGCTACCCACTTCAGTCCACATTAAACCTACCAACAAACAGTACTTACATTTTGACAACGTATTTGTTCGGATGCAGACTCTTTACAACAATACACCACCATTCTCACCTCAGTCTTCACTGCGCCTAATTACCCCACAATCCTAGTTAAAAAGCAGATTTCCCAGGCCATCACATCCAATCCTGGTACTGCTGATCCTTCCACAAAACAGCTTCGGAGCACACCAATTGTGACTCAGTATTATCCTGACCTGGAATGTGTTAATCAGCTACTTCGACAGGGCCATGACTTCCTAAAATGCACTGAAATTAAATCCATTGTGTTTGAAATTTTGCCTACCACTTCTAGCATAACTATCCATTGCCCTCACAATCTCAACAATATTCTTGTCAGACCCTATGATACTTCTGCACCCATGTCCCTAACCGTGGCTCCTACCCCTGTGACTGCCCCGCTGCAAGACTTTCCCTATGCACCCTCCTACCACCAACTGTAATAGCCCTGTAACTGGCCAAACACATACTATCAAAGGGAGAGCCAACTGCGAAACGGCACGTGTCATATACCTTCTATTATGTAGACACTGTTCAGCCTTCTACATCAGCATGACTACCACCAAATTATCAATTAGGATGAATGGGCTTAGGCAGAGGGTGTATACTGGCAACTCTCAGTGTCCTGTTGGAGAGCATGCTTTACAACACGACATCCGTGACCTCAGCACCTGTTTCACCACACATGCCATCTGGATTCTGCAGGTGGGAATCAGCACTACATGTCCTTGGTTCTCACCACCCACTTGGCCTTACTTTATGTTTATTTCTTCCGTCACCGCCCCAGTCCCACCTCTGTTATGTACAATTCACTTAGCTTTTCACTCTTATTAACTCGTGCACAATGTTTTAGTAGTAATCTGTGTCTTGCATATTACCCTGCCTTCCACCTTTAAGCTCTCAGGTTTTCAAATCTCGTCCGATGTGCTCAACAATCAGTCTTTCCTTCTCATTCCATATGGTAGTCTCCCCTGCCCCGCAGTTCTGTGTGACTTTCCTGAAATCTACCCCTTTTCGTAGACCTCTTCCGTCATTTTCCTTCACCCTTCTTCCTTCCCCTTAAACCCATCTGCCTCCAGAAGGAGCCACTGGCTCCAAAAACTTGCCCATCACAAGATTCTTGTATGTGTGTCTTCTGCTGCTGCTTGTTGGGTAGAGTTTTTTATGTATCCAGTTATATAATATTTACATTATTGGAATGATAAACAAAAAGACTACATCAAACTTATGAAACCTAACAAACTAAAGAAAAGGGAGAGAAGAATATAGCAACCACACATTGTTGGAATTTTTTTCAGAATAAAGCAAGTCATAATTTTCAAGTTCTCCTTTGAGAGATTATGCTGCTGATTCATTAACACTTTACTATAGTATCGAAATAGCCCCTATATTTGAATATGGATTCCAAACCGACATAGCACAACAGCAGAAATATGTGGATTATGAGGTTTTGTTGCCTGTGGATGTTGGATAATGGCCACATTTCTTGCTTATTTTGAAAGATAACTTTCCAAAAAATTCTGAAAGGATTTGTCTCTGTTACAAAAACTCTTTCCTGGCTGAGGTGTCTCCACAAGAATGAACTAGTCTTCACTAACCAATAGTGACTGTCTATAACCACTCTGTATGTTGTTTCCCATGACATAGCTGACTCCTTACTAACTCCTCAATTCATCCTGCTGGACGGTGGTGGAAGGTCAGAGATCTCTTCCATCTTGATTGGTTTTGCTGATTAAATATTGCTATCATTTCTTGTGCTCTCTGCTTCACCAAGAGTGTTGGCTTCACCATTTTTATCTTCACAGTGTTGATTGTGATTAGTATTCAGTCAAGCTTCATATGCATATAAGCATCTAAATGCATCCATTATCAAGATGCCTGCAGTGAAAACAATGCTAGTGGCCGAAGTTTCTTCTGTTCGCGTCGCTATATAGTTTAAATCAAACTAACGGTCCCACGAAAGAAAGTGAGCTGGACTGTTAATGGGGGCCCGGCACTGTTGGCTCCCACAGAGTTACCATTTCCACTGTGCCGTGTAAAGCAATGCTTCAGCCAGTCCTAGGTGAGGCAATGTAGTAAAAAATTCAGCTAACTTTTAGCTTCTCAAGCCTTATGACATGTCATGATATTAGTCAAAAGAGGGGGTGTCTTAGCATGGACACTACTGAGGCTCTTTCAAAAAGATTCAGACGTGTTGTGGTTACACCACACAATCAGTCACATGGAACTGTGTGTTCCTTGAGGGGATAAATCTTTTTTTGGGTGGGGTGGGGTGGGGGGGTGCAGTAGAGCTCCTCATTCCTTTAGATAAAGTGGTGGAGTGAACTGCAACTGTTATGCAAATTGGTAAATGAGCAGTGATAAGAATTACGAAACACAGGTGAATTGTCTAAATTGGTGATGTCTGGTAAGAGGAGACGCTTTGAGAAGATTGTCACAAATCGTGACTCTTTTTCATGAAGATATGATTCATTGTGTAATTTATGAGTAATATTCGAGGAAGGCGAATTGGACACTTTAAAAGCTTTATGCCACCCTTGTATGAGTGGATCTGTTTCAGGATAGTAAATCATCTTTGCTATGAGGTGGGTAAAAATTAGGATTCTGCTATAATGCCATTTGTAGTCACAACTTATTAATACTTATTATACTTAACAGCTCCCATTTTCTGAGCGAATTAGTAGAGAACAGTTTTGATAATATTATTTGGCTCCATAAATTATGGATAAATGTGCGACACCGTTTTAAAAAGGATTAGACAGACAGTACCATCAACAGTAGTATGGTAGCTCCAGTTGTCAGAGGGAGGAGAATAATTGTGGCACATGCAGGAACTTCAAAGGTCACCTTTCTAAGTATCTGTTATTCTGTTCAAATAAGAGCTCTGACTACCATGAACCATGATAGTTTTGTGAAATGGTTTCAAGACTGTGCTTCAGTACTTAATGAAAACTTTGTAATTAGCGTTCCTTATTTGGTTCCTCACCCCCACCCCCCTCCCCCATGAACCATGGACCTTGCTGTTGGTGCAGAGGCTTGCTTGCCTCAGCGATACAGATAGCCATACCATAGGTGCAACTGTAACGCAGGAGTATCTTTTGAGAGCCCTGAAAATTGTGTGGCTCCTGACGTGGGACAGCAGCCTTTTCAGTAGTTGCAGGGGCAACAGCCTGGGTGATTGACTGATCTGGCCTTGTAATATCAGTCAAAACAGCATTGGTGTGCTGGTGCTGTAAACAGCTGCAAGCAAGTGGAAACTACAGCCATAATTTTTCCTGAGGGCATGCAGCTCTACCGTATGGTTAAATGATAGTGGCATCCTCTTGGGTAAAATATTCTGCAAGTAAAATAGTCATCGTCCATCCCCCCTCCCCTTCAGATCTCCAGATGGGAAATACTCAGGACAATGTTGTTATTAGGCCAGAAAATTTAAAAAGGGAAACGGATAGGTTAAAGCTAGATACAGTGGGAGTTAGTGAAGTTTGGTGGCAAGATGAACAGGACTTCTGGTCAGCTGAATACGGGGTTATAAATACAAAATCAAATAGGAGTAATGTAGGAATAGGTTTAATAATGAATAAAAAAATAGGGACGCTGATATACTATTATAAACAGCATAGTGAGCACATTATTGTTGCCAAGATAGACACGAAGTCATCACTGACCTTAGTAGTACAAGTTTATATGCCAACTAGCTCTGCAGATGATGAAGAGATTGAAGTAATAAATGATGAGATAAAAGAAATTATCCAGCTAGTTAGGGGAGATGAAATTTTAATAGATATGGGGGATGGGAATTCGATAGTAGGAGAAGAAAGAGAAGGAAAAATAGTAGGTGAATATGGACTGGGGGAAAGGAATGAAAGAGTAAGCCGCCTGGTAAAATTTTGCACAGGACATAATTTAGTCATCACCTAACACTTGGTTTAAGAATCATAAAAGAAGGTTGTATATGTGGAAGAGACTTGGAGACGCTGGAAGCTTTTAGACTGATTATGTCATGGTAAGACAGGGCTTTAGGAAGCAGATTTTAAATTGTAAGGCATTTCCAGGGGCAGATGTAGACTCTGACCACAATTTGTTGATGAACTGTAGATAAAAGTTGAAGAAACTGCAAAAAAAGTAGGAATTTAAGGAGATGGGACCTGGATAAAGTGAATGAACCAGAGGTTGTAGAGAATTTCAGAGGAAACATTAGGGAATGAGTGACAAGAACAGGAGAAAGGAATACTGTAAAAGAAGAATGGGTAGCTGTGAGAGATGAAATAGTGAAGGCAGCAGAGGATCAAGTAGGTAAAAAGACGAGGGCTCTTAGAAATCCCAGGGTAACACAAGATATATTGAATTTAATTGATGAAAGCAGAAAATATGAAAATACAGTCAATGAAGCAGGTGAAAGGGAATACAAATGTCTAAAAAATGAGATCGGCAGGAAGTGCAAAACAGCTAAGCCGGAATTGCTAGGGGACAAATGGAAGGATTTAGAAGCATATGTCACTAGCGGAAAGATAGATGTCGCCTACAGGAAAATTAAGAGAGACCTTTGGAGAAAAGAGAACCACCTGTTTGAATATCTAGTGCTCAGCTGGAGAACCAGTCATAAGCAAAGAAGGGAAAGCAGAGAGGATGATGATGAGGGCAGACTTGCTTGATGGAAGTATTATGGAAATGGAAGAGGATATAGATGTAGCTGAGATGGGAGATATGATACTGCGAGAAGACTGATAAAGCTCTGAAAGATCTAAGTCGAAACAAAGCCTCGAGAGTAGGCAATATTCCATTAGAACTACTGATAGCCTTGGGAGAGAGAGACATGACAAAACTCTTCCATCTGGTGAGCAAGATGTATGAAACAGTGATTACCCTCAGACTTCAAGAAGACTGTAATAATTCTAATGACAAAGAAAACAAGTGGTGACAGGCTCGAAATTTACCAAACTATCAGTTTAGTGAGTCATGGCTGCAAAATACTAACACAAATTCCTTGCAGTAGAATGGAAAAACTGGTAGAAGCTGACCTTGGAGAAGATCAGTTTGAATTCGAGACAAATGTAGGAACATGCAAGGCAACAGTGATCCTACAACTTCTCATAGAAGATAGGTTAAGAAAAGGCCAACCTACATTCATAGCATTTATAGACTTAGAGAAACCTTTTGACAGTGTTGACTGGAATAGTGTCTTTCATATTCTAAAGGTGGCAGGGGTAAAATGCATGGAGCAAAAGGCTGTATACAGTTTGTACAGAAACCAGATTGCAGTTTATGAGTCGAGGTGCATGAAAGGGAAGCAGTGATTGAGAAGGGAAGGGAGACAGGGTTGTAACATATCCCCGATGTTATTTGGTCTGTATATTGAGCAAGCAGTAAAGCAAACACAAGAAAAATTTGGAGTGGGAATTAAAGTCCAGGAAGAAGAAATAAAAACTTTGAGGTATGCCAATGCCATTTTAATTCTCTCAGAGACAGCAAAGAACTTGGAAGAACAGCCGAATGGAACGGACAGTGTCTTGAAAGGAGTGCATAAGATGAACATCAACAAAAGCAAAATGAGAATAATGGAATGTAGTCTAATAAATTCAGGTGATGCTGAAGAAATTGGATTAGGAAATGAGACACTTAAAAGTAGTTAACAAGTTTTGCTATTTTGGCAGCAAAATGACTGATGATGGTCTAAGTCAGGGCTGGCCAGAAATTCTGCACACATGCGGTGCCCCTGCACATGTGCAACTTCTGGGTCACAGCGTGCACGCTGCAGCTATCCGCGTTCATGTAGTGCATGTTTCTACGCACAGATGTCACTTCATCCACTTGCTGGGATACTCTGTACTGGCGCATTCTAATGCTCTTTCCACAGCTTGCAAGCCAACCATGGGTAGGTATTTTGCGTATTAAACATGTAAAATACTATCACAGTCCACTCATTGAGACGTCTGCTTTTATGTTAACAGTTTAACCCAATAAGACAAGTAATACAGTTATCAACCCTGGGTTTGACTGACGGCACGTAAATACGCGTAATGTTTTTGATCTAGTATTTAAGAAAGAGAGTGCTTAGCGACTTCCAACGAACCTTATTCATGAACCCAAATATCATTAAACTAATGCAAGGTTTCCTATAACTAATTCTCGGTGCCCTCAGTTACACCCACATAATTTCTGTCTCACTGACCTCTGAACAGAATGATAACCGCAGACCTCTCTGTAGCATCAATCAGACGCCCTTTCACAAACTCCCCTTTGGAAAAGGGTTTCCCAGATTGTGCAATTCTTAATGTGTTTTTAAAACTTGCTCGCAGTGAAGATTTAGTGTGGTTGTCATTCTGGAAAATTGAAAACAGTACATTGTATCCGTACAGTAAAATAGACATGAATGTAACACAAGAAAGTAAGAGTTCAAGAAGTATCAGTTACTTTGACATACAGTAAAATCGAGTTGATGTGTCTCATCCATTTTCTTAAGGACATTTGATTTTGCTTGCCGTTCTTCACTGTTGAGTACACTACACTCGTCTTTGTGATATGTATTGTAGTGTCTTTCAATTGAAAACTTACGCTGGCCGCCTATTATTAGGCGGCACAGCAAACACTGTGAGTTTTCGCCAATGGCTACAAAAAAGAATTGCAGTTCCCAGTCGTTTTTAAACGACTGACAACATAGATCTCCCGTCCTTTGCTTTTTCACAGTAATTGCCATTTCTCAGTACTTCTCTGTTAAGGTTGCGGTCACCAGGGGTAAACGAGACTGGGTATGTTGCGCTCTTGCTTGTACCACATAAACAGGGAAGTGGAGCCGCCGCCGTCCATTTAGGACACATGTCTAATAACAGATATCGCTGTCGCACATGTGCACCACTTCCGCACGTCTGCACACTGAGCAGTGTTTGGCCAGCGCTGGTCTAAGTAGAGAGGATATAAAATGTAGATTGGCAAAGGCAAGGAACGCATTACAGAAGAAGAGAAATTTGTTAACATCAAGAATAGATTTAAGTGTCAGGAAGTCATCTCTGAAGGCATGTGTCTGGAGTGTAGCCATGTATGGAAGTAAAACGAGGACAATAAATAGTTTAGACAAGAAGAGAATAAAAGCTTTTTAAATGTGCTGCTAGAGAAGAATGCTGAAGATTAGATAGGTAGATTGCATAACTATTGAGGAGGTACTGAATAGAATTGGACGGAAAAGAAATTTGTGGCACAACATGACTAGAAGTTGAGATTGGTTGATAGGACACATTATGAGACTTTAAGGGATCACCAATTTAGTACTGGAAGGTAAAAGTATAGAGGGAGACCAATAGATTATTACAGTAAGCAGATTCAGAAGGATGTAGGTTGCAGTAGGGGCTTGCGCAGGATAAAGTAGCATGGAGAGCTGCATCACAACAGTCTTCGGACTGAAGACCACAACAACAACATTATTTGGTTGTACAAGAAGAAGCAACCACAAAGGCAACAAGGAAAAAACATAGTGCTTGTTGCTTAGAGTAATGTATCTAGTTTGACAGTAACTTGAAAAGGGCAGAATTATTTTCATGAGAGGCCAAAATTTCAGTTCCTTGTGGATGAAAAGGCAAAAAAATTCGGACATAAAGTGCTCATTCTGCCTCGCTGCCATTGCCATTTCAATTCTGTAGAACTCAATTTCAGGGTTGCCACAGGTTCTGGAAATTTCAAACACATAAAAAATCAACTGCTGACAAAATCTCGTTTTTGTCTCAGTAGATGAGATGGTTTGTTTACTGAGATGTCATGCATCATTGCTGGCTGGCTGCAGCTGAGTACATGCGCTGCTTCCCTACTCCCTTATTCTTACTGCTTCTTCTCTTCCTAGCATTCCCCTCGGCTTTCACTCAGCATTGCCATCACATCTTGTCACTAGCCTAGCAGATGCCGATGAGAGGCAGGGTGGCCAGAGGAGTGGTTTGTTTGAATCTAATTCTCAGAGACTGTAGACGCAGCGGCTGGAGACGGCAGTCATGTGTGCATGAGTTGTGTCTGAGTGATTTTGTAAAGGTATGTGTGCTCTCGTTTTCTGACAAAAGCTGCAGCTGGAAATTTAGTTATGAGAGTGTAATTGTCTTTTCTGCGTGCCTGTCTGCGGCTCAGCAATGATATTTATGGTGAGTTGCTACCTATCCTCATTATTATTGATTCTCAGAGTATTTGAACAAGTTATCTGTTGCATGGATTGATCACCGTGGTCTCATTTCATCAACTCAGGCACCACGGTCTCAATTCATCAGCTCAGATCTGGTCTCACCAATCTCCCCACAGGTGTAATGCGGAACATTTTCATGGTTTATCCATGGACCCAGGACTGCGGTGCTCTTCAGCAGGCCAGAGGCCATGGGCAATGATTTTAGGAATTGCTACTGTCTTACCCAAAGTACATTGTACAGCTTGACATTTTATAGACATTTTATTTGTTCTAGTACATTTTGGCACGTCAAGAGCAGTTTATATGTTAGAAAGTATGGATGACAAGGAGAAGATAATTGTGTCAGTTGCTATGTACACATACATTTCTTGAAAGAAAGATCACATAATACCTGTAAAATAATAGATATGACACAGTGGGTAATTACTGGCAATAACGAACATAGTAGAACCAACATTTTATTGACAGTCACCTACAGTGTTCGTTGACACAATTTTTCCCTGTCTTATACACTTGTTTCAAGAGGCCTCCTTTTTTCTGAGGTTATTTCTGAAATCAGTGAAGGTGTTTTAAGTCCGTCTTGCGACTCCAAGGAAGTGCGTATTTTTGTCACCAAATGTGTTTTCTTTTGTTGAAATAAAGTAACATCAGTGTTCTTAAC
The DNA here is from genome assembly GCF_023864345.2 of Schistocerca serialis cubense. NCBI lineage: Eukaryota > Metazoa > Arthropoda > Insecta > Orthoptera > Acrididae > Schistocerca > Schistocerca serialis. The sequence goes on from NC_064642.1 coordinate 429,725,880, forward strand.
GAAATACTTATACCATTTGGCTTGCGTTCTCCATCTAAAAACAGTTCATTACAAAATATGTTGAAGTTAGTACTTAAGATTTTTGCTCACATCAGGAAAACCTATCAGCTAATGCTAAAACTTGTCTGGAAATCAGGGAATTATCAGGCAATTTCACATGGGGAAATATATAGCAACCCTGATTTTCTTACCGATATTAAAAAATTTATGTTTACTTTTGTGGACTGCATTTTTAAAGGAGAAAATTAAACAATTTACGCCCAAAGACTGGCAATAAGTTGTAAAACATCAAACAAGTAATATAGGAAGCATTCAATAGTGAAGGTAAATTACAACTGTGCATTGAAGTGTTGATTGAGTCTGTCACTACAAGCAAATGACACTGGAGGCATCAGTGAATCTGATTTTGAATTAAGCAAGGTTTTCGTGTAGTCTAACTAGTGTATTGTGTACTTCAATTAAGCTCTTACTATCATTAAATCTTGCATTTGTCACTTTATTTCAGTCAGTTGCTCTTTCCTGTTGTGAGACTAAGAAACAATGTTGAGACTGCAGACATCACCTCCTTAGAGACCACTTAAATATTTTTCATTTAATGTAAACAACAAGATATTCTTTCAATGTGTTTAATAGTTTCTGACACATACATTGACTTCCAGGAGATTTTTCAGACACAAAAGTTCTATTACAAAAACAAATTAACACCAGTCCTAATTAAAATTGATAACAGATTTTTCATGTGCTTAGAGATACTGCGGAGCTACACTGTACATGAATTTCAGAATTTTTATACAATTTTTTGTTGGAGACAGATTCTTGAGACTTCACACTTTTACATCTACATTTGTACTTTGCACACAACTGTGAAGTGCATGGCTGAGGGTACTTACAATTACCCCAGTTATTAGAGCTTTTCCCATTCTGTGCATGTCAGGAGCACTAGGAAGAATGATTCCTTAAACGCATCTGTGCATACTGCAATTAGTCCAATCTACTTTTTGCAATCCCTGTGGGAGAGATACGGAGGGGTTGCCAGATATGCCTTGATTCATCCCTTACAGTTGGTTCTAGAAACTTTCTTAACTAGGCTTTTTTTTTGGATAGTTTACATCTGTCTTCAAGCAACTGTCAGTTCAGTTCATTCAGCATCTCTGTGACGTTCTCCCATGGGTTGAAAAACCTGTGACCATTTTGCTGCCTATCTGTAGATATGTTCAATATCCTCTGTTAGTCCCATTTGGTGCACATCCCACACATTTGAGCAGTATTCCAGGACGGGTCGCCTGTGCAATCTTCTTTGTAGACTGACTGCATTTCCTTAGTATTTTACCAATAAACTGCAGTACGCCACATTTGATGAGTTAAATATTGACACAATTGCATGTAAATGCCGTTTTCAGAAGCATACATAAGGGAAATGCAGTGAAATAATCAAATTTTGAAAGATTCAATGCCATGCAGGGTATTTTGGTAAACAATGAAAAAAAGAAAGGAGAAAAAAAAGATTGCCCTGAGTTCAGTAGTTTTCAAGATATGCCATGATAAGTTTGAAGCAGTTTACAAATGGGAAAATTTTGTCTGTTTCAAAAAAATTAATGTAACATTGGTGAAAATTAAATTTAAGAACAGATTTTTTGACATTCTTAGGTACATTCTAAAGATCTGTACTGTACATGAATTTGAGATTTACTTGGTTTTTATCAGAGATAGAGGCATTAAAGCAGTTTTCAATCATCGTGGAGATCCATGTGCTATGGCAGCTGCCTGTAGATGGTACTCAATGTGGCGGTGTTACAAATTTGGACCTTAGTCACCAGGTGCCAGCTAATTTGAATTAGTGTAGGCATGTTTTATCATTTGCAGGCTGCCTGATAGTGTTCTCGTCTGGCTACTTAGTACTCTGTGGCTTCTCCTGCCACATCCTAGAATTTATTTTCAATTATTTGTAAAGCTTGGATTTTTCCACAGTCACGAAACCTCCTCCACCCAGGAAATTGTCGCTACTCTTCCGAATAGCATCATCTGTGTAATTTTTATTTACATTGAGCACTGTCATTTTCTTAAAATGATGTGCTTTTAGGTGTTCTACCAAGTTGTTGATTCCTTTATCTGCACAATATTTTGATGACTGACCCCTCTTTTTCCATTGCTTATATTACTCAATTCTTTGGAGCATTACGTGCATGCCCTTCCAGTCGTTTACCACACATTTCTCTCAGGGTGAAGATCTATTCCTCAAGACTAATTTTGTCATATATTGTCATCTGGGGTAAGACTGACTGCTTTTTTTATGTTTTTGTAGAATATCTCTTGTATGTATCAATTTTTATGAAAGTAATCAATTTTTGACAGTGTAATGTAATTTTTAGATAAAAAATCTACTCACCAAGTGACACCAGGAGAACACACATACACCAAAAGGTTTAACTTGCACAAGCTTTCAGAGCAAGTGGCTCCTTCTTCCAGCAGAAGAATTGGAGGGGAAGGAAGAGGGATGAAGTAAAAGGACTAGAGAAGTTTAGAAAAAGGGCACAATTCGGAAAAGTTACCCAGAACCCCATATCAGGGGAGACTTACCGGTCTTACCTTCTCATCCCATCCGTTAAGTCTCCCCTGAACAGGGGACTTTTCCAATCTGTACTCCTTTTTCTAAACCTCTCCAGTCCTTTTCCTTCGCCCCTCTTCCTTCCCTTCCAACTCTTCTGCCAGAAGAAGGAACCACTGGCTCTGAAAGATTGCATAAGTTAAACCTTCTTGTGCGTGTATTCTTCTGCTGCCGCTTGGTGAGTAGATTTTTTATCCATCCAGTTACATTCTATTCATGACGATTTTCATTATTGTGTATTGTTTCTATACAGACACCCTTAGTACTCTGTGTATGTTATTTTTTTCAAAGGTTATTAGGGAAAAAAAATGGAGGGGGTCAAAATTTCCCTCTGACATGGCCCTTAGATTTTTTAAAATATATAAACACATGTAGAATGGACCTGGGATGACTGTTAGTCTAGTGCAGTATGAGTATGACCCCTGTAAAGGGATTTCAATGATCCCCATTGAAAACTGGGTGTTTTGTAAAATATTGATAAGCTAAGTAAGTATTCGTGAAACACACATTTCTATAAATATAATTATCAATCCTTTATTTAAAACATACTACAAAAACTTTATTGACAAAAAAGAATTCTACACCCATCAGCCCATAGCTCTGGTGGAGGCAGCTAGCCAGCCAAGTCACAGAATGGGACAGTGACTGTATCATATTCTGTTGGCACAAAAGGAACTTTCTTCATTGAGTCTGTGGAGTGAGTCCCAACTACTTCAGCTACCTTTTCCTTTGTTGCAACATTTTGAATAATAGAAACATAGTGAAAAATTTGCTTCCCCCCTTTTACCCCCAATTACTTCCACCGTAACAAAGTCATTTGGAAAAGGACCTGGACACTTTCACTATCTTGACATTCACACTTAGTGAGCAGCAAATCTTCACAAACAGGATCATCTGAAGGGTCAAAATCACTTCCATCAATTTCGTTTCATTGCACCAGCACATTGCTGATGAAGAATTATCACGCTTTCAAAATAGATTTTTTTCTGGCTGTGGGTGTTCAGTAGCTGTGGATGACTTGGATCAACTAGGCTAAGGATTGTTTGTATCATTTGTACATGCAGACAATTTGAACATTTGAGTTCATTAAGAAGGGTTGGAAACATTGCCTTTGGTGCAGTTGAGAACTGTGGATTGGTAATTAAAAAAAGCCCACACCCAAAGGCTGGGTTAAATGAGTTGTGTTGGCTGGAATGTGAACAAACTTTACCATTTTCTTCATGTAGCTGAATAACCGCTTGTGAAATGTGAACATAGGTTGGCTCTTATTATTATCTTTGTTCCAGGCAGGTTTTTAGCAGGAGGAAGAAGTACTTTTTTAAACCAACCTGTCAATACGACACTGTTAAACCAACCAAGTTGAATTCTGTTGTAGTGTGTTTCACCTTTGCAGCACCATTCATTGCAACAGGTGCACCCTTTGGTCTTCCCTGAGTCCAAGTATCATATAAATGTTCCTTTTTATAAACAACATAAATTAGCAATAAAACACCAGAAGCAGCCCTATACGTCATAATAGCTGTGGATGATTTGATAGGGTCGAGAACGTGGTCAGGATCCTTAACTCCCTAGCAAAATATCAGTTCCTTCCTGGATCATCCAAGAGATTAGGTTCATCATAATTAAATACATACAGGCTAGCTTATCTTTGGCAGTTGTTTCAAAATTGGTGAAATGTTTTATAAGTTGAGCTTTTGTCACTTCTCCCTTGCTGTGGCTAAGATTGTTTGCAAAGCATGACTTTATTTTGTGCAATGAATGTATGGACCCAATCATTACCTGGATAGTTATTCTGGAATAGTCTTTCATTGTGTCCAAATTAATCTTGGAATGTCTTTGTAATAACTTTAATATCTGTGATATGCAGTGGAAACTCGAATCAGCTGTAGTGACAATAGAATTTATTAATATAGATTCTTCTTCTGATGTTAGTAAATTTGTATTTCCTACCTTAATTGATCCATTTTTCCTTAAGTGGTTTTTCACTGTGCCTTTTAATATACCTAGCCTCCTGGTGTCACCCTTTAAATATTAATTAATAGAATCACTTCTAGGTACCGCCTTACACTTGGAGATTTTTTGCTAAATTCTAGGCACAGAAGTTCATTTTTGTTTTAGTTTTGGCTTTACTTAATCTCTGTTCAAACTGACACTATTCTTTAACTTCACTGTCTAATAAAGTTATAGCCTATTGTGTCCATTCTTTACAGTGAAAACAAAAACACTTTTCTCAATCCAAAAGTGCTGCAATAAACATAACCCTTGTAACAAAAGTACTGTCAAAGACTAACTATGAATTTAAATTCATTGTTGTCCCAATCTTAATTTGTTAATAATATTACACTTTTGTTTTAAGCCATATTTAGGCAAATGCACGTGGATTAATGGAAATTCTCTGATAATATTTAGGGTGTCAGTGTTACCCTATTTTAAAGACATGGGAATTTTTAATTGTTAACATTGTTTGTACTGTTAGCAAGTCAGACAATTTCATTAAAATGTGTGAATTTGAACATATAAGAACCTGATGACAGTAGAAAGTTTTTCCCTGACATAGGCATGTAGGGCTTGCTTGAAAAATTTTTGAACTATAGTATCTTTTCATTTTATTTTATTTTAAAGTTCGTGAATTCAAATCAATAAATTTCATTCTATCATATGATAACTTTCAGTATGAAGAAGATCTGTAACTTTATCCAGGAGTGGAAACAAAAGGGTGAAATTGACCCTGGTCCAGTGTTAACCCCCCCCCCCCTCCCCCTCCAGGAGTCAGAATCATCTTGGTTGATGATGTGGTGTCTTTTATTGTGTACCATCTCAGCATTAAACACTATTTCTGGGGCCATTTGTGCTTATTTCAACGTCATTGGGATACCTTCTCTGTTACTTCCCATTTCTGAGCTGCATATCCATCCTTCTTTCTATAATCATTTCTTTCTCATCCATCTAATTCCCTTTAGTATGAATTTGTTGTCTGGCCTATATTCTACTTAGTGCATCTACAGTACTATTTATTTTTCCAATCTTATGAACTACATCATAGTTATACTCTTCAGATTTCGATATCCATTTCAAGAGACTTGAAGTCACGTCCTTTATTCAAAAAACCCACCACTGGCTTTGTAGTCTGTCATCACTGTGAACCTTGAAAGGTTGTAATATGTGTACATATTGTGGAAACTGCTTTACTGCAGACACTATTGCTGGTAGTTCTTTTTCCTTAGTTCATTTCCATGTAATTCACTGACATGGATGCATATGTAACTGCCAAGCCTTTGCCAGTTTTCTCACCTGCAATAACACTGCCCCCAGTATTTCACTGCTTGCATGTATTGTTACTATGAAAAGTATACGAGGGATGTTCCAATTTGATTACACTCACTAAGAACTTCTGTGCCTTGGCAGATACACGTATTTTCTCATCATAGTCCCCATTAAGCTTCACACATTTGCACCACCGATGTAACTTCTGTAAGCCCTTCTCAAACCATTTTTCTCCACTGCAGGACAGGTGTTCGTATTTTCTTAATGTCTGCAAAATGATGCACACATAGAGGTTTCTTCATAGCCCATAGCTGGCAGTCAGTAGGGGCCAAGTATGGAGGACATGATGAGTGTGGCAGTACCTGCAGCCCCATGTCATCAGTAGCAGCCATGGTTGTCTGACTCATATTGGGGTGAGCATTGTCATGTCACAATGGCGCTCCCTTCACCCATGTTGGTGGCTGGATCTTTTGAATCGCACAGCACAACTCCAAAAAGGCTTCACATATACCATACTGTGGTCCCTGCTTCCAGCCAGAGAGGAGGATTCCATCCTTGTCCCAAACGACTGTGGCCATTTTTTTTCCTGCTGAAGATGCTGTACGAAACTGCTTTGGCAGGAGCTCCTTGTATGCTACCACTGCATCAATTGGGCTATGGTCCCTGGTTCATGGTAGTGGAGACAAGTCTCGTAACCAGTCACAAGTTTGGAAATGAAACCTTCTTGATCCTGGCTGTGATGTTGAAGGAGATCACTGGACATGTCCTTGTACTACTGTGTTCATGCTGCATTCAGAGACCAGGGAACCATCCCCATGGACACCCTTCCAAGCTTATGGTGTTCGTGCACTATGCGGCACAGAGTTCTTGTGCCAAGACATGCGGCCATCCTAGTTCCGTGAACGTGATGCACTTATTCTCCTGAATACATTTTTCCTCTCTTGAAATGTTAGTGGTGTTACCAGAGTCACTTTACTTCCAGAACTGGTTCCTTTCTCTATTGATGTGCAGCCACTTTCTCAGCCACCCATCAGTTGTACACAGTTTCTTGTATCTGTGTGCACTCTCTGTATACTGTCACTAATTGTCTGTGAATATCTACAGTGTTTACACTCTCCTTCCAGAGAAACCATGTATCCAGGACTGTACTTGTTGATCACTTTCCATTTTGTGCTTTTGTTGTGGTTGGCAGGAGAGCCAACACCGTGTTACTAGAGGAGGCCGAAAGGCACGCGTTGTAGCTCACGCAGGCTGGCGTGAGGTCTGGAACAGGACAAGGAAACTAGAATTTAGAAATACGGATGTAGCTGGTGGAATACTTAACTTTAATCCATTAATGATGAACGTCGCTCTTGACGGTACATGATTCACAATATCAATAGTAACTCAATATGGCGCCTTGCTAGGTCGTAGCAAATGACGTAGCTGAATGCTATGCTAAACTATCGTCTCGGCAAATGAGAGCATATTTTGTCAGTGAACCATCGCTAGCAAAGTCGGTTGTACAACTGGGGCGAGTGCTAGGAAGTCTCTCTAGACCTGCCGTGTGACGGCGCTTGGTCTGCAATCACTGATAGTGGCGACACACGGGTCCGATGTATACTGCCGGACCGCGGCCGATTTAAAGGCTACCACCTAGCAAGTGTGGTGTCTGGTTGTGACACCACAGCTTTCGCATAATGACAGCACTTGGGAAAGTGGGTTGTATTGTGCAGTTAATACATTTCTACTTATTGACCTGTCACCTACAGATACAGTAAAGCACTACATAGCTGTAACTGTAATGATGCCTCAGATGGTACCCACTAATGATGGGAATAAATGAAGTGTAAATCAGTATGGAATGCCCTTGCACTGATATAGTTATATACACTCCTGGAAATTGAAATAAGAACACCGTGAATTCATTGTCCCAGGAAGGGGAAACTTTATTGACACATTCCTGGGGTCAGATACATCACATGATCACACTGACAGAACCACAGGCACATAGACACAGGCAACAGAGCATGCACAATGTCGGCACTAGTACAGTGTATATCCACCTTTCGCAGCAATGCAGGCTACTATTCTCCCATGGAGACGATCGTAGAGATGCTGGATGTAGTCCTGTGGAACGGCTTGCCATGCCATTTCCACCTGGCGCCTCAGTTGGACCAGCGTTCGTGCTGGACGTGCAGACCGCGTGAGACGACGCTTCATCCAGTCCCAAACATGCTCAATGGGGGACAGATCCGGAGATCTTGCTGGCCAGGGTAGTTGACTTACACCTTCTAGAGCACGTTGGGTGGCACGGGATACATGAGGACGTGCATTGTCCTGTTGGAACAGCAAGTTCCCTTGCCGGTCTAGGAATGGTAGAACGATGGGTTCGATGACGGTTTGGATGTACCGTGCACTATTCAGTGTCCCCTCGACGATCACCAGTGGTGTACGGCCAGTGTAGGAGATCGCTCCCCACACCATGATGCCGGGTGTTGGCCCTGTGTGCCTCGGTCGTATGCAGTCCTGATTGTGGCGCTCACCTGCACGGCGCCAAACACGCATACGACCATCATTGGCACCAAGGCAGAAGCGACTCTCATCGCTGAAGACGACACGTCTCCATTCGTCCCTCCATTCACGCCTGTCGCGACACCACTGGAGGCGGGCTGCACGATGTTGGGGCGTGAGCGGAAGACGGCCTAACGGTGTGCGGGACCGTAGCCCAGCTTCATGGAGACGGTTGCGAATGGTCCTCGCCGATACCCCAGGAGCAACAGTGTCCCTAATTTGCTGGGAAGTGGCGGTGCGGTCCCCTACGGCACTGCGTAGGATCCTACGGTCTTGGCGTGCATCCGTGCGTCGCTGCGGTCCGGTCCCAGGTCGACGGGCACGTGCACCTTCCGCCGACCACTGGCGACAACATCGATGTACTGTGGAGACCTCATGCCCCACGTGTTGAGCAATTCGGCAGTACGTCCACCCGGCCTCCCGCATGCCCACTATATGCCCTTGCTCAAAGTTCGTCAACTGCACATACGGTTCACGTCCATGCTGTCGCGGCATGCTACCAGTGTTAAAGACTGCGATGGAGCTCCGTATGCCACGGCAAACTGGCTGACACTGACGGCGGCGGTGCACAAATGCTGCGCAGCTAGCGCCATTCGACGGCCAACACCGCGGTTCCTGGTGTGTCCGCTGTGCCGTGCGTGTGATCATTGCTTGTACAGCCCTCTCGCAGTGTCCGGAGCAAGTATGGTGGGTCTGACACACCGGTGTCAATGTGTTCTTTTTTTCATTTCCAGGAGTGTAGCTATATCAGTTTCTGCTTTAGTTCATCAACCACATTATTTTGCCGTTGTCCCCACTTGCACCACACTCTTTTCTTTAGTAGCTAATGGTGTGGCTTTGCAATTTAACTGAACTTAACTATAAACTTTCAATAATAGCTGTCCAAACTTAGAGAACTTTCGTCACCTTAGATTGGGGTAAGAACTTCACTTTTCCACTTCTGCTGTGTCTGATGCCACTTTTTTGTCTGTAATGCAGTATTCAGGAAGATTATTTCTTTCCTCAAGAATTCACACTTATCGGGGTATGGTTCGAAATTGTGTTCTTGCAGCCTGTTGAATATTGCCTCTTTGCAACTTTTCATGTGGATTTTCTTGATTTGTAATGCAGTTAATTTCTTCTAAATGCTGTCTTTTTTGCATCTTTCTAATTTGTCAATGTGTGGCAGAATCCACTTGCAAGGTCACTTGTCAAAAAATACTTCTGTGCCATAGATAATGCAAGATTTCACACATGTGCAGTACTGGAAATGCGTCACCTTCCCTGATGCCATTTCATTGCTTGTAGTGCACTATGAGTCTCCATTTTTGCTTCCCAGTTGCATCTGTCTCCTTTGGGACTAGGAACAATGGAGCATTCCATGTGCCATTACTCTCAACAATTATGTTGGTTTTCAGCACTTGATCTATCTGCTCTGACAATACTATCTTTTGTGCTTCAGGCATAAAGTCAGGTCTGACATTTATTACGTTTCCTTCATGTTCTGGTAATATTTGTCATATGCTACATCTTACTGCCAATTTGAATGACAATTCACCACGTAGTAAATGAAATTTATCTCCATACTCGGTACAAACCTGTGGTATGGTGCTCTTTTCTTTAGCACTCAGGTGATGTATTGCAGTATCCTAAGACAGTTTGTTGTTAGCTTCTGTCTTTCATTCCCACCTTCTACTCTGCACTTCTTTGTGGCTCTATTTCTTCAATTTTCTGTTCCATAAGTGAAACTTTTCCTCTGACAAATTAATTGTATTTACCTTGCATTCCCCATTTCACGCTTTTACAAACACTTTTGGGATGTACACCCCTTATATTATTTCCTGCTTTGGAATTAATATCTCCGTTTCTTTGTTACTCTGTGGTTCACCTTCTTTTCTATCTTCCTCTAGTCCTACTACCTTTTGAAATCCATAACTCTCTGGTTCCTTATATATAAGCAACATTTTTCATGCATAATGTATTTTATGCCTTTGCTGCATCAAAAACTCTCTATTACCCAACCACATGGAACGTAATGCCCTGTTCCACGTACACGAAACTTGTTTCTGATATTTCTCACACCACATTAACCTAATTGTGTAGTAACCATACCTAGTGTGCTCAGTGCTTTTCTGATAAACCCTATTTACTAAATCTGTCCTGCTTTGTTTACTTGTTACTACTTGTTTGAATACTGTTTTCCTTTAATAGATGCAACTGTCCCCAGGTATCCACAAGTAGCTTAAAATGTCTCTTTAATTTGGTACAGCACATTGAAAGAATGTAAACAACACTCTGCTGTGCTGTGACATCACCTCTTAGTTTTCCTCTACCCTAATCTTTCTATGCACTTAAAAGGCATGTCCATTACAGCCCCTTGGGTAATGGTCTGTTTTCTTCCTTTGAAAATAACTTGCGGATTTCTCTTGTGTACATAGGCCTCTGTGCCCCAGCAAGTTGCACTGTAAGCATTTCACCAAGTGAAATCCATCTGTGTGTCTACAGTTCAAATGGCTCTGAGCACTATGGAACTTAACATCTGAGGTCATCAGTCCCCTAGAACGTATAACTACTTAAACCTAACTAACCTAAGGACATCACACACATCCATGCCTGAGGCAGGATTCGAACCTGCGATCATAGCAGATGCACGGTTCCAGACTGAAGCGTCTAGAACCGCTTAGCCACCTTGGCTGGTGTCTCTACAGTTACCTCAAAAAGTGCTGAGATCAATGTCAGTTACTTTCCTTAACCTACTTATGCTGATCTGTATGACCTTTCCTGTCACATCTGTCAAATAATTTGGAAAATTCATTTGCTGTCATGATGCATTTCCTTTTGCTCTGTTCCTTTAACATGTACTGGCTATATGAACCTGCACACCAGACATAAAATATCTCAACTTCATTCTTGGTGTTATTCCTAACTGTCTCAATGACAATAATGCACCCTCTTCTTGTAGTGCTAGTTCCACCATTGCTGCGAAACCAATTTCGTCACTTTTATTTCTAACAATGGTTCATATTTTGTCAATATTCAGCCCTTAAGTAAAACATACTTTACCCAGAGTGTCTACTCATTCTAAAGCTCCCTTTTGATTTTCTCTGCATGTAATTTTATTTATATCCCTCAAAAATCCATCTGCATTTCATAAATTCTGTTTGCCAATGTTGCAACTGGTTTCACTTGACCTTGCCTTACCTTAAAAATTTTGCACATGTAATAATCTATACTTTGTTTGCTTATGTAACTATGTTCAAGGACTCATTTTAGACCTTTCTAAGTACCCATATTTTACATACTGTAACATAGTTATCGCTTCACTTTTTTTGATAAGTGTTCACAAATTTGAATAAGATTTTGTTCTCCTCTGACTTCACTAAACTGAGAGCAGTATTTGATTTTTCTGTAAGTTCCCTAAGATCATGCTTGTTTCAATCAAGTGGCTTTGAAATAGTACATACTGTTTTTTTTTCTGTAATTTTACCAGCACTTGACAAACTGATCTTTCTACCTGGAGCCATTTTAAAACTTGAATTACACTTGGGAAATAATGACAATTCAAATGGCTCTGAGCACTATGGGACTTAACTTCAAAGGTCATCACCCTCCTAAAACTTAGAACTACTTAAACCTAACTAACATAAGGACATCACACACAACCATGCCCGAGGCAGGATTCGAACCTGCAACTAAGAGTGAGTGAGTGTGTGTGTGTGTGTGTGTGTGTTTATATATATGAATATAATAGAGGGAAACATTCCACGTGGGAAAAATATATCTTAAAACAAAGATGATGTGACTTACCAAACGAAAGCGCTGGCACGCTCTCCCTCTCCTTCCCTCTTTCCTGATGAAGCAACCGTTGGTTGCGAAAGCTAGAATTTTGTGTGTATGTTTGTGTTTGTTTGTGTGTCTATCTATGTGCCAGCACTTATACACACACACACACACACACACACACACACACACACACACACACACACGGTACATCAAGATGTGTTGTGCTGTATTGCATTGTTCTGAGCATGGGAATTGCCCAACTACCCACTGTTGCAGTCTGCGATTTTGTTCACAGTTCCATTCAGTTGTGCCCACCCTGTTGCTGTGGGTGCTGATCAGACCTGACACAGCATGAAACCTGTGGACTTCTGGCTGCTTACATGTACCCGTGCCTTGGGGATCAAATTCTATTGATAGCACTTCTCCACATCTGTTAGGACTCTGTTGTTGTCACTGAATTGTGTTATCAGGGAGGTAGAACTATCTAACTAGATGAAATTTGTGGGCCAGCACATCTTAGTGTGAAAAGCACAGTTGCTGTAGCAAAACTGCTGATTCACTGGAGGCAGTTTATGATTCTGTAATCCGAAAGCCAGATTCTCCACATCTGGCATCAATTTTTTTTATCTATCTTGTATCTCAAATGTGAGTGTTGACAGGGATTGGGTGACAGCATTCATATTGAAGGGTTCAGCTGTTTGACCTATGTGAGAGCAAGACTTTGATCTTACTGGAATGTCTGATGTGTGTGAGTGCCAGGATGTGGAAGATGACTCAGATAATAAAATCTATTAAAATTATAGTTTATTCCAACAGTCTCTGTCATGAATGCTACCTCCAGAATAGTAAGCAAGTCTATCACAGACGATCGCTTTCATCCCCATTGTGTCTACCCACTGTTGCAGTCTACAAATCTACTGCAAATGCCAATGACATACAGAGCCCAGCAGCTGTTGCAGCTCTGGACCTCTCACTTCTGACTCTGTACCTATTCTCTTCTGCTAGCTGCCTCTGAACTTGTGGCTTCACTTTTCTGCTCTTCTGGTGGGTGGCTGCAAGATTTCATTTATAATAACTTCTGACAGCAACTCTTAAGTTAACTTAGTTATTGTTATTTGTAAGTTAGAAATTTTACTATGCATTTCCTTTTTATCTTGCCTAGATTCCTTTATATTTTATTTTTTTTAATTCACTGTAGACTTAATATACTCTTCAGGTTTTGTTGAGATTTAATCCTCAGCCATTTGGGTCCTCACAAATTTTCTGTCTTGACTGCAATACTAGTAATTACTTGTGCACTGAGAAATTGCAGTTGTTGAATGATTGCTATAGGAAACGACTGCAAACTCTGCAGAGAATTTTCTTCATAAGTCAATAATTTCCTTTTAATTTTGACTGCTTCTTGTCTTCTCAATCAAATGTTATTACTTACTTACACAGACACATCTGACTGTCCCTGTACAAGTGCCAGAAATGCAATGTGACATACATGTGCATGTAAAGTTTACAATCACCATGTAACCGCTGTGTTTTTTCTTGTTGTGAGTTGATTTTAAGTGATCGACATGCAAGGGCTGTTCAAAAAGCGAGGTGACTTTTCAAATTGCGTAGGCAATAAACATTCAATTATTGACCTTTTTTATGTTATGTTGGTACACGTGTCCCAAATATATGTTCAAGTTTCAAGTGTACTCCATACTTCATTTGTTTTTGACAGATAGAAAGGTTAGACATGTTTTTGTATGCTTGGCGATTTTCCAGTATTATAAAAAATGGAGGAAAGAATTTGCATCAAATTTTGTGTGAAAAATGGAATCAAGTGCTCTAAAACACTTGAAATGTTGACAGTCGCATATGGTGAGACAGCTCTAAGTAAAAAAAAAAAAAAAAAAAATGTTTACAATTGGTACAAGCTCTTCTAAGATGGCCAAGAAGATGCCAATGACTAACCTCACTCACTCTGGATGTCCCAGCAACATGTGAAGAAAATTGTCGAATTACTGTAAAAGTAGTTGCTGAGGATGTTGGCATAGCGGTCAGCCTGTGTCGTGCAGTTTTTTCGGATATTTTGGGCATGAGACATGTCAGTGAAGTTTGATTCAAAACTTCTCAATTTTGATCAGAAGAATCGTCACATGAACATCGCTCAGGAGCTCTTGAATGACATCAGTGATGGTCCTTATTTGCTCAAAAGGATCATAACTGGCAATGAAACATAGGTTTACAATTATGACGTCGAAACCAAAGCCAGTCGTCCCAATGGAAGCATCCTGATTTGGCCCCCTTGTAATGTATTTAAGTTTCCGAGTAACCTTTAGTCCAGTTTTCGAGACACAGTGTGCTTTCTGTCAAATTCTTTGGAAAATTATACAATTTATTACTCTGTGACTAGCTAAGTTTGGCACTCTTAGAATGTCCTGTGAACTTTTGTAGTCACTTTACATAAACTCCAACTCTGTACCATCATCCGCAACACATATGTACACAGTTGTATAACACACACTAAGTTTTCTACCTTGTCACTATGGTTGGTGTCCAAAGGTAGATTCACTTTGGTTCACACTTACTACAGTGCCCCCCATGTAAAACATTTAGCTTCACACGATATTACTATTCATAGTATTTTGTGACGTTATCTTTGCTGCACAACATTAGTCTTCACATATTAACTATTTAAAACCCTTTTTTTATGTCGGAACAAAACAAATTACTATGTCAGTCGTCAAACTCCAATTGTAGAATCTTTTTCTCCTTAAATTGTTAACTGATAAAAAAATGCACATTGACACAGTCTTGATGCGTTTTCTTGTATTTTCTCTTCTTACATAGCACACACTGATTCTTTTACAACTGACATTGTTTCACATGTAGTTTCTATTGAAACATTATTTATCCGTTAAGATTGACATTACATTTTCAGTCTGACAAGTCATGACATTAACATTTGGTCCACATTCAGATTTGATCTTATTTGTAAGATTTTGTAATCAACTGTCCTCAACCTTTCGTGCCAAAAGTAGGCTTTTGGCCATCTGGACTACCGATCCCTAGGCAGTTACATGTGCGTTATGAGCCATTCATCACAGATCCACACATTTAACTATTCTAAATTTTAAGTGAGGAACCGTTTGCCTGAAGAACAGGTCTCAACTTCATGGATACAATTCATGTTTTCGTACCCGTCATTTCCTGAAAGTCCTCAACTTTAAACTTTGTGTCATGAAGTTACTTTCTCTACATGAGATGCTCTCTTTAGTTCTCAATAGTGCTTCCCGGACACATGCAATTACATGCCTGAAGGCTACTACTGGAGGAAACAAGCTATTATGTGGTCTCAATAGTGTCCTTAAGTAATCACAATATGCTTGTTTATATTTGCACACTGAGAAATCAATTGTTAGTCACTATTCCACATTATTATTTCTCATGTACCCTGGCAAGTCCTTGGTCACATAATATTAAATCATATTTTATTTACTAAAATTGGTTACTCCAAAAAATGCACAAGAAATTCTTATCTTAGTATATACACACAAAACTGATAACTGTCTTTAGTTCTACCTTCAATGCAATTTATTTCTTGCTACTTCTTTTTGTTTCGAAATCAAGTTCATCCTTCAGACTGAAGGTCTTATTACCACAATACCTTATCCTAAAACTACAAAAATATCAACAAAATTGACACATGAACAAAAAATTTCTTACTTACAAAAGTATTTTACCATGTACATTACAAGTCAAGAACAAATATTCTCTTTCTCAAGTATCTATCTTCGTCTGTATGTACAATTTTAAGTAATGGTGTGGGTATAACCCGCATATTTTTCCTGAATCGGGATACTCCAGAATACAGCACCCTTCATTTGGAATTCTTTATATTTTGTATGGTCCTGTATACATTATTTGCCATTTTTGGTTTACTTTTTCTATTTCCTTCCACACAGCTTCACATTTACTCCATGGTGTGGAATAAGAAGCATGACAAAACTTCTGATGCAGATACACCTGCATATCATATAAGTAGCCTTGAATTATTCCAGGTTTTTCCGAAAGTGTGCCTGTGTAATCACTCAATAATTTAGAGAGCTCATGCTGCTGGTCACTGGTTAAATATCCTGACTCCTTAACCTTAGATTGAATCTCCTGTTGTATCTGAACGATTTCTTTGTCATATTGCTCATTTGGTTCAGTATACACCTTTAGTGGTGCATTATCCTGAATATTGAGTATAAAGGGTTCTACTTCTACCTTTTTGAACCACCCACAGTACCTTTGTGCCTTGCCATTTGTAAGGGGTCCGTAGTGGAGGTGGCAAAAAATAACGTAACTGATAGAAATAACCGGATACTGAGAAGTAACGGTTACTGCGATAACCGTTCCTCTGATTCTGGCAGTTATTTCAATAACTGTTCAGTGTCAACAGTGCCTCGCGCCATCTGTTGACCGAAGATCGTACTGCTCATTTGGAAGGCGTTCTATAGACCATGGGAATAACTGTGAGACTGCGCGCCATCTGTTGATAAGAACTGTGTACTATTTCGTGGGCCTTCGTTACTTTTAGCATAAACAATTAAATAAAGTTAATGTCCGAGCCGTGGCTGATAGGAGCTGCAGTACAGGCATCAACAAGTTCGGTCGTTCCCTTAAGCCACCGCCTTACGTGTTAATTTAGCTTGGACGGGTAGTACAAGGAAAGTTACTACGGAATTCGAGCGACTATGGAAATAACTGTCAGAGACCTGTATTCTCCTCTGGCAGTTATCGTTATTGGCTCGTAATTCTAGTTCTCTGGTAGTTATCGGGCTACCACCACAGATAACCTGGAAGCTGGTAACGGAATAACTGTGTGTCTAGACGTTCCTGACTCGGTGACTCCAGTAAAAGGTCGTAGTTCCAGGTGATATTTCCAGAGAGGATAGTAACTGGAACAAACAAATATTTTCGTACTGCTACGGAAATAGCAGCTGGCCATCGCGAATGACAAATAACATGTCGGAAAGTATAACATAATACAGTGGAATATAATAATTATTATCCTCATCATTTGTCAGGAGATCGTCATAATATGTGAAAATATCACAGTAACTGCTAATATTTACAGAATTGGTACACTGACAGAATAAAACACAGTTACGTACTTTTAATAAATTTATCGTACACAGAATACCCGATCTTGACTGTTGCAACCAAGTGCTGTCAAAACTGAAATATAGCAGAATTTTTACCTAAGCTGGTCTATCAGTCTCTGTTACGATATTCATCTACAGAGTAGAAGGAGGGGTCAATGGAAGCGTCTGATTCCACCCGTCTGCTTCGACGTAAATGTGTTGTGGTGTGTGAATGTCATTACGGCACGGTGTTTATGAGTTGTGTGTGTGTGTGTGTGTGTGTGTGTGTGTGTGTGTGTGTGTGTGTGGGAAAGGGGGGGGGGGGGCTGTCGATCTAGGTTGCAATGCCGGAATTTGCTGGTGGTAATTAATTTTTTTTTCTAGCTGTGATGTTTTGTGTATTTATGAAGTATTGAATGTGATTTAATTTATGTAGGGATGATTGATTTGTGGACTTTTGGGATTGTGGTTTTATTTTTCGCAGTTGTAGGTGTTGTTTTTTGTCATCAGTAGCTGTGGTGGACCTATATAGGTCACCGGAAATGACCGATTCCCATTTTCATAGTTGTGTGTGTTGATGTTTTAGTATCGTCATCTGAGGTTGACCTATGTAGGTCAAGGGGAATGTCTGATTCCAATTTTCGTACTTTTAGTTGTGGGTATTGGTGTTTTGGTATGGTCACCTATAGTTGACCTATATTGTTCAAGTGAAGTGTCCGATTCCTGCAGATTTTTGTTGCTGTAGCAGAATGCTGTATTTTTTTTCTTTTTGTTCGTCATTATGTGTTTTGGGATCATGGTGTGTTTTTTTTTACTAGCTCGTCCTCACCCTAAAACCCCCAACTTCCCGCAGTTGTCCCATTGGTTTGATTGTATTTTTGGTGGGAAATGTTATTGTATTATTTATATGTATCTTCGTGTTTGTTGCCATGTGTATGTAGTGACGTCATAGACACACTTAAAATAGCCATTTCCGGCATATTGATGACGGGTGGAATCAGACACTTCTGTATCAAATAGTCTTTCAAACACACTGTAAACCGTGCCTTATCTGAAACCAAGTTTTTAATGGTTGCTGACTTGCTGGCAGCTTATTGAAAATGCATGTTCCTGAATATTGGACCCCTTTTGCACCAAGGTAAGTAATTTTAGATCTTTATGTAGATTGCTGTTCCCATTTCTAGTACTGATATTATGTATTAAGCTATTGGTTGGATATACTTGTAACAAATTTCATTAAGGAATAAATATACTAGGAAGCAGTGGTTAGAATACAAAGTTCGTTGAACAGGTTCCTACATGATGTTCTTGAATTGATACCACAAACGATTTTTATTAGACGCTTTTACATGCGAAAAACTTTTGCTATGTTTGATAAGTTACCATAAAATATGCTCCCTTATGAAATAATAGAATGAAAAAATGTGGTATGCCCTTCCCAACTGAATTTATTATCGAGTTGTAGTCCCAGAAATGTAACACTGTCAACCTTTTCGATCTGCATGTCTTCATATGTTATAAACATGCTGTCGCTTCCCCAGTAGGACTAGCTTTTACAGCACAGGAGTAAACGAATCTGTCACATTACGTATATTTTTTGTTGTATTACAAGGCTGTACACTTTATTCTATTATGTGAGCAGCACAAGAAATTAAGCTTCGAATTTAACCTACAGTACTCAGTTTACATATTACTTCATACTTAAAAACGCACGTTGTTAACATTTTACTTAAACAGTGCTTTGGCGAAGTTCCGCGTACTTTCTGTCGCAGCTGCGAAGATATTTCTAATAGCGACCGATAACCTACAAACATATAATATGAAACACTAATAATCGTTCTAACATCAACTAAAATGTACCCGGAGTTAATAAGCTAAGGTTAGGAAACGATTCACACGACATTCCTGCTATTTCACACTACTCGCAGTTATACTGATAACTAAACTCATGGATTCCAATTATGTCGTTATTTAACTGTCGGAGTATTCGGTATTCGCTAGCGAAAAATAACTTGGCAGTTATTAATAACGGTTAACGATAACGGTTATCAAAGAATAACTGGAACTGTGATAACGGTTACTCCAGAATAACCGTTTGGCCCACCTCTAGTCCGTAGGCCCTTACTATAAGTTTGCACTCGGCACAGGTCGATAGGGCAAACAATCGATAGTGTCGTGTTGCGAGAGCAAGTGTAGAGTTGAAGTCAGTTCCCAGGTTGTGGGCCGAGCGGTGTGGAGGCCTGTTGCTGTAATGCAAGGCTTTACCAACAAAGGGAGTGGCCATCGCCGCGGTTTAACCCCTTTGTGTTAGAATAATACGGGAAAGTGGAAAAGTATAATTACGAGAGTGATCAGTGATATTTCTGTGCCGATATTTGTGGTTCCGCGTCTACCGCGCCGGCATCATTTGGATTGCAGTGTTGGATTGCAGTGATTGAATTTGCGTGTGACGATAATGAATAGCGAGGAAGCCTGTGCTGAGATTAGCCGTAATTAAATATGTATGACGAAGGCAGTGGCTGTCTCCTTTTTCTTGTGTTTTAGAGACGAATATAGGTTCTTGATTAGTGAAGCTGTGTGGTTGTTCTTCTTGGCACCAGACATTTCATTATTACAGCATTTGAGAAGGACAAAATGGAATGTAACAACTCCGTAGCAGTCAAATCCGATTGCCAGCCCCATTACGTACACGGTCACATTAATTAATTATTATTTGGGCTGCTATCAGATCCGGATCGGGTCGAAATACATAAATCGGAGGTGTTACACCCTTGGCTTACCGTGAAAGGACAAGTGCAATTTTCGGACGAATCGTAAAGAATAATAGGTAATTTTATCTTGCTTAACGCGAGAAAATATTTTTCAATGTTGGATCGGGACAGAGCATAAACTTTAAAATCGCGACAAGAATCAGTGCATTTTTGAACAATACGAAGTAATAGCATCTTACGATTGTGACTAAACTGTTTTTTCTTGCCATATTAGATAAGAATAATAGTGTCAAGAAACTGTGTTATAATGTGCAAATGCGTAAATCCGCGCGAAAAACTGTGAAAAGTGAACACTAAAGAAAGACACGTGTGAACATTACTATAGCAAAACGAACTAAGAATTCGTCATGAAAGCTTTAAAGAAGTGTTTAGTGGTAATATTGTGACCGAAATTGCTTTTAGAATAGTGAAAATCGGACAGCTTCATGTGGACCCATAAACTGTTATGCGGACGACAGTGTATTGTGGCGATGCAATTGTTGAGTGACGTCACGCAGACCCGTGTAGCAGCTGCGCCAAAGAGCTTCGATCTGCGAGGTGATTTCACATGTCATCCCAACTACCTGTGCAAGGAGTAGGTCAAGCACAGACGCACTACACCAAGCGCCGACCCGGCATCTAGCGGCCGAACTACAAACTACGCCCGCCTGCAGCGCCATGGAGCAGCCGGCTGAGAACTACGACATCCCGCCACAGCGAGCAGCGCGACTTCGAGACACTGAGCGCCGACCCGGCATCTAGCGGCCGAACTACAAACTACGCCCGCCTGCAGTGCCACGGAGCGGCCAACGGAGAACTACGACGACTCGCCACAGATCTTCAGCGCGACTTCATGCAGCTCCGGCGACAGTACAGCGCCACGCCCACTTCAAATGTCAAAACATCGCGACTCGTGGTAACGTCAGTTGGTGAGTGAAGACGACTGGTTGACATGACATTAAATTGTAGTGTGCAGTCTTCGCGGTAAATAAACATTTGTAAACTGAGTTTCGCGTTAGGAAAAGTGCCCAATTACAGTAATTTCCGAAAAGTTTGGGAAACATACTCTGAAATATAGCATACTTATTTATGCATACTGCGTTGTCTAAATGGTAATTATACAGATATGCTCATTGTTTCTGGGGATTTTACATTTAGAGATTGTATGAGTGGTGTGATTTATCTTATTTAAAACCGTTTACATAAACTGTGTATGTGAGAATTGATATTTGAAGTTATTAGGTTTTGAGAGTTGTTATGTTCGGTATTCATACATATTGTATCAATTTTGGGATTAACTGAAAATACTGCAGGTACTGTTGATTAGTTTCATGGTAATTAGGAGTGTTTTGGGTTGCTAGAGGTTATTCTGTATACTTGCCTGTGCATTAAAAATAAACCAAACATGTCTACTGAAGATAAGCAGGTTTGTGAGGCAGTAGTTGAAAGGAACGGGATAGGACAGGAAGACAGAGATGATTCAGGAATCAGTGGTTATGGATTGTCATTAGAAAGCCCATTAGCACATTCAACTAGTTATCCCGAGACACCGGGACAAACGACGAGAGATAAGCCAGTTTCAGAGGATGCCGATAGGTGGTCGATGTTGGTAGACTTGATAAAGAAGACTAACGCATCATTAGAGAAAAATTTACAAGAAAATAACACATCATTAGAGAAAGGTTTCAGAGAATCATTAGAGAAGGGTTTACAAGAAACTAGAGAAGAGGGAAGAATATTCCGCGAATCGTTAGAGAAAGGTTTACAAGAGATCAAAACATCGCAAATGAAGATGGAATGTAATCTGAAGAAGGAAATGCAGGAGTTACAAGAACGACTGAAGATGGACATCGACGAGAGAGAGAGGAAGCTACAGAAGAGCATAGACCAAGTCCAGGGAGATGTGGAGAAGATGGAAGGAAAGTTAACAAAAAAGATGGAAGACAGTATTGAAGAAACGAAAGCCGAATTGGGAGAAAGAATCAACGAAGTGGAAACAAATTGCAATCATCGAATCGCCGAGGTGACGCAGATGCAGAAACAATGCAATGATGGTTAAGGGGATAGGAGATAGGCAAAACCAGCTGGCTGTCAATCTGAGAAATGCTATAGCTGTGCAACGAGAAGAGGATAACAAGAGGGTTGCAATGGAGGTCAGGCAATTACAACAGGGACTGCAGCAATTGGAGAGCAAGACAGAAGAAATTGATAAACGAATTAGCAATGCCACTTTAACCGTTGGGGAAGGTAGAGTCGTTACCTTGATGAGCAGTGATAATCGGTACGTCCAAAATAATACAGGGCAGAAATTTGGACCGAAAGGAGGGTTGCACCCAATGATATTTATGAAATGGTTAAAAGGAGTTTTCCCAGCACATTTTAAAGACTCAGACAAGATTCAATTTGCAAGAGATAGAATGGAAGGTGAGGTCTTCACTTGGGGAGTCAGGAAGAAGGAAGGGACTACTAGTTATGATCAGTTTGAAGAGGAATTCTTGAAGAAATACTGGTCCAAAAGTCATCAGTGTGCAACAATTGAGGACCTACTCCACCGCAAGTCACTTAGTACATGGAGAGGAACATTGAGAGAGTTTGCCGAACATTTGTGGGAATTGAACGAGACCTTGGAACAACCCCTGAGTGATGACGTAATGATATCTGCGATAAAAAGAAGATTGAATCAGAGAATGCAAGAAACTGTATCTGGGAGCCTAATTAAAGATAGGGAGGCCTTGATGGAGATACTGGAACAGTTGGAATCTGTTCGATCACAGGAACACAATCAAGCTAATGATCAAAACCGAGAGGGAAGTAGTGACCAAAGGAATCATTTTAATCATTCGTCTGATTATAGAGGAAGAGGTGGAGGGACCGGAAAACTGAATGACACTCCAGGTGAGGTCCGGTCAAGAGTGAGAGCTACAAGGACCCGAACAAACCTACTAAGATATATTTAGGACATTTAGTTGTTGAACGGACATTTGAAAAAGGGGAATGTTTATTTGCATTGTATTTTCTGATGTATTATAACTAGAACTTCATATTTCACATCGACGATTACCTGAGAATGGGTTGTTGTTGTTGTGGTCTTCAGTCCTGAGACTGGTTTGATGCAGCTCTCCATGCTACTCTATCCTGTGCAAGCTTTTTCATCTCCCAGTACCTACTGCAACCTACATCCTTCTGAATCTGCTTAGTGTATTCATCTCTTGGTCTCCCTCTACGATTTTTACCCTCCACGCTGCCCTCCAATACTAAATTGGTGATCCCTTGATGCCTCAGAACATGTCCTACCAACCGATCCCTTCTTCTGGTCAAGTTGTGCCACAAACTTCTCTTCTCCCCAATCCTATTCAATACTTCCTCATTAGTTATGTGATCTACCCATCTAATCTTCAGCATTCTTCTGTAGCACCACATTTCGAAAGCTTCTATTTTCTTCTTGTCCAAACTATTTATCGTCCATGTTTCACTTCCATACATGGCTACACTCCATACGAATACTTTCAGAAATGACTTCCTGACACTTAAATCAATACTGGATGTTAACAAATTTCTCTTCTTCAGAAACGCTTTCCTTGCCATTGCCAGCCTACATTTTATATCCTCTTTACTTCGACCATCATCAGTTATTTTGCTCCCCAAATAGCAAGACTCCTTTACTACTTTAAGTGCCTCATTTCCTAATCTAATTCCCTCAGCATCACCCGACTTAATTAGACTACATTCCATTATCCTTGTTTTGATTTTGTTGATGTTCATCTTATATCCTTCTTTCAAGACACTGTCCATTCCATTCAACTGCTCTTCCAAGTCCTTTGCTGTCTCTGACAGAATTACAATGTCATCAGCGAACCTCAAAGTTTTTATTTCTTCTCCATGAATTTTAATACCTACTCCGAATTTTTCTTTTGTTTCCTTTACTGCTTGCTCAATATACAGATTGAACAACATCGGGGAGAGGCTACAACCCTGTCTTACTCCCTTCCCAACCACTGCTTCCCTTTCATGTCCCTCGACTCTTATAACTGCCATCTGGTTTCTGTACAAATTGTAAATAGCCTTTCGCTCCCTGTATTTTACCCCTGCCACCTTTAGAATTTGAAAGAGAGTATTCCAGTCAACATTGTCAAAAGCTTTCTCTAAGTCTACAAATGCTAGGTTTGCCTTTCCTTAATCTTTCTTCTAAGATAAGTCGTAAGGTCAGTATTGCCTCACGTGTTCCAGTGTTTCTACGGAATCCAAACTGATCTTCCCCGAGGTTGGCTTCTACTAGTTTTTCCATTCGTCTGTAAAGAATTCGTGTTAGTATTTTGCAGCTGTGACTTATTAAGCTGATAGTTCGGCAATTTTCACATCAGTCAACACCTGCTTTCTTTGGGATTGGAATTATTATATTCTTGAGAATGGGTATAAAACCTGTAACAACTAATTTGTAGTATAATAATTCATATGTCATGTGTTCAAGTAATAATTTTTGATTGTATGTTGTGTGTTTCATTCAACATGGACTATAGAGGATTATTGCTGCTTGACAAAAAAAAAAATTGTAATTTGGACAATGCCATGTTTATGAGATGTAATAACCTTTTGTAGAACTTATTGTGGAGGCAGCCCACTACCGGAGTCGAGGGATTATTTGGTGAATTGTAATTTCCTTAATTATTTACACTGTGTGTTTTGTTCAGATGTAGCAATGTCTAATTCCCTTGCCGATTATAAGTTTGCACTCGGCACAGGTCGATAGGGCAAACAATCGATAGTGTCGTGTTGCGAGAGCAAGTGTAGAGTTGAAGTCAGTTCCCAGGTTGCGGGCCGAGCGGTGTGGAGGCCTGTTGCTGTAATGCAAGGCTTTACCGACAAAGGGAGTGGCCATCGCCGCAGTTTAACCCCTTTGTGTTAGAATAATATGGAAAGTGGAAAAGTATAATTACGAGAGTGATCAGTGATATTTCTGTGCCGATATTTGTGGTTCCGCGTCTACCGCGCCGGCATCATTTGGATTGCAGTGATTGAATTTAGGTGTGACGATAATGAATAGCGAGGAAGCCTGTGCTGAGATTAGCCATAATTAAATATGTATGACGAAGGCAGTGGCTGTCTCCTTTTTCTTGTGTTTTAGAGACGAATATAGGTTCTTGATTAGTGAAGCTGTGTGGTTGTTCTTCTTGGCACCAGACATTTCATTATTACAGCATTTGAGAAGGACAAAATGGAATGTAACAACTCCGTAGCAGTCAAATCTGATTGCCAGCCCCATTAGGTACACGGTCACATTAATTAATTATTATTTGGGCTGCTATCAGATCCGGATCGGGTCGAAATACATAAATCGGAGGTGTTACACATTGTTTTAATCAATGGTAACTGCATATCCTTGGTAGGCGTTCGCAGGAAGCACAAGCCCTGAGGGATGTCATTCATATTCCTATTTCTATTCCTGCCTTCATCTGAGCCTTGACATTTTGTGCATTTACCTTTAGTGCCCCTGTAATTTCACAATTTTGAACCGAAAACGTAGGCAATCTTTTTTTGTCATTAATAATGTTAAAGAAATCTTCAGACATTACTGATAGAGTCAGTCCTATGTCAATCAAAACCTTAGCAAGTACACCGTTTACTTTCACGTGTACTGTGTCCTGCACAATCTCTGTTTGCTGGACAGAACATTTCCATGGTTCGGCGATGAATTCCTCCAGCAAATCCTGGTCATCGTTATAGCGCAGCACAGCAATCTGATTAATGTTATTTTCGAGTCTGCCTTCTCTTCTATTCTTGGTGGTCGTATGCCAAAGGCTCACATTGACCCCCTGTAGTTTGTTGGCTGGTTCTCTTCTGTAACTTCTACTACCTGCACATTGTGCTGTCTGTTCGCACTATTTTGTGATGTGCTTGGGTTATTATCCCATGTTGGCGTTGCAGTATTCCCCGGCATGGGAATAGCCTTGACATTATATCAGTTGTAAAAGCATCAGTGTGTGATATGTGAGAAGAGAAAATACTTGCAAACGCATCAAGACTGTGTCAGTGTGCATTTTTTTAATCAGTTAACAGTTTAAGGAGAAAAAGACTTTACAATCGGAGTATGACGTCTGACTTAGTAATTTGTTTTGTTCTGATATAAAAAAGCTGTTTTAAATAGTTAATATGTGAAGACTATAGCTGTGCAGCAAAGATGACTTCACGAAATACTATGAATAGTAATATCATGTGAAGCTAAATGTTTTACGCGGGGAACACTGTAATAAGTGTGAACCAAAGTGAATCTACCTTCGGACACCAACCATAGTGACAAGGTAGAAAACTTAGTGTGTGTTATACAACTGTGTACATATGTGTTGCGGATGATGGTACAGAGTTGGAGTTTATGTAAAGTGACTACAAAAGTTCACAGGACATTCTAAGAGTGCCAAACTTAGCTAGTCACGGAGTAATAAATTGTATAATTTTCCAAAGAATTTGACAGAAAGCATATTGTGTCCCGAAAACTGGACTAAAGGTTACTCAGAAACTTGAATACATTACAGAACATTGAAACAAACACTCATGAATGAATATTGAATGAATGAACTTCTAATAACTCTCTTTTCCCACTAGCCAGTAACATTTGTTACAGAATTAGGTAACACTAGTGCTAGTATGGGTTATTTCATGTTCATGCGCATTCAGCGGACACGATGCTGAGACGGCTCACAAGCAGAGGTGAAACAGCTGACCAGGTAGCCAACGGCTGCCACCCAACAATCGCCTGTCCATGTGTTGTGGGATGCGCCTGGCAGCTTCGTCATTTGCAGCATCGCCGCACCACAATCTTTGTCACACCGGCGCTGCAACTGCGGAAAATCGACCATCGACGACGTGTATTGCATGTGTTGAGTATGTATGTTGTGGTAGCAAGCCCCAATAATATAAGTCAAAGTGTGTCTGCCATAGGAAAGTAAAAAAAAAAAAAGGGTGCTCCAATTATCACATATTAGAAATTTGTGTAGTATGTATCAATATGTAACTACTGTCACTGAATTTTCTTTGATTGTACCTTTTCTCTGACATAATTCACTTGGGGAACATTCAATTAATATGTCCTTGGGTAATAACAACATTCAAATTGTGAATTTTTTTTTTTTAACGCTGGATAAATGTTGTCATACAGTTCGAAGACCCTGGACTGGTTTTTAACTCCCGGTTTTCCCATGCCCATGAATCCGAATGGGCAGGTTAACATAAGTCATTTTCCAGTGAGATTGGTCAACATTTTTCCGGACTGAAACTTCTGTCACACAAATAAGGAAAGACTATACTTGCTCTCCCTTACCATTTGATAAAGCACACATGTTAAATGATAATATGCACAAACTAATTTTAGAAACTAACTGAATAAACATGCATGTTCAATGGTGTGGAAGAATTGAACAGTACTGTGGTATGTTGGGTACAGATACATCCTTTTGTCTCAGCCATACCAGGGGGCTATTGTACTGTTTCTCCTGGGTGGTCTTGGGTTAAAAAAAAAACGTAAACTAAATATGACGATAAATTTTAGAAAGAACCGAAAGCTACGCTAAGGAAGAAGAGATAGAACTACAATGGACATGTTATTCCATGGACTCTTGCGCTTCTATGCATGAACTATCTTTCCTTTGTCATATCTTATCTGCTTGGATTCAGACCTAAGAGGACGTTCTTGTGTAAAGCTCATCTTGCTGTACCAGCTAATAATGTAAGTTGTACTTTAACTTTCTTGCAGATCCTAAGAACCCGGCGGCCGCTGATAATAATTTAACCATTTTTACCTACAGCTTTTCTTTATATAACGAAATAACATCCCAGGCAGGAAACGTCTGGTCACAGGATTCCAGTAGCATTATAGGATTTCATTTGTAGATGCTACTCTCGTTATCTTGTATTGGGGAATCGAGATGAAACCACAATATTAAGTTACATATTGCATTAGTTTACACCGAACAGACTTGTGAAATATTCTCTGGTGCAATAAGCACACGACTTCTCACGAGCCTGGAATAATATCTGTGGTGTTGGGTAAAGAAGGAAAGGACCATTAATTATCGACTATTATGTAACTACCCTGAGAACTGAGCTAGTTTATTAATTACTGATCTGTGTCGGACTAACTTAAAAGATATTGCACTATTAAGAACATTCTTGTGAGTCCTTTTCAGTAAAGTGTTTTCAACCGCTACTATTGGGTCATTAAGAATACGATTACATTGGCAGACTGCCGTATATTTTTTACATATCACTATTTTTATATTTTTACATTACACTCTGCGACTTTCTCCTGTTCACAAAACTGAAGAAACCTATGAAAGGGCGAAGGTGTTCAATGATTGAGCAAATAAAAACTGCTTCGCTGGAAGTACTCAAGGCTGTATCAAAAAATGCTTATGAGAAGTGCTTGGAGGATTGGAAGAAGTGTTGGCACAAGTGTGTTGTATCTGAGGAGGATTATTTTGAGGGGAGAACATGAATATTGATGGATAAATAAATATTTTTTCATAAAAATATAAAGTCACCTTTCTTTTTGAACACACCTTATATTGCGAGATGCCAAGTCTTTACTTGTTCCCTGTAATAACAGTTACCTTCTTTACCGAATTTCCCAGTTGATGACTTGTTTTCTCTTGATGTTGTGGTCCTGCTATGCAGTGCCACGTATTTGCCCACTCACTTGTGTTCCAATCCCAGAGGAGGGGGAGGGGGGACAATGGCTATAAGAGAACTTCTCCTTTAAACAACTCACTATGAAATCACAAAACACGGTTTCTGTAATTCTTACATATTCAAATAAATTCTCAACTGATAACTAGCAAAACTTTTCGAGCATGTTCATTCATCATGCTTCAATGCTTGACCAAAACTATAACTTCATACTTAATACAAGATAGCATGGCATAAAGTCTTTATAGCAAAATTCATTTTTCTTTAGTGCTCAACCATTGCCATCAGGCCTCTTTCTTCTTTGCAGTCCACAGCTCTCCCAAAGCACGACTGCAAAGTTCAAGTGATCCATCACTGGCCAGTCCAAATTACACGTCCATTGTCGCTGTCTTCACTGTGCCCGCATTTTTCTTTCTCATATCTGCACATAAATTCAAACAAACCTGGCCACAGTAAATGCTCTTTATGCTACTACAAATTAAAGTCACTTTTTCCCACAGACATCTTTTATCAGCCTAATAAAAGGAAAGAGTGATGTGCTGGTGTGCATTATGGCAACATGCACAACTACAGTGTTGCCAGGATATATTAGTCTAACGCCTTTTGCTCTGTTGTGATGCCTGTGTCAGTCTGAAAAGTTACTTAGAAACCTAGCTACTGTTCGATGACCTAGAACTCTTCTTAATAGTAATCTTTTAGTGATTGCATGATGCACTGAGAATTACAGTGTCATCACACAGTGTCCAAAGTGTTTATTTTCAGTGATAGATTAATTGACATATGTTTATTCTTTGCTTTTTGGTAGTTAGTTATTCCTTGGTCCAGAGTTCGAGTCTCGGTCCAGCACACCGTTTTAATCTGCCAAGAAGTTTCATATCTGTGCACATTCCAATGCAGAGTGAAAATCTAATTCTCGATTCCTTGCTGTTGTTGAATAAACGTTATGTGCTATTTGGATATGATACTTTACCAGTGTTAATGCTTGTGGGCAATGGTGGATACATATGGGGGATTTGTGCCTCCCTTCCAGGGCCACCCGCATTGCTACCTGCGCCGCCCCCACCAGTCAGCCCGCATGCTATTCATTTGTTTCTTTTGTCAGTCGACTCAACTGTATCAAGTTATCGAGTAGTTGTGCATTCATATGTAGCACACGCATCCGTGTGATCGCATTTTATATGTTTCTGTCTGGCATTTGTTCGAGAAAAGTCGCTAATATTGTTCTGTTTTCTTGTGCAGAGAACATTCGATGTGTAGCATTATAAATACGGACTATTCACTGAATTGGAAGCTAATTTACAGTCAGAAGCGTAAATATTAAGACTGAAGAATGAATAAGTAAAAAGTCCTAGTTGCAGCAAGTGCAAGTGTGGAGATTAGTCAAGAGTGGAATTGATCATTTGATTGTGAAGTACTAATAATAGTAATTCATGGTAATTTCTCAGTAAAAATATTCTTAACAATATATTGTAACGACTCTCATAACAATATTTTTTACTAATAATGTAACAATAGTTTTCCATACCTAACTTGCAATACGAGTTAGGTATGGGAAACTATTGATGCGTATATCTCTGGTAATAGTGACTTTCGAGAACATTCCTAAAAACGTGCAGTTACTATATAGGTCCTCTATCGAATGCATTATCCTACTTTGTATATGCTGCACAAAATATTTGTTTGTCTGCCTGCATCTATTGTTACAGTAGAAAGAAGTTTTTCAACACTGCGGTGTACAAAGACCTGGCTGCGGTCGACAATGGAGGACAATCAACTTAATGGCTTAGCTCTGTTGAACACCCACCCTGACATTGATTGACCTATTTTTCATGTAATTAACCAATTTTCCAGGCAGAGTAGGCACATAGAATTCATCATTTAAGGAAGAGAACCACAATTATAACTTTTTTATATCATAAGATGACATTGTCTTGTATATGTGTATAATCAGTTTAAATAAAGCTTTCTTAAAAATTGCATGTGACTTGATTATTTTTTATAATGGTAAAAGTAAAAGTAGCTCAACATATCTTTAGCGCGCCATCCTTGAGGTTCTTCTGTATCCACCACTGCCTGTGGGTAACTCTAACAAAAAAATATTTTTGGTGACCCCAGCATGGTCTGAATAGAATAAACTGCGCCTGCCTTACTGGCCACATAATGTACATGAAACAAATGTGTCATGCTATGTATCCCTTATGAGTCATATCCCCATGCTGGACACACTACTTCCAGTTGAGTCACCTATGGGCACAGTAATCAAACCCCCACTGTTCTGTCAGCAAAGCCGTACTTTATGATTTGTGTATTTAGAGAGTAAGTTTGTGTTAGTGCAAGTGACAGCAGGTGAGACTGAGTACAGCTACATTGTTGCAGCATTGAACAGATATATGCATACAGAGGTGCAAGGTATTTTGGTTGTGCTGCTGAGCACTGATTAGTATGGGACAATCAAGAATGCTTCATTCACCCACGTCACAGACCGAGGCAAAAATGCTTGAGAAGCTGTTGCATAGGAGAAGAGTGGGGAGATCACACTGCAGATACTACACCACTCCAGGACACTAGCAAGCAATGCCATCGACTGTGATATACTTCAGAATATTTGACTGTCACATCTACTACACGATGTGCAGAAAGTATTAACAGTATGTGCTGGTGATCTTGATGCACTTACTCCGACTGCAGATTGCATTTCAGAAATGTATCCTATGTGACTGTTGCATCTGTAGCCTCACAGATGGACATAACCTCCACAGTGGCCCTCACATCTGAACAAGCACAAATTGCCAAGCTTCCGACACAAGTCATCGCTTTGCAAATGTCACAGTCCTTTCACCCCACAAAATGCCACCAGTTGCCAAGGAGGCAAAGTCAATCGCCATCAGCAGCAAATATTTGTTGGTACCAGGAAAAGTTCAGGCCAGAAATACGAAAATGCAACCCTCCATGGAAAATGGGAACATGGTGGGAAGTCATTGATGATGGCAACTGGCTCTCCCAATGGTAGCTGTCACGTATTCATTATAGAGCTGTATACAAAGCAGCAGGTATTAGTATACACTGGAGCTGAGGTGTTGGTATATCCAGCTACTCCTCTGCCATGTCACCAATGCGACGACCACCACCTTTTCGCTGCCAATGGATCTTCAGTTCAAACTTAGGGTTGTGTGAGACTATTTATCACCTCGGTCTAAGACAGAAGCTCAAGTGACAGTTTATAGTGGCAGACATGGGACACCCGATTCTCTGGGCTGATTTCTTGTCGTTTTATGGTCTTTTAACAGACCTCTGGTGTCCCTATCTTCTTGATACTACTACTAATTTAACCAGCCAAGGAAAATTATGCTCTTTCACTGGTACTACAGTAAGTAATATCACAGGTGAATCACAATACTTAGAACTTTGTAAAAAGTTCCCAGAACTTATCAAACAGATGCACATGCTAATGCCTGTACAACATATCACATTACATTACATATGCACTACCCGAGGACCTCCTATCTATGCGCAACCTCATCGACTAATGCCTGAGAAGTTGAGGGTAGTGAAGCAAGAGTTTATGCCCATGTTTGCATAAGGGATTTGACGACCCTAAAAGCAGTAACTGGGCATGCTGCTACATGCTGTACCAAAAAAGGATAATGGATGGCATCGTGCACTGACTACTGACAACTCAACTTGAGGACAATCTCTGATAGATATTTAGTGTCACACATTGAATATTTTGCACACAACACATGGCAAACACATCTTTTCTACCATTGACTTAGTATGTGCGTATCATACCTGTCATACTCGACGATATACCCACTACTTTTGTTGATATTGCATTCCACCTCTTCAAATTTGTGAGAATGCTGTTCAGATTATGCCTCCCCGCACAAACATTCCAATATTTTATTGAAGACATAATGTGAAATCTTGATTTTTGTTATGTGTACTTTGATGATATTTTGATGATGTCTGCTATGGAATCAGAGCATGTGGAGGATTTACACCAAACATTCAACCACCTCCGTTTGAGGGCATGGTTATTAGCCCTTGAATGTGTGTATTTGCAGTGACAAAGAAGCAGTTCCTTGGATGCACCAACACCACCCAAGGAATTTGACCACAGCAAGAGTAAGTTGAAGCCACTTCAAATACCCACCACTGGTCATGATCCAGTAATTGCAACGATTTCTAGGCATAATAAATTTCTGTCACTGTTGTGTACACAACCATGCATTGTTGACAGCTCTGTTAAATGGCTTGTTGAGAGGAGCTCTGAAACTGAATTATGAAATCCTGTGGACTGTCAAAGCAGAGGCAACTGTTGCCAAAGTCAAAACTACTATTGCTGAAGCTCTGCTGCTAGCCCATCCTGTTGCCCATGCTTCCCCCACTTTTGTGCTTGCAACAGCATTAGGTGCCATACTACAGCAGTAAATAGAGAAGTGTTAGCAACTTCATGCATTTTTCAGCCAGAAGCTTTCACCAGTGCAACAAGGCTAGTTGACATACAATCATGAGTTGCGCATGGCTTGTACTGTCGAAAGAAAGTTTTGCTGTATGCTCAAAGGGCAGCAGTTTACTTTGGTCACAAGCCATTGATGTTTGCCTTTTGTCAGAAGCCAGACAAGGCATCACTATGATAGCTACGCCACCTAGATTACATTGAAAAATTTAAGACTCATGTCATTTATATTCAGGCTGATTTGAGTGGACCAGAGCATGCATTCTCTCGCATCAAAATGCTTGCATCTGCAGTCGACTACGAAGATCTTGCTGAGTCACAACACCTCAACACAGAGCTGCGTGCATTACTGGAGCAACCAATCACCCTGCATCTCCATGTCCTATTACCATAGCTGACATATGGGTGTTCTGTGATGTTTCAGTGGCAAAGACACTACCGTTTGTCCCTATGCAGTTTCAACACCGAGCCTTTGTGTTATTATGTAACCTGGCACATTGAGGGATCCACAGTAGATGGAATCTTGTAAAGCATGCTTCTGTATGGCGAAGTGTGGAAAAAGACTGCAAACTTTGTATGCCAGTGCATGGTTTACCACTGGAATAAAACTGTACAAAATGTCAAAGCACCACTTGACACATTTCTACCACCTAATCAATTGATCTAAGCACTTTTATTTAGACATAATCTGTCTGTTACCATCATTCAAACTGAGCGAGGTGGCGCAATGGTTAGACACTAGACTCGCATTCCGGAGGACGGCGGTTCAATTCCGCGTCCGGCCATCCTGATTTAGGTTTTCCATAATTTCCCTAAATCGCTCCAGGCAAATGCCGGGATGGTTCCTTTCAAAGGGCATGGCCGACTTCCTTCCCCATCCTTCCCTAATCCGATGAGACCGATGACCTCGCTGTCTGGTCTCCTTTCCCAAAACAACCAACCAACCAACCCGTCATTCAAAGGTTTCTATTATGGCCACTGACCACTTGTTGCATTTACCAGAAGACTTCCCTATAAGTAATACAGCTACTGAAACTGTGACAACCACATTCTTTCAAGAAGGGATAGATCTCCTTTGGAGCGCTTCTTTGTGTGCCACAGGTCAAGTCCAACCATTTGAGTTGTATTTGGTTAAAGCAAAAACCACTATGTTAGGCATGAAGCATATCAACACTACAGCTTACCACCCTGCAGCTAATGGACTTGTGGAAAGACTACACAGGCAATTGAAGGCAGCATTAAGATGTCGCTATTCACAACACAACATTAAGATGTCACTATTCACAACACTGGATGATACAGAATGGAAAGTACCAAACTAAAATAGATCTCTGGCATTAAGAGTTTATGACAGTGGGTCTCAAAAACAAGACAGTAAGTTTAGTCCCGAGCAAAAATTCTTCAGTAGTTCATCAAAGAATTGGGGACAAAACTGTAGAGGTTGTGAACAACTTCCAGTACTTAGGTAGTATTCTCTTTTTGTATATTACTATACACTTATGGTGATCAACCCTCCCTTATTTTTCAGGATGTGCTGTGTTACAGCAAGTTTTTTTATCTTCCAACCTTCCTGACTGACTGCCTTACACATAGATGTTCTAGGTAATTTCTGGATTAAAAGAGACCACTCACAAAAAAGCACAAGTATTGGATTATTGACAGGCACACACAACAAGAAAGAAAACCTACTACATCTGTTTTCAAGCTGGAGTAAATAAAAATAATAATAATAATAGTAATTCAAGCTCGAGACCCTGTGGAGGCTCAGAAAAGGAATAGGCCTTTGGTATGTTCTGCCACTCGTAAAAGGCGACGAAAAGAACAAACTACTAATAGGGCTAACCCCCCTTTTAGTGTGATTAGTTGGTTCAGGACAGAACTAATGAAGCCTCGGACAAGCGCTGTCATGGTCGGGGACAACGCTTGAACCCTATGCCCGTCCACAATGGTAACGACATTGCTAGCCACACGGAAAATGATTTAAATCCAAATAGAGGTGTTTTGCAGGATATGCTTCCTGCAACCATCCTAGAAGGAAAACAAAGACAGAGGATGAGATAGTCAGATGAAGTTACCTGACACCTCATGTTCTGTTATTAGCAAGCAACAAACTTAGGAACCAACACAACTGGATACAGATCACAAGTATACACAACATTTATTACCAGATACCCAGAATTAAAATTTTTAACAGAACAACGACTAGCTGATCAGATTCGTGTAATAATCAAAAAGAACAAGAAACCCCAGTCAGAATTAGAAAACGTCAAACAACAAGTACAACAAATACTGGGACAAAATAATGTGCAATCAGAAGAAGAAGAAAATACAGTAATGGACTCAAACACCCCAGAGCAAACAAACAAAGAGGAACACACATCAATTAAACAATCAGAGGAAAACGAAATCTTAAGATAGCCACCAGAACAAGCACAAATAGAACATGAAGTGACACACATGTTAGATATAGAAGAAAAATTTCAGTTGACATATATAGAATACAAAGACACAAATACAGACATTAGACCATTATTGCATAGACCCCAAATAACCCACAAGTCGAAACAACAATAACAACTATTAACACAATCATACACAACAAAATAAATGAAAATAGAACTATGGGAGAGTTACAAGTACTGCTTTATGTAGGAGCACTCACTGCACTAAATATACACACTAGGCAGAGATCAGAACCAACCAACACACAGAAGAAACCCACAAAACCAGCATGGTAACACAGGCTACAGATCAGAATAGAAAAACTGAGAAAAGACATCGGACAGCTAACACAATTTATAAGAAATGAAATATCAGACAAAAAACGAAAAAGGTTAGGTAAAATCTCACAACAAGAAGCGATAGAGCAATTGGATGAAAAGAAGCAGAAATTACAAGCATTGGCCAAACGACTTAGAAGATACAAACAAAGTGAAAATAGAAGGAAACAAAACCAAACATTCAACACAAACCAAAAGAAATTTTACCAGGCAATAGATAACACACACATTAAAATAGACAATCCACCAAACATAACAGACATGGAACACTTCTGGAGCAACATATGGTCAAACCCGGTACAACATAACAGACACGCACGGTGGATACAAGCAGAAACTGACTCATACAAGATGATACCACAAATGCCTGAAGTGATAATTTTGCAACATGAAGTCACCCGAGCAATTAATTCTACGCACAATTGTAAAGCCCCTGCAAATGATAAAATAGCAAATTTCTGGCTAAAGAAGTCCACCTCAACACATTCACATCTAACTAAATTATTTAACAATTACATTGCAGACCCATACACATTCCCTGATACACTTACACATTGAATAACTTACCTGAAACCTAAAGATCCAGCAGACACAGCAAACCCAGCAAAATATTGGCCCATAACATGCCTACCGACAATATACAAAATATTAACTTCAGTCATTACGCAGAAATTAATGACACATACAACACAGAACAAAATTATAAATGAAGAACAAAAAGGCTGCTGCAAAGGAGCGCGAGGATGTAAAGAGCAACTGATACTAGATACAGAGATGACATACCAAGCTAAAACTAAACAAAGGTTGCTGCACTACGCATACATTGATTACCAAAAAGCTTTTGATAGTGTACCCCACTCACGGTTACTATAGATATTGGAAATATACGAAGTAGATCCTAAATTAATACATTTCCTAAACATAGTAATGAAAAATTGGAAAACCACACTTAATATCCAAACAAATTCAAATAATATCACATCACAGCCAATC
Organism: Schistocerca serialis cubense; assembly: GCF_023864345.2. Taxonomy (NCBI): domain Eukaryota; kingdom Metazoa; phylum Arthropoda; class Insecta; order Orthoptera; family Acrididae; genus Schistocerca; species Schistocerca serialis. The sequence continues at coordinate 429,762,830 of NC_064642.1, forward strand.
CAGATTAAGCGTGGAATATACCAAGGAGACTCATTAAGTCCTTTCTGGTTCTGCCTTGCTCTGAACCCACTATTCAACATGCTAAATAATACAAATTATGGATATAATATTACTGGAACATACCCACACAAAATAACACATTTGCTATACATGGATGATCTAAAACTACTGGCAGCAACAAAAAACAACTCAAGCAACCACTACAGATAACAGAAGTATTCAGCAATGATATAAATATGGCTTTTGGAACAGACAAATGTAAGAAAAATAGCATAGTCAAGGGAAAACACACTAAACAAGAAGATTACATATTGGATAACCACAGCAACTGCATAGAAGCGATGAAAAAAACAGATGCCTATAAATATCTAGGATACACACAAAAAATAGGAATAGATAATACAAATATTAAAGAAGAACTAAAAGAAAAATATAGACAAAGACTAACAAAAATACTGAAAACAGAATTGACAGCAAGAAACAAGACAAAAGCTATAAATACTTATGCTATACCAATACTGACCTACTCATTTGGAGTAGTGAAATGGAGTGACACAGACCTAGAAGCATTCAATACACTTACACGATCTCAATGCCACAAATATAGAATACATCACATACATTCAGCAACAGAAAGATTCACATTAAGCAGAAAGGAAGGACGAAGGGGATTTATCGACATAGAAAACGTACATTATGGACAGGTTGACAATTGAAGAAAATTCTGTATAGATCGAGCAGAAACTAGCAAAATACACAAAGCAATCACTCATATAAATACATCGGCTACACCATTGCAATTTCATAATCACTTTTACAACCCTTTAGATCACATAACATCAACAGATACGAAGAAAGTAAATTGGAAAAAAAAACACTACATGGCAAGCACCCATATCATCTAAAACAGCCACACATCGATCAAGTCGCATCCAACACATGGCTAAGAAAAGGCAATATATACAGTGAGACGGAAGGATTCATGATTGCAATACAGGATCAAACAATAAACACCAGATATTACAGCAAGCATATTATTAAAGATCCCAATACCACAACAGATAAATGCAGATTTCACAAACAACAAATAGAAACAGTAGATCACATCACAAGCGGATGTACAATACTAGCAAATACAGAATACCCTGGAAGACATGACAATGTAGCAAAAATAATACATCAACAACTTGCCATACAACATAAACTAATAAAACAACACGTTCCCACATACAAGTATGCACCACAAAATGTGCTGGAGAATGATGAATACAAATTATACTGGAACAGAACCATTATAACAGATAAAACAACACCACATAACAAACCTGAAATCATACTCACCAATAAAAAGAAGAAATTAACACAAGTAATCGAAATATCCATATCCAATACAACAAATATACAGAAGAAAACAGGAGAAAAAATTGAAAAATACATCCAACTGGCTGAGGAAGTCAAGGACATGTGGCATCAGGATAAAGTTGACATTATACCAATTATACTATCAACTACAGGAGTCATACCACACAATATCCACCAGTACATCAACGCTATACAGCTACATCCAAACATATACATACAACTACAGAATCCTGTAATTATTGATACATGTTCAATTACCCGAAAGTTCCTAAATGCAATGTAACATATACCATACAGTTAAAAGGAAGTCACGCTTGCCCAAGGTCCGCGTCACTTTCCATTTTTAACCAGACATAATGTCTGAGACAGGAAAGAGAAATAATAATAATAACAACAACAATTATGGCCCTTCATGGTGCAGACTGGTCGCTCAGTGCCAGTGCTAGGATTTTGGCACATGGCTGAGGTCATGGTGGGAGTTTTGTCAGATGGTGTTGGTAGTGGGGCAGGCAAGAAGCAGGCACAGGAATTGGGGATGGGTGGCTAGGGGCTTGGAGGGAGGCAGCCAGTTTGCCAGCTAGGAAAATGGTAGGATTGGATGGCAGGTACACGGCCTAAAAATGTGGTGCATGGTTGTTGGAACCGATGGGGATCAGCACACACTCTAGGTGAAATGGGAATGTGAACTGAGAAGAGGTGACATGACAAAGGAAGGGGAACTGTTGGATCCACTGTCATTCATTCCATTACATGACAGCTTTTTAAAGAACAGACAGTTTCAAGTTTTCATCGAATCCAGAATGCATTTCAACCAGCATGCTCCAATCCTCAAGAACAGCCTGAAGAAGCGAACACCTCGGGGTTGCTTTTTCTACTGTATTTCGGTGGCGTGTCTTTTAAGATGGACAGAATTTTCGAGAAATAGCGGATTAAATGTGTTTTCCGGCCTCCAGCAAGAGTGCAATCAATGCTGGGCTCTGTTACAGACAACCTCGGCCTGAGGAGACCAGCAATATACAAAATCCCGTGCCAATGTGGAAAGTCTTATATCTGCCAGACGTGTCGTATGGTTAAAGACAGACGCGACAAACATAAACGTCACACGAGGTTGGGTCAGCCAGAGAAATCTGCGGTTGGTGAACACTGCTTTGACACAGGACACGGCATGAATTATGAGGAAACCAAGATCCTCTCGTATGCTTCCACATACTGGGACTCCATCATCAAAGAGGCGGTCGAAATACGTATAAGCAGTGACCTAATAAACAGAGACATGGAGTTTCACCTGAGCAAAGCCTGGGAGCTAGCCTTGGTGGCACTAAGGAATTGTCAACCGCAGATTAGCAACTGCACCGAGTCAATGCAGATGCTTAAATCGTGCGCCTACACCTCACACACGCGAACAGGTTCCGTCACACCCGGCCGCATTTTCGCACTCCGCAGCACGCTTCTGCAGACTGCGACCTATTTCTCTAGCATAGGGCTCTGGTTTTCGACGCTGTCTATGATCAGTCTTCAATGACGTTAAGCCCCGCTGGTGCCTGCGCTGTTCTAGAAAGCCAGTGTATAAATTGGCGAGCTTCTCAGCGACGCGACAGTAGCACCTGAAGATGGCGGGCAGTGGTCTCACTGAAATATTGTACAGTTTCTACATTATTATCTGGCGTAATTCCCAGGAACCTATCAAGCAGATGCAGTGCTGGGAAAGCCTCAGACAGCTCATTTAAAAATGTATTACTAGCGTCAAGGACACATCAGCAAAAAACAAAATAAGGCTTTGAAACTTCCTGGCAGATTAAAACTGTGTGCCTGACAGAGACTCGAACTCGGGACCTTTGCCTTTCGCGGGCAAGTGCTCTACCAACTGAGCTACCGAAGCACGACTCACGCCCGGTACTCACAGCTTTACTTCTGCCAGTACCTCGTCTCCTACCTTCCTGCAAGGTTCGCAGGAGAGCTTCTGTAAAGTTTAGAAGGTAGGAGACGAGGTCCTGGCAGAAGTAAAGCTGTGAGTACCGGGCTTGAGTCGTGCTTCGGTAGCTCAGTTGGTGGAGCACTTGCCTGCGAAAGGCAAAGGTCCCGAGTTCGAGTCTCGGTCGGGCACACAGTTTTAATCTGCCAGGAAGTTTCATATCAGCGCACACTCCGCTGCAGAGTGAAAATCTCATTCTGGAAACATCCCCCAGGCTGTGGCTAAGCCATGTCTCCGCAATATCCTTTCTTTCAGGAGTGCTAGTTCTGCAAGGTTCGCAGGAGAGCTTCTGTAAAGTTTGGAAGGTAGGAGACGAGGTACTGGCAGAAGTAAAGCTGTGAGTACCGGGCGTGAGTCGTGCTTCGGTAGCTCAGTTGGTAGAGAACTTGCCCGCGAAAGGCCAAGGTCCCGAGTTCGAGTCTCGGTTGGGCACACAGTTTTAATCTGCCAGGAAGTTTCATATCAGCGCACACTCCGCTGCAGAGTGAAAATCTCATTCTGGAAACATCCCCCAGGCTGTGGCTAAGCCATGTCTCCGCAATATCCTTTCTTTCTTTCAGGAGTGCTAGTTCTGCAAGGTTCGCAGGAGAGCTTCTGTAAAGTTTGGAAGGTAGGAGACGAGGTACTGGCAGAAGTGAAGCTGTGAGTACCGGGCGTGAGTTGTGCTTTGGTAGCTGAGTTGGTAGAGCACTTGCCCGCGAAAGGCAAAGGTCCCGAGTTCGAGTCTCGGTCGGGCACACAGTTTTAATCTGCCAGGAAGTTTCATATCAGCGCACATTCCGCTGCAGAGTGAAAATCTCATTCTGAAAATAAGGCTTTATTCACAGAGAAGCCGCCCTTTGGGCAGCTGAGACTACTGAAAATTGCCCAACTTATGAACAGCTCAAGAAGAAATTCTTATCAAAATACTGGTCTGACTGTGTACAAGAAAGACTCTACAAGAAAGTATTTAACATGAACCTAGACAAGGACGTCTACACAAGTATTTAGGGAAATACTTGAGTATGACATGGCCTTGGGATGAGTCCATATCACATAGGAACATCTTACAAATATTAAAAGCAAAACTGCTGTTGGATCTAAGGGACAAGTTAGTCCATGCCGCAGAAACAACCGTAAGCACTTCATTTATATATTAGATGTAGTGTATAAATCTCTAGATTTAAGCAAATACTGTGATGAACAGAATTTTGAGGTGTATGGCATTGAGTTAACAACAGACAGTGCAATATTTATTGTACTGGCTATTTATAGGGCACCTGCTGGAAATCTGAATGTATTTCTGAGACAAATAGGGTCACTTCTGTCCCACCTATGTAAAAAAACTAAATCAACATTGTTATGGGTGACTTCAATGTGGGCTTCTTAACAGAAAATAAAAATAAAACAGACTTTGAACACTTAAATGTGGACTTCTTGAAAGAAAATAGAAAAAAGCGGTCTTTGAACACCTGAAGTACTGTTACAACTCAGTACCAGTGGTGGACACTCCAACTAGAGTAACAACTGGTTCTAGCACTTTAATAGATGATGTATTCTTAGATAAGGATATTTACGTTACTTTACCTGTGAAAAATATTACAAATGGCCTCTCTGATCATGCAGGGCAATTCCTCACTCGAAACCAAATAAATGTACAAAGGAAAGAAAATTTCATTTGGAAAAACTTTATGATTATAAACGAACACACCACTGAAAGCTTTAATCAGCAATTGTAGCTAGTGGACAGGCCTCCTGTGTATGCTGCAATTGATGTTAACTCAATATTTAATATAATTATCAATGAAGTTACAAGTCTTTTTGAAGAAACCTTTCCAAAAAAGTCAGTGAGAGAAAACCTGTTAAAATCTGGAAACACACCTTGGATTACTAGAGGCATCAAAATTTCTTGTAAAACAAGAAGAGACTATATGCAGCAGCCAAGAGATCAAATGATCCCAATAGGAGTATGCACTATAAACTCTACAATAAAGTTCTAAATAAGACCATACAAGCAGCAACGAACATGTGTTTGAAGACAAATTGATTACTCAAGCAACAAAGTAAAAACTATTTGGAATTTTGTAAAGAAGGAAACAAGGAAAAATGCAGTTTGTAGCGAAAATATCCAAATAAAAAGTGAAGGTCATCTTGTTAGCAATCTAAAAATAGTTGCAGACACATTAAACAAACATTTTTTTAACAATAACAGAAGAAACAGGTTTACAAGGCTCCATGAACCAAGTGATCAATCTTTTGAAAGCCAGAGTACCTAGCTCAATACAACACATGAAGGTAACAACAGTCACTGTTCAAGAAATTAAAACAGTTATTAAATCTCCGAAAAGTAAAAACACTAGTGGGATTGACAATATTTCTAACAAACTATTAAACTACTTCTGCAGCCATGTAAGTAAAGTCCTTTGCCACATTTTTGATGCACCACTTATGCAAGGAATAATTCCTGAGAGGCTTAAGTATGCAGTTGTAAAACTGCTGTATAAGAAGGGAGATAAGACAGATGCTGCTAACTATCGGCCAATATCACTACTGACAAGTTTTTCAAATGTTTTAGAGAAACTAATGCATGCCTGGATAGTTAAGCATCTCAGGGATCAAAATATCCTCAGCGAAAGTCAGTTTGGACTTAAACGTTTGTCAACAAAAGATGCAAAATTTGCATTTGCTGGCAAAGTCTTGGAATCTATCAACAAAAAACTAAAGGTGGTTGGGATTTTTTGTGACCTAACAAAAGTGTTTGACTGAGTCAGTCACAAGATTCTTTTGCAAAAAGCTGCACATCTCGGTATAAGTGGTTCATCAGGGAAATAGCTTGACATGTATCTGTCAAACAGGAAACAGAAAGTTGTAGTGGGTAGTCAAAATGAAGTCCCATTGTCATCAGAATGGGGTACCATCACATGAGGAGTAACCCAAGGCTCAGTTCTGGGCCCCTTACTGTTTATCTTTATGAATGATCTGCCTCTCTGTACATAACATTTTAAATTAACCATTTTTGCTGGCGACACTACACTACTTACTGATAATTCAGTAGATAAACTTGAGGAAACAGCAAGTAAGGTTTTATGTGAAACAGTGAACTGGTTTAATATTAATGGACTTTCTTTAAATTACACTAAAACAAATTACATTCAGTTCCCCACAACATTCAAAGATGAAGAAATAGTAGTAAAAATAGGTGGGCGGGTGATAACCAGAGAGGATACCTCAAAATACCTAGGCTTGCATATTGACAGCAAAATGAACTGGTCAAACCACGTCATGGATCTATGCAAGAGATTGAGTTCAGCAACTTATGCATTACACATTGTTTCTTCTTATAGAAGTATGGAAGCCATGAAGTCAGCCTATTATGATTATTTTCATGCCATTATGGCTTATGGAATTATATTTTGGGGTAATCAGTCACTGAATAAAAAAGTACTGTGTACACAAAAAAGAGCCTTAAGGATCGCGTGTGGAGTCCATCCTAGAGCAACATGCAGGAATCTTTTTAAGAAACTTGGAATCCTTAGATCCACTGTGCAATATATATTCTCTTTGATGTAATTCATAAGGAAAGAAAAATCCGTTTTTAAACTGAATAGTGAGTATCATAGTCATGAGGCGAGAAAAAAACATGATATCCACTATGAACAGGCAAATCTAAGTATAGTACAGAAAGGAGTCCATTTCACTGGCTGTAAGATTTTTAACACCCTCCCTTCAAGAATTAAGTGTTTGGTAGAAATGAGCTCTTGTTTAAAAAACTTTAAGGCAGTTCCTATTACAAGGATCATTTTATATGATAGAAGAGTTCCTGAACTACAGTGTTTAGCATTTCTTGTATTGTTAAATGCAAATATGCACCCAAATCTGCATTTGTATTCCTGACTATTGTTTGTTGTAAACACATATTTTGCAATATTTATTTTCTGTAACACTCATTGTTTACTAATATTTATTTATTTATCACTCAAAATTGATTTTCTGTAGTAGAATCTAAGTTACTGTTTACTGTGATATGAAATAATTTTGTTTTGTTTTTATGTGCTACTATAGATTTCTGACATGTTCCATAACCTGTTATACTGTCACAAAATGGATCACTGGAACAATAAATAAATAAATAACAAAAACAGATTTACTTGATCTGATACTTGAAGTTTCAAAATCATCCAATAACAAGATCAGCGTGGCTCAGTATTTTACACCACACACATGATCTTACAATCATGAGGTAACAAGAGACTGTTTCACCATTTTATGATGCAACCAGCATCACCCCAACTGTATATCACACAACTCGTTGATGGTGGTCCACCAAATTTTAAATTTTAATAGGAAAAAAGAAAATGATAACAGATATCACACTGGCTACTATGGTAATGGGACAGTGACTGGCACAACAACAACAGTTGATGGAATCCCCAAAAGGGGGACCACAATGAAGCAAACATGAGCAATGGTAACATGCAAAAAGGGCTTGGGTAAAACTGTACAATTGAATAAAACTAACAGACATGAAATCCTGCCGTAAGTATTATTGAGGTGGCAGAAGAGCCCCTCAATACTACGTCACATACAATAAATGAAATTTGCCCACATTATGCCATCAAATGTTCGCTGTGAGATGGCTTGGGGGCAATGTATGGAGCCATTTAAAGCTACTGCTATCATAGGGAAAATACTTTCTACAGTTGTTCTGGATGTGGCTGCTAAGGTGAATGTTATGACAGCTAATTTATTTAGTAAGATTCATGAGGTCACGTTTCCTGTACAGAACTGTATGATTATTGGAGCAATTGCTGTCAGCTCATGAAATGTCAAATACAAATGTATATGGAAGTTGTAATAGGAAATAATGTTATAAATTGCCGCTCCTAATCATAAGTGGGTTGACTGTAGAATACATGTTTGGTATTGAATTTCTGAGGGACAAGGATGTAGTGATTGACTTATCCTCAAGGAAAAGCTTTCTAAACATCAATGGCACTTAGTAAAAACAATGAAAGATTATGGTAAAAACTGCCAAGGCTTAAACGTAAAGCTCTTCAAGACAAAGACTGCATACACAGATAGTACTCATACACACTGTAGTTCAGTTGAGAATAGTGAAAATCAAATATGGATAAGGTAATAGTGTCTACAACTATTGACTCCTTGCAACAAAATCAGAATTAAAGAAATTGCTCTTTACAGTATGTACATGTATTCAAGAAAAAACAGGTATTATTAACACATACCATTATCAAATGGAAGTTCACCCCATGAAATATAATATCGGAATACATACTCCATGCCATATGAAGAAAGTGGTGGTAACTAATGAAATATGAGAAATGCCCAAGTAGAGGATAATAGAGCCCTTGATGTGGTGGTGGTGGTGGTGGTGTGTTGGGGCTTGTGGACGCTCAACATCGAGGTCATCAGCGCCCTGACACACATTAAAAGGAATGAATGTGGACAGACCTAAGAAAACTAAAGCACACACTCAAAGAAAGCAGGAAAAGGAGGGAAATGCTACATGAGAAAGTAAAACCTAAGGAAAGGGGAAACATAGCAACAAGAATGTCACAGGAAATTTTTATTGGCTGGCAACTTACATAAAATATGGGCGAGCTTGTCACACAGTGAGAAAATTAAAATCCTCTCCCTAAAATCTTTGTAAAAACATTTGACAGGGCACAGAACTTTAAAACTTTAGCCACATTCGTCCGAGTGTTGCCTAAAAGAGATGGCAGGTCTGCTGGCAAGTCAGCCGCGACCCGCTGGTCAGAAAATAAAACGCAATCCAATAAAACGTGGCGCACAGTGACCTGGACGCCGCAAGCACCACATATTGGAGGGTCCTCTCGCCGGAGCAGGAAGCCATGCGTCATAGGGCTGTTGCCTATTCGAAGTCGAGTGAGGAGAACCTCGTCCCGTCGATGGGGCTGGAAGGAAGTACACCACACACGCGTTGTGGGTTTGGCTATACGGAGCTCATTGTCAGTCACTTCCAGCCACTCATCCTCCCACCGACACATGACCCATGAGCTCAACAGCGAGGTGAGTGCATGCAAGAGGATAGCACACTGAGATACTTGTGGGGTGAGACACGCCTCCTTGGCTGCGAGATCTGCCCTTTCATTCCCAGCAATGTCGACATGCCCCGGAACCCAGCAGAAAGCTACAACCTTCCCCAGTCACTGTAGTCGGAGGAGGGCATCCTGGATGGTCTGGACAATTTTATCTGCCGGATACAAAGGTTGCAATGAGTGAAGGGCACTGAGTGAATCGGAACAGACAAGAAATTTAGGAGAGGAAGAATGTCTCATGTGCTCCAGTGCCCGCAAGATTGCAAACAATTCTGCATCAAAGACAGTAAAAGTCTGAGGCAGTTGGACCTTGAGGACACGATCCAGAAAAACAACTGAGCAACCAACAGAATCCCCTTGTTTCGACCCATCTGTAAAAACAGCTACATAGTCGTGGCGCTCAGATAAAATGGCAGAAAATACTGCATTAAAAACAGTGGCAGGTGTGCAATCTCTCTTGTACTGCAATAAATCTAAAATCACTCCAGGCCTCTTCAGTAACCAGGGTGGCAGGCGGTTAAAACCTGGGATTTGGGGTTGTACAGACTCCACACCGAGGGACTCTAGTACACGTTGCACACGGATCCCAAACGGCAACATAGCCCGGGGACGGCGGGAAAAAAGGTGGTCCAGAGGTGGATGGGCAACAAGACGGTGAGCAGGCGAGCTGGGAGCTGCAAGAAACTTACAAGCCTGTCGCACCAGCAGGAGCTGCCGCTGGATGGTAAGTGGCGGTTGCCAGACTCAGCACAGAGGCTGGTTATGGGACTCGTCCGATAAGCACCCGTGGCCAGTCAAATCCCAGCGTGGTGAACAGCGTCAAGGTTCCACAAATAAGATGGCCTCGCTGACCCATATACTGTGCACCCATAGCCCAGCCGTGAACGCACAAAAGCTCCATAAAACTGAAGGAGACGCGCCCTGTCCGCGCCCCAAGACCTGTGGCTGAGGCACTTGAGGATGTTCAGTGCCTTCAGCGTTCTGGCTTTCAAGTCACGTAGGTGTGGCAGCCATGACAACCAGGATTCAAAAATTAAGCCCAGAAACCGCACTGTGTCTCTAAAATGTAGGACAGTATCCCCCATATGCAAGGCAGGCAAAGTAAAAAGACGACGAGAACGATTAAAATGAACACAAACACACTTATCAGCAGAAAACCGAAAACCCGTCTTTACAGCCCACTCCTCTAACCGCCGCACTGTTAGCTGCAACTGACAGCTCACGGTTGCAACACTGGAGGAGGAACGGAAAACAGCAAAGTCGTCCACAAATAAGGAGCACTGTACTGGACTCCTCACTGTAGACGTTATACTGTTGACGGCTATGGCAAAGAGTGTAACGCTTAAAACTCTGCCCTGGGGGACACCGTTCTCTTGCTCAAAGCGATCAGACAGTGTGTTACCAAAGCGGGTCCGAAAAAACCGCTGAGACAGGAAAGACCGAATGAAAATGGGGAGGCGGCCAGGAAAGCCCCATTGATGCAGTTGTGCAAGAATACAATCTATCCAAGTAGTATAATATGCCTTACTGATATCAAAGAAGATACCGATACAGTGATGCTGACGGAGAAAAGTCTGCTGAATAGCCGCCTCTAGGAGGGTCAGGTTGTCGACCATGGACCGAAATTTTCTGAATCCACACTGAAAGCAGCTAAGGAGCTGTCTGGTCTCTAACAGCCAGACCAGACGCCGGTTCACCATCCGTTCTAGGGTCTTCCCGACACAGCTTGTCAAGGCGATACTACGATAACTACCGGGACATGTGCGGTCCTTTCCTGGTTTGAGGAGAGGGATGAGGATTGCCTCCCTCCACGAGGTGGGGAACACTCCTGTCTGCCATATGAGATTAAAACATTCGAGGAGGATTTCCTTTGACGCCGCTAGCAGATGTCGAAGCATGGAGTACCAGATGCAGTCGTAACCTGGTGCAGTGTTAGAAGTCTCAGTAAGTGCCGATTCAAGTTCCCACATGAAGAAAGGTGAATTGTAGGCCTCAGAACTGTTCGACCGAAAGTCCAAGGTCGCTCTTTTGACAGTCGCACGGTAGCGACGAAACGCTGGATCCTGATTTGCAGTGGCAGTACTTTGTGCAAAATGCTCTGCCAGCGTCTGAGCAATGGCTCTGGGTGTCGTTCGGAGGCATCCCTGGTTCAGGACAGCAGCTATTGGTAAACGGCTATGTTTACCGGAAATCCTCCGGATGGCTTCCCATACTTTTGTGGAACAAGTGGAACGGTTGATGGAGTCAAGGAACTCCTGCCATGACCTTTTCTTGCTCTCTTTAATGACACGGCGTGCCCTGGCCCTCGCGATTCGAAAGGCGGTAAGATTGATCGCTGTTGGGCGGCCTTTAAATCGGTGAAGAGTCGCACGCCTGTCCCGGATGGCTGAACGGCACTCTTCTGTCCACCAAGGCACAAGGCGCCAGAACACTGTGGTATGGACAGGTCAGCAGCATGATGGACCACAAGCATGATGTGATCCACCCATTCCTGTACGTAATTGTTGCGGTCAAAGACAGCCAACCGAGTGAACAGTGGCCAGTTAGCCCTGCCAATCATCCACGATGGTGGCCGCTGCTCCAGCAATACACCATCCAGGAGATGAATGCGGATAGGGAAGTGATCACTGGAATGAAGGTCGTCAATGACCTCCCAGTGAACAGAGTCGGTGAGGGTTGGAGAGCAGAAAGATAGGTCAATGGCTGAGAATGACCCTGTAGCAGTAGAGAAATGAGTCGGAGTACCTGTGTTGAGGATGCACAACACTTGAGATGTTAGGAGGCTCTCCAAAATTCGACCTCAAGCGCAAAGAGAAGTGCAGCCCCACAGGACATGATGGGCATTGAAGTCTCCCAGGAGGAGAAATGGGCGGGGGAGTTGGTCGATAAGATCTGTGAGAGCGTCTAAGGTCATTGCATCCAGAGGGGGTAAATAAAGGGAGCAAACGGTAAGCCTCCGAGGTGAATGAATTTCAACTGCAACTGCTTGCAGGTCAGTATCCAGGGGGAGAGCAGAGGAGTGGTCGTCATTATTGACAAACACAGCGACTCCACCTTTGGCCCTTTCTCCAGTCAGGTCATCTTTGCGATATGACATATAGCCCCTTAGTACAGGAGCATCAGATGGTTTTAAATGTGTTTCCTGTAAACTCAAGCACAGGGGGCGTTGCCGTGCTAGGAGGTTCAGTTCCTCCACATGTGCCCGGAATCCATTCATGTTCCACTGTATAATGGGAGCCATCTATCAGGGTGGGAGTACCTTCATTCTCACTTTCTGTCAGGGAGGAGAGCCCACAACAGGTGGAGGCTCAGTTTTGGGGCGAGATGATTGCCCCAGCCTGACATCAATCTCCATCGCCTCAGAAGAGGAGTCGAGAGAGACGTCAGAGAGAATGACATCCACATCAGGAGACTGTATAACTGCAGTCTCCTTTAGTGGGCGAGTCTTCACCTTTGTCTTTGGCTTCGATGTTCTGGCCTGAGGTGTCTAGCCAAAACCTCAGAAGCAGTAGGGGGTGTAGCAGCGCTGGGCAGTGCACAAGACTGGACCCGGGAAGGGGCAGGAAGTTCCATGATGTCAGCTACCACGGCCCGGTCAGAAGGCCGGGGGGGAGCAGCAGGCTTCACAGGAACGGCAGCAGCACACGTACATTGACAAGCGCAGGTGCTAGTGCTGACAGTAGCAACCTCCGTTTGTGTAGCGGCATCGGTTTTCAAGACTGGTAGTTAGAGAACGGAAGAAAAGGAAGCAGCGAACGTGGGCGGCTGCATGGACTTGTAAATTGTCTTTGCCTCACCATACGGGATGCGTTTTGTAGTTTTTAGTTCCTGGATCTTCCATTCCTCAAGGAAAACTCTGCATTCCCTACTCCACACAGGATGATCCCCAGAGCAGTTGACACACTTAGGAAGAGAGGAGCAACCAACTCCCTCATGGGCGGCTTTACCACAATTCCTGCAAGTGGCTTCCCCTCTACAGCCGAGAGTAGTGTGTCCAAAGTGTTGGCATTTGAAACACCACATGGGGTTGGGGTAATAAGGCCGTACACTGAGATGTAGGAAACCTGCCTTCACATGCTCTGGCAATTTGGTGCTGTTAAATGTAAGGATAAATGAGTCAGTCTTTATGAGAGCACCATCCACCCGTTTCATAATGTGTTGTACGTCGACAATTCCTTCCTGGGACCATTCAGCCTTCAGTTCGTCTTGTGGAATGTCAACGAGATCTCTGCAAGTCACAACACCCTTGCTGTAGTTCAAGGTGTTGTGAAATTCAGTCTCTATCACAAACTCCCCAAGAAATTGTGACTTCTGAAGGTTCTGGACTTGCTGGAAGCTAGATGTTTCAACCAACAAGGTGCCATTTCGCAAGCGCTTTACAGATTTTAATGTGCCAGCAATACCTTCTAAGCCCTTCTGTATATAAAATGGCGAAACTTTTTCAAAACTCCCATCTTTTCTTTTAATTATGAAAAACACATTCTGTGAAGCAACATGCGTTCTGTTACTACTACCTGAATCAGGAGGACTGGCTACACGAGCCCTCTTGTTGGATTGGGTGTTAGAACCCACCAGCGGTCCACCCTTTCCACTGGTAGGAGAAGAATAAAAGTTCGAGGGTTCCATCTCGGTCCCACGAGCAGCTAGGGAACTAGAAGTTCACCTAGACAGAGCCCCACGTGCCTAGGTAATCCTTATACAACTGAGGTGCGGCAGGTGCCCCAGAGGTTGCCCGCTTGCGACTGTTCCACCCCAACAGCCATGCATCTTATAGGCGCGCAGCACACCGTAAGATTGAGGGGTTTTTATAGAGGTTTACCTTTCTCGCAATCCAGGTGGTCAAGCCAAGATTACCATTCCCCGCAGCACACAACATTCCACCGCCGTGCCATGCAGTGGTCGCTGAAGCATGTCCAGGGGTTACGGTGACAGGAGACTGGCGGCGCTGACCAGTCCCCAATTCAGGACCCTGGGGTCGCCAAGCCCGTACTCAGAAAATGAATGCTGAGCCCCTGGGGGTAGAGCCCTTGATGTCACCATTTTGTAACCCTCTACTAGCTGTGGCAAAACACGTGGAAACAATCACCTCGTTTTATATACAAGAGCTATCAACAAAATTACTACTCCCATGTGGGCTAGACCACAGAATTTAGATGGCTGGCTGTAAAAGTTTCATAGCATTAATACATTGACTGCCACAGTCAAAATAAGTAAACTGCTCTCAGAAGCCATGTGAAGCAATTAATAAAGTTTGATTCATCATCTCATTTGTAATCTATCTGTATCAGAAACTTAAAAAAATTCTTGACTGGAAAATGGAGCCTGCGAGTTATCTCATAGTAGGCATACAGAGTAGAAAGTTCAGCTCAGACACCAATTACAAGGTAACTCACTGTCAACAATCAGTAACCAGCTTGTGTATTTCGAAGCACGTTCAACAATACAATCCACATCTTTGTTGTAACAGCATCAGTAGTTGTTCAGTCTTTGTTGTAGATGCTTCACTGCACTTATTGTTACCTGTGTTCAATTTTCCTCATTAAATGGCTAGTAATAGGAGGAAACTGAGTGATGTAGAACTTGAACAGCTAGCTGACATAAACAAATCAGAATGGGATTAGTTTACGCATGAATTCTCAGATGGTGGAAGTCTCTACAAGCCATCTTCATGTGAGCATTCAAGTAAAGATTCAGATGAAGGCAACAGTGAATACAATGAACAAGATGAGCTGGTCCGTTCAATAGCAGACTCTACAAATGATTGTGATAAGTGGAGTGACATTCCTCAAGATCCACCAGTATTTATGTTTAGTGAAGATATGGGATTGAAATTAGGCTTTGAAAATTTCGGCCTCGGTGCACTTGTTGATCCCCCCCCCCCTCCATAGAGTTCCTAATGCCATGATGTGAACAAACCAATCCATATGCAAACGAGAAGAAAAAAAAAAGAAAAAGAAAAGGTTAGAGGAGAAGATCAACCAGGCTCTCGAGATGAAGGGATACAGATGCTGTTTAAATGAAAGTATTTCAGGGCTGTTGTTGCATATTGGATCTTTTTGTTTTCCATTGAAACAACATTGCTGGAGTACAAGTCCTTTTTGCGATGTCATGTTCTGGACATCTGTTATGAGTAGAAACAGATTTCAGCTGTTACTGAGATATCTACACTTCTCATACAACTCATTGAAATCCCATGACCCAATCTATGAAATTAGACCAGTTTTGAACCATTTCAACAGCATCATGAGCAATAATTATGTTCCAGACAAGAATTTGTGCACTGATGAATCAATTGTTTTGTGACATGGCCGTCTGTTTTCAGGTAGTATATCAAGAACAAGACACCCATGGTGTAAAACTTTATGACTTTGTGAATCTAGTGGTGTGGTTCTCAAAATAAACATCTTCTGTGGTAAGTCAGTGGAGAAGACTGAGGTGGGTGATGCATCTAAATTGTTTTACACCTGATGGCAGCTTTCTTGAACAAAGGATAAGTGTTTCATATGGACAACTTTTATAAGTCTGTATCACTTACAAAACTGTTGTCACCTTATAAAACCTATGTGTGTGGAGCATTATGTAACAACAGAAAGGAAAAATCATTAGTTACTATGAAAGGTCAGATGATGTGTAAAAGAAATGACATGTTGTTGTTTGCAAATGGAAGGACAAATGGGAAGTCCTGACTATTTCTAATATGCACCATGCTGAAATGGTGAAAATTCACAATCGAAATGGCAAAGTGGGTTTGAAACCAAACGTAGTCACAGACTACGGTAATGGTATGGCAGGTGTTGATCAGTCAGATCAAATGCTGTTGTATTATTCAGCACTGCAAAAAGCTATTACATGCCTGAAAAAGCTCACTCTACATGTAGTGGATTCTTATCTGCATAGCGCCTGTCAGTTTTATAATCAGACAGTGGAAAGGAGTATCAAGTTGGTTGGTTGATTCGGGAGGGGAGTGCACCAAATAGCTAGGTCATTGGTCCCATCATGTTAGGGAAGGATGGGGAAGGAAGTTGGCCATGCCCTTTCCTAGGAACCATCCCGGCATTTGCCTAAAGTGATTTAGGGAAATCACAAAAAACCTAAATCAGGATGACCGGATGCGGGTTTGAACCTTCGTTCTCCCAAATATGAGTCCATTGTGCTAACCACTGTGCAACCTCACTTGGTTGGTGTCAAGTCTCTAGCTTTTAGAGAAAAATTTATTCAGACAGTAACTGGGGATTAGATGACAGACCCCCAGAAGAAAATCAGGACAGATGGCAGCTTTCGTTATTTACAGGCATTACTCTCCACCAAGAAAAAAGTGCATGCAGAGAGGGCACACAACAAAGGAAATGCTGTGAATCACTTTACTTTTATCCCATTTGTGAAGAAAAGCAGGCTCTTTGCATGGAGGAATGCTTCAAGGACATATCATCAACAAGATAAACTTTATTTTCATTACAATCAGTGACACAGAGTATACATTTTATGTAGACAATAAAATTTTTGTAACCACTTTTTTGTTATTTTATTCCAATGTCAAATAAATTCTGTTTCACCGCACTCAGATGTTTTACTTGTCCCTGACACCCAAGACCTGTAAATCACCCAGATTTGCTTTGTACATTTTTGTATCTGACTTCATGCAGAAAATCATTTCTCTAGTGGTGGCTTCTGCCACCGAATGTATCAGGATGACCATATGTAGTGGGAAGAGGTAGAAGGCAGCATATTAAGACTTGTCCAAGCTTTCCAAATGATTTATTTGTTTCCACTACAGTGCTCCATTCACCTTGGTCCATGACACAGGGTCCCGCAGTGCTGAGGCCACTGCCTCAGCGCAACATGCCACTGTGTGTTGGCCTTGTAGGACAGTGTTGTCAGGGCTGCGCCAGCAGCTGGCTCAGCGGGCTTCTTCCCCATTGAGCGCCAAGTGGCCCGCTGCTTCCTTCCTCGCTGGCATAGTTGAGATCGCAGCATCCACAAGGGCCCGTGATCCAGCATCCGAATCTGCGACTCTCGCCTCGGGATGCCTCCACTGTGTGTTGGAAGCCAGGATGCCTGCCCATGGTAGTGAGCCGAAGAGTGGCCCGCCGATGGTTGGCTACGGACCCCGCTTCGGCCTCAGAGGGTGAAACCAGCGACTCGCCATGGACTGGGATGCTGACGCCTCATCTGCTGCTACGTGTAGCTGGTGGTGTGACACACCCTGCCATCCAGGAGAGCTGCCACACTTGAATGACTCTCGTTAGAAAATGGCACCTATTTATACTCGGGTTTGTGCCCCTGTTTTGCTAACGCGCCGCTCCGAGTCACGTACTCGGTTGTGCCAGTGGGCCTCTTCTGCCTGTAACTTGCGCCATGCATACCGCTGCGTTTACTCTTTTCAATGGTTCGACAGTCCTGTGGCCTCTATTCTATTTCGCAACCGCTGGTCAGCGTAACTTACTGGCAACCAGCATACACCTGGCTGTAACTTGTGTGTGTGCAAATTTATATTAAAAAAATATAATATAATTAATTAAACAAACTGATTTTTTCGCATTTTATCATTTTGATTCCTTAGAGATTTTTAATCGAATGCAATGTCTTTCACTTTTAACTTACATCGATTCCTGTATTCACTTTGCTGTTGAGGTTTACACAAGTTGGTTAAATGGTTCTCCTTTCGCCATAATTAGCTCTCCTTCTTGACCATGTGTACAATATTAATTCTTAATTAGACTTCCTCTTCTGATGCAGGCAGTTGCAGTGACATGACATAGGGATAATGCACAGAAGAAAAGAAAACTTTCGTGGTTTTGCACAAAAACAAACTCTCGGACTTCAAATTTTCAGAAAATTATTATTCAGACAACATACTGTATCACATGAAATACGTCTTCTCACCACGAGAACTAACGACAGAGTATCTCTAATAACAGTAAAAAAAATTTTTTTAAAGTTTGCATCATTTGTCTTTCATCTTCTGGCACAGCAAAATATCTCTTTGCCAACGCGTACAGTGGCCATGCTAGTGTTTATTGTCATTGGTAATAACTTTTATCGTAGCGTGTCGAGGATTTTCCTTTTTGTACCTATACAACTGCCCCCACACTGTGCGATGTCATGCAATGGAGGCGCAGTGTTTTGTATACACCCATACAGCCTAGACCTAAATTTTTGCCAAAAAAGGTACAATGACCTTTATTTGTCAGCGTATTTTTCTTTGTATTTTTGGTTGGAGATGTCAGCTTGTCTTGCTTACACATTATATTACAGGAAGTACACAACTTGCATACAGAATGATAATTCACTAAGTATTTATGAAAGAGTGTTGCGAGATCGGGTACTTGTCCTTTTGCCACCATTGCCTGTCTCTGCGTGCATGCGCACGAAATATATTTGTTGGCTGTGCAAGAGCTGTTAATGCTCCACCCATTTTTGTGCACGCCCGTTCGCGCTTCCACTTTCGCTTTAGTGTCATTTTCACACTGTGTGCCATACTCTCCGTCGAATAATTTGTTGTGGCCTGGTCTTCCATTGTGAGTACGGTGCATGTGCGTTTACTCTCCAAGAACCGATGCCCTGGCAGATAATTCACCTTTGATACGGCCCGGGAAGGATCTTCTCTGTCGTATCCACATGTCACTGGGGTGAATACTGGGGACGATGCCAAGTTCACCCAACCTGGATATGATGTGACGTCTTTGTCGTATATACGCTTTAGTCGATTAACACACCTATCGACTTTTACGAACGTTCGAGAGTCTAAACTGTCGTCAGCTAGTGGTTTGTTTCTACACGTGCGATTCCGATAACAGCTCAGTGTGGCGGGGTATATGTATTTCGCCAAAATAAAGGTAAAAGAGCTGGATATTAATAGAAATATTCCTGACCGTGGCCTTGAAAACACCACGGACAACACGTTTCGTAAAAAAAGTGAAGTCTTCTTATGTCCCTACCAGATTAGAGTGTGTGAGTGTTGTTTTGAATGCTTACGCCGAAAATAATATTTATTTATTATCAATATTTTAGTATGGTTTATACAATTGGTCTTGTCAGTACATATTAGATTGTAGCAGCATACTCTTGCTGCCTTTTTTTTCTTAATTTAAAAGCTGAAAGAGAACTCGTGCAAGTTTGTTAGCTAAGTAATTTGTATGTCCATCCCAAGATAGTCTTTTATCAACCATAATTCCAAGTAATTTTACACTCGGACCGCAGAGACAGGTACCTTAGTGTCCAGTAATGACTGGTGTGTAGAATGATTGAATTTCGAACTTAAAAAGAAAAATATGAGGCATTGTTGAAGAAAAATCGTCGACCGGAGATGAAATACGAGGGGAAGTGGATTTCTCAATGTAATCTTAACCAAAGGTTAGTGTCTTGACGCATCTGCAGATTTTGGCTGCTGAGTGCTTCTTCTCACCGATTACGAATAACCGACGCGGGACTGATGACCTTAGCTGTTTAGTCCCCCTTAAACATCCCAACAACCACCAACAACAACAACAACCGACGCACTTCAGCTGGATCAGAAGTACATCAATTTCTGCTTGAGATTCACAATAACCACGCAATTGCCCGTCGTCATCGATGCTGAACTCTTTCAGCTTTTCTCTCATTAGTCTCTCGAATGCTGAACACATAATTAGAGACGAGCAAACGAAAAACAACGCACAGGACACAAACACATTTAAACGAATGGCGCAGAGCACAGCGCTACCCTGTCACAACCTCTCGAAAGTTCACAAAAGTCGAATAGTCGATATACGGTTTCTATCGTTTTCGATGTAGCGTGTATACGTCATAATGACGTCACATCGTATCCAAGTCCGGTGAACTTAGCATCCTCCGAATACTGGATATCAACATCCAGCGTCAAGGTCAGAGATGCTTGCACAATTGTAGTTTGCAGATTTATATATCAGACGTTGCATAGCATGACATTACCACAATTGATTCCTTGCACTATTGCAGACGCATTTGGATACCACCATCAATTTCGTCATTCACTTTATCGTGAGAATGGTATTTAGTCCTTGAGGTTTTTTTTTCTTTTTTGTTAGTTTTTCAAGTTCATCTTTCACATATGGTTCGATATACACTTAAAATTCACATAAACATTTTGACATAACAATGCATATTACAATGGCTTACATCTAAGGCTGACATTCCATCCATTATTTGTATCAAACGTAGAAAATTCTTAAATACTAAAACATTACAAAATTCCTTTTTCAATTACAGTTGCTGGTTAGTGTAGTTTGTTTGTTAGCTTAAAAAAATTCCTTTGTACATAAATACAAATAACTTATTTACATTTCATTACATTGAGTTACTATATATGCTTTTAGTGCATCCACATTTTATTTTCCAGTCATGCATACGTCAGTTATGAGAGTTTAATATTTTCCTAGTGAGAAATAGAAAAACATTTACATCAGGATTCTACATTACACGTTGCTGGCTTAACTATGCTTTGGCACCACCTCCTGCATTGGGGAGGGAATAAGGAACTACTATTCTACTGGTTTATGGATTACTAAGGAAATGCTATTAGTCCTTTCTTAAAACACTTATCATGGAACCCCTTTTTCATGGGTCCGAAAATTATTAACGACTCATGTACTATATACCATTGTGTTGCTTATAATTGTTTACGTGTAGTTTTGTGTTCGTAATGCAAAAGTTTTTGCATTACCTCACGCTTACCTCTTTACCATAATGTGGAAATGTCGTCGTTTATATTCACATGTGACGCGATATGAATTGATTAGTTTTATTTGAGGTCACATGCTTGTTTGTGTGTGCACTTTGTAGTCAGTAGGTACGGGTAAATGTTTTGTAGTTGCACTGCGACAATGTATGTTCTTATTCTTCATTTGTCTGATGACCAAAATATACACACAGACATACTAATAACTAACTCATTTCTTTAAGGTGCGATCCGTTTTTTCATTTGGTACCTATAATACACGTCGTAAATCTCTTCTTCTGCGCTGTGTCGATGCACTGGTCGCTGCAATATAAAAAAAACCTTATAACTAACTTAAAAACTAATTGTGTTTCGTAGCTCATAGACCACCAATATACTCGGTCATCACATTCGTTTGCAGACGTCTTTCATATTTCATTCTTATTTGTTTATATATTTATTTACTTGCATTTATATTCCTTTTATTTATTTACCTTGCAAAGAAAGTTACTTTGACATCTCCTACGGTATCTTATCATTTTGTTAGCTAACACGTCCTGTATGTTTCGTTGTAATGGTTTCTTTTAGTTCTAGTTACAATGTTTGTATCTTAGTATTGACGCAACTTCGCATGTTGATATAAATGTAACATTATGTTCTTTCGTTCCCTGATCGTAAATATAGTTGTTACATGTTATTATTTATTTTGAAATTTGAATTTGATACTTGTGTAGTTTCGGCTTTCTATTTGGATGCGCCGCGAGTTAACCTGTTGCGCTTGTGCAAGGTCAATGTCTCTTCCCAAGTACTGACGTAAGCATATATTGTCGAGGGCGCACAGCTGAATCGTACACTGCAACAGTTTGCATTTCGCTTCGCGTGAAGCTGTGTTTTTACAATTCCTTCTAGTCAAACGTTTGTGTTTGCTTACAAAACAAGAAAATTACTTGAGTTTATACACATTTCACTTAAAAATACACATAATAAAAATTTTTACATATTAAAGTATGCCATTTACTTATAAGACTATTTTGTACACATCTCTACAGAATGGAAGATCTCAAAAACAGCAAGGAAACTTTTCAATATTATTACAAACAGTAAATGTGGCACAGAATGGCTGAGAGAGGTACAGAGGGATCTGCAGCAAATCAACATAAAAATCTCGAAAACAGCACTGAGTGCCGTAATAAGATCACAAATGTGAAATTTGAGGAAAATACATCGCGCTCGCTGGGCAAAATAAATGGACTGAAAAACAGAAGAAGAAACATTCTGAAAGGACGAATAGGTTTTGTGAAGCAAAGAAGAAAAATGCCTGGAGATGAAGTTATGAATTCCAGTTCAATCGCTCTCGTAAAGGGGAACAATCGTTATAATAATAATAAAAACTATGACTCCACTTACATTTTATGACAAAAAAACTGCTATGATACTGTGTCACTACTCTTGAAAAGACTTTAAGTCTTTGTGAGGGTGAAGACCTTTGTCTTCCCCGTTCTTTCATATACCAAAACCTATAAGTTCCAGGATAAGGTATTTTTGCCATAATATAGGGCCCTGAGTATAGTAGTTCCCATTTTTTTATTTAGCTTACCGACCCTTGTCGATTTGGGATGAGTTCTCATGAGGACTCGTTGCCCTTCGAAAAAATGTGTATCTCGTTTTAACTTTTTGTTGTATATTCTCTTTCACTATCCTGCTCTGTTCTCTAGTGTAATTACTGCTTGTTTAATTTTATCATGTAAAGTTAACTCTTTAGTATGTAATTTTGGTATGGGTGATTCCCATTTGTCAGTTCGCTTTGTGTTAATCGTAAGTTCATTTGGAGTGAAACCTGTGGAAGAGGGGGGGATTGTTTGCTATTTGTTTAAATGGAGTCACGTATTCAATCCATTGTCAATGCTTATTATGAGCGTATGTCCTTATAAATCTATTGAATTCTTTAAACACCCTCTCCACAGGACTTGCTTCTGGATGGAAAAAACTTACCAAGATGTGTTTAATGCCCTGTGTATTCATGAATTGTTTCCATTTTCTTCTTACGAAATAGGCTGCATTTTCTGTTAATACTGTTTTGGATTTCCCTATTCTTTGTAAATAATCCACTTCAATTCTCCTTATGATGCTACCGGCTGTAGTGGTTTTGATAGCATAAAGTTTGATGTATTTTGTGAAAATATCATAAAGAGCTATTATGTATTTGACACCACATTTTGCTCTGGGATATGGCCCTGCGATATCCAGAGAAACCATTTCCAGGGGGAGCTTTGGTTAGTATGGGGTGTAGTTCTGTAAACTTTGATACACTGGATGGTTTTGTTCTTTGGAAAATAGCACACTTTTTTAATAATTGTGAAACAAGTTGTTGTAAATTAGGAAAGTACAAAGATAGGAAATCTTGTCTGTGCATTTTGTTACTCCATAGTGTCCCCATACTTCGTGTGTGTGTTTGATAAATTCGTCAATATATTCCTCTGGAAGGCATACACACCAATGGTTAGAAATTTCATGCTTCCAGTGAAACAAATTGCCTTTGTATAACTGATACCATTTATTACCAATTCTATGTCATTCATGCCACAGCTGGACAGACAGCGTCAAGATACAACATTATCAAATCAACTACTATGATAGTAATTTAATATTACTAGACATATTTAAGTAACAAATTAGATTACAATAATATCACAGCTATAAAATAGATACAAGCATATAATGAAATTAAATATAATGGTTGCTGTTGGAGTCATGGAACTGAGCTGCAGCTCAAGTAAACATTATGCTATTACAAGAGAATAATTCTTCAATACTGTAGAAGGGTTGCTCTTTTAGCTTACACAAAACAGGGCCACCATTGGGAACCTATTTTGTGTCTTTGCTAATCGACAACTTAGCATGTCGATACTGTCTTTGTTGTGAATGCTATATTTGTGAACTTCATTTCTCTTTCTGTAAGTGCACTCCTGGAAATGGAAAAAAGAACACATTGACACCGGTGTGTCAGACCCACCATACTTGCTCCGGACACTGCGAGAGGGCTGTACAAGCAATGATCACACGCACGGCACAGCGGACACACCAGGAACCGCGGTGTTGGCCATCGAATGGCGCTAGCTGCGCAGCATTTGTGCACCGCCGCCGTCAGTGTCAGCCAGTTTGCCGTGGCATACGGAGCTCCATCGCAGTCTTTAACACTGGTAGCATGCCGCGACAGCGTGGACGTGAACCGTAGGTGCAGTTGACGGACTTTGAGCGAGGGCGTATAGTGGGCATGTGGGAGGCCGGGTGGACGTACCGCCGAATTGCTCAACACGTGGGGCGTGAGGTCTCCACAGTACATCGATGTTGTCGCCAGTGGTCGGCGGAAGGTGCACGTGCCCGTCGACCTGGGACCGGACCGCAGCGACGCACGGATGCACGCCAAGACCGTAGGATCCTACGCAGTGCCGTAGGGGACCGCACCGCCACTTCCCAGCAAATTAGGGACACTGTTGCTCCTGGGGTATCCGCGAGGACCATTCGCAACCGTCTCCATGAAGCTGGGCTACGGTCCCGCACACCATTAGGCCGTCTTCCGCTCACGCCCCAACATCGTGCAGCCCGCCTCCAGTGGTGTCGCGACAGGCGTGAATGGAGGGACGAATGGAGACGTGTCGTCTTCAGCGATGAGAGTCGCTTCTGCCTTGGTGCCAATGATGGTCGTATGCGTGTTTGGCGCCGTGCAGGTGAGCGCCACAATCAGGACTGCATACGACCGAGGCACACAGGGCCAACACCCGGCATCATGGTGTGGGGAGCGATCTCCTACACAGGCCGTACACCACTGGTGATCGTCGAGGGGACACTGAATAGTGCACGGTACATCCAAACCGTCATCGAACCCATCGTTCTACCATTCCTAGACCGGCAAGGGAACTTGCTGTTCCAACAGGACAATGCACGTCCGCATGTATCCCGTGCCACCCAACGTGCTCTAGAAGGTGTAAGTCAACTACCCTGGCCACCAAGATCTCCGGATCTGTCCCCCATTGAGCATGTTTGGGACTGGATGAAGCGTCGTCTCACACGGTCTGCACGTCCAGCACGAACGCTGGTCCAACTGAGGCGCCAGGTGGAAATGGCATGGCAAGCCTTTCCACAGGACTACATCCAGCATCTCTACGATCGTCTCCATGGGAGAATAGCAGCCTGCATTGCTGCGAGTGTATCATGGTTTCTCTTTATGTGGAAGAGGCAGTTCAATATATACTGGCTGTAAACAGTCAGAAGTCGTAACCTAGTGAAAATTGGTTTGCAGTGGTCTGTTTTTTTCTTCAAGTAATGATCCTCATTGCTTTCTTTTGCAGTAAAAGCACATTCTTGCAGCCTGCAGAATGGCCCCAAAACAACAGCCCATAACTGATGTGGCTGTGGAACATTGCATAGTACACAGTTAGATGGTACTGTTCTGGTACTATACTTTTCAGTTTCCATAAGAGGTGCAGGACCTGTGAATGTTTGGAACACACATGTTTGGTGTGCTGTTATCAGGTTAATTTGGTATCAATAAGAAATCCCAGAAGTTTAACATCTACTGCATTACCCAGTGCTCCAGTATTGCTGAGACTGCATATCATCCTCTGAGTTTTTTCTTCATTAATTTTCATTTTGTTCATGGTAAACCAGACCTTAGCTTCATTGAACAAGACTTCTGCTTGTTGGACTACCTGTTCAATATTCTCCCCCTTTTGAGAACAAGGTTGTATCATCCGCAAATTTCAAGGTGTGCCCATTGGAGCCTATGTCATTTATGAAGATAAGGACTGCATGGGTCCTATTACCGATCCCTATGGCACACCATGCTGTAGCTTCTTCTCACCTGAATCAGCTCCTTGCATCGAGACAATCTGTCATCTGTTTCTCAGATAGGATTCAAGAGTTTGCAGAATAGATTCCCCTGTACCATATGCTTTTAGCTTACTGAGCAGGGCCTTATCTGGGATGAAGTCAAATGCCTCACTAAGGTCACAGAGTACTAGTGCTATAGAATCTTTGTCTTCAGAACCCTGACTTATGTTTGTAACTAAGTCAAGTACAGCTGTTGTTGTTGACCTGACCTTCTGAAAGCCATGTTGTGCATCATAAAAGAGACTATCCTTCAAAGTAACTTAATAGTTGTTCTTTCATTATCAATTCCATCACTTCGCTAGTACTGGTATTATAGATATGGGCCTGTAGCTTGACACTTCATGTGGACTGCCTTTTTTGTAAACAGGCACTGTGCATGCTACTTTCAGGAAGTCTGGAAATTCCCCTGCATGGAGGTTTTTATTTATTACTACTGCTAATGGCTGTGCAATTTCACTGGTTATAGTTTTCAACACAGTACAGGGCATGCCATAAATATCAGGGCTCCCTGAAGATTTGTAGCTTTTTACAGCTTTTATTATTTGTTTTGGATACACTCTCTTCCACATTACCATGCTGCATTTATTCTCAAATTTTACAGCAGCTGCAGGGTTTATTCCAAAGTCAGGAATTTCATCTACTGTGTTTTCGACTATTTTTATAAAATACTCATTCTACTCATCTGGACTGCAAGAATTAGAGCAAGAGGTGGGCTTTTTCCTGTGCCCATTAACCAGGTTTCATGCTGCTTTGAAAGGATTGTGAGCTTCTTCAATAAATCTGGCACTGCTATCTTTCTTTGCTTTTTCTACTTCCTTTCTGTAGATCCTTTTGGTCTGTAAATAACTAGAGTACAGTCTATCCTTAATAGCAACTTTGACCTTGTCATTTAGTATTTGGACAATACATTTTAATTTGGCTAGTCTACAAGTATACCACCTCTTTACTTTGTTAGTTTTTCGTCTACATTTGGATTTAGCATTTGAATATCTCTTGGGTTTTAATGGGAAATGTTCATCAAATTTCACTTTAAGGGTCTGGAACATGCGACTGAATGCAGCATTTGGTGGCAATTCATCAATTATTTTGTGCCAGTCTATAGAAGACACTGTAGTTTTCAAATCATCTAAGCTCTTCGTTATAATAACTCTATTTCTGAATACATAATTTGAACACCAGCTGGAAATTTGTTGTGTACTTACTGAGTTTGTCCATAACTTCGTGATTACTGCATGGTGATCTGGTAGTATAGGGTCCACCACACTTACTTTGTAGTCCCAACTATTAAGGTTTGTTACAATTGTGTCAAGACAAATAGCTCCTCTTGTTGGTAGAGAGTTTCCTACGAATAGCCCATAGCTGCTTACTAATTTCATGAAAGCTCTTTCTTTATCATTACCTTCTCCAATATGAATGTTGAAGTCTCCACATAAAGCAATTTTTGTCCCTAAGTGTACTAGGTGACACAGACAGCTTTCCAACTTGTTGAGGAAATTTTCAAAATTTCCATCTGGGGAACGGTAGACAGAAACAACAATTAAGTTGGCATCTAACAGTCCCAAAGCAGCTAATTCTAGGTCTAGATCTACACAAAATTTACGTAAGTCAGTTTTATTGGCACTGAGTTTACTATTTACATACACATCCACACCACCATAGATAGTAGTTTCTCAACACCATGCATTCACCATTCCTAATATTCAATGTTTCTGTAGTATTCTATTTGTGGTTGGGCTAGCCAGTGTTCACAAATACATAATACATCAGGTCTCACTTCGTCAACAAACAGTGATAATGTATCAAGTTTTGTTCTGAGGCACTACACATTTACACTCGCTATAACAAAGACAGCATTTTCTTCAATGATATCGTTTCCTTTTTCACTGTAGTGTTCCTGGTCTTGGGAGTTTATTGCACTGGTGCACTGGGCATCCTCCGGAATAAAAAACATTTTATCACAATGTTCTTCGGCCATATACTGCATATACTGTTGTCCATTATTTAATCTTTAAGGTCTAAATCAGCACCAATTTTGAAGCTATTATTTATTCCCCTTTTTTCCAGTTTTACAACTGTAAAATTGTTGTGATTTGGGAAAGTTAGTTACAGTTTCAGCTGTGGTGCCACCTCTTAGTTTGCTTAGGGGGAACCAGGCTTTTTTGTCACCATACAGCATTCCTTTTTCACCGCCAATACCTATTATGGCTTTATTTCTGTTTTTAGTACTGGCATTCACAAACATTTGTATAGCGGGCCTCAAACACCGTTCAGCAGATTTTCCATTTTGTAGAACAGTTTTGTAAGGTGTTTTGTGTACTTTTCCTGTGTCTTCAGTGGTTTTGGCCAGTTCATTTTCTTGTTTCGCTACAGTCGAATTTCTTCTGCCTCCTTGCTTGTTTTTCACTTCTTGCCAGTCTGTATTGATGCCTTCCAAAGAGTTTTCATCCATCAGATTGTTTATGTCTGTATTTGGTTTGTTTATAATGTGGGGTTGAGTTTCACTGACACACTCATTGTTTACATTTGTACTAAATGCCACTCTAGCAATGTTTGGGTCTTCAACGTTATTTCATGTTGGAAAATTACCACGTGATGAATTTTAGGCTTTTTGCTGCTGTTATGATTGGTGATGCTGGTAGGTGCTGCTTCTCTGACACACTCCAGACCAGTATTCGAACTTTGCCTCAGATTAGCGATGTTTACCTCTTTATTTCCGTCTATAATACATGGCATGTTGTTTTCTACATCCTCTGCACACTGTCTTGCTGTGTTTCTCGATGATTGAGATGCTTCTTCACTTCATGGTACCAATATTTCTAACTTAGAGTTTGTGACAATCACAGTGTCTAGTTTTTCTTATATTTGTTTGGTATCACTGGTAAGTTTTTTCACAATTTGCATAAGATTATTCACTGATGCAGTTAGATCAACACTGCATTGCTGCTTAGAGTACAAGATTTGTTCATGTTTCACTGTATTCATGTCTTCTGAGATTTCGCCAGCTAACCTCACTTCACAGTTGTCACAAACGTATTTCAAGCAACCTTTTGAGCACTTTAGAATGCGATCTTCGCTGTTGGTGAGCCCCACACATTACGTGTGAAACGATTTTCAACACCACAGTCCACACAAAACTCTGAATTCCTTATTTTAAACGTTTTTTCGCACTTTGCACAAAGGATGCTTTCACTGGACGCCATCTTTCCAACTCATTTACTTACCTTATGGTTTGTATTCTGGTTGAGATTTTCTATTACCTTTTTCCACCTGCTGTCTTGGTGTTGTATCATTCCCATCTATTTACAAAATTTTTTGTAGTCTGATTTTTGTGTATTACTTTAGATCAATAATGTTTGGATTTCTGAATCGTGTTCAGACAGTTCACGGAACTCGTCTAGTCCCTGCGGTAATCTGGATAGTGTATCTACGCTAATATTCTGACTGCCTTTTATGTATAGTATTTCAAAATTGAATTCCTGCAGGCACAAACACCACCTTGCTAGTCTTCAGTGTAACAGTTTACATGTTAAGAGAAAAGATAATGATTGGTGATCACGATAGACCTTACTATTCTTACCCCGAAGAAAATACTCGAATTTCTTAAATGCCCAAATTACTGCTAAACTTTCAAGTTCTGATATGGAATATGATCTTTCTGCCTCTGATAAAGTACTGCTGGCAAAGCTGATGACTTTGGGTACAGTTCTTCCTTCTTCTTCTTGTATCTGATACAAATGTGCCCCCAGCCCCTGAGACGAGGCGCCTGTGCTTAAACAAAAGTCTTTCGACATGTCAGGATGACTCAAAATGATATTAATGCATTTTTAATTTTGGTTAAGTCCTCCTGGGATCTCTCATCCCATAACCAAGGCTTATTCTTCCTCAACAGGTTAAGTAGGGCATCGCTATTCATAACCTGCTGTGGTATAAATTTTCAGAATAAAGAAGTTAGTCCTAGATATGCTTTCAATTGTTTTCTGTTCC
The DNA here is from genome assembly GCF_023864345.2 of Schistocerca serialis cubense. NCBI lineage: Eukaryota > Metazoa > Arthropoda > Insecta > Orthoptera > Acrididae > Schistocerca > Schistocerca serialis. The sequence continues at coordinate 429,792,771 of NC_064642.1, forward strand.
TTGGGGGTGGACAATTATGTATGGCATCTAGCCACGCGGGATTAGCCGAGCAGTCTAAGGTGCTGCAATCATAGACTGTGCGGCTGATCCCGGTAGAGGTTTGAGTCCTCCCTTGGGCATGGGTGTGTGTGTTTGTCCTTAGGATAATTTAGGTTAAATAGTGTGTCAGCTTAGGGACTGATGACTGTAGCAGTTAAGTCCCATAAGATTTCACACACATTTGAACATTTTTATGGCATCTAGTTTCTTTGGGTCTGCTAATATACCATGTTCTGATATGATATGTCCTAAAAATTTCACTTGTTCTTTGCCAAAGTTAGATTTCTTTAGATTTGCTGTTACTCTGCACTTTGTAAATCTCTGAAATACTTCTTCCATTATACTGATGTGTTCTGCCCAAGTTTATGAGGCTATTAACATATCGTCAACATAAATGGTAACTTTACTGAGCAGTTCAGGTCCTAAGGCCTTGTCCAAGGCTGCTATAAATACACCTGCGCTAATGTTTAAACCAAAGGCTACAACTTGAAATTCATAACTCCTGCCGTTGCAGACTAATGCTATGTAATTTTCTACTCTCCTCATGTAACTTTATTTGCCAGTTAGATTTTTTAAGGTGGAGGGTGCTGAAATATTTGGTGTTATGAAATTTTAGCAATTGTTCATCTAAATTATGTGGTTTTGTTCTTAGTGGTACTAGGATTTTGTTTATGCCTCTTGCGTCTAAAACTAGTCGTACTGGTCAATCAGGTCTGCTAACTGGTAGTATTGCACTGCAATATGGTGAAAATGATGGCTGTATGATTCCCCATTCGCACATTCTATTGATTTCTTGCTTAACTGCTTCACGCTTTGCCTACGGTACAGGGTAAGACATAACACAAAATGTTTCGTGAGGATAGGCATTAAGTTTATGTTCATAATCTTTGATTACTCCTGGATTCTTACTAAAAACAGTTGCGTATTTAAAAGTAAGTCAGAAAGCTCTTGTAATTGTGTAGCATCTAGAATATTTGATTCATTTAATTTTTGTTCTACTGATTCCTGATTAACTTCAGTGTCGCTCTCATGTCCGTAATCACATTTGTTCACAAAATATACGGTGGGATATGAATACTGTACAGTGACATTGGGTTTTGGGTTGTCATACCTCTCTGGTGTGGTAATTAGTCTGATAGAAAATATTTGGTCTTTCACAAAGAAATGGGACTTACCATTACCTATGTCTATAGTTTTGCAGGTTCTAAATGTGTCCATACCTATCAAGCAGTTGACTATAAATTTGTCTACTATTAAAAAATTACACTGTACAGAAAATTGTTCAATGTTCACGGTGATAAGATTGGCGCCTGTAGCGATTTGTAATTTACAGTTTTGCACTGGCAGAACAGGAAATTTATTCTGTCTTTTTAATTCCGTGAAAAATGCTTCAGACATTAAATTAGTCGTGGAGCCTGTATCAAGTATTAACTGTGTGTCTATACCAAAAATTTTCACTCTGAATTCTGCTTGGACTTGTTCTTCCAGTGTATTTTTCGCCGATTTTAACTCATGTTGGTATAGATTGTCTTTTATGTCTCCTTGTTCATTGAATCGTAGGAACCATTTTTGCAAATCTGGTTTGCCCACAATGCTTATAAGGTGTATAGTATGGGGCTCAATTACGATCGATTCGGGTTTTCCTGTGGTGTAGTCTGATCTACTTCAGTACACGGGACACGGGACAACTTCTGTCAGTGCGACAGTTTCTCCATTGTGTAAAATTTCCAATTCGTGACATGCTTTCTCGTCTGTTCATATGGCTGTCGTGAAATGTTGCCATATTGTGGTTTTACTGTGGAAAGGTTGGCTGCGGTACGGCGTGTTGTATGCTACTGTTGTTGCCGCGTGCTGGCCACCGATGCGGCTGACTGTTTTCATTTACATGCGGTGCATAATTTTGAGAGGAGAGATTGAAATTAGCTTGTGGATGCTAAACGTTCCATTTATACGGAAAGTTTTGTTTAAATCTCTTGTTCCTACCATTTTCATTCCTGTATCCATTACCACAGTTAATGTATCCTTGCGGTTGGGCGTACCAGCTTTGCTGTGTGTTCTTGTCTGGCTTTTTGTATGACCGTTCAAGTTATGTTGTTGTGATGTTTGGCTGTCTGACGCCTTATTTGTTACTACTTTCTCTTCATATATTAGGACGATTGAATCTAAAATGGATAGAAAATATTCTGTGTCGTGTTCGGGTGTAGTAATTAATTTCTCACGAATGTGTGATGGCAAACGACTTTTTCAAAATTTTAAAACACCAACATGAGAAATAAGATTCGTTCAAAACGTGTTTTGATGAGATACTTCCCAAAATATCTTCGCAAACTACCATATTTGCTTTTAAGAGTTGCAGGGTTAGACACCTCTCGCCTAAGTCTCTCCTGTATGGCTTCTGACCAGTATTTGTCAAGAAATGTCCGTTCAAACTGTAAATATGTGGTACAACGCTCAGCTTCCTTGGTCGCCTGAAAAAGTACATCACCTTACGTGTACCCAACAACAAACCTGATCTTTTGTGCTTCCATCCAATTTCTAGAAAACACATGTCGAAAAGCATTAATAAATACAATAGGATTCATTCATCATCTTACCTTCACTCGTAAATGTTGGAAATTGACAGTGTCTTAATAGACCTTCCTCAGCAAATATAGTGGACAAGCTGTTTGCATTTTGAGCTGTGTTTACATAGCTGTCATAATTATTTACATTTTTTGTAGATCTTGTTCTGTAAACTTACACTCTACGTTCTGTCATTACTACTGGCATTGTTTGTAGGATTTGCAATGACCTGTGTGCATATATTACTTGGTTTTGCTATCAGTTTCACCTAAGTAGTTGCATATCCTGTGCTCTGTAGCTTGCAAATTGGCGTTCACTTTGTCGATAATGTCATTTTCCTTTTGCTGAATAACCTTTTTAACTACACCATTGATTAATTTACATTCCTTCACTACCCTTTCCGCTGCTGCACTAGTTTTGTCTAAAGCACGTGCTTCACCTTGTGAAATTATGTCGGATAAATTTTCATTAATTTGGTCTCTTTCCTTTTTAGCACAGACTGATTCGATTTCAAGTGATGCTACTTTTAAAGTTAGTCCATCAATATCTGTTGGTATATTTTCGTAATCCTTGTGCAGTTTGTTCACTATGATAGAGATGTTCTTTACTATGGAACTTATAACTGTGTTTGTGTAACTTCCAAGTTTGTGTATGTGTCTTTAATCGCTTTCATTTGTTGCTCTACTGTATCATTCTGCTCGTTAAGAGTGTCTAATTTCTGATTTATTTCCGTAATGTCATTGTTTACTTCGGAAAGTACATCTTGCTTTAGCTGTTTTTAAATGTCTTTAAATTTTACATTCATTTCCTCATGAAAATTCTCAGTCAAATCACTGATCTGTTGCGTGACTGTATCCTGAAAATCTTTTAAAACTTGTTTTTGCTCTTGTTTTATGTTGTTTATGTCTTGTGTGATTATTGTAAGGTTTTGCAACAAACTGTCAAATTTTGTATTTATGTATGCATGCAAATTGGTGCTTGCTGTTTTTATTTCTGTGCTCAAGCTGTCGAGTTTTTGAAATATAGCGGCAAGTGCGCTGTTTTGGTTGCTATCTAATGTACTTTGGTTGTTAACAACCCTACTTTGTAAATTGACATTTGGCTTTCGTATGATAGGTGATGGTAAAGTGTAGTCAAAAGTCACGTTATCTTCGCTTTCTATATTTTTCTGTGCGAGCAGAATGTTGCTCACGGAGATACATAATGTAGTTTCATCTACTGTCATCGACGTATCATCAAAGTTAGAACTCTGTGAAAGCTCACTAGCGCTTGTTACAATGGTAATGTTCATCTCTGATCTACTTAATACTTCTGAGTGTGTAAGACAAGCCGCTGGTACTTCAGATGTTCTGTCTTGCAATTTTACACCATCTTGGCTTATTGCGTTTTCACAATTGACAGCAATATTGAAAATTGATTTTTGTACCATTTTGGTTGAATATTAAAATTAAAATTATGAAAAATAGAAAATTGAAATATATTATTTTTGTGAATTTAAACTTACGGTTTACGTGTTGTCAAGTGTTATTTAGCCTATGCACTTTTATGATGCACAAAATGTTATGACACAGAAACTTTAAACTTTTCTCTCGCTATTCATTACGTAAAATTTCTGCAAAATTCACTACAATGCATTTAGGAAAGGAAATGAGGAAAGTGATGTCTAATTACAACGCAGGAGACGCTAGCGAGCATAGTTAAACAAGCGGTCGCATAGTGGTCCTACCTTTACTGTGATGAAACAAACAGTGTATTTCTAAAATTTTCCGCAAATTCCAGGTTCTTTTTGCTTCCATTTTGAATTGGTTTTCACCACAAGAATTTTTGGTTCGGGTTATTTTGCTCCCAGTCGTGATGTTGCAGATGAAAATTTGAAAATAATTAGTACATGCAAAAAAATCTCATAACATGTCATAAATAATTTTGAATAATTTACACAACTGGTTTCATAGCTTTCTCAATGTCATGTCACCAGGTCGCAGCAATAATAAAGGGTACATAAATAAGGATATTAATAGAAATCAATTATTCTCAATTAATGCCCAAGTTTTGGATTTTTATAGTTTCGCTCCTTTGAGTACATTTTAATGTAAACTTACTTCCAAGTAGTAGAGATCTACACACTCCTGTTAGGTGTTTCTTCTTCCGACACCACAAAACTTATTCTTCTTGACCGTGTAGGTAATGTAATTTTAATTTATCGGACTTCTTCCATATATATACTGGCTGCACTCGTGACATGACGTTTACATATTATGCGGAAGGTAACTGAATAGTTTCTTGGGTTTGTTCCAATAATAATTATTATTCAGACAACACAAATGGCTACCACATACATCTTACGAAAAAATACATCTTCTCCACTCGATAACTAAAGACAGAGTCTCTCTATTAATTGACAAAATAATTTAAGGGAGTTTTTTTTATCATTTGTTATTCGCCTTCCAGCTTAGAAAAATATATCTTTATTGATATGTACAGTGGCCACACTAATAAGTATTATCATTGGTTTTAGATTTTTTCATAGCTTGGGGCTTTTCCTTGTGTACCTATGCAGCTAATGATGTAGCAAAATATGAAGCCAACATTGCACTTCATTCCCTGCAAAAACCACTCTCAGACCTATGATAGTAGTGGGAATTCCTCACAGAAATGACCTGGCTAATTGGTCTTGTGTAAATCAAGAAATCAACAGTACTAATACAAAATTTAAATAAATAAGACTATGCTCTCAAAATGCAAAATTCATTAATATACCTAATAGCAAAGAGCTGTATACCTCACATGGGCTGCATTTGAATGCAACAGGCAAGGAACTTACGGCAAAAAGGATTCTAGAGTTAGTGAACAGGAAGAATAAGGATAACAAACCAGTGATTGAACTCAAGTGGAAGGACACAATTGCAAATAATGAGCTAATGACTGTAGCTTTAGCAAATAAACCAGCAGCATGTGGAGCTGAAAAGAAGACATCTGACAAGCAGCTAATCAAGATATCAACTAAAGAAAGAAATATCCCAAAGAACCCTTTGGAAATTGCAACACAAAAGTGGATACTAAATAAACCTGCAGTATGAATAGATGAAAAGAAAACTTCCTACAAGCAGTCAATCCAGATGTCAGAAAGAAGAATAAATAGGAATTGAGCACGAGCAAAGAAAATTCCAAGATGCTGTGTACATAAATCAACATGCAGAAAGAAGCCACTGCAGAGAAGTCAGAATTTTTGGTGGAATAAGACTTGCTGCAACACCACGTAAAAGAGACAGTGAGGATCAATGCTCAGGCAAGTAATACATCATCTTCTTACAAATTAACAAGCAACAAAGGAGGCGGTATCAGTGGATTGAAGAAAATGACCAGATCTAATACTCTAAGCAACTGTGTGAGGACAAAGGTTCCCCAAATAAGTACAGATAAAGACAAAATATTAGCTTTTTTTTACAAATCAACATCTTTTGCATTAGAAATAAGATTTTAGAATTAGAACATCTTTTTAATGATTTGTTTGTGGATGTTATAGGTATATATGAACACTGGCTAACAATTGAACAAGTAGAAGTATTTGTCACTCAGAGGTATGTTGTGGCTGATACCATGTGTAGAAAGCAAAGCAAGAATGGTGGTGCAGGTATTTTTGTAAGAGAAGGAGTGAAATTTTCTAAAATTGATGTTACAACTTATAGCTCAGAACTACATACAGAGTTCAGGTAGGTTAAGCTGCTGTATGAAAACATAACAGTAGTTAATCTTTATAGATCCCCAGATGGTGATGGTAAACTATTTATTGAGAAATTTGAATTATTAATTAAAAAAATTTGAAATTTAAGACAAGAATTGCTATCTGTGGAGATTTCAACGTTGAAATGGCTAACACAGACAAACAAGTCACAAAAACATTTGTGAATGTACTAATATCATTAAACTTATACTGTATAAATAAGTGTCCTGCCCATATGGATGCATACTTGGGCAACATTACAGTTAATTTCATTGAGGAAGATTTTAGAGTCACATTTGCAGAACTGGCGACAGAGTACAATGCTGGTAAAGGCTCAAATGTTTTGGAGCACATCGTTCAGTGCACATTTTTGAACACAAACTCTGCAGTAGGCAACTACTCGCTCCCATGTTGACCCGATGCCAATGTCAGCTACAACTGCAGTGGGCATGAAATCAGTGAAATTATATTGCATATTTAGACACAAATAATTTATATGGTTGGGGATGACTCAGTTTTTACCATTTTGCGGTTTCAGTTGGTTAGAACCAAAATGAATTAATTCTGAAAATATATTTAAAATACCAGATGGTAATAAATATGGTTATATTTCAGAAGTCGATTTAAAATATCCAAAAAATTACAAGTTTTACATAAACGTTTGCCATAAGCACCAGAAGGAGGAAAGAAATCATTAACAACATTAAATAAGAAAGGAAAATATGTTTTACATTAAAGAAATCTTAAGCAATGTTTACAACTTGGATTAAAATTAGCGAAAATTCATAGAGTCTCAACATTTGAATAATCACATTGGTTGAAAAATACATTGATTTTCATACAGAAATGAGAAAAAACACAGCTATGGAATTTGACAAAGGTTCCTACAAGTTAATGAATAATTCATAGCCGGCCAGTGTGGCCGTGCGGTTCTAGGTGCTTCAGTCTGGAACCACGTGACCGCTACAGTCGCAGCTTCGAATCCTGACTCGGGCATGGATGTGTGTGATGTCCTTAGGTTAGTTAGGTTTAAGTAGTTCTAAGTGCTAGGGGACTGATGACCTCAGATGTTAAGTCCCACAGTGCTCAGAGCCATTTGAATAATTCATAATTTGGAAATACCATGGAAAATATCAGAGATAGACGAAATATTAATTTAATAACAGGTATAGAAAATATATTTCAAAACCAAATTATGAACATACTAACGTATTTTCGGAAAATCTAGTTGCAATTCACATGAAAAAATTAGTAAAATTCAGTAAATCAATTTATATTGGAATGAGTACTCTAGATGTTTTTAAAATAAGGATGTATGACTTTCATTATTGTGTTATGATACTAAAATATGGTGAAAATTTTGTTTATGTTATACAGATATAGATTCTTCTATTTATGATATAATAACTGAAGATTTATATAAAGATATGAAATCAATGGTAAACGAATTTGACACAAGCAATTATTCAAAAGGTAATATTTATCATGGGCAGTCAAACGCATGGCTTTCTGGATTGGGAAGGAGCACCTGGTCCCCAGCATGAATCTGTATGGCGGACTTGTGTCTAGGTCTGGTGAGCTGGCCAGTTTGTGGATGGTTTTTAGGCAGTTTTCCATCTGCCTCAACAAATGCGGGATGGTTCCCCTTATTTCGCCTCAGCTACACTATGCTGGTGATTGCTGCACAAACAATTTCGACACGTATGCATACACCACCATTAATCTAGCATGCAAACATAGGCATTACACTCATCTGGTGTGAGACGTTCCCTAGGAGGGGGGCAGTCCACTGGAGGTCGAACTGTACAATAACCCCAAAAGAGAGGTTCAGTGTGGGGTTGCAGAGGGGTGAAGTGGATTGCAGTAGTCATTGTGGGGTTGTGGATCTGCGGCTGTCACAGGGACAGACCCTCTCTGTCGTTTCTAGGCCCCTGGTTAACATACAATACAATAGAGTACAATGCAAACAAGAAAGTATCAAAAAAATTGAAAAAAGAAAATTATTGAAAATTATGTTAGTTTAAGATCGAAAATGTATGCTTATAAGTCGTGATAGAGAAGAGAAAAACTAAATGAATTAAAAAATCAGTTATAAAAAATGAAACTACTTTTGATGATTATAGGAACTGTTTGCATAATAAGTTAAACAAGATATAAAAATGAATTTAATCAAATCATTTAAACACTAGTCGTATACAGTTGAATACAATAAAATAATTTAAGTTCTGATGATGATAAACAATTATATTACGAGATGGAATTTATATTTTACCTGATGAACATTATAAATTAAACTCAGATAAAAAAATAGATGCTAATGATGCTTTTATGCATGATTTTAACATTTGCTTAGAGGATTAACCAAAAAACAAATATCGAAATAAAAAATTAAAAAGGTTTTATATTTTTTCATGTGTTCTCAGATATACTTTACAGACAAATTTTCCATAAAAACATTCAACCTATTGGTAGTACCTTTCTTTATGTTTCTTATCATAGTTACAGTAATGGGTATATTTTGAAGATTTTTTAATTTCTTTCTTCCATTTTTCACAAGTAAATGTATTTTTATTCCACTTATTAACAAGTTCTTTTAAGTGTTCATGTTTATTTTCTCCATGTTATGTTTGTTTCTTTTTTATACAGTCAGTATAACATATTTTTGAAGGTGCATTCGTGTTTGTAATTTGTATTTCTTTATGACTTTTTTTCTTGTTTGCACAGTGAGCAAATCATTTTATTTTCACTTTACATTTATAAACAAAAAAATTAGTAGATTTAAAAAAATAACATTTAATAAATTTTATTATATATAAATGCAGTTGTTTTTAGATCTAAAAAATAATAAACTTATATACAACGAGCAGAAAGTTTTAATAATTATTCATGAAAATAATAATCCTTGGTTTAAAGCCAATGATGTGGCTAAAATTGTAGAATACAAAAAGTAGACAAAGCCTATAAACATTTTGATGATGAAGATACTATTACATTAGAAAAGTTAAACCTCTCCATTTTGGAAGTATGAAAGGAAATAAAAAAATCAACTGTTTTCTTCAATGAAAAAAATTTTAAAAGAAAAACTGTAATTTCTGTTGTGATGGATAGTTTATGGCAAGCTGGTTTAGTCAAAATGGATTATGGAAAATTAAAAGGAATTCCAAAAATAAACAAAGGATATAAATATTTATTAACTGCTAAGTATGTTTTTCCATACTTTGCTTGGGATATGCCAATTAAAGATAAAACAGTTAAAAATATTGCTGATTCTTTTGAAAAAAATATTCGAGTTAAGGAAACCAAAAAACATAGAAACAGATAATGATAAAGATCTGAATTGTAAAGAATTTTAAGAATTAATGAAAAAATTTAATAATAACTATTATTCAACTTCTAGTGAATCTGTAGTTGAACGATTTAGTAGAACATTAACAAAATGTCGAAAAAATTTGACTTACAAGGAAATATTAAATGGATTGAACTAGTTTCGAAATTAGTTGATAATTATAATTTCACAAAATTACAACAGTATAAATGAAACCACATGACATAAACAAAGAAAATGAAAAATAACTTATTGGAAACTTTATGAAACATATTTATTAGAATGTAATGCTAATAAAAAATTGGTGATAAAGTTTGAATAAATATATTAAAAGGAATTTCTGGAAAAGGATACACAGCAAATAAGTCAATAGAAATTTTGGTAAAGAAATAAAAAGAAAGTTTGATGAACACATTCTATTGAAAACGTATTTTCAAGATGCTTATGTTGCTAAAAAAGGTATTAAATTGCATGTTAAATGGTTAAGTTTTTATAATTCCATAATAGTTGGATGAATAAAGGTAGTGTAAGATTCTGAAATGTTAAGAAACAATTTATATACAAATGGAGTTACTTACAGAAAATTTAAACATGTTTGGTACTGAATATAATATTCATTATGCATATTGTTTTATCAAAGAAGCTAGAGTATATTTTGCTAATCAAATAAGGGTTAACAAAAATGATTTAATATTGGTATTATTTGAAAATTTTAAATCTGAATTAACCGAATCAAATGGCTTTATGGAATTTTGTTGATTAGATGTATATACAATTGGTCATGAATCTTATTTAAAATTTTATTATGAAGATGTTCTTGGAAATTTAGTTTTATAATTTAAGAAACGTTTGCTAAATTAGTTATATCAACAAACAATTCTACATGTGAATAATTATTTAAAGTAATGAAATAATTTCGACAGCAAATAAATATAAAGTTTCTTTCCTTTGTTGATATAAATTTACTGAATATCGTACTCAATTAATTCTTAAAAATTCTCTGTAATTTGGGTGTCTATTTGTGATGATATTTATTTGTTTTTGAATATTTATCAACTGTGCTCGAGTAATGTAGTAATCATAATTATAATCATATAATCATCAAATAACAAAAGTAGGTCTTAAATTTTCATCAGTTGTTCAAAGAATTATATGTAGTAATAAACTAGTTATTTGTCCTTTTCTTTCATGTAAAATATTTACAGTTGTATCATATATTTCATACAGCTTTTTATATAATTATTTGGAAGTTTATTTAGACCTTTCAGATTATTCATTTCAGCTTCAAAGAGTAGTTATACATTAAACTTTATTTTATATTTTCCGTATTTTCTTATTTAAGGTAAAACATTATGAGTACCCAATTTTGAACTCTTTTAATTCGTCTTTACAGATTTCAGAATTAAAGAATTCATTGATAAACGTCCTGACTTTTGAAAACCTAATCTTTTATATATATAAAAAGAGCAAAACAAATTGAATATCAAAGGTATCATCGAAAATCTGGTAAGTAAACTTAACAGTTATCGTAATGCTTCTGCAGAAGTATTCACTAAATTATCAGAACTGAAAAAAATAATTCTTAAATTATTTCAAAAGCAAAAATTATGATAACTAAATATGGTGAAAAAGTTTTAGTACTTTTAGATGGTAAACATAAAATATCTCTTCCAGATGGTTATACTGAATTCTTTTCAGAAGACAATGATCAATTAGAGAAAATTATTGTATTACATTTTATTTATTAAAAAAGATAATTCAGTTCATGTTATTGAATCTGGAAAAATATTTTTGGATATTTATTTTTTAAATTAAGTGATAACTTTCGTTTGTCATCATTTTTGCGTTGGGAATACAGTAAAACTAAAATATTGGTACACATCTGAGGAGTATTAAAGAATGTGATATTTGCGCCAGAACTCTCTTAAATATACTATTAGTGCTAGCTCATATCTTACTCAATTTGACCAATATGAATGTATAGTTTGTGATCATCCATTGTATAATGTGTGATAAGTACAGTTTTCACACCAGAATTAGAATTTCACATGTTCATCTTTTTCACATATTTGCATCCACGCTGCAGCACTTCGAGTTCAATTTTTAACTGTTATTCTGTAAAATTTTCTCATCTTTTCAGAGATTTTATATCCATGTCCAAAGATGATAATCACAACTTAATAGTTTTATGAACAGTTTACTAAATGAAGAAAATTTGGAACTCCACAAATATCAAAATAACTCCTTCATTAAATAGCAGAATTGTCCTAAAATGTTTCATGTTTTCCCCATTTTTTTCCCAGTTCCAGGAACTGGCTGGTTACACTTTCCAATTTCCCATGTGTATGATTCACTTTCGCTCTACACAGTTCTCACACTAACATACACTCAGTTAATAGACATAACAATATTCATTTATTTAATACTTTGCATTCACAGTAATAATTAAATTAACTTGCAATGATTAGTGAAAGTTGAAATAATTGCAATAAATACAGTATTGTTTCCCAAATATAATTTTAATTACTTGATAATTTCGTAATCCATAAGAGGTTACACATTTCAGCCACTTTCATAACTACTTGAAGCTAGTTACTGAATCAGAATGCATATATCATGAGATAAACATGACTCACTGTTTCCATCTGATCGCTTCAAAAAAATGGTTCAAATGGCTCTGAGCACTATGCGACTTGACTTCTGAGGTCATCAGTCGCGTAGAACTTAGAACTAATTAAACCTAACTAACCTAAGGACATCACACACATCCATGCCCGAGGCAGGATTCGAACCTGCGACCGTAGCGGTCGCTCGGCTCCAGACTGCAGCGCCTAGAACCGCACGGCCACTTCGGCCGGCATCTGCTCGCTTCCATGTCTTACTTACATAGGCAAGATCCAACACACTATGCCTCATGCTGCGCTACTTCTGGTTTTTACAACACTCCAAAGTCACCTCACGCAAAGCTAATGCACTGACAATTACATAGAGAACTTAGAGTAATATAGTAAACACTAACCTAGACTGTCAGATACACCGCTGCAAATTCACTTCATCACAGAATTATGTGAAAACAGAATCTGAATTAATTACTGTGTATAGAACAGAAACAGCTATTGCCCAAGGCACCCCTACTCGTCTCTGATTCAGAAAACACTGTGCTTCCAGTCAGAAAAATCCCTGTAATAGTTTTTGACTAAGTTAATTATCATACCTGGTTCATCCCTTGAGCAACTCCTATTGTACTACATGTTGAATCGGTGTCATCATTGACCATACAACAAATACTATCATGATAGTTTGTAATACCTTTATCCATAAAACTGTTTCATTTCTAACATTTCGCCCAGCACTGTGTTACACATCTTCAGAGGTGCTCCTAGTTATGCTAAGTCTCACTGACTCCTTTTCATTGGATGGACGCTTCACAGAAGGCGTTTATACCATATTATCATGTCTTGAGTCTGCACCCTGTTTAATGAAGTACCAGCCTCATTTACTGTTGATTCTGGGTATGGATACTTCACCACTTGTCATCAAAGCTGTCCTGTCTCTTAAGCATGCCGACAGTATTGAAAAATCTATAGCATTTCTGTCCAAACATTAATTGAGCATGAAAAATCTTACTCCCAAAGTGAAATAGATGCTGGCTATCTCTTTCACTGTGCAAAATTTTGTAATTTCTGGATGGCCAGACATTACATTTAATTACAGATGATAAGCCATTGCTGTCCGCAGCTCGTGGTCTCGCGGTAGCGTTCTAGATTCCTGAGCATGGGGTTCCGGGTTCGATTCTCGGCGGCGTCAGGGATTTTTCCTGCCTCAAGATGACTGGGTGTTGTTGTGTCGTCTTCATCATCATCATTCATCCCCATTACGGTCGGAGGAAGGCAATGGCAAACCACCTCCACTAGGACCTTGCCTAGTAAGGCGGCACGGGTCACACGCGTCACTCCCCTACGCTCTGTAAGGAGTAAGGGACTGATCATCATCATCAAGCCATTGCTATCACTGTTTTGATCCAAAGCTAAGCTTCCAGAATGCACTGCCCATCACATGCTTATGTGGCCCTTGTATTTATAAAATTGTCAGTACTGTATACACTATTGTCCACGTAACATTCACATGTGGATGTATTGTCTCCAGTTACAATAGTTCCCGGACCTGAACTTTGACAGACAGGAAACAGTCTTTTTCTAGATGGACACACAAATAAAGAAATCCTTATAAGACTTTCTATAATTAATTCTAGAGATGTTGCAGTAGCAGTATTCGGGTGTGACCCACTTCTGCAGTATGTCTGCACAAGATGGGCCACCAAATTGTCGACTGCAACACCATTGGGCTTCCACTGGTTCTGTGTCCAACATCAACATCAACTTCAAATTCTTCAGAGCATGCTGCTACTAACATAAGAAGATGACAATTGACTGATGGTGGTGCCTAGATCACTGCAGCAATGCTATTTGCAGGTACTCCTGCAGTCACATTGGTGGATCACCCAATTGAAACAGCTGGCCTGCCATTATGCTTACTGCCCATGCAGCCTGTACAGCCAGCTAAACAATAAGTCTCTGGCCCCCAATCCCTCCTCTTTGAGGCCAGCACCTAATCAGCCCTACAGATTTCGCCAGTCCCCTCCTTGAAACAATGTAATTTAATGTGGTGGACTCCTTTTCTCATTTTGCTTATGTCATCAGTTTGCAACAGAAGACAGCATGAGTGATGTTGGGATTTCATTAGCCCCTTACATAGTACAATGTGGCTTACTGTGGTGGACTCCTTTCTTCATGTCCTCAGGTTGCAACAGATGACAATATGAGCCACGGTGTTGGAGCTCAAAAAATTTTCACCATTAAAGGAACACATGACATTTTTGTTATGCACGACTGACTTCAGTTCATGGCATCTGAGTTATGGCGAATTTGCTCTCGCCTTCATGTTGAGCATTTAATGACCCCCACCCCTTCATCAAGCTTCTAACAGATTATCAGAGCATTTCATTTGCACTTTTAATACACGAATGGTAAAAGCTAATGGTGCAGCTACATAAGACTCTTTCGTAATACCTTCTCAGATTTTTACAGTTCATTGCCCAGACATGGTGTTAGCATGGCCAAATAATTGTATGTGCAGCTTCATTGGGTGCCACTGGATCTTCTCTTCCAACCATCTATATGAGCTCATGAGGAAGCAACACTCTTTCATGTACATGTCTCAGAGTGTGGATGTACTTTCAGGCAGATCCCTGGTTAGGCCTGAGGTTCCACTGTAGCAGGATAGGGGTGCTACCTTGTTCTGGTAATGACGCCACGGACATTGCACCCAGCTCTAGCTGTGACACCCCAGTCAGATAACTTTGCCATCTGGAGGCCCCTTCTCACTTGCAAGCAACAATATAGCCCACCCAAATTCTAGATAGAATATACACCACACTCAAAAACTGAATGGAATATGTAGTTGCACTGTGTGACTGGGCTTGTAATGGTCTGCTTTGCGTTACAAATATGTTTTCCCAGTAGTAAAGGATACATCAATAAGTCACAAATAATGTTTATTGCAAATGCATATTTTGGTCACTGTATCGCTATATTCAGTGTAGTAATGTAAGTCAAAACATTAAAACCGCTTATATATGTGCATAGTCCCAATTGGTTTATTCATATCAAAGCCTGAGTTCACACTTTGACCTGTGACATGAATAGTCTAGTTGAGAGCTCGTATATATGCACTGTCCAGTCACATTAATGTGCACACCTATCAAAAGCCTGAACAACCACCTTATGCAGTGCAGATCATTGTGAGATGTGCAGGAACAGAGTCACTGAGGTTCACACGCGTAAAGCTGAAATACTAAACACCTTTTTCCAAAGCTGTTTCACATAGGAAGACCGCACTGCAGTTCCTTCTCTAAATCCTCGCACAAACTAAAAAATGGCTGACATCGAAATAAGTGTCCAAGGAATAGAAAAGCAACTGGAATCACTCAATAGAGGAAAGTCCACTGGACCTGACGGGATACCAATTCGATTCTACACAGAGTACGCGAAAGAACTTGCCCCCCTTCTAACAGCCGTGTACCGCAAGTCTCTAGAGGAACGGAGGGTTCCAAACGATTGGAAAAGAGCACAGATAGTCCCAGTCTTCAAGAAGGGTCGTCGAGCAGATGCGCAAAACTGTAGACCTATATCTCTGACGTCGATCTGTTGTAGAATTTTAGAACATGTTTTTTGCTCGAGTATCATGTCGTTTTTGGAAACCCAGAATCTACTATGTAGGAATCAACATGGATTCCGGAAACAGCGATCGTGTGAGACCCAACTCGCTTTATTTGTTCATGAGACCCAGAAAATATTAGATACAGGCTCCCAGGTAGATGCTATTTTTCTTGACTTCCGGAAGGCGTTCGATACAGTTCCGCACTGTCGCCTCATAAACAAAGTAAGAGCCTACGGAATATCAGACCAGCTGTGTGGCTGGATTGAAGAGTTTTTAGCAAACAGAACACAGCATGTTGTTATCAATGGAGAGACGTCTACAGACGTTAAAGTAACCTCTGGCGTGCCACAGGTGAGTGTTATGGGACCATTGCTTTTCACAATATATATAAATGACCTAGTAGATAGTGTCGGAAGTTCCATGCGGCTTTTCGCGGATGATGCTGTAATATACAGAGAAGTTGCAGCATTAGAAAATTGTAGCGAAATGCAGGAAGATCTGCAGCGGATAGGCACTTGGTGCAGGGAGTGGCAACTGACCCTTAACATAGACAAATGTAATGTATTGCGAATACATAGAAAGAAGGATCCTTTATTGTATGATTATATGATAGCGGAACAAACACTGGTAGCAGTTACTTCTGTAAAATATCTGGGAGTATGCGTGCGGAACGATTTGAAGTGGAATGATCATATAAAATTAATTGTTGGTAAGGCGGGTACCAGGTTGAGATTCATTGGGAGAGTGCTTAGAAAATGTAGTCCATCTACAAAGGAGGTGGCTTACAAAACACTCGTTCGACCTATACTTGAGTACTGTAGATGTAGATGTAGATGTAGATGTAGATGGGAGCCATGCTGATTCCACTGCTGTGGCCAGCTGCATTTTGTTTCTTGGTTGAGGATCCAGGGCTTGAATGGATAAATCAAGGTGGTCCCACAGATACTGGATTGGGTTAAATCTGAGGAGTCTGTTGGCTGGGGAGTAAGCTAAACTCATACTGTCGCCTGAGAGCTGTGTGCTATGTTGCATTGTTTTGCCAGTAGATACTGTCGTGTCAAGGAAAAACAAACAGCATGTAGGGGTGGACATGGTACCCAAGGATAGATGCACACTTGTGTTGATCCACTGTGCCTTCCAGAATCATAAGATATCCAGGGAATGCCACAAAAACAGTCCTTAGACCACAACACTCCCTCCTCCATTTGCTTTCAGATGTTTCATGCAGTACTCGACAATGGCCACCTGTCCGATAGTGTATAAAACATGGTTCACTTGAAATGGTCACCTGTTGTTACTCAGTGAGTATCCGGATGTGATACTGGCATGCAAACTCCAGCTTCGTTGCCAATGAACAGGGGTCAGTATGGGCACATGAACCAAGAAATTACTGTGGAGAACCATACACAGCAACATTCGCTGAATGGTCGTTGAGAAGATACTGTTCCTTGGTTCATCTCGGCAGTAATTTGCTCAACAGTTGCATATCTATTCGCCTGTACACATCTCCACAGCAGTCGTTTGACCCTGTCTTCCATGGCTTGTGGTGGACCATAGTTGCCTCGATGCAATTTTTGGATAACTCCATTTTGCCATGCACAGTGTACTTCAACCATGGCAGCACACAAATAGTTTACAAACTTAGCCGTTTCAGAAATGCTACCACCCTTGGCCCATAACCCAATGATCATGTACTCTAAGGCACCAGATAATTTGTTCCTTCTCCATACTACAACAACAATTGCACTATAATCTGCATCCCCCCAACACACCTTATATACCCTCCACTGCTTGTCCTGCCACCTGCCATCAGTGAGTGCTCATTGCTCATTGATGTCAAACATATGCAGTGGTCATATTAATGTGACTGGACTGTGTTTAAGTGGTTTATTGATTTAACTTACATTTAATGGATTGAAGATGGCCACACAGGCAGCAAAATCTGGATATACAATAAGCATTATTTGCAGCTGATTCTATACGCTTTACTACTTGAAATCATTACCGTTGTTGGGGACATCTACTTCCCAATGGAATCAAATCCAGTATAAATGTGATTTTTATAATTTATTGTGTGGGATATTCATCTCTTTACGTCTCTGTATTCATTTTTGTCCTTGAATGAGACACAAAGTATCAAAATATTAATTAATGTCTTAAGGTAATTCTTGTAAATTCCGGGTATTGAGGAAATTCTTGTAAACACCTGCTTTACCTGGTTCTCACAGTTTCTCCTTAGTAGCAACACCCTCGCCAGACGCAAACTGAAAGTCTAAATGAGTGTGGAGTTGTGTCTTCTCAAACATGTACATGGCACCACGATCTAGTCTACACTAACACACACATTTATTCTTCATTGAGATTCATTATTAGTAACAGTAACCAGTTTGTTAGCAATGAAAATTCATTAGCTCATTGAACCAGATCAGCGCAACAATTACAATGGTGAACTTATTTATCCTATTATGACAAAATCACAATTCTCTTTTGCTCAAAAAAGTCACAGTTTGCATGCAGTATTGTCCGATAGTAACTTATTGGAGATGTTTACACTTCAGCGATTCAGTTAATCTAGTCCATAATGTGTTTCACGAAGTCCAATGATGACTAGTTTTGATGACAACAACATTCCATGTCACTTGTTGATCACAACACAGTGTAGTAAAAATGGTTATTAATTTAGGTTACAGAAATCGCTTGGAAGTTGTTAAACATTAAAAATTTTGGATTTCACAGTTTTGATATGCTTATTTTCTTGTAGTGAGAGCAGGGCCTGTTTAATTTGTGGGACAAGCTGATGCTTGGGACACCACTTTGAGAGTGGTGACATACATCACAGGTCTTATCACAAGCCTAATAACCACAAACGAGAAATTGTGGGTGATTCCGACTACTTACAGATGGCTATAAGAATAAACTGTTTTCTCATAAATTACATTGTGCTTTGAAAATCGACTATGCTGGATTCCACTCTTTCTGGTTAACTAAATGAACTATTGTGATTTTGATTTGAAGAAATTGTTAGTGCACAGAAATTTAGAAAAAGACATGGACAGTATTTTCCTTACACAATGAGAATAAACCTGTTTTAGTGTATGGGTACAATATCGAAAATTATGCTAAATTACATGAATATACACTCCTGGAAATTGAAATAAGAACACCGTGAATTCATTGTCCCAGGAAGGGGAAACTTTATTGACACATTCCTGGGGTCAGATACATCACATGATCACACTGACAGAACCACAGGCACATAGACACAGGCAACAGAGCATGCACAATGTCGGCACTAGTACAGTGTATATCCACCTTTCGCAGCAATGCAGGCTGCTATTCTCCCATGGAGACGATTGTAGAGATGCTGGATGTAGTCCTGTGGAACGGCTTGCCATGCCATTTCCACCTGGCGCCTCAGTTGGACCAGCGTTCATGCTGGACGTGCAGACCGCGTGAGACGACGCTTCATCCAGTCCCAAACATGCTCAATGGGGGACAGATCCGGAGATCTTGGTGGCCAGGGTAGTTGACTTACACCTTCTAGAGCACGTTGGGTGGCACGGGATACATGCGGACGTGCATTGTCCTGTTGGAACAGCAAGTTCCCTTGCCGGTCTAGGAATGGTAGAACGATGGGTTCGATGACGGTTTGGATGTACCGTGCACTATTCAGTGTCCCCTCGACGATCACCAGTGGTGTACGGCCAGTG
Source organism: Schistocerca serialis cubense (assembly GCF_023864345.2). Classification (NCBI taxonomy): domain Eukaryota; kingdom Metazoa; phylum Arthropoda; class Insecta; order Orthoptera; family Acrididae; genus Schistocerca; species Schistocerca serialis. The sequence continues at coordinate 429,812,347 of NC_064642.1, forward strand.
TAGGAGATCGCTCCCCACACCATGATGCCGGGTGTTGGCCCTGTGTGCCTCGGTCGTATGCAGTCCTGATTGTGGCGCCCACCTGCACGGCGCCAAACACGCATACGACCATCATTGGCACCAAGGCAGAAGCGACTCTCATCGCTGAAGACGACACGTCTCCATTCGTCCCTCCATTCACGCCTGTCGCGACACCACTGGAGGCGGGCTGCACGATGTTGGGGCGTGAGCGGAAGACGGCCTAACGGTGTGCGGGACCGTAGCCCAGCTTCATGGAGACGGTTGCGAATGGTCCTCGCCGATACCCCAGGAGCAACAGTGTCCCTAATTTGCTGGGAAGTAGCGGTGCGGTCCCCTACGGCACTGCGTAGGATCCTACGGTCTTGGCGTGCATCCGTGCGTCGCTGCGGTCCGGTCCCAGGTCGACGGGCACGTGCACCTTCCGCCGACCACTGGCGACAACATCGATGTACTGTGGAGACCTCACGCCCCACATGTTGAGCAATTCGGCGGTACGTCCACCCGGCCTCCCGCATGCCCACTATACGCCCTCGCTCAAAGTCCGTCAACTGCACATACGGTTCACGTCCACGCTGTCGCGGCATGCTACCAGTGTTAAAGACTGCGATGGAGCTCCGTATGCCACGGCAAACTGGCTGACACTGACGGCGGCGGTGCACAAATGCTGCGCAGCTAGCGCCATTCGACGGCCAACACCGCGGTTCCTGGTGTGTCCGCTGTGCCGTGCGTGTGATCATTGCTTGTACAGCCCTCTCGCAGTGTCCGGAGCAAGTATGGTGGGTCTGACACACCGGTGTCAATGTGTTCTTTTTTCCATTTCCAGGAGTGTATTAATTAGTGAGTTTATACTGTCTCTCCTGTTCCTATTTAATTTCATTATTTGAAAAAAAAGCTTTTAATTTAACTCAAATTAATTCTTAAAATGAAAGCAATCTATTTCCTATTTATAGAGATTTCTTACTGTCCAGAATACATATAAGTTGCAGAGAAGTTTATATCTTGTCATATAATTATGAATGGATAGTTGTTACTCATGTTAAATAAACTGGGTAGCAGCTGCTAAAAGCTGATGAGGTCCAAATTTTTGAGGCAGTCAGCCGTTTTCATCTACTACTACCAAAAACCTTTTAGCTAAAAAAGAATGGGGCCATTGAATTCAGTTCAGTAACTGAAATTTAACAAATATCATGAAGTTAAAGGAATCAGGAAAGTTAAAAAATTTAGAAAAATATGAAAATGATTGACTACTTTAAACATTTTAAACAGAAAAAAAATTAAAAATTTATTTCGCTTTTTTTTATAAAAAATATATATTATTCATTTTTGAAAATTTAATAGATTTTTATTATTAAAATCTAACAAAACTTTTTTCATTTTTAAAATCTAATAATCTTTGTTTTGGTTCTTAAAATCTAATTATGTTTATTTTTCATTTTCATAATTATCATTAATAAGTCTGTGCTTTTCACTGCAAAAAAATAAATTATATGATCTCTGATTCCAAAGCAGATTCCCAACCATTGCAAGGTGCTGGGGCTAGCAGTGTATTTGACACTAAATTCTTCTAGAATCTTCATATGGAAATGATGCTCTAAGCCCCCCCTTTTCTAACTCCGACTTTTGCTGTTGCACGTGGATTAAGAAGAAACGCGAACTGACTGTAATCGACCCTGCAAGTGGAGTAGAAACGAGTTTGTCACCTGTGATAATTTAATTTGATAGAAATTAATTTGATAAAGGAAAGTTTCATTAATGTGGTGCGAAATGAAAAGGTTGCTTTACTAATCTACAGAATGAAAGTTCTGTCCAAAATTAACAATTTGATTTATTATGGCTAAACTCACAATAATAAACAAAACACATGACACATTTACAATACATCAAATTGGATACTCAAATAAATGCTGTGAAGGTGAAGTTGTCCATAAACTAGCTTGTGACACTATTGACGAAGTGGTATGTGGAGCCAATTCCTTGCAACTCAAATCTTAAGAGAAACATCCAGCCAACCCAACATTAATTGCTGCTACAGTAGGGAGAACTCAGACAATGAACACCCAAGACAGAACAAAGGTAGAAAGACGAACAGGCGCGCTCTGCTGAGCTCTGATTATCACGTAGCAAAATTTCCTAATCTGCTGGTGCTGCGGACATACACTACCAAGCTGACTCATTAACTGCAAGGACACGTTCTGGCATACCAGAAGCGATGGCTGGTTGCTTCAATGTCCCGTCGTGGTGATGATAATGTCGCGAGTATTGCCCAAAACAAATTATTCTGGTCTGGTTGTTCCAGACTAAGGACTTCCTAGCAACACAAATGCTCCTCTGAGGGAGACGAAGAAGGCTCGCCACACAATGACTGATGGTACAGTGAGTGATTTTAAGAAGTGAAGTCACACAGTAACTCTGATACAGTCAGCTTTAGCCAAAACTGCTCAAGACGGACAACATAGGCCGCTTGTACGCAGAACGCTCAATTGCCAACTGTACTCGGAAAGTTAAGTTGAATTCGAAACTTTAGCAACTTCGTCAAACAGTTACAATTAAATGGAAGTATATTAGACAGCCAACAGAAGACATGCTGTACAGAGCAGCGAGAGCTCAGTCTTGTAACCTACTCCGACCAAAAGGCGAGAGCTCACCCTCTCAAGAGCACCCGTACAAGCCGAACACATAACATTTCCGCCCCCACGACAGTGGCCGTGGTTAAACGTTCCAATCAGCAACTCGAAAACCGGCGGAAAATTCCACTCTATTGCCGACGCACTACTATTCCACCAATGGAGATACTTGGCGCCAATTTCTGAGCCGATTTTGCTACGTCACGGAGCTATCCCCTGAGCAAGCCAATCGCAGTTATGATTTTCCAGAAAACGCGGGAATTTGCCCATCAAGACTGCCTGGGAACACAAGTCATTCCCACGCCTCGCTGGTAGCCCACCAGAAAGTGTTTTCACTAAGTTTCTGCAAACTAACGGAATCTCTAGCCCAGCCGCTCCATCAGGCCTCTGTGGGCGTGTCGCCCCTGCTCTTATGACAAAGTCGGCGTCTGGGAAATCCACTCGACTCCCTCACACCCGTCGGCTTAACCCTTTCAAGATCAGGATTACCCACCTGTCACCGGATCACCTGGGTAACGAGAGACGCTGCGTGGGAAGTCTGCGTGTGAAGGAATAGGAACTTTTCGCAACAAGCAATTAGAGAGGAAAATCGAATTACTCATAGTAAGACAGAAATATGAGAAGGGGCTCATGCCACCTCTCACCATCATAATATTCTTTTACACACATAACTAAAATAAACTTTGAAAAACCTTTTCATCATATTTCTCAGAGTAAATTGTATTTGTAATAATATTTTGATTCATTTATTAAATAATACATATGTTGTTACCTTAAAAAATATATATTTATGTTATAATTTGCTAACTTTGCAGAACTTTAAAAAGAACCACTTACATACAGATAAATTTTTTGCCATTCATATAAACCTCAATACATGTTTTACATTTATTTAAATAGTTCTTTCTCTTTAGTCGTTACATTTTTATAAAAACAATTAAAATCTTTAATATTTTCCCTATTTTACTTTCTTGACAGTACATATTCCTCGTCATTTTATTTGTATCCATCATTTTTAAATGATAATAATATATTTGAATGTTCATCACTTTGAATTAATTTTAAATGTTCTTTGTAAGAATAATTAGAAATGTATTTTCCACATACATATGGAATTTGATTAATATTATATTTATATTTATGATGTTCATTTAAATACCATCTATACATTGTTCTACAACTATCTTTAGCATATTTTTTGTGAAGAACAATTAAAGGCTAACTTTTCAACCACACAATTTTTCTAAATTTTTGTTGCAAGTAGTTCCATGCCTGCTTTAGCAATATCTAGATAACTTCCAGTTATATAGAATCAGTTTATTAGAAAAATAAAAATAAAAATTACTAATAATTACTAATAAAAATAAACTTTTTGTTTCGCATTGTAACATTATTTTTTGGTACCCAACTACTATGAGAATTATCAAAACCAAGCCAGCTTTTTTAAAATTTTTCATCAAGATATATATCTGGATAATCAGTTTTTGAAGTTCTTGATCGTAATAATTTGCTTTAACTGCTTCTCCACAAAATTTCTTAATTTATATTTTTTCTTCATCAGTTAGCTGTATAGCCTTTTGAAAGTTCTATTTTATTTACCTATTCCTGCTTTACAGCCTAGCTTACATTTAGGCTATGTATTATCAAAATTTCTTAATTGAAGCAGTCTGCAATAGTTTTTTAAATTTTCTCTGTTTATGTCTTTAGGTTTCACTTTTATTGTTGAATGCTCTGTAATATTATATTCTTTACTTTATTTAGAAACTCATCAGTTCATTTATAATTACCTTGCAGCAGAAAATTTTCTCCACAATTTTTCTTTTGATGTTCTGTTAAATAGTTCAATAAGAAATACTTTTACTTCTGCATAGGTTGAATAATATTTAATTTTATTTTTTGTAAGATTTTGAAAGTTTTTACTATAAAATTCTTTTCAATTATCTGTTAGGAAATTTTTGGATAGCTTAGTTTTAAAATATTTTCAGAAGTTGCTGAAACATTTTTGCAAGTTATATCTGTAACTGTGGTACACAAAGAAAATTTTGAAAAACATTCGATTGGAGTTACTAGATATTTGTATCCTGTATTTCCTTTTAAATCGATTATAATTAATAAATATTTATTTCATTTATTCATTACAGAAAATCCTTTTACTTTACCAGAATAAATTTCTAATAAACCCTCTTGCAATAAATCAACAACATTTTTGTCTTTAAAATTTTGTTCTCAGGTATACAAATTCATAAATTATTTTTAACACATTTGCTTTCTTTCTTTTTACATACACCACATATATCTTCAGTTCTTTGTTTTCCATATTTTGTTGTCATTCCCTTTGGATGAAGAGTAGCAGTAAATATTTTACATTATATATGATTATATTTAAATAATTAATGTACTTCTTTTATGTATATAAAAAGCTCTATAAAAGTTTTAAATAAAATAAATTTTTTAATATTTAAATAAAATAACTTTTATTAATTTTTAATTAAGTAATGGGCATTCGATAACGTGTCAGTTTTATTTTCTAAAACATGTGATTTATTAGCATATTGACTCAATACATTTTTACTGACTACAACTGAAAATATTCCGGTTTTTACTTTGTATTAAAATCATAGTTGTAAATTGCTCATTGCTCTTAAATAATTAATTTTTATAATCGTATAAACATATTTAATTTTTAATAATGCATTCTTTGCTCCATGTCATTTTTCATTCTCCATACCACCAATTTTAAAATCGTTCTATTATTTTTACATTACATTCATATTTCATTATTCCTACTACTCTTTCGTTTATATGAGGCACATTATAATATTAGTTTCTGGATAGACACTGGTACAAATTTTATTAATCATTTTCCGCATATCATCGTAAGACTTCAGTTTTTATTATAGATCTAACGATCAGTATGTTATTAACAAAGTTCGATGTTTTCTCGAAATTTTAGATTCATAATATTATAATGAAAATCAAACACGAATTATTCCAAAAAATGGAGTATTGCCATACCAACATAAATAGGGTTAACAAGGAAAAATTGTGTATTCATCTGGGTGGTAATTAAATTTATGTTATTTTAAAATTGTGTTTCAATACTAATTTATTATCGACTCTGCTTTTCCAGATATTGAATCTTTCGTCAGTTTGTAGAAATGTCTATGAAAAAAACATTATGCTTATCCTTCATTTCTGTATTTAAATCTATACAATTTGCTAACTAATCAGACTTTTAAATTTTAAGACTCTCGTGTTTTGTTATTTTCAAAAGATAGATATAAATTAAAATTTCTATACTGAACAACATATTTATATTTATTATCTAAAGTAGTTAATGATTTTTTCATTAGGTCCTTGAATGAATATATTTTCAGGAGATAATTGCAATCTATATGTAAATGATGTAAATTTTTTGGTATTCTAAAATTCCTCTTATTGTTTTCTATTCGAAATTGTTTTGCTCTTTACCTTCAAATCCACTATATGGGAAATATTTGCTCATAGCATATTCATCTAAATTATTTGCACCTCAATTTATTAAGGAACTGAATACTATATTTTTATCAAAAGTCTTTGTATGTTTATTATTTTCCTTAATGTATATTTACTTGACTGATCAGTATTTCTTATAATCATGTACAAAAACGTAAACTAATTCCATATGGATTCATTCATGTTCTTAAAAATTTTCCTAAAACATTAACTAATAATAGAAACATAACCATTAAGACATAAATCATGATAGTCTCCAAGATTTTGTATATGAGATTTTTCCTTTACTAAATATGAGCGTTTATTATGTCCATCACTCATTTCACAGTCATTCAATTCACTATAATATTTTTTGCCAGAAGTTGTTTTTCTTTGAGTTTCTTCCAATAATCCATGTACGCTTAGGGATAAAATCCCTATTCAATTACTAAATTTGTTACATTTTTGGAGAAAATTTCGAATATTTTTCAACTTTAAGAATGGTGCTAAAGGCTTAAAGCCATAACACTAAATGTATCAGTATATTTCATTTGGCAATTTTCTGTTTCATTTTATACATAAACAAATACATTTATTTCAATTATATTGTGTTAAATTCAATTCTTTTTCATCATAACCAAGTTATTTTACAAATAAATGAGAATAATATCATGATAAATGAAGTAATGCAGTTGTTGAATAATGTGGATATTTTTATTGTAAATTACTATTTTGTGTAGTAGTTTTATCTAGTTTTGCAGTGATCATGCTGCAAAACATTTTATTATTTTTGTGTAATTTCCTCAGTGTAAATAGAAGGAATTACATTTATTATGTATTGATTGTTCTTCAGATTTTAACAGTTTAATCACATTGTTTGAAATGTATTCAATAAATAACTATGGCAATTTGTCCTCTACACACATTATTTATATATCGTTTATATATATACTGTTAAAAACCACTTGGTTTGTGCTATACATATTTTATAATAAAGAACTTTTTGGATTGTTTGACAATTATCCAGTTTTGATAATAAACTTTCAAAATTTGAATAAATATCAAAAGGAACATTTTGGATAAATTTATAATTTTTAAATTTTGTGTATTAATCTTTTCTGGTATTTCTACTTTTACTGGTTTATTAATTCAGCAGTTATCTTGGTGGATAATTCTAATAAATTCATCAAAATTTTATATTCTTTCACTATTATAATGTTAATCATTTTTCTCTAAGTAAGTGATTGATGCTGTTGGTATATTTGTGCCAAATCAAAGACAGTTTTGGTATCATTTGTTTTATAAAAACAAAACCTGTGAGCACAAATGTCGTCAGAAATATCTAAATTAACTAGACCAAGTTAATTTTTTTTATTTATTAGTCAGTTCATGATTCAAAAAATGCCTCCAAAACGTTTAATTTTTAGGTTTTGCAAGTTTTTCTAAATCAAAATATGATAAACTTCTATTTCCCTTAACAACTTTTTTTTTAAATTTACTCATCTGTTCTTTTGCCTTTTCTTAAAATTCTTAAACTTCTTGTTTTTTATTGTGTTTGTTACAGCATAGACAAGTGAAACAGCAGTATCTATCTATTGGACTGCAGCCAATAATAATGGTAAAAATCCACCTTCATATTTTGTTAATTTTTAATTTTTTTTTATAAAAGTCAATATTTTTGTGGTAATTGGAATACCAAACGTTATAAGTAAGTTTCAAATATTTTTCTTCTTTTCTTTCGTTTTTCAATATCAGTTACAAAACTGATGCATTTCGACCCTGGGGCTCAACTTCAGGTGCTTTGACAGCCTATATCATCTTCAGTTTACCTGAATTTTAGCCTGCAGTGCTCGAAATGCGTCAAGCACGACACAGTTTGTAGTTGATGTGGGTTGTTCTTTAGTATCACAAAAGTAATACATTTACAGAACAACTACTACAAAGAATGGATAGAATTAACGTTATATTTTAAGGGAATCAGTAATACCTGATTTGTTAAATAATTCTGAAGAAGAGGTTCAAGATAGAGAAGTTAAAAAAAAAGCTCAGGATGCTAAAATATATATACAGTAGTGAAGATACACTTTTCGATTTAAGGCCTGTAGCCACATTCAAATCTTTGATAAAAGGAATCATTGATGTTAACTTTCCAGAAAACAATTACAATTAAATTCAGATTCAAATTAAAATGAATACAATTGGTAAAGGCTTAATTAAAAAATATACAGATGAAGAAACAGAATGTATTGGATGAATGATTTTAGAGTTTTAATTGCTAGATTAGCAGTTATTGAAAGAGAAGCATTAATGTCAAAATATGCGTATTATAATAAAATAATTGGAACAACACAAATGTTAACAAAGAATGTTACTGAATTGCTTATTAATAATCCAAAATATATAAAATATTTAATTAAATTTTTGAATAATTTACCTCATACGTTTCTGAATTTGGAAGAATATTGAGAGGCGTTAGTTAATACTTTAATTACCTTTCGAAATCTATATACCTGATATCAGTTGTGGTTGAGGAATGAAATTTTAGCACAAAGACTAGCTACTGGTGATAAAGGAATAAATCCTCTGCAAAAAAACTTTTATAAAATTTTTATCTTTATAAAATTTTTGATTATATTCAATGATATATATACATTTTATAAAACATTTTTATTAAAATCTTTATAAATGAAGAACATTGAAAGCTGTTAATTTTTTTTCTTTTCATATTAATGAGAAAAGTAAAGATAATTTAAATATTCCTAATAGAAATTTAAAAATTAATGCAAGTTTTGGAGATGAGGGTGTTCATTCAAGTCATGCTCAATTACATACCAAATTTAAAGTCGTTCAAATTGATGGATTAGATTCAGTTAATTGACAATAATTGATTTTGAAACGAAACAAGTGTAGTATTGTTTTATCAAGAATAGAACGTCTTTTTATTTATATGATAGATTTGTGAAATTTAAGTTCGTCTTTTACTGATAAAATTCATATTGATCTATACATACTTCATAATGGTAAAATAAAATGTAAAGAATGTGAAGTACTTCATCCATTAGAAATGTCTGGCAGTTTAAAATATTATAAGCAAATAACGTCAGAAAGAGTCTTAACTATTATTTTTACTCTACATTTTGATGCTGGAGGTGCTATTCTTTGATGATCTGGTGTAAATGAAGCTTGAATCGAAATAAAAGATGCATTACCAAGCGAAAGCAAAATTGTTTCCAAAAAGATAGAAATTAGAATAATTTTTGTTAAATATGACCCCAATTATGAACTGAAATTAGAAGAAAGATTAAAAATACTAAAGCACCCCTATCTATTTCTGAATTATAAACTGTAGGAGTTTCTGGATTGAGTAGTAAAAATAATTTTCAGATAGACATAAAAATGATTTCAATTCTTGAAAATTTGAAATGTCTTATTTTATATATTTATGATCTTAATTACCTTATTTGAGTTATAAATATGGCTTGAAGATAAATATTGTATCAAATCAAAAGAATGAATTCATGTGGTACTTTTAATGATATAATTCCTAATCATTCTTTAGCTTACATGGTTTTTATGAACAAAAGAATTTAAATTATGATGTTTAACATAGAAAATTAATTGAGAGTTTTTAAAAATATTAAAAATCTTTGGCTACTGAGTAACAAGTCTTCAGAAATAATATATAAATATAAATATATATTTTTTTAAGAATTTTCGCAAATTATTAAAGTCTTTTACTAATTGATGAGAAACAAAACAAAATTTATGTTCCATTTTAATATTTCTGCTATTTTTTTAAGTTCTAAAAAGAGATTTTGTAATGTTTTTGTTTCTTCTGATATTTCTAACAAATCTGTATAATAACTATAAAAATTATAATCATATCTTTCTTCATTATAATATCCTATAATGTACATTCTATACATTTCAAAGGTTCTATTATTAAAGGTGCTTTTAAATAATATATGCAAATATGACATATAAGTTTTTTCCTCTCTTTGTTTTTTATGTATATATATATATATGTATGTGTGTGTGTGTGTGTGTGTGTGTGTGTGTGTGTGTGTGTGTGTGTGTGTGTGTGTGTGTGTGTATGATCCATATGAGTTTCCTTGCAGATGATTTCCTTATTTTACAATAGCTTTTGTAAACTGACCTAGGAATGTGATAAATTACATCTCCATCCTACATAATAACATTTTATATAGGACCACACTGCATGTGCTCATTATAGAAGCTAAGCATGGTTCTGGTTTATGCATTTGGAAGGACATATTTATCTGACACTTCAAAACTGGAAGCTTAGGATACACCTAAAGAATGACTTCGTCCCTTTTTAGACTACAACCTTTGAGGCTGGTTGCAACAATACATGAGATGTCTCATTGTGTTCTCACGTTCTGACTATTCACACATATGGTATTCTGATATTTAAACATACTCTCTTTTACTTAATGCATCTACCATCTGTATATGAAAGGATGCTAGGACATCAAGTTAATAAGTAAGTTGATTAATTTTCTGCCTGTATATGTTACTGACTTTGAATTTTAAAGCTGGGAAGGAATTAAAAATTTTATCTCTTGCTAAGAATTACTTTTAATCTGATGTTGCATTAATTTGCACATATTTAACATTTTTTGCTGAAATTTTTTAATAATCAGGCTTCATTATTGCGTATTACAACATTAATTCTGAAAAGGTTCTGCTGTAAGATCTTCTATACACTACCAGAAGTTATTGTATTGGACATATACTAGGGCATAAATGAAAAATGTTAATGCCATTACTCACATAGTAAGCATTACTATGACATGATAGAAGAATACTTACAACTACTATTTACAAACACTACAACAGTAAAACTTCCCTTAATGGGCATTTCCCAATAGCAGAATCCTCTCAATAGCAGACATCATAAAATTTGCACTGCCAAATATCATTATCCCTTACGGTGAAACTCTTTCAAATAGCGGACATTCTCAGTAAAAGAGACACGAACACTGAAATACATGTCCCAACAACAATTTCAACTTACAAATAATGGATCGTGTGAAAAGAATGATGGTTTAAGTTGATCAGCAACAATCATAATCATGCATGCCTTCACATAGCATGGCTCGGCATGCCACTGAGAACAGTTGCAGCTATTGCTGTTAGCAGCTTTGCTGCTGATGCGAATGGCTTTGATGATGCCACTACTGCTACCATGACCTCACATGTCGACTTTTCATGTCCGCTGACACAAATGACCCGTTAATCCGCGCCACCAGTGGCGAGTTCACCACACTAGGCATGTGTTGAGTGTTTTGCTATCTAAATAATCCATATGGAGGAGGCCTACTGTTGCTGATTTCAAGCGAGAGTGTATGTACTGTAATGCTAAGATGTTACAAAAATGGAAACAGTTACCGCTGAATGAAATACTCGAGACAATCAATGTCTACAAAAAGGAAACGCTTGGTGTTAGAGATATGGCCATGAGGTTTCCTGTTGGAAAAAGACAGATCAGTGAAATTTTGAGAAAGAGAAATGGGATTCTGAAATCATGGATTGTAAACCTAACCAGTAAATGCGCTTTTTCGAACACACCAGGCTTAAAAGATGGCAATTTCACTTTTGAATTGTTCTGTCATGCTCACAGCAATAACTTGCCAGTTAGTGGACCTCTGATCTGTGAGAAAGCATTCGCAATCGCCAAGGAGTTAGGTCTTAACGATTTTAAAGACTCTGTAGGTTGGCTTGACAAATTTAAGAGTAGACACAACAGCTCTTTTCTAACCATCTACGATAAATCCAGTTCAGTGGACGAAAACACCGTGACGAGAAAAATAATGACTTAATGGTTGACAGCATTTGATAGAAGAATGGGACAACAAAGGAGGAAAGTAATTTTGTTTATGGATAACGTAACGTCCTACTGCCACATGCTGGACCAAAAAATATGAAAATAATCTTTTTGCCGCCATATTCAACTTGACTTTGCCAGTCACTTGGTAAGGGGATTACTCAGAATTTCAAATTATTTTACAGGCAAAAAGTATTGTAACATATTTTGTCTCTATTGGATGCTGCCTTAAAACAAGTAACATCCACTACAACCAGCAACTGTTTCAAGGAGGCAGGGTCGATTTCTAGAGAGCATGCTTCAGTAACTGACAATGGTGTTGAAGAAAGCTACCTTAAGGAAAAAGACCATGAACTTCACACTTTAGTAGAGGAATTGGGTGGCTCTGAGTGTATGATAATATCGATGATTCACTGTTCACAGGAAGAATATCAACTGGCGTAAGTGAAGACACACAAGAGCTTCATCAAGAAGGGGGTGGTGACAATGTCGAGAATGGACAACAAAATGAAAATGGAGATAAAGATGACGTAACTAAACTGGAATTTACTCCACTTTGAAGTAAGCAGGCAGTAGATGAGGTAAGAAAATTGAAACACTACCGTTTAGTGAGAAATGATGAAGAGGTACTCAGTTTAATGTTAGCAGTTGAAACACATATTGAGAACAGAATTATAAATGCTCTCTGGTTCATTAAAAATATGTGATTATTTCAAACCAACATTCCATAATTCATTAAGAAATTATAATACTGTTTATCCAGAAGTTTTGTGTATAAACCAATGATAATCATTGAATATATATTTTATGTGTTGAAAAAACACGCCACCAGACCACATGAAGATGAGTCCATAGGGAGGCAAAAATCAGTTGCCACAGTGTGATGATAAAAGATATTTGCATCCAACAATTCGTGCTTAATACTTTCGAGTGCCTGCTGGTATTTAGCGGACCAAACCCACGGCGTGTTTTTATGCAGAATATTTAACAGTACATCATAATTCGGTATTTGGTCTGACACAAATCTAAAAACAAATGAAACTAGCCCAGTGAAGCCTTTGGTTGCTTTCTTGTCAGCAGTCCACAAAATTCTTCTGTCACTATCACCTGTCTGATGTCTTTGGTTACTACTTCCCTTTTTGTTCATGGGATGGAGGAAATAGCAAAAAATGATTCAAATGGCTCTGAGCACTATGGGACTTAACAACTATGGTCATCAGTCCCCTTGAACTTAGAACGACTTAAACCTAACTAACCTAAGGACAGCACACAACACCCAGTCATCACGTGGCAGAGAAAATCCCTGACCCCATCGGGAATCGAACCCAGGCGCGGGAAGCGAGAACGCTACCGCACGACCACTAGCTGCGGACGAGGCAATAGCATGGCAGGAAGTTTTGTGAGGTACTACTTCAATGTTGTATAATTCCCAGCTATTAGGAAAACACACTAAAATACTTGTTTAGCAGCTGAGTTAACTCATTTTGTTGTATTGTGCTCAGGCAATCAGATTCTTTTCACTTACAGCTGATTAAATTCCATGCCTGAGTAGCTGTATTTTCGGTCAGATAAGACATTGTCAATTGGTAATATTTTTAGCCAGTCTGGCAACAAATGCCATGTATTTCTTTTCTTTTGATCATTTCCAACAATATCCTCCTACCACTATTTTTAGTACCATGTTCCCCACTCGAGAGGTCAATTCTTGCCTTCCTCTTACAGGAACGCTCATCCACTAACACAGGTCACTGCCAATCCCTTAACAACAAGAAAGGTACATAATATCGATTCTTTCCTTATCATTACAAAGACGTATACCTGATAGTTTATGAGTGATGTTTGGACGCCATTAGCACCTGTCACTTCACAGTTTGTCACTGGAAAGTTCGGTATCTTCTGGCTATGACTATCCTTTTAAGGATTTAAAAATTCAAAACATTCACAGAGATTCCAATATCTATGACGAGATTCACAGATATGTCATAGATTTATGCTTCGACCACCACTTATAATACTTCATTGTCTGGTTGTCTACATGTCTGAGATTCGGTTAACAAATAATACTCTATTACACTACCATTTTTATATATTAAAATGTTGCTCTTGTTTTCTGAAATGTTGCTTGTGCTCTCACTTATAGGAGCCGACTCCATGGGACCTGAGGGGGCCCAAGCCCCCTCAAATACTCGTTTGGGGGGGGGGGCGGGGCAGAGCATCACCAAAAATATAGGAAAATTACGTTGGAATTTTCTATTTTCCTTGTCTGACAACAGCTCCTTTTTAAAATACATTTAGTAATGAGTTAAAACAAATCATTATGATGGTAGTAAGCAGGTTAACTGAAAAATGATAGTGTTACAGTGCTGTGGCCACACTTAGAATTCGTCCCGGTGTACAAACCTTCATATAAAGTCTGGCAGCAGCAGGCCAGCGCTGCAGCTGCAGCTTCATCAAAAGGACTGGTGCAGAAGTTCCTGGAACCCTCCGCCTCGCATCACCTTGATGCTTCGAGACCTTACGACGCTGTGGCTATATAAAGCCTACCCTGCTGTTGCAGTCATTCAGTGTGGATAGTTTCGTTCAGTGCATGCCGCAGATGTGTTTAGTGTTCTGACTTTAGTGTCTAGTGTACTATTTCATATGACTATATTTTATTCGTTTACTTTAGTCTCTTAGTGTATTGTGTATTAAGTTTGCAATGGATAAATTTGTTACCAAAAAGGCGCACTTGTAAGCTGATGATAGTGCAAGTCAACCTCCAACAATTATTATGTTGTCAGTTGCATCGTCGTCTTCAGGCGAGAACTGTTCACAGCCAAAACCTGGACAATCCGGTAAGGGAAGATCATTTCAGAAGTCTTCGTTGATCAAATATACATGGCTAGAATATGAAGCATCTACCAAAAATGTTTTTTGCGAAACCTGCAAAGAGGCAGATGCTAAAAATCTATTACAAAATGGTTCAAATGGCTCTGAGCACTATGGGACTCAACATCTGAGGTCATCAGTCCCCTAGAACTTAGAACTACTTAAACCTAACTAACCTAAGGACATCACACACAGCCATGCCTGAGACAGGATTCGAACCTGCGACCGTAGCGGTCATGCGGTTCCAAACTGAAGCGCCTAGAACCACAAGGCCACACCGGCCGGCAATCTATTACAATTTTCTTCAAAAAAGGAAGATGCATTTACTTCTATAGGGTTTCCTAACTAGTAAAAGGCTTTGGAAAAATTCCATCTTCATGAAAATATGTTTATACATAATGAAGGTGTTCTGAAACTAAATTCTATCACTAATCTAAGTGTGGCCTCCCAATTGAATGAACAGTTAAATAGTGATATGAAGAAAGGCCGTTTAGCTCTTGAGACAATTTTTACTACTGTGCAATTTCTATGCCGACATGGTCTAGCAATTAGAGGGTACCAAGATGTAAACTCAAAAAATAAATTTTTTCAATTGTTGGAACTCCAAAAGAATGACTTACCTCAGTTTAAAGATTGATTATCGCGTTCAGGATATGAGTGGACTTCCCACAATATTCAAAACGATATCACTGATCTACTGGGAAAGTATGTGTTGGAAAAGGAATTGGCTTCAGTCAAGAAGACTGAACATTTTTCTTTTATGCTTCACGAAACAAGTGATTCTTTGAGTCACGAACAGGTGCCATTTTGTATTCGTACTGTCGATTATTCCTTAATCATCAACAAAGAATTTTTGGCTTACACGAGACCCACAATACTGAATCACAACTTTGTTTAGTATTTTAAAAGATGGTTTTGCTCGTCTTGGTTTGTCAATGGATAACTTAAGAGAACAGTGCCCCGAATATGAGAGGTAAGTTCAAAGGACTAAAAAAGTTAGTTTTCGGATATACAACCAAAAGCACGTTATATGTACTGCACTGATCACACTTTAGACTCTACAGTTGCAGACAGTCTCCGCCATCTTACGTCTATGAAGGACATTATGACTTTACCCAAGGACGTAATAAACACCATAATGGAATCCAACAAAAGGATGGAACTTTTCAGAAGTATACGCTGTGGGAGCGCCAATGACAAAGCTGGTCTATGACACCTTTGCCTGACTCGATGGACTATGCGAGCTTCTAGTATCTTGAGAATACTGAAAAACTTTGAAGAACTTCTAGAGTTTTTTGGAACTTTTTCTGCAGAGGAGAAAACAGAGGCAGATTACAAACGTGCATGCTACCTTGAGCCAATGTTACGATTCAAGGCTTATTTCTTTATACGTTTTTATTGCCATGCAATGAATGCAGTAGAGGATGTCAATGAAAAAATTCAATACCTTCATCTAAGTGTTGCTGATCTGGAAAAAAACATATGAGGGCTTGATGTCTATTGTTGTGGGTGGGTGCCAGGAGGTGCCATATTAAAACTTGGCGACGACTTTCAAAATAGTTTATTTGCTTCCACTTCAGTGCTCCGTTCATCACGGTCTGCTTCACAGCGTCCCGCAATGCTGCGGAAGCACCCCAGCGGCCTCTGCAACGCAACCCTGTGTTGTTCCGGCCTTGGCCAGCCCTCTGAGTTCCGATGATGTCAGGATGGCTGGCCTGCAGACGACTCAGTGCTGCTCAGTGTGAGCCATGGGGGGGCCAGCTGCGTGCCTCTCCTCGCCGGTGTATCTGAGATCGTGGCGACCAACAAGCGTCCATATCTGTGGCCCTCGCCTCAGGAAGTCTCTGGTGTATGTTGGGAGCTGAGACGACTGCCCACAGTAGTGAGCCAAGGAGTGGCCTGCCCTGGCTGGTTGCAAACCCTGCATCGGCCTCAGAGGGTCAAACCAACGACCCACTGTAGACTGGGACGCTGGCGCCCTATCTGTTGCTGCATGTAGCCCAATGGTGTGATACTCCCTGCCGTCCAGGAGAGCTGCCACACTTGAATGAATCTCGTTAGAAAACGGAACCTATTTATACTTGGCTTTGCGCCCCTGTTTTGCCAAGTGCGCCAGTCGCGTCATGTATGCATAACACTTAGGTTGGCCAGTGACCCCTTCTGACTGTGACTTGTGCCGTGAAATCTGCTGTGTGTGCCCTCTCTGGCAGTTCTACGCTCCTGCGGCCTCTATTTGCCTTTGAAACTGCTGGTATGCATAACCTACTTCAATCCGGCCCGCAACTGGCTGTAACTCGTGCTCCAAATATCGCTCAAAACTAACTTTCCCTATCCTAAACGGTGGTGCCGCTACAGTATATTGAATGGAAGGAGTGATAGTTTTGAACACTTTTCGGAATTGTATTTAAAAGAAAAGCCTTCAGAAGTTGATGACCCTTCACATCCTTGGAATCGAAGTATACCAAAGAAGTACGAAAACAACGAAGTCAGTTCATTGCACACTTTTAAAACCCCAAAGGAATACCACAAAGAAATGGAAGTTTGTGAAACGGCGCAATCTTGCGTTACTAAGCGGTTTGATTCAACTGGTCTCACACAGGTCACTGCAGTTGAACATGAGTGCTTGCTTTTCGTAAACAGAGGTGAAACAAATTTGGCAAAATCAACTGAATTTTTCAAAAATGACCTAGACATTGAGAGACTGCGCTTACACTTGAATATGTTAGCCAATATCGCTAATAAAAAACAACTGGTCTTAAAAAACATGTGTGATGTAAGAAAGTACATTACACAAGAGCCTGCAGTTGGAGAAACGTTATGTGCAGTAGTGAAGGGCATTAAGCTCCTCCAAGTAGTTCTAATCACGACAGCAACAGCATAACAGTCATTTAGGGCTCTTAGGTGTCTGAAGTCATACCTCTGATCAACAATGTGGCAGAAGCGATTGGACAATCTGGCTGATCTTCATGCCCACTGAGATGTTTTGGCTGGATTGGATATCCAATCAATCAACAACAACTTCATATTCAGTAATCCAGTCAGACAGTCGACATTTGCACCTTTCTGGAGACACTCTAGCCCTAATAATGGCATTTAAAGCAATATTAAAAATCTTTATAAAATAGAGAATTAAATATATATGTAATGTTAAATTTTCAGTTTCTAAATATTCACACTAGTTTAGTACTGTATTTCTGT
This sequence comes from Schistocerca serialis cubense, assembly GCF_023864345.2. Lineage (NCBI taxonomy): Eukaryota > Metazoa > Arthropoda > Insecta > Orthoptera > Acrididae > Schistocerca > Schistocerca serialis. Next base: position 429,830,380 of record NC_064642.1, read on the forward strand.
ATTGCTATGGTACTGTATTAGTTATTTTCAAATACTTAAATATTTTTAGGGTGTAAGACCCAATTAAAAGCAGCCATTTACATACTTTTTGACTGAAAGTATTAGGCATACTGTATTAACTTTATCAACTGTATTAAAGCATTAACTTTGAGATACTGTTTTTATTTAATGAACCCTGAGCCTTATTCAAAGTTAGCTTAAATTAGCTATTTCGCTTAATAATCAAAGTGCTATTACTGTGCGACAGTAATAGTTTATGTTTTAGTCTTTTAATGATAGTTTAGGATTTATTTAAATATAACATCAGTCTTTTCAGAGCTATATATTAAGTGCTCTGTAATAGTCTATAAGCTTGATTATTATTGTAAATTAAATTAACTTTTTATGAAGATACCATGTATGTTTATCTTTTGTTTCTTTTTTCAAAGCCAAAAAATGCGTAGGCTTGTCGAGTTTCTCATGTCGAGTTATCGAAAGTCAAATTTTCAGGTTTCTAATGTTGATCATATGACTCTAAAATGCTTAAAAAAACTTTAAAACTCACTATTTTTCATCTAAAATTTAGAAAATTTCCTGGGCAAGACCTCCACTATGACCCCCCCCCCATATTTTTTATAAGTCGGCACCACTGCTCTCACTCCATATCATGGTCAGCAGTGGAGAGCAAATTGTAGCTGTATTTAATTTGTTTGGTGTGAGGGGCCATGATGGCTGTCTGTTATCTTTACAATTTGCACACTGTGGTTTGGTTTTGACATGACTGAGAGCTGTGATTTGCATTTTGTATTGAATTATTTCTTTCATTTCTATTGTCATTATGATTATTTGGTGGTGATTGCTAGTTCTGATTCCACTGTGTTGGTTGTTAATCCTGCCTCTGGCTCCTAGTGTTTCTCCACTTGGTGTTGCCATTATAACCTGAAATGTACCTGTCATTTTTTCTGCGTTTTTTAACTGGCACAGTAATTAGCATCCTGGACCCGCATTCAGGAGGACTACAGTTCAAACCGAAGTCCGGTCATCCTGATTTATGGTTTCCATGACTTCTCTAAATCGCTTCTGTCAAATGCTGGGATGGGTCCTTTGAAATGGGCATCGCTGACTTCCTTCCCCATCCTTCCCAAATCCAATGCGACTAATGACCTCGCTGTTTAGTCTCCACCCCCCCCCCCCTCCAGATCAATCAACCAACCACCCGCTTCTGTGTTTTCTGTTGAATGGTGAATGACCATTCCCATTTGGCTATTTGCTATTGTTTTGATTATGTTCATTCCTCCTACTGCTACCATTATTATTCAGGCTTGGTGAGTGTTTCTGTTCTCATGTTTGCGTGGTGATACACAGCCATTTCCATGATCACCACCCTGTTTCATGTCCTCTTGTATGGGGCCTATTGGGTGTATGACAATATGAAATGTTCCAGGTCATGCTCGGGTACATTAATTAACTTTTCCTTAATATTATTTGGCAGATAGCTTGAGTAGTCGAATTATGTCTCTGTTTGAAATGGTTTCATCCCAGTACCTGGATTCATTTATGTACCATTCGATATATTTGTGTAAATTTTTGTGGTTTGGATTGTATGCTTTGGGGCTGGCTATGAACTTCCTGTCTTAAATGCTGGTGCCCAGTATTTTGATAGAAATGCTTTCTTTAATTGCTCACATGTATAACAAAATTTGGCAGCTTCCACTGCACTTATGGCTGCATCATCTTGGAGATGTGAAATAATTAACTGAATCTTTTTTCTCTCTAATCTAGCACTGAGTAAAATATTTCTAAATCCCTTTATGAATACGACTTGGTGAACTGAACGTTTTTCAGCTGAGAAAATTTGTAATTGTCAGTGCTTGATCCACTTTCTTCCACCATCATATTAGGCATACTAGGCACTACTCTTGTTCTGGTATTGGGCTAGTGTTCCCAGTGCTGAATGTATGTGGATGTTCACACATCCCAGTCTTCCTCTATTTTTTTTCACTGCAAATGGGTCATGTACTTTGTTTTTTTCTTTTCTTCCAGTACACTTTCATCTCTTTACTATGTTCCTTCTTTCTGCCTTCAGACCATACTTGTTTTGGAAAGGCTTCTCTGTTGACTATATCTACTGTTTTTATATTGTTTCTTTCTAAATCCTTCTTTACTTCGTTGACCCAGCTTATTGTGGACTTCTTACCACGCAAATATTTGAAAATCTTATCAGTTAATCTACTGTCTTGCATTAGCAATGAATGTCCAAAAAGCATGAGTTTTCTTTTTCTCATTATGTTTGAAATATTTTCGGTATTTTGATGCAGTTCAGCATTACTTTGTAATTCCAAAGTGCTACTGTGTTTCGTGGTCCTAATATTTTCCTTATAATTCGCCTTTCTAGAACTTTTTATTTATCTAAATTATAGTTTAATGCCAGACATTTGCTTGCATATAGGCATTCTGGCAATACTTCTGTGTTGTAATGCCTTATTTTTGCATTAGATGGGTAGCCACTTTTTATTGTATAGATCTTTGGTGACACCATTAGCTCTCTCCATTTTATTCAATCTTTCCTCTATTACAGATTTTTCCAGAACATTTTCTTGGATTATCTCCCCTATGTATTTGATTTTTGTGCCATCTCAATATTTGTTTTCAGGAATTTTTGAGCATCCTTAATAGTTGCTGTAAATTTTGTTTTTTCTCCAGAAATTCTTAAGCCAGTTCTGCTGGCTATTTCTACCAGGAGATTTATTTCCGTTATTGCAGATGCCACATTTTTGGAAATGATCTGCAAATGCAAGACAGTTGATTTCGATCTTCTTGCTTCCTATTCTTAACCTTATAGGCGAGATGTTGAGTTCAATAAGTTTTTTCTTTCCAAATTCTCACCTTTTTGTCTAACACACTATCAAAAAAAATTCTTGTGCACCTGTTTTTATTTTGAATGGCTGTGATTTTTTTCCCATTGATTTTACTTTACAGACTGAATCTGTAAGTGTTTCATACATTAGGTTTGTCATTTTAGGCTTTACCCCAAATTCCAGAATTATTTTATGTATATTTTCTCTGTCAACAGAATCAAAAGACTTTTTGAAATCTACAAACATAACTACAATTTTAAATGAATTAAATAATCTAGTGCCAATTACTGAGTTCAGATTAAATTTTTGTTCTGAGCATGACCTTCCTTTCCTAAAACCGTCATGATATTCACCTGAATGACTGTCTAGTGTTGTTTCCATTTTGTTTAACAAAATCTTGGAAAATACTTTATACACTACTGGCAGTAAAGAAATTCCTCTGTTGTTGCTTACATCCCATTTATTGCCTTTTTGTGAATTGGGTGTATCAAGGCAACTTTCCATTCCTCTAGGGTTTTTTCTGTTTTCCAGATTTCTTCAGAGAGCAAATTTAGCCCCTTTGCTCTGTTTGGCAAGGACTACTTCAAAAGTTCAGCAGTAATTGAATCTTCTTCACTACCTTTGTGGTTTCTGAGGATTTTAATTACTTCTTCGATTTCGCCTATAGCTAGCGGTAAATCTTCTTCCAAATTTTCATTAATATCTGAGAATTCCAATTTGTGACTTGGTTCAGGACAATTCAGAAGCTGATGAAAATATCAGCTAGTATTTCACAATTGTGAATATTGCTCAACCCAATTTCGCAATTTTAATTTTTGAAACAGACATTTGGTTTTTGGTATCCCTTTACTTTGTTCTCAAAACCTTGATAAAAGTCACAAGTACTATTTTTTACAAAATTTTTGTCTCTTTTGAAATGTTTCTTCTTTTCAAAGGTTCATTTGGTGTTTCTGGTTAACATGGCTGTTTCTTTTCGTTGTTGTTTAAATTGATCATAATCTTTAATTTCCTTTGAGTATTTCCATTTTCCCCATTTTAGCCCTCTCTGCTATGACGTCTTCACATATTTCCTGTTATTTTTGATTGACTATAGTCTTTATGTCCAGTATCATTAATTGCCTTGGAATTTCTTGCCTGTTGCCATATATAGCCACTTTAATTTCGTCTTGATAGTTTTTAATTGATCCTTTTGTTATAGTGAGTCTGCCTGTATTATATTTCATTAACCTTTATGACTTTCTTTATTCTTTATTAGGTAGGAGTTTGACTTTAACTTTAGATAATCAAATTCATCATTCCTTACTAGTTTCACATTCATAATTTCCATCACACTTTTTTTTGTGAAATAGCCACATGATCTAACTGAAATTATTGTAACATTAGGTTGGGAGATATCCATGTTTTAGCTTTTCTTGGGAGTTTCCTAAAGAAGGTTGAGACCAGTTTCAGGTGAGAGCTTTGACACAAACTGATTAGTCTCATGATTTGCATTAGTTCTTCTATGAGCTAACTATTGTCCTACTACATTACTAAACTTCTTTTCTTTGCCTACTTGTGCATTGAAGTTATCTAACAGCAATATGGTGTTCTTCTTTGCAATTTTAAATATTTCAGTTTGTAAAAGATCCCAAAATACCTGTTTTTGTGGATTTTTCCCGTTGTCTTCATTTATTGGTGCATGGCACTTAACAAGTGTGTAGATCTTGTTTTTGCATTTAACTGATAGGAGAGATATTCTCTCTGAGGTGGATTTACATTCTGTTACATTTCCTATTATCTTTCATGAACATAGAAAGCTGTACCCAATAATGGTATCTGATTCATAATTTTGATTACTGGTTTGCCTTTGAAGATTCTGTGGTTACAAGTATCTACTGCATTTTCATTTAGGAACATTGTTTCTTGAACTGCTAAAATCTGAATTTTGTTTTTCTCTCAAAGTTTTTTGAATTTTATTTTAGAAGGATTCCAAGGTTGCTCTGATTGAACATCCTGATTCCAATTGTTGGGACTCTCCAGAACCCTTGTCCCAATATTTTGCATGACACAATCGTGGATTTCTCTCTTGAGTGCAAGAGGTCAGCCAAAAGAATCGAGAACCCCTACAAAAAATTATTTTCACTGAAGTTGGTTGTACGATGCCTGTTCAAAAGTAAATAAAGAACTTGATTCTCTCTATGCACAAGCGATTGCTATTGATTTTCTGCTGTACAGAACTCACAACCATCAAGGTTTGAAAAAAATTGTTTATGCCTTAGATAGCAGATGTGAGTTGCCAAATTAAACCACACTTAAATGTTTATTGATCTCAAAAGTCTAGGAAGAGATGAAAACTAAGTTAGAGAAGTCCCTTACAAAATGTAATTTTTTATGTTACAGTGGACACATGGGAAATCAACATGAATGAAGGCATACTGCCATTGACTTGCGACTTTATTATAGACGCAAAATTAATTTAACTCATATTAAAAGTGACAAAAACTGCCAGTCGTCACAACACAGAATCTATACACATGTAACCAACATTTTTTAAATTGTTTCTTTAACTCGTAATGCCATGATGAGGTTCATTTCAATCTTGTGATCAGTACATGTTGATGTAAGTCAAGTCGGCGTAATTTGTAACATATGCGTATTTCTTGGTAATTTCACCCCTCCCCTCCCCGCTCCTACTCCACTTCATCCCTTTTGTCGATAGAAACCTCAAGCTGTTGTGTCATTTGTGTTCTGTGTACAGACACTGCAAACCATAGCAAATCACTGAATAATTGCGTTACAACAGGCTTAATATCTTTTCTTATTTATTACTACAAATAAGCAACACATTTGAACATAAATGTCTCTATAGTACACTTTCTCAAAACTCCGATAGTTCCGCGCCCAAAGCTTTCACTAGAGAGTTTGTGCGATAGTAGACTTAGAAGTGAGAAACGAAAGTGAAACCCAACACTGTCTGAAACAAAATTAATACAGAATGGCAGCTGGCAGTGGCGTCAGAATTACTGTGTTGCTGTCAACCGGGTATATAAACAATTTGCTTTTGTGGCTATTTATGCGGAATTGATTCATTGCGTTAGCGAATCGGAACAGAATTAAAACTTTTGACGCTTAAAAAACAGTGTCAATATTAATACATGTATTTGCCAAAAAAGACTAACCATAGCAAGTTGCAAATAAAGGCCTTACTAACCGAATCGTGACTTTCCAGTGGTAATGGAAAATTCTCAGGTATTGTGTAATGGAAGCTGTTGTATCGCCACTACAGGGAAGCCGACGAAATGCTATCAGGTTCTGTCAAGTGCAAACTTTGAGCGTCACGGGTATATAATAGGAATACATCGATATGATGGGTGAAGGTGCCAGAACTGCTCTATACGGTATTGTGCTCTCTATACCAGTCCGTGCGCTTCCCCAGACGAATGGCAAAACACCCAACAAAACTTCTACAAGTTACACACTTTATGTCGACTGCACTAAGATCACAAGTGCTGCCGATGTCAGAACTGTAGCAGCTGTACCACTACAGCAGTAGAGTGGTGGCCCTTTTGTTTCATACTGAGTGTCAACTCAACTGAAAAAAAAAGAAATAAAAAACATAATGAGTGAAAAAACCACCCTTGATCTCTTCAATGCAGTTTTAATCTTGTTATTCCCATGTGCAGTTTATACCGTATCTACTGCAGTTCATCAGCAAGCATGCACACCTAAGGTAGCAGCATTGCATAGCAGACCAGTGAACAGTTGCTCTCTAGCATCCCTATTCTTTATGGTGACCTTCCTCTTCTTTTTCTTCTTCTTCCTCTTCCTGCTTTCACCACGCTGAATCTCAACATAAAATCTACAGCTAATATATTAGCCCAATTTTTATGAGAATTAATTTTTTGTGTATGAAAGTAGTTTTTCAGTTCACAAGATGCTGGAAAAGAGAAATTTTTTGACGCTATTATGCAAAATTTCGGACCTACTGGCAGGTTAACACTGGACTTGCATTCATGAGGTCGATGGTTCAATCCCACGTCTGGCCATCCTGATTTAGGTTTTCTGTGATTTCCCTAAATCGCTCCAGGCAAATGCTGGGATTGTTCCTTTGAAAGGGTACAGCTGACTTCCTTCCCTAATCTGATGAGACCGATGACCTCGCTGTTTGGTCTCTTCCCCCAAACAACCCAACCCAACCCAACCCCATACTGGCGGGTTACTTTAACATTACATTTTTTCAGGTCATCAATCAAATCTTACGAGAATACAATATCGGTGATAAGACAGTTATAGTGGTTACAGACAACGCTGCAATAACGAAAAAGCTGCCCAAATCTAGATTTCAACATTCCCCTGTTTGGCCACTGTTTCAAGTGAACAGTACAAATTTGTTTCAAAGCAGAAACATTTTCCAAAATTTTATTGAAAACAAAGGCGATTGTGACCTTCTTTCATAACTCTACACTAGCCAGTAACAAACTGCGCAATAATAAATGAAAAGCACTAGTTTGCTTTAGTTATACAAGGCCATCTTCAGACATTTACTCAGTAAATGTCTGAAGATGGCCTTGTAAAGTCGAAAACTGGTTAACAATAAAAGTAATATTGTAGAAAAAAGCAAACTAGTGCTTTTCATTTACATAATGTTTTTGTACCAAGAACCGATGGAAGATTCTGTTAACAAACTGCGCAATGTTCAAAAAAGAGCAAACAAAAAAGAACTGAGACTGATACAAGAGGTGCCGACTTGATGGAACAGCTCATGCCATACACTCACAAGAATTTTGGAAGTACGAAATGGGCTTGAGATTGTACCAGTGAAACAAAACTGCTGCCTGCCCTCACAGCAGACAATTAGTTAGCTATAAAAGAGATAATAGATCTTCTTGAACCTTTCGTAGTAGCAAAAACAACAATCTCAGGAGAGTCACACATCACTGCTTCCTCAATTCTACCTCTTATACGAGGTATTGCTTCAAAGGTTTTAGACTAGTGAAGTACCTTAACAGCTAATGAAGAATGAAGTGTTCTGGATTCCTTGATTAAATTAGTCAGTGAAAGAGTGAAACCATTTAACAAATTGAGCGTTAATATGCTTGTGACTTTATTAGATCCTAGGTTTAAAAAACTTGTTTCAGGACATTTCAAGAGGCTGAGAATGCTGCGCAAGTACTTCAGAAAGAGTATGCTGCTATCATCACAGCAACTACAAGAATAATACCTGAAACAGCAACATACATGAGCAGTGCTAATGTGTCTACTGGTACATCTACCAGTTTGAAATCAGATGATCTGATTTTTTCGCCCAATTACCAATAGCGTAAGACGGATGTCGTTACAACAGTAAGTGAGTCCATAATTGACCTACGTCACTACTTTGAAAAACCTGTAATAGAATAGCATGCTTGTGTATTAGAATACTGTGCAAAGTATAGTAGTATGTTGCCTGTAATGGCCATTAAATTCTTGCAGTGTCCAGTGACTTCAGTTCCTGCAGAGAGGGTTTCCTCCAAAGCAGGATAAATAATTACTTAAAAATACAACAGACCAGAAGAGAAGAATTTAAAGACCGTACTTTTTTTAAAACAAAATTTTCATCTTTTGTATTGTTGTTTTTTAACCAATAAAAATTCTAAAGCTTTTTTCATTTGAAATACCTACTCAAACAATCGATATTTAATAGATATATCGATAGTTTTTAAAAATACTACCGGTAATATCGAATATGTCAACCATCGATGTTTAAGTAATACAAGTACCGTGTAGCAACTGAAAAATGCATGCTTGCTCGCTACCGATATCCTCACTGTTACATATGACAGTGTATTATTCGTCAGTCATGTCCACTCTTGCACTGTGGTAGGAGAGTCGCAAGTTCTGGCTACCTAGCTTTGCTACTAACTGTAATTCTAATGGTAATTCCCATTATATCTTCCACAATGCCCTCACATATTGCAGACAACCTTGTAGGTGCAGCAACCACAGCTATGGGTATTCATCATGGGTATTAATAACCGCTTCAGCTGTATACTACTGCACCACTACCAGTTCTGTGGCTGTAAAAGCCATATCTTCAGGTGACCAAACACAGCTGAAGCGGTTATTATCGCCTGAAATATTGCTCAGGTGACAGCAAAGCCATACTTAACTTCTCGTGAAGTGCCTAATGAACAGTTTCTTGAAAGTTCATCAGTTCTGCTCTTGCACCGCAAATGCTACCCCGTGGAGATTGCAACTGTCTTGTCAGCATTATCTTTGCATCCAATATTTGCATCTATGACTCTACAGCTTCCAAATATTAGTTCAGAGTACTAGCTGAGAACCTTGTGTAATCCATAACTTCCTTGGTTAGCTTGAAGCATGCATCTGCTGTTCAATACACTACTCTCCAGATTCGTGATCTGTGCGGAATGGCACTCCATTGTCACTCTGTTGCCTTCCGCTAAATCCTTCACGGCTTTTTCTATTTCATTCAGTTTGCCCACATCTGCTGTCCTGAACATAGTGTTGAGAAATCCACCTCCTCTCACATCTATCCATCCCCTTTTTACCTACCCCCCCCCCCCCCCCTGGGTTTTTGTAGTGTACTGGCAATTGTCACTAGTCTCACCACCTCCTGCATCTGATCTTTTAATCATGCATATGCCCTGAGTAACTTCCTGTGTTCCTTGGCAACCTCTCTAAGCACCTTGTTGCTGACCGCTAGCAGTTGTGCCATTCAAACACACCTCTTCGAGCCTCTGTACATCATTCTGTAATCTTCAAACATTAAACACTAAAATCAATTACCGCCTTTGACTGGATAACATTATGTCTTGTTGCCCAGAAAACGTAGCTCCTCTGTCCAGGTGATGATCCTTCAGTGGTCCCATTCTACCCTCCAATGAAGAGGTACAGCATTGCCAAAACTAACATTCTCCTCTGATCCTTTCTATGTATGGCAACCTGAGGACAGAGACCATTATCACCTCCCCTCCCTTCAGAAGCCCGCTGTCTCCAACAGCATTTCTCCATACACTACCCATAATTACTGTCTTAACAAACTCATTCCACCCTGCCAGCAGCTTGAGGCTGAAATGGACTTGTTCGTAATATTTTTACTCTTAATAACTGACACAACTGTGACATCAGGTGTGACATGAAGTTTGTCCCATGATCCATAATTATGTTCTCCAGCACTTCAAACTTCAGTATCCACCTATTTGCCAAAGCTTGTGTGACTGTGACTGACTGCCTGTTAGTCCATTATTGGCAACATCTCTATTTGATGAGAAAATCGTCTGTTGTGGTCAGCATTAAACGATTCCCTGCTGGTGTTCAGTTAAATGGTGCTAATACGTCCATCCCCGAATGAAACTAAATTGTTCTGATGGTTCTGGCAACCTTTGCAACAGTACCTATGTACTTTCAATTGAAATTCACTCCCTGCACACATAACAGACGATTTCTAACGTATTAATCATCATCATTCTTCCTTCCTTTCCACCAGTATTTTTTCACCACTCTCTGATACATAGCCCTCTATCCTCCAAGGCCTGACAAGATATGATCACGCATTTCACATAGCACTTCCTCCTTCAATATTGCTGGTACAACCACCCATGGTCCTAACATAGTTTCTCTACACAACAATCCGTCATGATTGGCCTCCTGCTGCTTGCATAGTGTTTACATTGCTCATTCGTACCCTGTGTGGCCTGCCATTATTAAATCTCCTTGGCCTAGTGCTTGTATTACCACAATCTTCCCGCTCAACCTGCCTACATTTCCATGTTTCTTCCGCATTTTGTGGATTAATTCATACTCAAAGTCAATGAATCTAATGGATGGGTCTTTCAAACCTAGTAACTACTTCAAAGCAGTATGGTAGATCAGTACCTTGAACTTTCTGCCATACAGGTAACACTGGAAGTTGTTATTCCATACACCACACTAAGCATCTCTCTTTGATGTAGAGTAATTCCTTTCTGCTACGTTCAACCGTCTTGACGCAAAAGCAACAGGATGTTCCTGACCATATACCTCGTGAGATAAAACACAACCAAGAGCATGATTTGATGCATAACATGATAAAATGAACTCCTTCAGAAAGTTTGGAATCATCAACACTGGACTCAATGGTAACATTTTTTCCAATTGGACAAATGCTCCTCGGGCTTCCTCTGACCACACAAACTTAATACCCTTTTACAGCAAGAGTGTAAGCGTTCGTGCAATATCTGCAATCCTCTCATAAACTTTCTATGATAATTTGCGAAACACAGGAAAGATCGTAACACCTTAGTTGTTCAGCTACTGGAAAAACTTGCACTGCTTGTATTAATCTACGATCGGTCTTCACACTATCCTTACTAACCAGGATGCCAACATTAAAATGTGTGAATCCAGAATTTCAAATCTACAGACAAATCTGACATCTGCAGTCTCACATAAAGGAAGATTCTGAAGCATATAAACAAACGTGTGAATTGCACAGATCTTTTACTCATGTCAGCTGATTCTGTGACAACTTATGCACTGGCAGGTCGAAGGTGAACGTAGCAGTGTCAGTTTATCCCAGTCAAAATCACAAAAATGTGCAGCATCAACAAAGCATGTCTTTTGCCTAGAGCGGCTAACAGTGCCTATGCAGTTCTGCATCCAAAATCTAAATGATGCTAATCATAACAGAAGTGATGCTTCTTCGAGCCATGCATAGACTTCTTGGGCATGAGTGCAATCCCCTCCCCCCCCCCCCCCCTGGCTTCTACTTTATTTTATCATCCCATCAGCCAATTGCTGATTTATGCTTCAATTTTTCACGAAATGCAGTCCTGTCAGCGCCCTGTGTGGCATCTTCCTCATCTGGAATCTCCGATGTGGTCAATAACTTAACCTCCTCGGCACAATAATTATCTATGCTGACAGGCACTACTTGCCTCTGTTCCTCTCTCATTCAGATGCAATACTATGTTTCATCAAACAACACATTGTTCAAATGGCTCTGAGCACTACGGGACTAACTTCTGAGGTCATCAGTCCCCTAGAACTTAGAACTACTTAAACCTAACTAACCTAAGGACATCACACACATCCATGCCCGAGGCAGGATTCGAACCTGCGACCGTAGCAGTCACGCGGTTCCAGACTGAAGTGCTTAGAACCGCTCGGCCACCTCGGCCGGCTGGCTTTAAAAGGCTAGTGCAGGCTGTAGCTCATAGAGTTTGTTTGTTTTCGGGACTCCAACACTTTCAGCTGTGTCTGGTGTGCAAGCTTTCTACCCAATGTGCATGCGCTGCGTCGCACTGTTACCACTAACGTGGCGGCGAGTTGTATATTGCAGAGCACGCTACCATGTGTTTCAGCTCACCTTATCATTTACACATTTGACATGTAAGGAAAAAAACAAAAATTTTTCTTATCAACTAACAAAATAAATTCTGGAATGCGATTTTCCAACTTCCTAAATGTAATATTATTATTTATGTATACAACTTACAGGTATACCTACCTTGATCATATCTGATAAAGCAAGTGTTGATCAAGCTCGAGCCCCCACGCCTGTCCAAGGTCACAGAATGGGGGCCTACCATGACCGGTTCAAGTTTTCCGACATCGCGGTGGTATCGATCTCTAGGTTCGGCGAAACTTCCACTATATTGACCATTGGTGTTGCTTTCGCCAGTTAGTGTCCTGAGAGGCTCTCGACTGAAATTCTCTTCGCCTCTGCGTCTTATTCAGCATGTGTGTGTTACTTTGCTCGTCGAATTCCGTTGTCTGTGGGTTATTCGGTTGTCTCTTAGTGTCTTGCGTTTGCCAAGCGATCGTCTGATTATTGCCGGTAGCTTGTGTCTGTACATATTGTACAGGCTGGCCATACGCTATTCGCCCATACTAGCTGTTTTTGCTAAATTTTTGACCATTTCTTTTATGTCCAGGTTTGTATTTACGGATTTCTCCATTGCTGTTGCGATTACCATTACCATTACCATAGGTCTGTGTGGGATAAGGCTGTCATCCGTGTTGTACTATGAATCCATTGTTTACTTGCTGGTCCGTAAATCTCTGTGTTGCTATCGGCATATTAATAGGCTTCGGTTGTACTGGTCTTTCTTCATACACTCCTGGAAATTGAAATAAGAACACCGTGAATTCATTGTCCCAGGAAGGGGAAACTTTATTGACACATTCCTGGGGTCAGATACATCACATGATCACACTGACAGAACCACAGGCACATAGACACAGGCAACAGAGCATGCACAATGTCGCCACTAGTACAGTGTATATCCACCTTTCGCAGCAATGCAGGCTGCTATTCTCCCATGGAGACGATCGTAGAGATGCTGGATGTAGTCCTGTGGAACGGCTTGCCATGCCATTTCCACCTGGCGCCTCAGTTGGACCAGCGTTCGTGCTGGACGTGCAGACCGCGTGAGACGATGCTTCATCCAGTCCCAAACATGCTCAATGGGGGACAGATCCGGAGATCTTGCTGGCCAGGGTAGTTGACTTACACCTTCTAGAGCACGTTGGGTGGCATGGGATACATGTGGACGTGCATTGTCCTGTTGGAACAGCAAGTTCCCTTGCCGGTCTAGGAATGGTAGAACGATGGGTTCGATGACGGTTTGGATGTACCGTGCACTATTCAGTGTCCCCTCGACGATCACCAGTGGTGTACGGCCAGTGTAGGAGATCGCTCCCCACACCATGATGCCGGGTGTTGGCCCTGTGTGCCTCGGTCGTATGCAGTCCTGATTGTGGCGCTCACCTGCACGGCGCCAAACACGCATACGACCATCATTGGCACCAAGGCAGAAGCGACTCTCATCGCTGAAGACGACACGTCTCCATTCGTCCCTCCATTCACGCCTGTCGCGACACCACTGGAGGCGGGCTGCACGATGTTGGGGCGTGAGCGGAAGACGGCCTAACGGTGTGCGGGACCGTAGCCCAGCTTCATGGAGACGGTTGCGAATGGTCCTCGCGGATACTCCAGGAGCAACAGTGTCCCTAATTTGGTGGGAAGTGGCGGTGCGGTCCCCTACGGCACTGCGTAGGTTCCTACGGTCTTGGCGTGCATCCGTGCATCGCTGCGGTCCGGTCCCAGATCGACGGGCACGTGCACCTTCCGCCGACCACTGGCGACAACATCGATGTACTGTGGAGACCTCACGCCCCACGTGTCGAGCAATTCGGCGGTACGTCCACCCGGGCTCCCGCATGCCCACTATACGCCCTCGCTCAAAGTCCGTCAACTGCACATACGGTTCACGTCCACGCTGTCGCGGCATGCTACCAGTGTTAAAGACTGCGATGGAGCTCCGTATGCCACGGCAAACTGGCTGACACTGACGGCGGCGGTGCACAAATGCTGCGCAGCTAGCGCCATTCGACGGCCAACACCGCGGTTCCTGGTGTGTCCGCTGTGCCGTGCGTGTGATCATTGCTTGTACAGCCCTCTCGCAGTGTCCGGAGCAAGTATGGTGGGTCCGACACACCGGTGTCAATGTGTTCTTTTTTCCATTTCCAGGAGTGTATATTAAAACCATTGAGTCCAGTACAGATAAAGTATTTGGTGTCGTGTTCCGGGATGGTAATGAGTTTTCCTAACGTGGGCAGGAAGATAACTCTTTAAAATTTTCAGCACGTCTACTTGAGATAACGAGTTCGTCCAGTATCTGAATATTTTTCAAAATAGTCCCTTAGGCTTCCATACTTGCTATTGAACGGAGCTGGGTTGAATACTTAACGTGTGAGCCTCTCTTGTGCGGCCTCAGACCAATATTTATCTGGAAATGCTCTCAAACGGTTCATAATAGTGGCATCGTTCCGCCATGTCCATAGCCCACAGCAGAACGTCACACTGTGTGTATTCCAACAACAAATCTAATTTTCTGGGCTTCAGTCCAGGTACGAGGTAAAAAATTTCGAAATGCTCTGATAAAGACCACAAGGTGTGTTCTCTTCTCTTCATAAGTAAATATCGGGAATTGTCGATGCCTAAGTAATCTCTCATCTGCAAGTAATGTTGACAAACACGCCGTGCTCAGTGACAGGTGGATTTATGTTCGCTTGTGGGGTAGCGCATGGCAACTGCATTTGCTCGACAGGTGCAAGCGTTCTTTCATTGTGCAACCTTCAATATTTTCCTTCTACGGGCTAACCCAGTATTGTGAGCAACCAGTGAAGGTATCTGACTTCTCTAAAAGCTTAGGTTTGTTTTCTGACATATGTTGTTTTGGAATGTCAGTAGTTTTAGCAAAACTGCCCTGTAACCTTTCCTGTATTTCCTTTGAACCCGAGTCTGTTTTAGTTAGAAGTTGACTTACTTTCTCTTTTAGAGGCTCCTCTACAGTATCTACATAAATTTTTCATTCTGACTCTACCCTTTCAGCAAGAGTGCTGCCCTTGTCCAGCATCCCGGCTTCAGCATTTTCAGTTATTTCCTTTACATCTGCACATAATTTCTTTCTCTGTTTTTTTGGTAAATTCTGACTTCAAACTTAACCAATCCACTCTTAGATTCAACTTGTGTATTTGATTCGACTTGTGTATTTGTATAGGTAGATTTTTGCATACGTCTTGCAGCTCGCTGACTGCGTTGGTCACATTTTTTACCGACGCATCCAGTTGGAATTGCGTCTCCTAAATTTGAGAATATGCTTCACTAAGGTTTTGTAACTCATTTGCAAGTTGTTCCTGTTTATAGTCTACGGATGTTGCCTTTTCCGTTAACATATCTATATTGCGGGACATGTCGGTAATTATTTCTTGTTTTAGTTGTTTACCGAGTTCTGTGAACTTACCGGATAATTCGTCAGATAATTCACTGCCTATTGTCATGCTCGCCTCACTGAACTGTTGACTAATACTCGTACTATTGTTGAAATCGTTAAATGCCTGGCTTTGCTGTGCAAACTGCTGTGTTATTAGCTGCATGAGCTGTCAAAGTGTGTGTCTCACTAGTATTTGCATTGCTTTTGTGAACTGTTTCCTGTGCTTGCGTTCACGACGTCGTGAGCTAATAATCGAAGGAATTTTCACTGTCGCGCGCTTCAGTTTCACTATTTGAAAAAATGTTTCCTGGTGAGACCTGAGAAATTGTCTCATCGAGCGTCATAAAAATGACATCATGATTAGTTATATTACCAGTGTCATCATTTTTTAATAGTGGGACGCCAACCTGGTTGTTTTGGTAGCCATCGGCCAGTTCACGAGTTGGCGCGTTACTTTCGACTATTGCCATTTCGGATTTCCGACGTCTTGGCATGTTGCATTTTGTAATGAGTTTCCAACAACGGCCATTTCCTTTGACTCCATTGTGAACTGTGTTTAACAAAATTATGAAAAAAAATGATTTTCAATAACGAAATTTTGTTTGTATCGATACTTTTGTATTAAAGCAGTTTTATTTGCATATTTATTAATGAACCTGATTATTCTGATTCAGTCTTACTGAATTATTTTGCACTTTGATGTTGACTTTGCACAAATTTTCGTCTTTCCTATAGAAATGCACTTTCCGTACAGTATATTACTTGGAAGAGAAAGAGATTATTTATTGCGAGAGAGACGGCGCCAAGCTCGACCATATAAGCATACAGCGTAGCTGCTTCCTACCTTAACCGCTGAAATCCGCATTCCCGGCACTTCTCGTTTGTAGGCAGAATTTAATTTTAATTTGTTCCTTCAAGTTGTTAACAGACCTTCAATATTCAATACATATATTCAGCATTTAACTTTACATAGTTCTTTTTCTTGTTACCGGTGTTGTGCTTAGTAGAGATGGGTCGAACTCTTTCATTCCCGTGAACTACTTCATTCATTTCACTCTTTGCCATGAGGTTTTCAAATGAAGTAGTTCATTCATGAAGTACAGAAGCCTGACGAAGTTGCTCAGTTCACCGCTCAGCCGCGGCTACTCTCGCTTCGCCTCGCTCGTACAATAAAGCTTCGTAATACTTCATAATTTTACCAACAGGTAGCGGAACTATGCAGTAACGTGCACACAACATTTTACGCTCTTACAGCGTCTGAGTTAACTGAAATAGAGCATGGTCGAAGGGGACAAAGGAAAGATAAACTGAGAAGCCTGTCACATATAAAGAAGGTATTACATTTAATCTTGCTCGACATTTTCCCATGAAGCGCCCAAAAAAGTCTTTATCTGCCAAATGAAACCTTATTTGTTGTATTCATGGACTTAAAACTAGGGCTACCAACGAAATGCATTCCAATTTTGTTCCATTTAAAATTGAATCAAAATTAGAATGAGTATGTTCACCTCAGTCACAAAGTCTTTATACCTACGTTAAGTAATTATTCAGAAGTTTTCCTGTAGATTCTATTTTTGTTGAGAATAATAACCCTCCAAATTCCAAACGTAAACTGTCACCTGTAGTCACTGGTACGATTTCAGGTAAAATCCCTCTTTATTTTATTTGGAAAGCAGTTTTTTGTGTCTGTTCACTCTTATACAATGGCTAGCAACTCGCGATCGCATAGTAGTAGTGAAATTTGGGGTTTCTTCGTCGATTTAGGTGTTGGGAAAGCAAAGTGTAACTGTTGTTCTAAGTGTATTTCATATAAAGGAGGAAATACATTTAATCTAGCGCGTCATGTTCGAGTGCTGCATCCAACAGTGTCATTGTCAGTCAGGCGCTTAGCGCCCCCTGCTCCTGCATCTTCCGATATTTCTTGGACAAATAAACCGGACAATCCGGAACCAACATCAGCAATTGCCAGAAGCGGACAGCAGTCGATGCCAGAAAATAACAGTATCACTTCATTATCAGACAGCAGACATCAATATCACGGAACATTACCTATGTATTTTCCGAAACCTCTTTCGAACAAAAGAAATCAGGAGACGGATTTCGCACTTCTGGAGACTGTTGTAAAGGATTATTTGTCCTTCAACATAGTGGAAAGCAAACATTTCCGAAGTTTTGTAGACAAACTGAATGGTGTTTACACAATGCCAGCTAGGAAGACCATTTCCAATGATGAAAGAAAGTGTGTGAGTCAAAATTAATTCTGCAGAAGCGGTTGTGCTGACAATGGATGGGTGGACCTCAACCACAAATGAGAGTTATTTGTCGGTGACAGCACACTACGTTAAAGACCTGGAGCTGGCGTCTTCCCTCCTAGAGTGCTTTAAATACGACGAAAGGTACACGTCAGAAAAGCCCTCCAAAGAACTGCGACATGTCACAAGGGAATGGGGCATTCAAGAAAAAGTCGTGTGTGTTGTTAGTGACAATGCTGCTAATATTGTGGCAGCTATAAGACTTACAGCCTGGCAACTCATCCCCTGCTTTGCACACACACACTCAATTTAATTGTTCAGAATGGGCTTCCACACATTCAACCCATTCTGAATAAAGTAAAAAAAAAAAAAAAGAATTTTTTAAAAGAAGTTCGCAGACCTGCACGAAACTGAAAAAGATGCCGGAACAGTTAAAAGAGCTAGTTGACACTAAAACGGGACACTGTTACAAGATAGAATTCAACCTATGATATGCTGCGAAGAAGAATCAAGGTTAAGAATCCCCTAATGACAGTTATCACTCTGAATTATCTGGATCTTACGAAACTGACTGCAGAGGACATTGCAAGTGTAACACAAGACTGTGACCTGTTGAAAGTTTTCAAACACTGCACCGAGGAAATGTCAAGTGAAAATGTTGTCACTGCTTCTAAAGTTATACTCCTTTGTCGCTCGTTGAAAAAATGGTGTTGCAGGTTTGTTAATAACACTGAAATTCATGTAGACATGCCACAGGTGGCCGAAAAGTTAGCTGAAGAACAAAAACGACGATTTCGAAATATAGAGGAAAATTCCATTTCCGCAGAAGCAACTTCATTGGATCCCCGGTTCAAATTACATGGTTTTTCTGATAAAAACTCTGCTGAGAAGGTGAAATTAAACCTGATCAGGCACTGTGAGAAATTTGTGACGAACGCATCCACTGCCACTGCAACTATCTCAGTTCCAACCGCTGAATCTTCTAGTCTCTGGCTCGACTTTAGTGAAGTGTTTTCCAGGCTGCAGAGTAATCCACACCCGAGAGCTGCTGTAATAGAGGAAGTGGACAAATATTTACAAGAGCCCCTGCTACAGAGAGAAGGCAATCCACTTAAGTGATGGTCTGAACGGCTGTCAGTACACCCCTCGCTCTTTGAACTTGCAAAAATACGATTGTGTATTGTTGCAACCTCCACGCCGAGTGAAACAGTGTTATCGAAGGCAGGACACCTTAAAACTGACAGAAGATATAGCCTGACAGGAAAAAAAGTGGAACAAATAATGTTTTTAAACGGAAATCTCTGAACATTCGCCAGATCCGTTGATGTTTATTCATAAATATACACTCCTGGAAATGGAAAAAAGAACACATTGACACCGGTGTGTCAGACCCACCATACTTGCTCCGGACACTGCGAGAGGGCTGTACAAGCAATGATCACACGCACGGCACAGCGGACACACCAGGAACCGCGGTGTTGGCCGTCGAATGGCGCTAGCTGCGCAGCATTTGTGCACCGCCGCCGTCATGCGGGAGGCCGGGTGGACGTACCGCCGAATTGCTCAACACGTGGGGCGTGAGGTCTCCACAGTACATCGATGTTGTCGCCAGTGGTCGGCGGAAGGTGCACGTGCCCGTCGACCTGGGACCGGACCGCAGCGACGCACGGATGCATGCCAAGACCGTAGGATCCTACGCAGTGCCGTAGGGGACCGCACCGCCACTTCCCAGCAAATTAGGGACACTGTTGCTCCTGGGGTATCCGCGAGGACCATTCGCAACCATCTCCATGAAGCTGGGCTACGGTCCCGCACACTGTTAGGCCGTCTTCCGCTCACGCCCCAACATCGTGCAGCCCGCCTCCAGTGGTGTCGCGACAGGCGTGAATGGAGGGACGAATGGAGACGTGTCGTCTTCAGCGATGAGAGTCGCTTCTGCTTTGGTGCCAATGATGGTCGTATGCGTGTTTGGCGCCGTGCAGGTGAGCGCCACAATCAGGACTGCATACGACCGAGGCACACAGGGCCAACACCCGGCATCATGGTGTGAGGAGCGATCTCCTACACTGGCCGTACACCACTGGTGATCGTCGAGGGGACACTGAATAGTGCACGGTACATCCAAACCGTCATCGAACCCATCGTTCTACCATTCCTAGACCGACAAGGGAACTTGCTGTTCCAACAGGACAATGCACATCCGCATGTATCCCGTGCCTCCCAACGTGCTCTAGAAGGTGTAAGTCAACTACCCTGGCCAGCAAGATCTCCGGATCTGTCCCCCATTGAGCATGTTTGGGACTGGATGAAGCGTCGTCTCACGCGGTCTGCACGTCCAGCACGAACGCTGGTCCAACTGAGGCGCCAGGTGGAAATGGCATGGCAAGCCGTTCCACAGGACTACATCCAGCATCTCTACGATCGTCTCCATGGGAGAATAGCAGCCTGCATTGCTGCGAAAGGTGGATATACACTGTACTAGTGCCGACATTGTGCATGCTCTGTTGCCTGTGTCTATGTGCCTGTGGTTCTGTCAGTGTGATCATGTGATGTATCTGACCCCAGGAATGTGTCAATAAAGTTTCCCCTTCCTGGGACAATGAATTCACGGTGTTCTTATTTCAATTTCCAGGAGTGTAGATGTATTTTTTAAAATTTAATTAGGACAATCCTCAAATTGATATTTAGTGTAATTATTTCAATAGTGTGTACGAGATAAACATTCCTACATGAACGACTATCTTTCAAGCGTAGATTCCACGCATGCCGGCCTGTGTGGCCGAACGGTTGTAGGCGCTACAGTTTGGATCCGCGCGACCGCACGTTCGAATCCTGCCTCAGGCATGGATGTGTTTGATGTCCTTAGGTTAGTTAGGTTTGAGTAGTTCTAAGTTATAGGGGACTGATGACCTCAGAATTTATGTCCCATAGTGCTCAGAGCCATTTTTGATTCCACACATGCTTCAGTTCCAGACCCACAAGTCAAGCATTTTATTTTCATGTTGGCTGTGCGTGCTCACACGGCCAGCCTCTTCGTTTGTAACCTGAATATTCATTTGTCTGCAAGCGCTACCAACGGTAGGCTACCCGTAGACGCGAAGTATAACTGTACAAATAGTCACGGGTAATTATGTCAGCACTGCAGGAAGCAGCTGACGCTGTCTTCCCCTCGCCCCTCACCACCCCAACCAATCCTAAACCTATCGTCGGCCGGTATAACCATGGAGGTAAGAATAGAGGGAGACGCCGTGACGTCACAGCTGTGAAGCCGAGGGTAGCCATCTCAATCCGACCAAAACATTTCTGCTGTAAGCTTGTGTGCATAGGCTTGTCGCTCGTTTTTGGATGGATTTTGCGCTATTATGGTGACTTGTGTGGTGTTCAGATGTACGAATCATTCTGGTTGTGATGCGAAATCGAAGGGAATAACATTTCATGTGTAAGTTGTCTCGTTAAGTGTGATTCTACAACTTCATTGTGAATGAACGTGTGCTACAGCGGTACTTATACTATAGCGTGTTTTTCTCCTGTATGATTTTAGATTTCCTAAAAATGAAAGTCGGAAAGCTCTGTGGGAGAATACCATGAGGAGGAAGAATTGGCGTGCGTCTAAATGGAGCTCTGTATGTTCTCAGTATTTCCGAGAAGAGGACATAGACCAAACTTCCCTTTCAACAGTAAGGCTCCGAGAAAACGCTGTAGCATCAGTTTTCCCTACACCCCCAAAATATTTGCAAAAGGTATGTTGATTCAAAGAATTAAATTCTTAGTTTTCAAGTTCACGTTTCGGTATAATATGCACGTATCGCCGATAATCGAAGTGTTGAGTAACTCACTTTGTCTTCATCATGTACCAAATTAAAAGCTAACACTACATTAACTGGCGTAAAGTATAGGCCTAAACAGGGCACTGTGTAGATTTGCCATTCTGTGTACCGTATTTCAGTAAATATTGGTGGTAATGAACAGTGTTCCTAGCAGTGTAACGTAACTGAAATGTCCCAGTACGTATTACAAACAAGATGTATTTATGGGGCTTTGGAGGGAGGGTATAGCTAACTTAGTTTTCAGTTTCTATTATTTAGTTTGTGATACACGTTTATTACTGAATTAACAAAATTGTATCGTTTACATTGAAGGCTAGCTATTCGTAATATTACGTTAAAAACTATTTTTAATCAGAAGAAACGTGGAATTTCGCCTTTGCGAGATTTTATTTTAAACAAAAACTTTGAAACAACCAATCTGATGACGTTACATGCGTATATGGTGCAATTAGAGACTTTAGTACACGCAGCGCTGTAGCACACTGGCAATGTTTGGGTCAGAGTGTCATGGCAGCGAGCCACGCCCCCATGGCTTCAAAACGTAGTATGGCTGGGATACGTAGCGCCATCTCCCCTCATTCTTACCTCCATGGGTATTACACTATCAAACTTCTTTGCCAAAGATGTGATCAAATATTCTGTCAAATATATTTGACAAAGATCTTTGACGTAGCGCTAGAAGGGGTATTACACTGTCATCAAATTTTTCGTCAAAGTTCAAGATGGCTGACAACAACTTGTTATTAACCGCAGCAGTTGCACGTACCGCAATTGCGTTGTGTGCACATGCGGAAAAGAAGTGGAGGAAAAAAAGGAACCATACATATGAGGTTGACAGTCTTAAATTCCTGGGATTACAACTTGATAATAAATTCAGTTGGGAGGAGCACACCACAGAACTGCAGAAACGCCTTAACAAATCTGTATTTGCAATTCGGGTGTTAATAGCAGACATAGGCAACATAAAAATGAAAAAGCTTGCATACTTTGCCTACTTTCATTCCATAATGACATATGGGATAATATTTTGGGGTAAATCTTCAAGTCAAACAAAAGTTTTCAGAGTACAAAAGCGTGTAATACGTATTATTTGTGGAGTAAATTCACGGACGTCCTGGAGAAACCTCTTCAAAGAACTGGGTATACTAACTACTGCCTCTCAGTATATTTACTCCGTAATGAAATTTGTCGTAAATAATATATCTCTTTTCCAACAAACAACTAAGTTCATACATACAATACCAGGAACAAAAATGATCTACACAAGGGCTTAAAAGCACTTACTTTAGTTCAAAAAGAGGTCCACTACTCAGGAACACTCATCTTCAATAATTTGCCAGCAAACAAAAAATTTAGTTACAAATAAAGATCAGTTTAAAAGGAGCCTGAAAGACTTACTAGTGGCCAACTCCTACTCCATTGACGAAATTTTTAATAGAAACAATGATGTATTGTATTTACTCATACTATTAGTATTGTTATTTCAGCTTCAAAAAATTGACATGTTCCACATCCACGAGGATCTCCTCAGCGCGGATCTATGGAACGAAAAACTAATCTAATCTGGGTGAAGCCGTGGGTTTTACGACGACACGATAAAAGCATTCAACAAAACTTCTTACGTGAGCTTACAGTGGAAGACGTCAAGTGGTACATCAATTACTTAAAAATGGATGAGCATACATTCCTGTATGTGCTCGTGAAGTGTATCCTCATATCACAAAGCACAATATTCACTTAAGAACTGCTACATCTTCAGAAGACAGGCTCACTGTTAACTAGAGGTGGCAAAAAATAACGTAACTGATAGAAATAACCGGCTACTGAGAAGTAACGGTTACTGCGATAACCGTTCCTCTGATTCTGGCAGTTATTTCAATAACTGTTTAGTGTCAACAGTGCCTCGCGCCATCTGTTGACCGAAGATCGTACTGCGCATTTGGAGGCGTTCTATAGACCATGGGAATAACTGTGAGACTGCGCGCCATCTGTTGATAAGAACTGTGCACTATTTCGTGGGCCTTCGTTACTTTTAGCATAAACAATTAAATAAAGTTAATGTCCGAGTCGTGGCTGATAGGAGCTGCAGTACAGGCATTAACAAGTACGGTCGTTCCCTTAAGCCACCGCCTTACGTGTTAATTTAGCTTGGACGGGTAGTACAAGGAAAGTTACTAAGGAATTCGAGCGACTATGGAAATAACTGTCAGAGCCGGTATCCTCCTCTGGCAGTTATCGTTATTGGCTCGTAGTTCTAGTTCTCTGGTAGTTATCGGGCTACCACCAGAGATAACCTGGAAGCTGGTAACGGAATAACTGTGTGTCTAGACGTTCCTGACTCGGTGACTCCAGTTACAGATCGTAGTTCCAGGTGATATTTCCAGAGAGGATAGTAACTGGAGCGAACAAATATTTTCGTACTGCTACGGAAATAGCCGCTGGCCATCACGAATGACAAATAACATGTCAGAAAGTATAACATAATACAGTGGAATATGATAACTATTATCCTCGTCATTTGTCAGGAGATTGTCAAAATACGTGAATATATCACAGTAACTGCTAATATTTACAGAATTGGTACACTGACAGAATAAAACACAGTTACGTACTTTTAATAAATTTATCGTACACAGAATACCCGATCTTGACTGTTGCAACCAAGTGCTGTGTGTGTGTGTGTGTGTGTGTGTGTGTGTGTGTGTGTGTGTGTGTGTGTGTGTGTGTGTGTGTGTGGGGGGGGGGGGGGGGGGCTGTCGATCTAGGTTGCAATGCCGGAATTTGCTGGTGGTAATTAATTTTTTTTTTTTTCTAGCTGTGATGTTTTGTGTATTTATAAAGTATTGAATGTGATTTAATTTATGTAGGGATGATTGATTTGTGGATTTTTGGAATTGTGGTTTTATTTTTCGCAGTTGTAGGTGTTGGTTTTTTGGCATCAGTAGCTGTGGTGGACCTATATAGGTCACTGGATAATGACCGATTCCCATTTTCATAATTGTGTGTGTTGATGTTTTAGTATCGTCATCTGAGGTTGACCTATGTAGGTCAAGGGAAATGTCTGATTCCAATTTTCGTACTTTTAGTTGTGGGTATTGGTGTTTTGGTATGGTCACCTATAGTTGACCTATATTGTTCAAGGGAAGTGTCCGATTCCTGCAGATTTTTGTTGGTGTAGCAGAATGCTGTATTTTTTTTCTTTTTGTTCTTCATTTTGTGTATTGGGATCATGGTGTGTTTTTTTTACTAGCTTGTCCTCACCCTAAAACCCCCAACTTCCCGCAGTTGTCCCATTGGTTTGATTGTATTTTGGTGGGAAATGTTATTGTATTATTTATATGTATCTTCGTGTTTGTTGCCATGTGTATGTAGTGACGTCATAGACACACTTAAAATAGACATTTCCGGCATATTGATGATGGGTGGAATCAGACACTTATGTATCAAATAGTCATTCAAACACACTGTAAAACGTGCCTTATCTGAAACCAAGTTTTTAATGGTTGCTGACTTGCTGGCAGCTTATTGAAAATGCATGTTCCTGAATATTGGATCTCTTTTGGACCAAGGTAAGTAATTTTAGGTCATTATGTAGATTGCTGTTCCCATTTCTAGTACTGATATTATGTATTAAGCTATTGGTTGGAAATACTTGTAACAAATTTCATTAAGGAATAAATATACTAGGAAGCAGTGGTTAGAATACAAAGTTCGTTGAACAGGTTCCAACATGATGTTCTTGAATTGATACCACAAACGATTTTTATTACACGCTTTTACATGCGAAAAACTTTTGCTACGTTTGATGAGTTACCACAGAATATGTTCCCTTATGAAATAATAGAATGAAAAAATGTGGTATGCCCTTCCCAACTGAATTTATTATCGAGTTGTAGTCCCAGAAATGTAACACTGTCAACCTTTTCGATCTGCATGTCTTCGTATGTTATAAACATGCTATCGCTGGAGAAATCGAGCAGTTTGCAAATCTGACATAAAACTTGGATTAGCGTACTCACACTTTCCCCAATAGGACTAGCTTTTACAGCACAGGAGTAAACGAATCTGTCACATTACGTATATTTTTTGTTGTATTACAAGGCTGTACACTTTATTCTATTATGTGAGCAGCACAAGAAATTAAGCTTCGAATTTAACCTACAGTACTCAGTTTACATATTACTTCATACTTAAAAACGCACGTTGTTAACATTTTACTTAAACAGTGCTTTGGCGAAGTTCCGCGTACTTTCTGTCGCAGTTGCGAGGATAATATTTCTAATAGCGACCGATAACCTACAAACATATAATCTGAAACACTAATAATCGTTCTAACATCAACTAAAATGTACCCGGAGTTAATAAGCTGAGGTTATGACACGATTCATACGACATTCCTGCTATTTCACACTACTCGCAGTTATACTGATAACTAAACTGATGGATTCCAACTATGTCGTTATTTAACTGTCGGAGTTATCGGTATTCGCTAGCGAAAAATAACTTGGCAGTTATTAATAACCGTTAACGATAACGGTTATCAAAGAATAACTGGAACTGTGATAACGGTTACTCCAGAATAACCGTTTGGCCCACCTCTACTGTTAACACTCCCATTCCTTGCTACAGGAGAGGGTTATGTTAGGTTAGGTGAGGTCAGGTCAGGTCTCGTCTCGTCTCCAATTTTCTTATTGTATTTTTGTATTCAGGGTGCCTCACGTTGTAAAGCGCCTCATACATCTCTATTAATTTTGTAGTTGTCGGCACACACCAATTGTACTTACCGGCAATGTTTATAAAAACACTACAGACGACAGAACGCTGCAGCGATGCTAGCGTTCCATGTGGCAACATGTCACATTGCAGTGAGCAGAAGACAAGCGATTTCTTTGATCAAATCTACAGCTAGGCCCTAGATTTGATCAAATATTGGACGACATTAGGCCGGTATTACACTATCAAATTTCTTTGTCCAATATCTTTGTCAAAGATATTTGATAGTGTAATAGGGATCTTTGACAAATGTCGTCCAATATTTGATCAAATCTAGGCCGAGGCCGTATATTTGATCAAAGAAATCGCTTGTCTTCTGTTCACTGCAATGCGATATGTTACCACGCGGAGCGCTAGCATCGCTGCAGCGTTCTGTCGTCTGTAGTGTTTTTATAACCATTGCCGGTAAATACAGTTGGTGTGTGCCGACAACTACAGAATTAATAGAGATGTCTGAAGCTTATGAGGCGCTTTACAACGTGAGGCACCCTGAATAAAAAATAGATTAAGAAGATTGGAGACCTAACCTGACCTAACCTAACCTAACATAACATAACCCTCTCCTGTAGCAAGGAATCGGAGTGTTATAGTGAGCCTGTCTTCTGAAGATGTAGCAGTTCTTAAGTGAAAATTGTGCTTTGTGATATGAGGATACACTTCATTGAGCATATACAGAAATGTATGCTCATCCATTCTTAAGTAATTGATGTACGACTTGACGTCTTTCACTGTAAGCTCACGTAACAAGTTTTGTTGAATGCTTTTATCGTGTCGTCGTAAAACCCACGGCTTCACCCAGATTAGATTAGTTTTTCGTTCCGTAGATTCGTGCTGAGGAGATCCTCGTGGATGTGGAACATGTCGATTTTTTTTAAGCTGAAATAAAAATACTAATAGTATGAATAAATACATCATTTGTTTCTATTAAAAATTTTGCCAATGGAGTAGAAGGAGTTGGCCAGTAGTAAGTCTTTCAGGCTCCTTTTAAACTGATCTTTATTTCTAACTAAATTTTTTTATGTTTCCTGGCAAATTATTGAAGATGAGTGTTCCTGAGTAGTGGACCCCTTTTTGAACTAAAGTAAGTGTTTTTAAGTCCTTGTGCAGATCATTTTTGTTCCTGGTATTGTATGTATGAACTGAGTTGTTTGTTGGAAAAAGAGATATATTATTTACGACAAATTTTATTAAGAAGTAAATATACTGAGAGGCAGTAGTTAACCTGCGAGCCGGAAGTATAGTGAGACTCTGTCATTTGGGCCTACGAGAGTTATAGTTTTTTTTTTGTTTGTTTCTCATGCCTAGATAACTGTACAAACATATCGTTGCATGTATTGTAATAATCATTACATATAATGATCCACATGCAACAATATCTCTACGGAAGTATCTAGGCATGAAATACAAAACAAAAAAAGCTAACCTGCAAATCTCGTACGTCCAAACGACAGTCTCACTGTACTTCTGGCCCGCCAACAGTTTCATTTTCTTTCTTATTTTCCCCCAGTACCAATGCAAGAATCTGAAGTACCCAGTTCTTTGAAGAGGTTTCTGCAGGAGGTCCGTGAATTTACTCCACAAATAATACGTATTACACGCTTTTGGACCTTGAAAACTTTTGTTTGACTTCAAGATTTACCCCAAAATATTATCCCATATGACATTATGGAATGAAAGTATGCAAGCTTTTTCATTTTTATGTTGCCTATGTCTGCTAACACTCGTATTGCAAATACAGATTTGTTAAGGCGTTTCTCCAGTTCTGTGGTGTGCTCCTCCCAACTATTTATTATCAAGTTGTAATCCCAGGACTTTTAAGACTGTCAACCTCGTATGTATGGTTCCATTTTCTCCCCCCACTTCTTTTCCGCATGTGCACACAATGCAATTGGAGTACGTAGAACTGCTGCGGTTAATAACAAGTTGTTGTCAGCCATCTTGAACTTTGACGAAAAATTTGATGACAGTGTAATACCCCTTGTAGCGCTACGTCAAAGATCTTTGTCAAATATATTGGACGGAATATTGGATCACATCTTTGACAAAGAAATTTGATAGTGTAATACCGGCCTTCCCCACAAACACCGTGGGATTCGTCGACAGGCAGTAGAGGGAGGACTGAAGTGAAGAGAGAATGAGTGACGTAGCGCCGATGTAATGGGAGTGAACTAGAAAAAAATGTGCTAACTATGAAGAGTTTGAAGTACCAGTTCATTGAAATTGAGTGATTAGTTCACACTTCACTGGAGTGAAGCGTTCATTTGAACGACTCATTCACGAGCTCCCCATCACTAGTGCTTAGAGCTTGGTATGACAATAACGATTCCAGATCGCCCCTCCTCTGGGCACGCAAATTCGTCTTGCCTGCTTTGGCCCTCTCGATGTAGGCTTCTCGGCGCCAGTAAAATTATGAACAGATGATTTTTAAAAAAATAAACTTAGTCTCCCTAATAACACTTCTTTAATGTCCGATTACAATTCATGCGGCGGAACTCTTCATACATTCGCCCGCTACGACTTATAGAGACAAACAGATTTTTTAACAATATTAACTCGGCTATCAGATATAGAGACGAACAGATGAATATAAAGAAATTAAAAAAAAATTGAAGACCATATCTCTACTTGTTTTGTTTCTATGCCAATGTTATCTATGGTACAACATTATTGTTATTTTTATATATAACAAGAAATGAACGAGGAAGAAAAGAAAAATAATAATAATACATACATTATAAACAGTTCATATGTGTGAACATAAACTTTCCTAACTGTATCCATGAAATCCTCTACTGCCTCATTATGCCTTCTGTAAGAAAAGAATAGCAACCCCTGGGTCCACCTCAACAGTCTGTGACTTCAACAGTTCTATTCCCTCATCTTTCTCTGCCAGTTCATTGTCTGCAACCATTCTACCTGCCCTGTTTTACGACTCAGAAACAATAAATCAAAATTAACACAAAAACAATAATCCAACACTACCACAGATAGAACACTCAGCAGGTACTTTTATTATAAATCTACTACATCTGCCTTATCATGAGCCACAGGACTCTCCACATTGTCTAGCTGTGTGCCCAAAATAATTACATGTAACACAATTCACTGCTATGGGTTTGATACAAGGGACAGGATGTCCAGGCAAATTACACTGAAAACAATGTGCATGCACCACTCATTCATCTCTAGTGTTACCCCTAAATGTGACAACTGCACTGGTTCCTCTATATAAATATGTATATAAATCACACCTCCTAAAATTTGAATGATATCACAAATGAACAGAAATGGTCTGACTCAGTCTAAATGATGATACTGTGCGCTGTGGCTTGGATGTTACACAGTGGCGGATGGGTGAGGGTTGGAGGGGGTGACACACACTCTGCTGCTGATTGTGGCAACTTGGGCACCCCTGACATCATTCTGAAGAATGGAATTGTACTTCTAGGTGGGTGGGCAGTGGTGACAGGTTTGTAGGCCCAGTGGAAACACTTTTGACAGCAAATAATGCCTTTATTCAATTCCAATCCATGACATGTTGTGGCTCTGTGAAGCTAACATGCCTCACTCTTGCTGTTCCTGGCCAGTGCTGATGTGTGGGTAGCAGATTGTACCCTGGACAACCAAACTTGTGGCTACCAGCCTGCTGCAGCTGACTGAGTGCTTCATGGTAGGTTTCTCACTCTTTCTTATTACTTTTATTAAAGACTGGGTAACAAGACTACAGTATTCATAAACAGAAAAGAGCCATTATTGTATAGTTACACCACTTCAGAACAATTACTGAAAGCAGTTACTTCCATAAAATGTCTAGGAACATGCTTCAGGGTGATCTGAAGTGGAAGAACTGCATAAAATTAATCTCGAGTAAGGCACGTGCCGGACTAAGTCTCAGTGGAAGAATGAGGTACACGAAAGGAAGAACAGCGACGATCTGCGATCAGAATGATAAAAGCAATCGAGCATACCCTGGGCAATGTCAGAATATGATTCAAAATAATCTGCTGGCTGATCCTTTCACACCAGAAACATATATATCTGAGCCCTTTCCAGGGCCACATTTAATGATTATATCTATTAACACAGGGGCCATAACACCAGCCAAAGCAGAACTGCTACAAGAATTGTGCAGTCAGCACCAGTGCCATATACTGTGCATACAGAAGACACATAGCTGACACGAGAATAATGATAATTGGAAGAATCCTCAAGAAATGTAGTCTGTCAACAAAGGGAGTACCTTACAAAATGCTTATTTGATCAGTATTTGAATATTGCTCTTCAGTATGGAATAAGCATCAGATAGGGTTCATAAATCAAATAGAGAAGTCCAAAGAAGAGCATCACAGAGATGAAACACTACCCATGGCAGATGCTGCAAGAGCAGCATTCTGCATTGTGGTGTGGTTTAGTGCTAAAGTTCCAAGATCCTGCTTTCTTACAAGATTCAACAGATGTTATTTCCCGTTATGTATATCTCACAAAAAGAAAAGACCTTGAAGATAAAATCAAAAAGATTCGATTCCGCATGCAGGCTTACTGGCAATCAACCGTGAACCATTTGTGACTGGAACAGGAAAAGGAGGGGGAATGACAGTGGTACATAAAGTGCCCCCCACCACACACAGCAAGGTAGCATGTGATATATGGATCTAGGGGTACTTGGGTCTGAATAGGATGACTTTGTTCATAATGATCTCATCATGGTATTATGAATATGGGACGAGCATTTAGATTTGATTGAGAGAGTTCTAAATCAATTTCAGGAGACAGTCATTACTGCCAATCTTCAGAAGTGTAAGCCTCAGTATAAACAGATGACATTTTGGGGCCATTTAATAACACCACAAGGTATTCACCCTGGCCACAGGTAATTTTTCTGGGGCAGGAAAATAATTAAAAGCATAATTCTATTGTCATTTTGTAGCCAATCAGTTATTGAACAATGCTTCATTGATGTATTTGCTTAAGTAACACTTGCAATGTACTGGTCAAAGGACTTTCACACACCATTTGATGACATAAAACATGATATTGTATCCTAAAAGATTTTATTTCACTCAGACATGGCTCTGTATTTCTGCTTATCATCATATGCTTCAAATATGGACCTTTGTGCACGTCTATTCCAAATTAGAACCATGGCCTTTTTTTTTGTTTTAGGGTGCAAAACTGCTACGGTCATTAGTGCCCGGTCTGTAACTAAAAAACGAAACTGGAAACCAGCAGCAATGGGAACAAAACTCAAAAAATTGGAGAAATTAAAAACAGAAGGAAAGCTTTAAAAAACAACTATAGAAAGGGGTTGGTTGTCCCCAAAAAGAGCTTCACATGGGGCACTCAAGTAAAAGGTGTCTTACCGTCCACAGCTGAGAGCAGTGAGGACAGAGTGGGGGAGGATCACCACTTAAAAGATGTCTATGGCTAAAAAGACAGTGCCCTATCCGGAGTCTAGTTAAAGTTACCTCCTCCCGACGACACGTTCAGGAGGAAGCGGTCCAAGCACAGAGAAGAGCTTTCACGTCCCGCAATTTATTATTGGGAAGTGTCGAACAATGTGCGTGCCATAAAAAAGCAACACAATGACATAAAACACTCCGTAGATCGGCGAAAGGAATCATGCGAATATCTGGCCGAAGAAGAGAGACTGCTGCCTTGGCCGCTATATCGGCCGCCTCATTTCCACAGATACCAACGTGTCCTGGGAGCCAGTGGAACGCCACAGAGATGCCCCCAAAGTGGAGCAAGTGGAGGCAGTCCTGAATCCAGTGGACCAGAGGGTGAACATGGTAGAGAGCTTGGAGACTGAGGAGAGAGCTGAGAGAATCTGAACAGATAACATACTGTATCCACTGATGGCGACGGATGTATTGGACAGCCTGGAGAACAGCGTAAAGCTCCGCAGTATAAACCGAACACTGGTCGGGAAGCTTGAAACAATTTGGGGTGTCGCCAACAATATAGGTACTCCCAACACCTAACGATGTTTTTGAGCCATCAGTGTAAATAAATGTGGCATCCTTCATTTGTGCGCATAAAGCAGCAAATGCCCAACGATAAACAAGTGAAGGGGTACCATCTTGGAAAACTGACAAAGGTCACGGAGCAGGCAGGTCCGGGGACGGAGCCAAGGCGGTGCTGTACCCCAAGTTGTCAAGAAAGTTTTAGGAAAGCGGAAGGTAAGAGAATGGAGCAGTTGACGGAAGGGGACTCCCGGTGGTAGTAGGGAGTAAGGGCGGCCTGCATACCCTAAATCCAAGGAGGTGTCGAAAAAAATGTCATGAGCCGGATTTGCAGGCATGGAAGACAGACGGCTAGCATAACGACTCAGAAGGACAGCTCGCCGATTGGACAGCAGAGGTTCAGCAGTCTCAGCATAAAGGCTTTCCACAGGGCTGGTGTAAAAAACTCCAGACACTAAATGTAATCCACGGAGGTGGATAGAGTCGAGATGAGGAAGAATAGATGGCCGAGCAGAGGAGTAAACTATGCTTCCATAGACCAATTTCAATCGCACTAAGGCGCGATAGAGGCGGAGGAGGACCACTCGGTCCGCTCCCCAGGAGGTACCATTCAGGACACGGAGGGTGTTGAGGGATCGCAGAGAGCGAGCTGAAAGATAGGAAACGTGGGAGGACCAGCACAGTTTTCTGTCAAACATAAGACCCACGAATTTCGCGACGTCTGAAAATGGAAGGTTGACAGGTCTTAGATGTGAGGAAGGTGGAAGAAACTCTGTACGACACCAAAAATTAACACAAACGGTCTTACTGGGAGAAAAGCGGAAGCCGGTTTCGATGCTCCAAGAGTGGAGGTGATCGAGACATCCTTGAAGACGTCGTTCAAAAAGGATGGTCCGTTGAGAGCTGTAGTAGATCGCAAAATCGTCCACAAAGAGGGAGCCCGAGACATCAGGAAAGAGACAATCCATAATGGGATTTATGGCAATGGCAAACAGTACAACACTTAGCACAGAGTCCTGGGGTACCCTGTTTTCTTGGGAGAAAGTACGGAAGAGAGTAGTGTTCACCCGCACTCTAAATGTGCGCTCTGCCATAAATTCGCGAAGAAAAAGGGGCAGCCGACCTCGAAAGCCAGTGTGCGGAGGATGCCTGTCCTCCAACAGGTATCGTATGCTCTCTCCAGATCAAAAAATATTGCTACCGTTTGGCGTTTCCGGAGAAAATTGTTCATGATATAAATGGAGAGGGCAACAAGATGGTCAACTGCAGAACGATGCTTTCGGAAAGCACATTGGGAAGGTGTTAAAAGACTACGGGTCTCCAGCCACCAAGCTAAACGGCAATTCACCATACGCTCCAAAACCTTACATATGCTTACATACGCTGGCGGGTAATTTGAAGAGCTTGAAATCTCAGCAAAGTGGTGACCCAATGAGTTAGAAATTGCGATAGCTAGAGGGGAGACGTTTGTCCTTTCCAGGTTTTGGAGCAGGAACGACGACAGCTTCCCGCCATCGTCTGGGAAAAGTACTGTCGGTCCAAATTCGATTAAAAGGTGAAGGAGGTAACACAGACTATGGTATGGTAAATGCAGCAACATTTGGATGTGGATACCATCCGGTCCTGGGGCGGAATAGCGAGAAGAAGAGAGTGCATGTTGGAGTTCCAACATGAAGAAAACAGTGTTGTAGCTTTCGCGATTTTGAGAGGAGAAGGCAAGAGGTTGCATTTCCGCAGCGCGTTTCTTCGGGAGAAACGCTGGCGGGTAATTTGAAGAGCTTGAAATCTCAGCAAAGTGGTGACCCAATGAGTTAGAAATTGCGATGGGGTCCACTAATGTCTCATGCATGACAGTGAGCCCAGAGACCGGGGGGAAACTAGGCGCGCCAGATAACCGTCGAATCCGACTCCAAACTTCCGATGAGGGAGTGAAGGTGTTAAATGAGCTAGTAAAGAAGTCCCAGCTTGCCATCGCGGACGATGCGACGGCATCGCACTCGGGACTGCTTATAGCGGATACAGTTGGCCAATGTAGGACGGTGTCTGAAAACGTGAAGAGCACGCCACCGCTCACGCATTGCGTCACGGTATGCCTCGTTCCACCAAGGAACTGGGGGGCGCCGGGGCAATTCGGAGGTGTGAGGTATTGAATGTTCCGCAGCTGAAAGAATAACATCTGTAATATGAGTGACCGCATTGTCGACGCTAGGAAAGTGACGGTCATCGAATGTCGCTAGAGACGAAGAAAGTGTCCAATCGGCTTGGGCAAACTTCCAGTGCCGCAGGCACATATATGGCAGGTGTGGTTGCAATCGAAGGACACATGGAAAGTGGTCACTCGAGTGTGTATCAGCAAGGGCGAACCATTCGAATCGCCGAGCTAGTGGAACAGTACCGACCAAAAGGTCCAAATGAGAGAAATTTGTCATGGAGGCAGACGAAAATGTAGGGTCCCCAGTGTTCAGGCAAACAAGATCCGCTTGGTGGAAGACGTCTAGAAATAGTGAGCCACGCGTACAAGGATGTGGAGATTCCCAAAGCGGGTGGTGGGCATTGAAGTCCCCAACCAGCAAATAGAGGTGTGGAAGCTGACCAAGAAGATGAAGGAGATCAGCTTGTGCCATTGGTGTGGACGATGGAATGTATACAGTATGAAGAGAGAAGGTGTATCCAGAAAGGGAAAGATGGACAGCGACAGCTTGGAAGGAAGTGTTTAAGGGTATTGGGTGATAATGGAGAGTATCATGGAAAAGAATCATGAGTCCATGTGCTGGAGTGCCTTCAACAGAGGGGAGATCAAATCGGACTGACTGAAAATGGGGGAAAACAAAGCAGTCGTGGGGACGCAGCTTTGTTTCCTGAAGACAGAAGATGACCGGCGAGTAGGATCGTAAGAGGATCGACAATTCATCCCGATTGGCTCGAATGCCGCGTATATTCCAATGGATAATGGACATAGGGTGGACAGAAAATGGAAGAATGTGACCAAGGTTGCTCTCAACTCAACGACACTCAGAGCTTGCGACTGACAGTGTGGAACGGCAGTCAGCCGAAGGCAGAAGATCCTGATACATAGGTTGTTCAGGAGCAGCTCCTGCCACCAGCAATAGGACGGTTGATCGGCCGCCAGCAGTGCGCCTCGGCAGCTACTGCCAGGTGGTGCTGTAGATCAGACACGCTGTGGCGGAGACGGAGAGGAACTGGAACTGGATTTCTTATTAGCCTTCTTGGAAACAGGATGTTTAGATGAAGGAGGAACTGATGGTTGTGAATTTGGGGTACGTAAAAAATCTTCACGTGTAGGCTCTTTTTTGGAAGTCTGGGTGTCTGACTTTTGGGCTTGAGATTTAGCAGAACCCGATGAAGGGTGAGCCTTAGAGTGAGCAGGCGAAAGTGGGGAGGTTGAACAGGCAATCTTTTCGCTGGCCGATCTGACGACTGTGGTACTAAAGGTGAGATCACAAGTCTGCGTGGCCGCCTCCTTTGTTGGCCGAGGAGAGGCAAGGACAGTGCTGTATTTACCTGTCTGAGGCACAGTGGGATTTCGACTGGCAAATAATTTTCGAGCAGCAAAGGTCGACACCTTTTCCTTCACTCTGATTTCCTGAATGAGCTTTTCGTCTTTAAAAATGGGCAATCTCGAGAGGAAGCAGCGTGGTCACCCATACAGTTGATGCAACGAGGGGATGGAGGTGGACAAGCACCCTCATGGGCATCCTTACCACATGTAACACATTTGGCCAGATTGGAACAGGACTGGCTGGTATGATTGAACTGCTGACACTGATAGCAACGCGTAGGGTTTGGGGTGTAAGGGCGAACGGAAATTCTCTCATAGCCCACTTTGTTGTTCGATGGAAGTTGAACTCTGTCAAATGTCAAGAAGACAGTACGGGTTGTAACGATGTTCGTGTCAACCCTTTTCATGACTCTATGAACAGCCGTTACGCCCTGGTCAGACAGGTAGTGTTAAATTTCCTCGTCGGACAATCCGTCGAGGGAGCGTGTATTAATGACCCCACGCGAGGAATTTAAAGTGCGGTGCGCTTCCACCCGGACAGGGAAGGTGTGTAGCAGTGAAGTATACAGCAATTTTTATGCCTGGAGGGCACTGACTGTTTCTAACAACAAGGTGCCATTTTGTAATCTGGAACAAGACTTTACAGGACCTGCAATTGTGTCGACAACTTTCTGAATAATGAAAGGGTTGACCGTGGAGAAGTCGTGACCTTCGTCAGATCGAGAAACAACAAGGAACTGTGGCAACGATGGAAGAACTGTCTGTGGCTGAGACTCATTGAACTTATGCTTGTGAGCAGACATAGTAGAAGATGAGGAAACCATTGCGGAAGTATCCCCCATGATTACCGGCGTCTCCGATGGTGCGCTCCTCCCTTGTGGAGGGCCCTCTCTGAGGGCACTCCCGCCTTAGGTGATTGTTCACACCTCCCGAGAAACGGACGGAGGGACCAATCGGCACTTTCGGAAGGTATCAGCTCGGGTAATCACCCCTCCCTGGGCCTGGCCATTACCAGGGGGTACGTATGTGTCCTACCTGTCTACCCGGGGCAGGAAATTACGCGTTACCCCGTCACCGGCTACGCATGGAAATGCGTGGGTCGGCCTTCAGACACGCACAGGGAGGAAAAAAGAGAAGGGGGAAAAACAAAGAAGTGGAAAGGAAAGAAGAGAGGTTTCAAACGCCGCAGCAGAGAAAGGGTAAAGAGAAGAGGTAAGGAAAAGAGGCGAAAACTTGCAAGCACAGAAAGCGAAGAATGTGTTACATTTTCAAGCGTCCGTCTCCGGACCTAGACACAAAACATACTCCCAGAGGGGGAGAAAGGGAAGGAAAGAGGCGGAGGTGACGGGAGGGGGGGGGGGGGGGGGGGGCGAAGATGGGGGATGGGGAAGGATGCGGAAAAGGAAAGTATGCAGCCCGGGAAGGAAGGAGGGCCACATTAGCTCGGGGTCCTGTGCTTGCTACGCACGCATCTACAAAAGAGTTGTGGACCCCCTGGGGGGAACCAAGGTGTTGGCACAAGTCTACTCCAAATTACAAACAGAGGATTAACCTACAATTTGTACTATTGCATTCATCAGTCACATTTTGTCTGACTGCAAATGATCTCATTCCACTACCAAGCTGCAAGCACCTGTGGTATTGTGGGCATTTTAGAAGCCTCATAACAACTGCTCCACAAACCACACAAAAGGTGTAGTGTGACCACCAAGAGCTTACCTTCTTGTTACACTGTGAATAACTACATACCAAGTGGCCCCTTGGCCTTCTCTCGTAGGGCAGCCTTTGGATTTTTGCACACAAAACACAATAACAATATAATAGCAGATGCGGTTTCTCATGTGCCAGAATGGCTCAAAAAATTACCGAACTGTAGTGAGAAACCATGTGATCTTAAAGTTATGCTAATGGCAGATGCACCTCAAAGACAATACTACTTGTATATGTTGCATAACATGTCTTGTTTACAGAACTATGGTCCTGCTTGCCAAGATATAAGTACTTCAGCAGAATCCAACTTAACAAAACACAAGAAAACACATGAGAAGAAAGCACAAATGCCTTCACTGGTTTAGTTCAATTGTCGTAAGAACACTTTTGAGGAGGATATTGGTGTTTAACGTCCCGTCGACAACGAGGTCATTTAGAGACGGAGCACAAGCTCGGATTAGGGAAGGATAGGGAAGGAGGTCGGCCGTGCCCTTTGAAAGGAACCATCCCGGCATTTGCCTGGAGTGATCTAGGGAAATCACGGAAAACCTAAATCAGGATGGCCGGACGCGGGATTGAACCGTCGTCCTCCCGAATGCGAGTCCAGTGTGCTAACCACTGCGCCACCTCGCTCGGTAAGAACACTTTGCATTATAGTTGGATAGTTATACATGCAGTCAGATTTTTGGATGTGATTCAGGACCTCTGGTCTCAAATACGATTGCAATTGGAGGCTGAGTTAATCTGACCTGTATTTGCAGACTGATGACACACACATATACAGCACTGAGTGATCAGAATACTTGCGAATCTGAAGTCAGTATAATTGATGGTACGACAGAAACAATGCATAGAGGTGTGTGTGTGTGTGTGTGTGTGTGTGTGTGTGTGTGTGTGTGTGTGTGTGTTCCCCCCTCAAATACAAACCTTGGCTGTCTCTAGTGAAACATATACAGACACACTGCACTAACTCTTGGAAAAGTTTTATGAGACTACAAAAGTAACATGTGTGGAACTGACAATCAGGTATTGTTAGACTATTCTTGTGGTTCAGCTGAGTGAAATGGCCACTACAGTAGTGTGAATCTGGAAATTTAAATAAATATAAAAGAAAAATTGCAAAGACATATGAATGTGCTTGTAGACGTCCAACACATATTATGGAACTGCAGTGACATGTGGTTAGAGTGATGATATCAGAACTATGCCAGCTGGTGGACTTCATGAAAATTTAAAAGTATAAGGGCCATCAGCAAAAACAGCAGATACTTAAGGTTGCTTCCCTCTGAGTCTGAATGACTTCAAGTTGTATAATAGCAATACTACCATTTATTTTATTTAAATTCTTCAATGGCCTGAGAACAAGTAAAACACTGATAATATGACTTGAATTCCAGGAAAATAATTATGCAATGAGTTTTCTGATGTTTTTGTATTACTGTTACAAGCAATGCTGCCATCTGAAGTCTTGGAAGACATTTTAAAGATACTGACCGGTCGAAGTAGCACAGTGTTTAGCATGATGGAATCATATTTGGGAGGACGATGGTTCAAATACCTTTCCAGACTCCAGATTTAGATTTCCTGTGAATTCCCTGAA
This sequence comes from Schistocerca serialis cubense, assembly GCF_023864345.2. Taxonomy (NCBI): domain Eukaryota; kingdom Metazoa; phylum Arthropoda; class Insecta; order Orthoptera; family Acrididae; genus Schistocerca; species Schistocerca serialis. The sequence continues at coordinate 429,869,602 of NC_064642.1, forward strand.
TCACTCCAGGCAAACGCCAGAATGGTTCCTTTGAAAATAAGCATGACTTATATCCTTCCCCATCCTTTCGGTAATCCAAGCTTGTGCTCTGTTTTTAAAGACTGTGTTATCGACAGGACATCAGACTTTTAAGATTCCTTCCTTCAAGATATTCTGGCCAGTCATATCCACCGAGAGTCCTTTCCTAACCTAGACACTCAACCAAATGAGACCACACTACTCATGGCTGACTTGGCTCAAGAGGAAGTTTCACATACAAAATATTTTTTTCATGCTAATGGCAAACAAGTGTTAAAATATGAATATTCTGTCCTCCTATAACATTTACGTCAATAAATCCTGTCCTAGATCCATACTTATGACTTCCCTTATATGTAGTAATTATATCCAGTATTTCACATAAAAATGAAATCAATCAATATTGAATGTTTGACTCTGTCCAACTATGAAAGCTGATAGGCCCATCCATAAACCCAAAACATTTTGTAATAGACATACTAGTCACTTACGAGGTCTGTTCAAAAAAAATTCCATAACTTTGTCCACAAAATTTTTCTACGTTTACCTTTTACTCATAGTACATGGTCTCCTTTGAAATACTCTCCTCCACAATTGATACAACGTGCTCAGTACAATTCCTGCTTCCAGAAGCAGTCTAGGTATGCCTCTTGCTGGAGCGCAAGAAGTGGCATCTGCGAATTTTCTTTTATCTAGTCTATCGTTGCACTCTTCACCCTTTCAATGGGGTTTTTAACTTCAGAAATACAAAAAAAAGTTCACAGGAGCCAGGTCTACAGAGTACGGAGGATGAGGCAGCACAGTGATTTCGTTGATAGTGTGATAGTTATACACCAACAGGAATGCATTTGCGGGTGCATTATCGTGATGCAAGAGTCTCAGCACATTTCATGCCGTTTCCTTCTTACATTTTCTCGCAAGCGTTGCAACACATCCCAACAGTATTGTCAATCAACAGTTTCTCTCTGTGGCATGAATTCATGACGAACTAATCCTTCACAAGTCAAAGAAAAATATCAGCATGACTGACATCCGACGTGACCTGATGAGCTTATTTTTGTTTGGAAAACGTTTCCCAGCCTATTGTGAAGACTGGTCTCAACATCATAACTGTAAACCTACATCTCATCACCTGTTATGATTCTCTTAAGGAACATCTTGTTCCCATTTGTGTGATCCAAAAGCCCTTCACAGATTGTGAGGCGAAGTCATTAGTCAATACCACTTGACTAAAGAGCTGTGGGACGAACCTGGCAGCAACACCATGCATTCCAAGATGCTGTGTCAGGCTTTCATGACATGGTCCAACTCAAATGTTACATTCTTCTGCAATCTGTCCGACAGCCAAGTCTTTGATTGGCATGAACAATTTCGCTGACGTTCTTGACATGAGTGTTGTCGGTAAATGTCGAAGGGCATCCGGAACGAGGGTCGTCTTTAACTTCTATCCAGCCATTTTTAAACAATGTGAACCATTCGTAACAGTAAGTAAACGTTTTCTCGAGTTTCATGCAAAATGTAATACAGATGTATTGTTCCTCTAACACTACCATCTCGAAATTCGCAAACTTTGCAACAAAATGTTCTATTCAACCCAGCACTGAATGATAACTGCCAGACATGAAACTCCTGGCACTTACACATTAAATACAGGCATGTGCAGGGATGCCAACCGCATTTTGCTCTTACACACCATGGGCGTGAAATTACCGATGTTCAGAATTTTTTGAACAGGCCTTGTATAGCATGATATTGAAGGCCGTTGTAATTTTCCCCTGGTTTTCCATACAGAATGACCAAATAATGCGGTAAAAAGATAACCCAGGTAATCTTATTCCGATCTCATGCCACTCTTAAGTTTATAGAAAGCAAGAAATAAAGTCTTCCACACATACCAAATTAAGAAAAAATGTTTCTAAGCCATGTAATATGCATTGCTGAGCGACACAGCGCTGTCATTTCTTTCCGAATGACTTAATTGTATTCTTTCTGTTTATTCAGCTTAACTATGAAATGTTTTGTATTATGCCAATTGACTTGTGTTCTGGCATGTCAATAATGACCATCACCTTTTTCTGTAAATCCAGAGATATCCCTTACATTATTCCTTCCTATGCACCCAAAGCCTGGTATCAAGGGACTGTATCACCAACCTTAATAAGATATAAATACATTTAAAAAAGAAAACATTAATTATTTTAAAAACAATGGATTTTAAAACTGTGACGAGAAAAAAGTAAAAATAGAATGATGACAGACATGTTACTAGTAAATATGTCTTTCACCATAGAGAGCTTTGTAGCACCAATCAAAAATTATTTTAAATACAATGTTTTATGAAACAATAAATTTCTTTAGTCCAGAAATATATGTATGTTAAGCCAGAGGTGCAGCACAGCAAGGTTAATTTAAAACTCTTGTCATATTTTATTTTCTGACTGTGTGAAGGAAGATAACAATTTTCACTTGTCCTTCAGATAATTTACAATGTTCACTTCTTTTCTGAACTAATGAGCCACCATTACTGTGAACTGAGATTAAGGAAAATAAAAAAGGAGAGATCAAATATTGGTGTATTTTGGTGAGCACTACAAAAAATACAGACCGTTTTATTTCATTTTCTGTGATGTTACTTCTAACTGGAAGATATGTTTCAGATGCGTTAGAAAGAATCTTAACCTTTCTAGACAGTTCATCACTGCCAGAATTTCAATAACTTTTATCCCTGTGAGCAGAGCAATGTGATTGCTTATTTTGCTTTTGACAAAGATAGAAGTTCATGTCTGAATTAATTACATAATTTGGTAACAGGATTCACAGAAACATCTAGCAGTATGAAAAGAGGTGCGGCGATTTGAAAAATTGAGGAAGTTCAAGTACAATCACCGAGGTTATTAAATGCCCTAACAAAGTAGCACATCAAGGGTGCATTTGAAAAGTGGCAGATATGTTGAGATTGGTTTATCTGCTCCCGAGAGGACTCCTGTGAAGGTGACTGTGCAGCATACAAACTAGGGAAGACATAATAGTTGTTATTAATATATTTCAAGAGCTTTTTGATACCACTTCAGAGAGTCAAGTAAGTTGCAAGCTGTTAATGCCTCACAAGTTTATAATGTGTACTTGTAAATGACAACTGAAAAGAGCTGCTAGCAGAATGAAGTGAACATTTATTAAACCACAAAATGCTAAAAACATTTACAGCTTTCATGTACAAACATTAACAAATCTGTGATAAAAATGTTTGATATTCTGTTCTTACACTTACTAGTAACACTGAACATCAACTGTATGTCAGTTCTTTTTGATGGCTTCTGTGTCCTCTCTGAATATCACCTGAAACTGTAGACAGTGAAGCACAATGTACCCTTATACAAATTATCACAATTAGCTGGAATTTTTTTTTTAATAATTTTAACAGCATTTTCACTTGACATTTTAGTGGTAGGTAAGCAAACATTCTTTCCCTGTATCTAACAGTGCTCGTGTTTCAACTGTCTCTGGAATTTGATGGCTTTGTCTCAAATACTGCTTCAACCTGATACATAGTATCGTTTGAAGATGGAAATTTTAGCGATTTGTACGTTCTCCTTTTGCAATCAAGCTGACCTTAAACATCTCAGTAAATGAAATTATACACAAGCTTTTATGGTTGGAAACAGAATTCAAACTTCCATGGCCTACAAAAATTCAAGCACACAGCAGTACAGGCAAATGTCATGGGCCTTCATTCCCCTCCACTACATCCTGGACTGCATAAGGATTTATCTGAGATCCAACTTATACAAGTCAAGAAATCTAGCCACAGTATTTTGAGCTGTATATATACAACATGTAACAAATTAATTATAATTTACTACATAGATGCAGATTTGGATACACTAACCTACAAAAACAAAGTCTGAAATTAATTACAATCACTTATTATTAAATCAGTCATCAAATCATCAAAAGTGTTTTACATAAAGAATGGAAATTTGTTTGTGAAGCTAAATGTGGATAAAACATCCTTATTTATCTCACAAAAATGAGAAACCAAAAATAATCATTAACAATATTCACACACACACACACACACACACACACACACACACACACACACACACACACACACACAGAGAGAGAGAGAGAGAGAGAGAGCGAGAGAGAGAGAGAGAGAGAGAGAGAGAGAGAGAGAGAGAGAGGGGGGGAGGGGGGGAGAGGAGGGGGGAGGGGGGGAGAGGGGGGGAGAGGGGGAGGGGGGAAAGGGGGGAGAGGGGGAAAGGGGAGAGAGGGGGAAAGGGGAGAGAGGGGGAAAGGGGAGAGAGGGGGAAAGGGGAGAGAGGGGGAGAGAGAGGGGGAGAGAGGGGGGAGAGGGGGGGAGAGAGGGGGGAGAGGGGGGGAGAGGGAGAGAGAGGGAGAGAGAGGGGGAGAGAGAGGGAGAGAGAGGGAGAGAGAGGGAGAGAGAGGGAGAGAGAGGGAGAGAGAGGGAGAGTGGGGGTGGGGAGATCTGTTGAAAGCAGTTCATGGAAGGACAGTACAATCACTATTTTGAAGAGACATTAAATTTAAATATTGTAATGAAAGAATTTATACACAGTAAAGTTTTCCTGCACACAGCAGTACAGACAAATGTTGTTTAAAAACATTTGTTAAAGAATAAATATTCATAACTCACAGGTTTTAAATAATTTTATATTACATGCTGCCAATGAAGAAGTAACAATCATGAATGTGCCAATGTATTTATGGGTGTTCTGACATACAAATTACAGCCCTTATATTAGATATGCGTGTTTTACCAATTAGTAATTCATGCATTACACTACGAAGCAACCACAATCATTTAGTATTTTAGCACCATTATGACCATGGATTATGCCTCAAATGCACAGCACCATTTTGATTATCCACTTGCACACAATTCACTTCCTGTTAATTTAAACATCACAAGATATTTCAAAAGAAAAATGGCTACGAGTTGTCATCAAGACTCAATGGTAATACAAGGTCATCTGCTGCTGGGTATGGCTCGTTTGCAGGCAATGATGGGAGCAAAGGTCCTCCTACTGCACCTTCCTCTTGTTCCACAGCACCCACAGGAGCAGCAACCAATGGCAGAGGGTTGCCACCAGCATCTAATTCTAGTGCTGGATCTGCAGTTGCCTCCGCAAGATTTGTAACAGACTTAGATTTCACACACTGAAAGAAGAAGCAAAACTGAGTGGCTTGTTTTGAATTATTAGTTCTCAATGTGAAATTTGCAGTTATATGGAAAGAAATCTTAGTGTAAAGGAACTAGACATAAAAATGGTGCTTACCGGTGAAACACATTTCAAAAACTACATATCTTCCAATCAACAACGTTTTACCTAGTATCCCCCCCCCCTTTCCCCGAGCTTCCTGTATGAGGACCACAATGATTGTAGAAAAAATGCCCTCAGTTACCTGTCTGATGATAAACTCCCGATGAACGGCAGCCACTATTCATTTTTTTAAGGCTTTAGGTTTGTTCTCAGATACACTTTTTTATATCCTGTCTTCTCCATACACTATATGGCCAAATAATACCATCATTCTTTCGTTTAGTAATGTCAGTAACTTCAGTATATTGATGCTAAGCTTTAATATGGCTGAACCATCAGAAAACGAAGAAACAATCTTTTAACAACGTGTTTCAAATGTGTTAGCTTTCTTCAGCTCTTGCAGAAATGCAATTTGTACAGCTATAGCACAAAGTAGATAGAGAATGTATTATATAATGCATGTACACATCTGAAGTTCGACAGATTTCCTAACTTATAATTTAAGCCATACATTTATCTCAAATCTATGAAACCATTTGGTAACAAGCTGAGATGGTTTTTATGGAATGAGATATATATTTACTTGGCATGCATGTTTTGATTATTTTGGCAACTCAATTGGGAGCTTTCATTTCATTTTATTTTTCCATTTTCTGCCTCACATTGTGAGCCTAGTGATAGATTTTCGCCCTATGCGTTCATACCGAAGTGGAGGCGTCTCTCGCTCCCAGTCCCTTTCCAAACTCCATATAAACAAAAAGCCTCTACATCTACATCTACATGACTACTCTGCAATTCACATTTAAGTGCTTGGCAGAGGGTTCATCAAACCACATATCATACTATCTCTCTACCATTCCACTCCCGAACAGCGCACGGGAAAAAAGAACGCCTAAACCTTTCTGTTCGAGCTCTGATTTCTCTTATTTTATTTTGATGATCATTCCTACCTATGTAGGTTGGGCTCAACAAAATATTTTCGCATTCGGAAGAGAAAGTTGGTGACTGAAATTTTGTAAATAGATCTCACCGCGACGAAAAACGTCTTTGCTTTAATGACTTCGATCCCAATTCGCGTATCATATCTGCCACACTCTCTCCCCTATTACGTGATAATACAAAACGAGCTGCCCTTTTTTGCACCCTTTCGATGTCCTCTGTCAATCCCACCCGGTAAGGATCCCACACCGCGCAGCAATATTCTAACAGAGGACGAACGAGCGTAGTGTAAGCTGTCTCTTTAGTGGACTTGTTGGATCTTCTAAGTGTCCTGCCAATGAAACGCAACCTTTAGCTTGCCTTCCCCACAATATTATCTATGTGGTCTTTCCAACTGAAGTTGTTCGTAATTTTAACACCCAGGTACTTAGTTGAATTGACAGCCTTGAGAACTGTACTATTTATAGAGTAATCGAATTCCAACGGATTTCCTTTGGAACTCATGTGGATCACCTCACACTTTTCGTTATTTAGCGTCAACTGCCACCTGCCACACCATACAGCAATCTTTTCTAAATCGCTTTGCAACTGATACTGGTCTTTGGATGACCTTACTAGACGGTAAATTACAGCACCATCTGCAAACAACCTAAGAGAACTGCTCAGATTGTCACCCAGGTCATTTATATAGATCAGGAACAGCAGAGGTCCCAGGACGCTTCCCTGGGGAACACCTGATATCACTTCAGTTTTACTCGATGATTTGCCGTCTATTACTACGAACTGCAACCTTCCTGACAGGAAATCACGAATCCAGTCACACAACTGAGACGATACCCCATAGGCCCGCAGCTTGATTAGAAGTCGCTTGTGAGGAACGGTGTCAAAAGCTTTCCGGAAATCTAGAACGACGGAATCAACTTGAGATCCCCTGTCGATAGCGGCCATTACTTCGTGCGAATAAAGAGCTAGTTGCGTTGCACAAGAACGATGTTTTCTGAAACCATGCTGATTACGTATCAATAGATCGTTCCCTTCGAGGTGATTGTGTTTGAGTACAGTATATGCTCCAAAACCCTACTGCAAACAGACGTCAATGATATAGGTCTGTAGTTCGATGGATTACTCCTACTACCCTTCTTAAACACTGGTGCGACCTGCGCAATTTTCCAGTCTGTAGGTATAGATCTATCGGTGAACAAGCGGTTGTATATGATTGCTAAGTAGGGAGCTATTGTATTAGCGTAATCTGAAAGGAACCTAATCGGTATACAATCTGGACCTGAAGACTTGCCCGTATCAAGCGATTTGAGTTGCTTCGCAACCCCTACGGTATCTATCCCACATTTCATAATAAATTTGCTACTGTCATAGCGAATATGATTTAATATAAAAAATCTTTATAATGACAAATTATTAAAAATACACATACCTGAAAATCAACATGTCTGCTTTTTGCTTCTTCCTTCTCCCATGACATGTGAATGAAAGGACGCTGAACGTAATTGTAGATCACTTCTGCTCGTCCTCCTGCTCTTTTCTTCACTTTCTCTTTGTATGTCGGATAGCCTTCAATTCCAAGTCTAATTTTCTTCAGCCCTCTCTCCTTCATAACTTGCTTAGCCACATCTCTATTTTCGATGTATTTGAAAAAGCGGTGCATTGCTGTACTGTTAACAGCTGAAACAAATAGAGACTGATAATTGGAGAGACGTATAAAAGAGAAGAATAAATACATAAAAATTCTAATGAATACCAATGAAACAAGGATAAGGTGTGGAAGGGAGCAGTTGGAAAAACATAGTTTAAGTCTAAGAAGGTGGTCTGATGGAGTATACATTTAAGAGCATGTTCTCATTTCTGGAGTTCAGTAAAACTAGTGCTGCGTAGGAGGACACCCAAGTGCCTATGCTGTGAAGAGTAGCTCACACTGGGATCTTTTTGAGTCATGTTATTGAGATGAGTACTAGTCATACCAAAAAGAGAGCAGCTCATCTGTGTGGAAGTTAGACCTTTACTGGTAAGAGATGTAGGAGGAGCAGACCCTTACCATGTTTTTCACTTCCATAGATCTCCCACTGACTTTGTCAGTCAACAAATATCTCAGGCAGTCATTATCTACTTACTAAGTACCTATCACAAAAGTAATCCCCTCCCTTATCACTATCAACCACATCAACAGATTATTACACAAACCTTTCAACTTGCTGAAAATCCTCACAACTTTCTAAAACTAAGTCCTGAAATGGTATCTCCCCCCCCCTCCCCCCTTGGTATCTTTTTTACACACACACACACACACACACACACACACACACACACACACACACACACACACAGAGAGAGAGAGAGAGAGAGAGAGAGAGAGAGAGAGAGAGAGAGAGAGAGAGAGAGCAACATCGTTATCAAACTTTATGATATTTCCAGGCCATCACCACTAACCAATCCATAGAACATCTACAACCTACTACCACCACCTCACCACTGACAGTACTGACAGTACTGACAGTGCTCTTCCAACATAACAGCAGAGATCTACATACGTGCTACATATCTCACAGGCCATTTGGAGTCTTCCACACAAAATCAGCTTCCATGAACTCATAAAACAGGAACTAGCTCTGCAACATAGCCTCATATTCCACTGTGACTTAATCTGCATCAGTTGTATGGTATCACCTTGTAGTGGTTAATAAAAAAATAAATGGAGAAGAGAGACCGTGAAAAAGGGAAAGAATGAAATGCAAATCGGACTTCGTATTACAGAAAAGCTATAGTTGGGGTGGTCCTTGTGGCGTTTTTGAGCAAAAGTTAAACCAATTTCCACTACAAAACTTACTGAACAGAAACAGAGAATAACAGAATGTAACTGACGGGGGGAAGTGGCGTAGATGAGAGATCATCCTTTACCAGGTTAACTTGTCTTCTTTCGGGCGGCGTCCAGGTCTTCAAAAATCTCCTTCATTTTTGCGTGAAAAGTCTGCTCCGAAATCTTGCAATTGTCCAGGAATCACTAATTTATACCAATTAAAATCATCTTGATACTGTATGCAATTTAATTTACTTTGCTACTTCCATCCTCCGAATTTCTTAACAACTTCCACAATGTCTACACATTATAATCAGATCAAGATTAGCCATTAAGTTTTTTTTACGTCAGCATCAGATCACGTCTGTATTAATCTTCGGCTATCAAGAGACAATTGAATAAAAAAAAGAGTTAAAATTTTAGTAGTTTCTGTGCCGTCGAGCGCTCATACCGATGCGACGGGATATTTTTTATCTGAGGGAACGAGCGCAGCGCGGCGAAATTCAAAGTCCCGCTACATCGCCCCCTCGACTGTCACACTAAAACATTTAGCGTGGCAGGCTAGCAAACAATAGAATAGATATACCTAAATGTCTATTATACATATTTTCCCAGGAAATGCCACGTGCATACTTAGAGGATTATCTTTGTCAATACTTGGTTTCTAAATCTATATACTACATATACTTGTTACAGTTTTGATCCTTTTTAGACAATTAATATATATACGTTTACATAGTGTGCGTTTGAGCAAGCTGCTCACCAGCGCAGTTAATGTTGTGCGCTTCCAGCGTTGGTTTCCCAATGCATCTCTGGCAGCACGTAGTCTTTGCGCATGCGCAATAGCATCACTGAATTTCGCGTGCGGCAGTTTCAAAATCGCTGCGTTATGACAGTCTTGAACAGTATTCACTTTCACATAGTGTTCATTACAAGTTGTTATTCCAGCATAAATGGCGTGTTAAGTTCGGTGACACCATAAGATTGAGCGTGTGCGTGATCTGAAGCAACGTCCATGTCTTCTGTTACGACACAACACTCCAGGTCCTTGTGCGTTTTCATGACTATTGTTCCTGGGGAATATATGGTCGATGTAGTTTTTACCCTCCACATCGCCTACGACAGGTGCTGAGTTTGTCTCCAAAGCATCTAAAGACCGGCCAGGAACAACGGCGTCGATGTTCGCAAAGGTAGGTGTTTCACCACATTGTTTACGCTTGCCAACAAACGTTCATTTGCAGTGCGAAAATCCTCATTATCGTCGAAGTAAATTGCAGTTTATATCGATTTACAAACAGTTATTTGGTTTATGCACCATAAGTTTCACAAAAAACACAAAATTCGTCGTTTATAACGTTCACTGTTTAACACGGTTTGCAACACTTTTTGCCACATTTACATTTTAACAAAGTTCACTTTGTCCAAGCATGTTTACATCGCTACTTATGAAACAACATCTCTTGGTCACATTTCAAAATATGTTGACAATATGCAAAGTTTTAACACATACACAAATATATATAAATTTACAAGAATATGCATGTGAAATATTTACACTAAAAAAAAAAATTATACTAAGTCCCATTGGCTTTCTTTTATTGGGGTATAATTTTTTTTATTATTATTATTCAGGTTTGGGCGTGCCAAGGGATATCAGACTTAATACTTAAAGCACGGGCTTTCCTTCATTTATTATTTATTTCTTTCTTTTGATTCCATATCATGGCTAGTGGTTGACCAGGCTTGTAATGCCATCAATATTCAGTTTTCTTCATGTCTTGTTATTCATACCTGAAAGTTTACTGTCACACAATATATTCTTACATTCCATAAACAAACAATACCCAGCTGCAGGAGGTGATGGGATAATGGAGAAAAAAAAAAGATAGAATGGAAGAAACTATTCACTACCTGTAAACTATCAAATCCTACAGCTACTACATACAAAGAGAACATAATACATTATAACATTTGCATCACCTTCAAGGGGTGTGTGAAAGAAGGTGCTTAACATTTACCAAATCATAGGTAAATGTAAGTGTCCTTACGTCAAGTCTGTGTAGTGTAACATCATGACAGATTCTCTGTTTGTGTTCTGACTGTTCATATGACTAAATGTATTATACATTAACAAATCCTTGCATGAGTAAATCACTGCTCAGCACTTCCTCGATATCTCCACTTATCTTTTTTACACACACACACACACACACACACACACACACACACACACACACACACACACACACACAGAGAGAGAGAGAGAGAGAGAGAGAGCAACATCGTTATCAAACTTTATGATATTTCCAGGCCATCATCACTACCCAATCCGTAGAACATCTACAACCTACTACCACCACCTCACTACTGACTGTACTGACAGTGCTCTTCCAACATAACTGCAGAGATCTACATATGTGCTACATAGTGCTGCGTAGGAGGACACCCAAGTGCCTATGCTGTGAAGAGTAGCTCGCACTGGGATCTTTTTGAGTCATGTTATTGAGATGAGTACTAGTCATACCAAAAAGAGAGCAGCTCATCTGTGTGGAAGTTAGACCTTTACTGGTAAGAGATGTAGGAGGAGCAGACCTTTACCATGTTTTTCACTTCCATAGATCTCCCACTGACTTTGTCAGTCAACAAATATCTCAGGCAGTCATTATCTACTTACTAAGTACCTATCACAAAAGTAATCCCCTCCCTTATCACTATCAACAACATCAACAGATTATTACACAAACCTTTCAACTTGCTGAAAATCCTCACAACTTTCTAAAACTAAGTCCTGAAATGGTATCTCTCCCCCCCCCCCTCCCCCTTGCCTTGGTATCTTTTTTACACACACACACACACACACACACACACACACACACACACACAGAGAGAGAGAGAGAGAGAGAGAGAGAGAGAGAGAGAGAGAGAGAGAAACATCGTTATCAAACTTTATGATATTTCCAGGCCATCATCACTACCCAATCCATAGAACGTCTACAACCTACTACCACCACCTCACCACTGACAGTACTGACAGTGCTCTTCCAACATAACTGCAGAGATCTACATACGTGCTACATATCTCACGGGCCATTTGGAGTCTTCCACACAAAATCAGCTTCCATGAACTCATGAAACAGGAACTAGCTCTGCAACATAGCCTCATATTCCACTGTGACTTAATCTGCATCAGTTGTATGGTATCACCTGAAGCTTGCAGCACCACACCAAAATTGGCAGTGCATGTCGATACCATAGACATTAGTGATGTCTTACTGCAATCTGCAGCAAAGGTTAGAGGAGGTTGAAGAAGACACACCCTCTCTCTCAGCACAGCAGCACCTTTGCACAGGTTCAATATATAGCTGAGCTTGGAAGCGGTGTGCCCCAGTTTGTGACCTCAGCTGAAGCAGTCAACATCATTCAGTAGGACCAGTGTTAGCCAAACCTGAGATTGGCATGAACTTTCAAGTCTGAGATGGACACGAACTTTTGTAAATGGTGACATTGTACTTCATTGTATATTTCAAACAATGCTTTAATATTCAACGACATTTGTAAATATTCACACAGTCCTGTGACAAAAGACTGTATCAAGTCAAGTAAATCATTTTATTCTTTCATGTAATAAAGTTAACTAGTATTTCATATGTTGCATTTCAGATGAGTCACCTCCCAGAGCAATCAAAGAACCCATAGTTATGGCCAGATTGTCATTCTGTCTGGTCACGAACACCCTCGCCCCACACCCCCCTCTCCCCCTTCTAATCAATTCATCTCTGCCCCAAGAAGGAACTCCTGGTTCTGAATGTTAGGAATGCTGTAATCTATTTTACTGTGTTTCAGTTTCCTGTACTGGCAGTTACATGTGCTGGATGTAAATACAGGCCAGCCCATCTGTCTCTTGGTGAATATAAAATACATTTGGTAAGTAAAACTCTGGCAGACTGTAAATAATTTAGGAGTAAAAGAGACCAGTCGCTCAATACAAGAAGTGCTGAGTTATCAACGGGCACACAAAAAAATAATGGAAACCTTGCTACTAAAGTTTTCATTCTATTTTGTGTGCCTATCAATGTTGCAATGCTTCTACTATTTGGCAAGTGGTCTCCTCTATTGCTACATTGTACAAATACACACACATATGACAGCATACAACTGTTACAATATAATGGATTTACATGAAGCACTATTTGCATTTCAACAATAATACCAATGATTTTGCTGTAACAAGCAACAAAAAACACACATAAGTGGAAAGTGTGGCAAAATTAAGGGGAAAAAAAAGAGGTTGTTCAAGGAGGTAAATAGAAAGAGTCACCCTGGATCAAGGATGATATGGCAGTTGCCGACAATGTTGCTGTAACAAGAGCCATCAATGGCCAGTGACTATGTAACACTAGTAACTTTCTGACTAAAAATCAATCATGGTCAACGATAAATTCAGCCTCAGCAACATACTAAATATCAACAAAATTGGTTAAAAAACACTTGCTTTTAAGAAAGTAGAGAAACTAAATAATGCTCAAATGATATAAACAATCACGAAAAACACAAATGCACACCGACACGTATGCTGTTGCTGGAAGATTTTCAAAAATTTTCTCACATTTTCCAGGATAATATAACATCATCCCTCCATCATCAAGAACTTAGTTACGTCAAACAATACCTTTAAACATCTCATTTTATCTCTGTTTATATTCATGCAAATAATGTCATTTTAGACTCAGTATGAACTCTGATAGTATCAAACTTTTCACCCTTTGCACTGACAAAATTCACTCAAGACGAGGAAACATATGCTATGTGACACTGATTTACAAGTTTTCTTGGCCATTTTATATTTTACATGGCAATCAAGCTTATGGAAAATCAATGGAAAACGAAAGTGGAGGGCAAGGAGAAACCAATGCATTAAAAATTCTCAAAGATATCTTAACACCTGTAGCTAGAATGGACAGAAAGAAGGAAATATCATATTTGCCAGATTATAAGACACCCTAAATATACAAAATGACCCCTTTTATTTTTAAAATATTCTGACTAATCAAAATTATGAACTCTGTTACTGATATCAAATACCTGATCAAAAAAGTTAACCCTGAAACCATCCTAAACTTATACTATTTATTGTTGTCCACATGCTGATAATAGAAGGTGAAATTAAAGAAAAATGAACTGTTTATCTTAATTTTGATCTACACTCATTTTTTGTTTACTACCTACGACAGTCGTTTATAGCATCACTACAGTGAAACCGCTGGGATCCAGACTTAAAAGCCGTAAAATTGAGGAAAATGCAAGATTGAGGAAAACATTAAAACCCTCAAAATATGAGCAAAAACATGTAACTGGCACAGATGATTAAAAATCCTAATCCCCACTAATTGTATAAAATATGCATAAGGGAAGGAAATTAACTGTACAATAAAATTTTTATACAAAAATTTGCAGTAATGAATTTCACAGATGTGTAACAGCAAATAAAATCTCGGCAAAAAGTAAAATTGATATCTGGGTACAAGGTAATTGCACTATCGTCCAACACACTACGACCACAGATTATACATCAAAACACACGTTTCCAAGACTTCTTTCTTTTGGGTTCACCCAGAAAAAAAAAAAAAGAAAAAAATAATTGATGAACGTTGTAAATTAAACGAAAAACTGTGAAGTTTGGTGAAACACTTCGGAATCTAACAAGTGATAGTGAGTGTTTTCCTTCTGTGGTCAATGGCAGTTTAATTGGGTTGAATAGACTTCAAGACACGTACACACTAGACTTGAAACATGTTTCCAGTTAATTGATGTGGACCATTTAGAAACATCTTTCGAAAGATGGAAACATCTCTCCATAGCAATGTCAGTACAGATTAAACGAAATGATATTCCAGAGCAGCTACCACATTCACCACTGCACAGTGCAAGTGTTTGTTTATCTTGCATTGTGTCGTCTGTTGTAGAGAGTTTTTCAGGTTTTTTGTTTTCTCTTGCTGTACTAAGTTTTTCTGAAGAAAAAATAAATAAATAAATTTGCAATGGATGAGGCAGCAGACTGTCAAGTTGTTATCATTGTACCAAGCTGACGGCTGCTTGTGGAATATATGAAGCAAGCAGTACAAGAGCAGCAATGAAACAAGACACTCCACAGAAAACTACTGCTACATTTGGTAAAATACTGAGAAAGACAGCATGGAAAACAAGATGATACCATATATGCCAGAAGTTCAAACTCCTTATGGTGATACCCAAGTGAAATTATGGTAACTAGAGCTGTCTCCCATACTCATTTGCCAGACCCATCAGTTGTTCTACAGCATTTTTTCATTCACCAAAGATGACTGTATACAAACTAACAAATCTATTTCTTACAACAACTAATACGAC
The DNA here is from genome assembly GCF_023864345.2 of Schistocerca serialis cubense. NCBI lineage: Eukaryota > Metazoa > Arthropoda > Insecta > Orthoptera > Acrididae > Schistocerca > Schistocerca serialis. Next base: position 429,885,040 of record NC_064642.1, read on the forward strand.
TCTATGAACCATTAACAACCACTATACACAAACTCGTCACCAAATTAATGTCATAGTTTTAAAACCAATGCAACCTTATTCTGTAAAACTATGAAAAATGAGAGATGTTTATGGTCATCAGGTCACAAGTCATGATAAATAAATAAATAAATAAATAAATGAAGAATGAAAGATGAAAATGTCTTTTGGTTGTGTTTGTGTGAACCTTTGAGTATTAATAGTTCAGCAACACCTATTGTGGAACCTCGCTTAATGGGCACCTCCCATAATGCACAATTCGCACAACAAGCAAAAGAAATTGTAAAAAAAATGACTCACTTAACAAGTTATGTTTCGCATAACGATTTAGTGTCATGTCACTAACCGTTAGCGTGCGGTGGGGGAAACGTTCACATTGTCAGCAGTGGCATATGAACAATGTCTTTAATACATACTGCTGTCTGGGTTTAGCACTCTTTCCACTAACAATCTTAGTGCAGCTTGTGATTACACATTTTTCCAAAGTTGTGTTCACACAGTGTTTTTTTGTGTGCAAATTTTAATAACCTCCATAGAAATGTCCCCAAAGATAATGCCGCAAGAAGATGACCATAGAAGAAAGAAAATAACCTTAGAAATGAAACATAACATCACTGGAAAACGCAAACGTGGTCTGAGCATTGCTGATTTAGCATGCGCATATAATTGGTCTACATCAACTATTTGCACACTATCCTCAAGAACAAGGACAAGATTAAGGAGACAGATGCTTCAAAGGGAATGACAGGAGTATCTAAACAACGGTTCCATATTTTCAATGAAGTCTAATGGTTGCTCCTTATGTGGATAAATGAAAAGAAACTGCTGGGCGACACTATTAAAAAGAACATCATTTGTGAGAAGGCAAGAATGACTTTCACTGACCTCGTTAAGAAGATACCAGGGTTATCTATGGCCAAAGAAGCGTTTAAAGGGTTTAAGAGAAGAACAGGTATCCGCAGCATTGTGAGACACTATGAAGAAGCCAGATCTGGCCAAAGGCAGCAGAACTTTATCAGCAACTTCAAGATGCTCATAGATTCTGAGGGTTATCTACCACAACAGGTTTTTAATTGTGACAAGATTGGTCTACTCTGGAAAAAGAAACCAAAGTGTACCTGTATAACAGCAGAGGAGAATGTGCTGTCTGATCACAAGCCAATGAAAGACCATCTCACACTGCTATTCTGTGTCAATGCATGGTAATTTGAAAATTAAATGCTGTTTTATCATTCAGAAACTGCACAAGCCATCAAGAGGTGTAAAATCCTGAAGAGCAGGTTACATGTGATGTGGAGGTCCAACAACAGGGCTTGGGTGTCATGTGATTTTTTTTTTTGTGATTGGATCAATGAAGAATTTGGTCCTTAAGTGAAAAAATATTTGATTGAGATAAATCTGCCTCTCCATGTGTTGCTTGTTATAGACAACACTGCTTCCCTTCTCCACACCTACAAGACCCCCTACTTGAACAATTTGAATTAATCAAGATCCAATTTCTGCCTCCCAACACCACTCCATTACTCCATCCTATGGTCCAGTGGATTGTCTCTAAGAAGCTCTACACTGAAGCACTCTTCAAGCATTACTTCGAGTTGACTGAAGTTATCAATCTCTCAGAGTTTTTGGAAATATCAATTCAATACCGTTGCCTGCATCAAGATGGTCAAAAGGCATGAGAAGGGTTTACCAAGTCTGCTTTGAAGAAACTTTGGTCAGAGTGATTTGTCAAATGCGACACAGACATTTGAGTCAGTATCTGTGGAGCCTGTAGTCAATGAGATTGTGTCTTTGGCCAAGAGCATGGGACTAGAAGTGGATAAGTATGATATCAATGAGCTTGTGGAAGAGCACAGCCAAGATATGACCACCGAAGAGCTTATGGAGTTGCACTTTGTTTCACAGCAAGAAGTCGTGGAGAGGAGTTCTTCAACGGAAGGAGGTGGCGGTACTTCAAAGCAGCAATTTTCTGGTGCAATAAAAAAAATTCTGAAAGCATGGAAATTGGTTAAATCGTACACTGAAAATCATCACCCCAATAAAGCAGTGGCTACACACGCTACGAAACTGACGATAATGCTATGTTGCATTTTCACCAACTATTGAAGCTTCAGCATAAACAAATGGCCGTAGGTAGTTTTCTAGTGAAAAAGAATTACTTATGTATCATGAATAACGAAGTATAAAATACTGTATGTGTAATTTTCTTTGAATAAATGGCACAAATAAGATAAAACTTTTAGTACTTTTTCTGTACAGAACACATTTCTATGGGATACACTGTTTTGCTTAATGAGCGTTTCACACTACGAGTAAGATTCTGAAATGAATTATGCTTGCTATGTGAGGTTCCACTGTATTGCACTTTCCTCATCTCTAGACATGACATAGACAAAACAAAAACAAAAACAATGCAACAAATAGTATTGCAGACAATGTGAATACACTGAGAAAGTTTACGGCAAGAAACAGAGATAAGAAAAAAAAAGTCTGGAACAGATGCGAAGCACTGCAGGAAATAATGTCTCTGACAGAAACATGTTTCCAGTGGCAGTGTGGACGCAGCTTCACACTACTTTTTGCAGTTGTGGCTTCAATAGTGGGCTTATGACTATCAACTTTTGTGAGCACTTGTGAACAACCCCTATGTGAATTGTGTGCATTTAGATCATTAATTTTCTTCATAGTCTGTGATGTATGTGAGCAGCATGCCATTTCAAAGCAATGTTACACTAAAAGTATATCACAAATATCATTAAATGTCCATTAATGATGCATTAACAATATAAGGCTTCAAGAGATTTAATGATACCCAACGCACAACATTAAATTCAGATGAGAAACCTGTAGTGTCAAGGATAACGTCATGATTAGCTGACTTACACAGGTTACAGGTTCACAATTTCCTGCATGCCATTCCTCCCCCCCCCCCCCCCCCCCCCCCATCCCTACCTAGCATTATCATGTTCATTATGATTGTAATACAATATGTTCTGCAATATTCGATGTTGTTAAACATTTCTGCCTAGTTAGAGAATGAAGGATGAAATAAATATATGCCTGTTGATTTCCGAATGTGTGGTGATTCCTGAGTGTGTGGTTAGACAGAAACTTAAGAGAACGGCTTACACTCCTGCGAGTTAAACGAGCACCAATAAAATTCATAGTGTTTCTTGTCACAAATATTTCACTGTTTATTTCCGAAAATGTGGTGATTTCTGCTTGTGTGGTTAGGCAGGAGCCTAAGAGGACAGCTGAAATTGCTGCGAGTGAAACTATGAGCAATAATATTCATATTCTTCCTTGTCAAAAATATTTTTCACATTGTGCAGCCACGAACATATTCCTCTAAAGAGTTCTTGCTATAACTGATATTCTCCTGTCACTAAAACATCCATAAACATAAACTCCACACCACAGCAGCTGACAAATCGGTAGCCTTGTTCCTGGTCGCCTTCACAATGTCACCACATTATTATTGCACCCGTTACTGCAAAGAGTAATGTGAAATGTACTCAACCCACCATCACTGTGGAGTGCAAATGCTGCAAGTTGTGTTGGCTAACATATTCTCTTAACTCTGCCACCACCCACAGTGCAAAGTGTCTGTCTTTTGTGCCACTTATAACCCATTTAGTCACATCAAATGTCAATAGGAAGAAAATGGGACAAGGTCAAGCGAGACATCGAGTACGAATGTAGAATCAAGTAAACATTACTACGAAGAAATGTAAAAACAGGGAATTTTTAGCATTGATCATATGGGTTTTTCACGGGGGCTACTAATTTATGGTGTAGAACCATAAAAAACAAAATCGGAAATGTAAAATCGAAATTCCACTGTATTTTTAACCACCACCACTGGTATCATTATCTGGGATGATAGTTCACCTAAGCTATGAGCGGTGATAAAAGAGGAAATTTATTCCTATATACGAGCAGCGATGAAATTTAGCTTTTTGCTGTCACAATTATTTCTTTAAAATATGTCGCCATTTCTGACATGGTTATTATGATGGGACCTAACAGCATATTTAAATTGCTGCGAGTGAAACAGGCCTAAAAAAAATTATAATCTTGGTTGTCCCAAATATTTTGCTGTTTCTTCCAAGTATGTTGTAATTTCTGTGATTGTTTTTACAGTGGGACCCGAGAACATAGGCAGACCCCTTCCCCCGTCCCGTCCGAATACACAGCAGATTTTGCATCTAAACTAACTTGAGAATGTGACAACATTCCTTCAGCTCTTTTTAGCAAATGCTTGTCTGCCCTCTGCTCCCTCATTGGTTGTGTGAAACCAGCAGCTGACACACCGCGTTTCATTTGCATCATATCTGAAGGTGAGAACTGACAACGATGCTGCGCAAAACATGTAAGTATACAGCTATCTACACTTTTTCATCTCTTACAGAAATGTACACTAGTGCTAAGTATTTACAAAATTTTAAAGTAACTTCAAATCTGGCTACAAATGTATTCAGACAAATCGATGTTAAAATGTTATGAATGTTCATAAAAAGCTAAGGTATGCAGTGTACATTTCCACAGTTGGCAGCACGACAAAATTTCCTGCCTGCTCACCACTCCTCTCCCCACATTAGTCCTAGTTCTCTGGGATGCATGGATGGCTAAGTAGGAGCCATAGGGCAGGGATGTGGCAGGTACCAGTGCTTTTTCCCATCTCAGAAGCGCTTCTGAAACCCACTTTTCAATATGGTGTTCAGCTCCTTCAGGATTTCTACTTTTTCTCATCAATGGCGGCACAATGATTTCGTTTCATGGTTCTCTTCTGCTTTGGGAACAGAAAGAAGTCGCAGGGGCGGGGGTCATGTCTGGTGAATACAACGGCTGAATCAACATAACGGTTTTGGTTTTTTTTGGCAAAGAAAATCACAAATACTTTACCAAAAACACCCAGATACTACTTAGCCACACACACACACACACACACACACACGCACACACACACACACACACACACACACACACACACACGCACACACACACACACACACACACACACACACACACACACACACACACGCACGCGCGCGCGCGAAATCAGCAGACAGTAAGCAACAAATGGCACATAATGACTTACAACAACAAAGTCACAGACATGGTAGGTCATATACTAAAGAAACAAGGACTCAACAAAGCATACAGTACCAACAACACAATACAGATCAGACTTGGAAGAAATACCACCAACACTGACAAACACAGCCATCTGGTATATACCAACTTACTTGCAACTGCTGTCAATCTGCATTTGAGGCTCAAACATGCAAGAATTTCAGAACCAGGTATACAGAACATTTCAGCACTGAAAAGCAATAGCTCACATTCAACATTTGCAGATCACCTGATGGAACAGGATCACCACCCAACAAACATTGAAACGGTCTTGCAGACTCTTTAAACTAGTAGCAGCCTATACCAAAAATTAACTACAGAAGAAAACTATCACATCCCCCTCCCCCCCCCCCCCTCCCAGCCCTACACACACACACACACACACACACACACACACACACACACACACACAAAAATGCTACCCAATCGCTTTATGTAATGTATGTAAACTAATGCATACATCCTCCACTCTTTTGCCAATTAAGCTATAACTAGAACTTTAGACATAATGTAATAAATAACATACAGTGCATCAAGTCACTAACACATATCTTAACTGTGAACTGTAAATATTTTGTACCAAAAGTTTCTCTAAATGTTAATATGTAACAACAATTTTACAATAGTACAAAAAGTGCTGAAACATGTCTGGGTAAAACAAAACTGAAAAGATGTCATGCATAAGGCAGAATTCCTCATCCTAACTTCACCTGGTATTTGTCAACGAAACAAGCCACACTCCCTTCATGTTGATCTTCACCTGAAGGATGGCTACATCAATACCTCTGGACCAAATCAAACCTACCAACTGCCAACAATACGTCCATTTCAACAGTTGTCACACATGCGAAAATTCCTTCCTTACAGTCTTGCCAACAACATCTGTAGTGACGAACAGTCCCTCTCCAAATATACCAAGGGACTCACTGAGGCCATAACACATGGAAATTACCTTCCAAACTTTGTCCAGAAACAAATCTCCCATGTCTTACCTACTCATGTGATCTACAAACTAAGCTGCAACCAGTGCTACTTCCTATGTGGGCATGACAGCTAACAAGCTAGCTGTCTGCATGAATGGGCACCAATAGACTGTGGCCAAGAACAGCTGGATCACTCAATTGCTGGACATGCTGCCCAACGCAATGTGCTTCATTTCAATGACTGCTTCACAGCCCGCACCATCTGGGTCCTTCCTACAAGTACAAGATTTTCTCAGTTGCATAGGTGGGAATTCTACCTAAAACATATTCTTTGTTCCTGTAAGCCCCCTGGCCTCGACATTAGCTATTCCCCCATCCTCCCCCCACCTGTCCCCACTCCAGCACTAAACATTCCTCCAATGTACTGCACATTGACAGTCCCCACCTCCGAAGCAGAAATTCTACCAAAATGATGCCTTTTGATCGCATTAACACTCAGGTTATGATTCCCTCCCATAGCAAACAAATGCCAAGTGCAATGTGTTTGAATTCACGACTGCAAAGAATGAGCAATGTTTATTCTTACATATTAAGACCATTCTGAACAGCAGGGGCAGGGGCAGGGCCATTGTTGACACTCTTTCAGCAACTCCTTGTCTAACTTTGGCCTTGCCACATGTGACAAAGAATGGGTAAAAATCATCTTCAAAGAATAACTAGTAACACTACAATCCTAGCCTTCTTGTATGACTGGCATGTCAGCCAGTGAATACTGCATGGATCTGGTTAGTTGGCAACCTGTTTGTCACAGTCCTTCAGCTGCCACTGTTGATGTTTTGTGGACTCTCACGAAAATTTCAAAGGATATTCAACAAGGAAATATTTATGTTTTCTCCAATTTGATGCCAAGATGTTTAAGACACTTCAACTGCTACATACAGCACACTGACTTTTCAACTTCATATATTATATATAATCCTTCAATCCTCCTCATATGTGTATGGAAGTTACCTAGTCTGTGGTATAAAATTAGTTTCAATCATGTATAAACTTTTCAACATTTCCAAAAACATTAGTATTTTAATATTACATACGTACTTTGAGAATATTCCTCTCCCATCTGTGGAGGATACTCTTCATCCCAGTCAACAACGTCATCATCCAGCAACACCACAACATGGCATTCACGGTCACCTCGTTGAGCCGAGTTGACCATGAGTGGTAGTATTAGTTCTTCTAAGAAGACTTCAAACTGACATCGTGCACCCTCATTTGACAGCTCATGAAGCAATCCTCCTAATGAAAACAAATGAACAATAAATATACTATCAGTGACAGATTGACATCAATTATTTTTCCTTTGTAAAACATTAGCAGAGAGTATCGTAACTGAATATTTACTTGATTAACAATAAAAAAATAAATGCAACTCTCTTAATTGAGTGAAATTAACTTGTTTTTCACTAGCCATTACATATATGTAATAACTCTGGCAATACAACCCCAGGAAGGAAATCCATAAGATGCACAAATTGATAAATTTTGGAGTAACTTAATGAAAACATAAGAAAAATATTTGGTAACTGTGACTAGGAGTTGTTGCAGTAAAGTGAAGAATTAATAACTGAAGTATGGGATGAAATGTAGATAGGTGAAACACTTTTTTTGAACATCTGAATGTAGACTGGGATGACAACAATACAAAAGAATAAAACAAATTCAGCACCCATTATTATAACTGCAAATTCTCTCACTGAAGCTATCCTAATAATCATGGAGGTCAGTGGTAATCTTCAGACATAATCTGCCACAGGAAACTTCTTTAGCTACAGGAAAAGTATGCCTCATTCAGTATCCTTAGCCTACAACATGAGCTGATCCACATTACGCTAGGTACACTTACTAGTATTTGTATGCATATCAAAGATTTGGAGACCACAGTAATAGACCATCCGGCCACTGCTGTAGCAGAAAGGTATACTTCATGATGGTGCCTGGTCTTTTTTACCATGGAATTTGCCAGTAATAGATACAATAACATGAAAGATGATGCTTATTACTAATGATACATATACTGAAGTCTAACAGTCTGTTTCAGATCGTGAACAATTTAGAACTTTTAGTAAGATACCAGGAGCAAAGAGTAAGCGTAAATGTAGAACAATCATCAGCAACTAGAAACACTGAGACGCACGATCACAAAGAACTGTTGAAGAAATGGGACAAGTGTTACATTAAGTACACTTTAACTGATCTGGTGTGAAGAGACCTGCAGAAGACATAAACCAAGTTGTAGACTGAAATAATGTGTGAAAGCAGTTGCAAAAACCAACACACCATTGCCCTATATGCACACTCTCATTGAAACTAACAAAACAGATCAGTTCCAACAGGACTTGGTCCAATACTAGCAATTAGAAAGCCAAAGAAACCCACCACAAGCATGAAGAAAGCAAGGTCACACAGCATCTGAAAGAGCTCAGAATCCAAATGAAGAATGCAGTCAAAATCCCAATGAAAGGATTCTGCATAAAGCAGCAGCATTGAAGAAATATGAAGCTATGTGGCATATCATTTTGTTTCTTTATCTATTCTTTCTCAAAATTTAAGGGAAAATAAATGATGAATTAGAAGTCTTGCGAAATGATAACTTCAGGGATTTTTCAGTATTTTGCATAAATGAGCATGGGTTACAAAAAGGGTTTGGAGGTACATCAAGTATTTCAGGTTCTGAAATAATTAACAATTTTAGTACAGAAAAATATGAATGTGACGGAATGTACATACGCATAGGGTATGTGTAAAAGTAAGAGAGAGAAAGAATATTAATTATGTGACATGTACTGAACAGGACTTCGAATATTGTGAGTATCAATTAACTGAAAGTGAAGTAGTTATGTTGTTTAAAAGCTCTCATGTTTATTGTGTGTGTGTTCACTCACCATTAGGGATTTCATCTTATGTACTTAAATGTTTATAGATAACTATACTCACCATAATTTATTATTTCAGAGAAATTTATTTATATCTTATGTGTTTAGAATAAATTTTGAAGATTTAACACAAAAAATGTAAATTTATCAAGTTTTGTTAAGTATTTTTCAGTTAATGTCTTCCAAGGAGAAGATTTTTTTAATTTCATAGATAGTGATTCACCAGACTTGAGAATCTTAGCACTAGTGGTTGTTGTTGTGGTCTTCAGTCCTGAGACTGGTTTGCTGCAGCTCTCCATGCCACTAGTGGTTATTCTTCGTAAAAAAGCAGACCTACAGCATTGTCATACCTCTATAAGAAGACAACGAAGCTAACTTCTAAACAATCAACTAAGTAATAAGTAAATTTCAGCAAAGAGAGTACATCCTTCAATGCAACACCATCCAGAATAATGACAAACATCTGTTCCATGAAAAAGTCATAACCAATATTGAATCGGCATACTGCAAGCTTTACATGAGCTCACAGAGGAAAAGCAACAGTCCATCCAGTGTTAACTGATGAGCAGAGGTGGAACTATAATACTGAAGTTTATATAACACAAGCAGAAATGAAAGATGAATGTGCAAGCTGAAATAAAAAACGTCACATGGGATTGATTGTATATGAAACAAAGTAAGCAAATACAGGATAGTCGGACACAGTCTGAAAATCTTGGAAGGATGCTGCAGGTGCGATTATGCTGAGAAATAATTGTTAAGAAAAAATGCAATACACTGTGTGGTTTCAGAGTTAATAAGTATTGGAGTTAGTCAATCAGGCCAGTGCACATGCTAATTCAAATGGCCCATCAGAGACGGTGTCACCAAATGTGTTCTTCATTTACTATCATAAAACTGAAAAAGAGAGCATTGGACATGGGATGGTAGTAAGGATCAAATCCAAGTCAAAGGGTGAGCAGTCTCATCCAATATCATCTAGGCAACAAGAACAAATTACACTATTTGTAACTGGCAAGCTGCTTGAATTTGCATGTGCAGTGACTTGAATGGCTAACTCCAATGCTAAGTAATTCAGAAATGGGACAACACGTCAAATTTATTTCTTAACAATCATTTCTCAGCACAACCTCCCCTGTAACACCCTTACCAGCTTTTCAGGTTGTTTCTGACAACCCTGTATCGTATAAAAACATAATATCACACCTCGCAGACATTATTAATACCAGAGTTTCCACAGGAATATACCATATAGATATCCAAAAATCAATGTTGAAACCTCTTTTTAAAAAGACAAGCATGAAATAACTGCAAATCAGTGTCATTATTACATAGATTTTCAAAAATTAATCAAATTTGATGTATGAAAGACTTGGATATTTCCTGCACAGTAATAATAAAAAGAACCACTGTCCTATGGATAAAATGGCTTTTGGGAAAAACAAATCCACTGAAACCGCATTATATGAAATCACCCTCGATGCTACAGGCAATGATAAACCATTTTAGACATTTCTAAGTGCTTTGATGACATCAGCCATGATCTGCTATTTAGTAAGTTATATGGTTATGGTGTTCTGGGAATGACATATGACGTCTGACATTGCCAGACGGTAGAGGTATTTCAGAAGGAAGAAAATTTTGTTTCAACCATCAGAAAACTTTATTAGGGAAGATCCTAAGGTTCTGTATTATGCTCTTTGCTGTCCTTAGTATTTATAAATGATTAACTGCTGCAACTATCTGCAGCAGAGCGTAACGAGTACTGCTACCTTTGGTGTCATAAGGTATTGATCATGTACTCCTTAATTATAGCTCGGTTCTGGTACTTTTGGAGCTGAGTGCACCTTTTCTATGTGGGTCATTGTCTTGTTGTATGATGACAACAGTGCCTTAGTGCTGTGGTCACATGCCATCTTAGTTATGTTGGCTTGTAGAAGAAAACTATTTCAGTAATTCAGTTATTTCACAAGAAGAGACTCGGAATTAATTAAGATATTTATGGTCGATACAGTGTCGTGTTTGGGCAATTGCGCTGTAGCTACTACCAAATGCTGTCTGTAGTCCATTTCATTTTGTGTTGTGGATTGCTTGTTTTCTTATTTTAAAATGAATGAAGAGACTAACCCTGCTGCGTAAAGGGATTCAAATGTGACTCTCACTACAGCAAAAGGAATCAGTGATCCCTATTACCGTTATGTCAGTTCTACTCTTGTGGAAGCACAGAACACGGATGTAGCTTATTTGCCCCCCCCCCCCCCCCACCACCACTTCTCTCACCTTGGACAATCAAAGTTCTCATTTGTCTACAATCACACCCAACTGCCATGATATACTGTCCGCAGAATGTTCAATTTTTTTGCCTCAAAGACTCAAGCATACTTCAGAACTTTGTAATCTGGCTTTTTTTTTTTTTTTTTTTTTTTTACACTTACACACTGATTGACAGCCAGCCTCTATAGCACTGACAAATGTATGAAACATCAGAATTAATTTAAATATGATCCACAGAACTGCTAAATTAATTCTTCTTTGGCAGACGTTAAAATGATCTCGGTGCAGAGTGACAGTGACTTGTAAAAGTATTCTGAATTACAGAGGGTGCACAAAAATATAGAAACACCATATACATAACACATTACCCTGCCTAATATGGTGAAGGAAAGCTACTGGGATTCAAATCAGCCTCCAGTTGTCTCAGAATGAATAAAAATACTTCTACGGTATTCAAGGGAATATTATACCATTCTTCCTGCAAAATAGTGGCAAATTCAGGTAACAATGATGAAGTCAGATAACAATCGTGCATCCTTCTCTACAAAGTACACCAGAAAGGTTCAATAATGATGAGACCTGGTGACTGTGATGGCCAGGGGAGATAAAATTCAACCCCGTGCTCAAAAAAAGCAAGCTGTGTGAACAGCGGCCTTGTCATCTTTGAACACAACATCACAATAGGGAACAAACATGGGATGGACCTGATCAGCCAAAATAATCCTTGGCAGTAGTGCAGCCTAGCAGAATGCCCACTGTGCCCCAAATCACCACCGAATCCTTCACCATCTTCCAAACTCATGTGGAAGTTGTTAACAGTGTGAAACAAGACTTATTCAGCCAAATTACTTTATTCTGTTGCTCTACAGTCCAGGTGTTACGACTTCAGCAGCACATTTTCCTGTTACGGGTATATACATTACTGACTAGCAGTTCTGCAATTCCAGCACACACTGCAATTCCTTGCTGATGACGTTCCCTTTGTGTTGTTTGGACACTGACAGACAGGGTTTGAAGGGTATGACATCCAGTTCTGCACTGACTTCTGCAGCTGTCATCCCCTTATTTTTTTATGAAGATAGTAACTGTTCACGAAAGAACAGATAACACTGATGACCGTGCAGCTTCTCTAGAATAAATGATAGTTAATTAACACCCTCAGCTGCCGACAGGTGTTGTTGATATACCTCGATGGGGACAGCTGACAATGTGTGCCCCAACCGGGACTCGAACCCGGGATCTCCTGCTTACATGACAGATGCTCTATGCATCTGGACCACCGAGGACACAGATGAAAACGCGACTGCAGGGACTTATCCCTTGCACGCTTCCCATGAGACCCACATTTCCAACTGTCCGCAATCTACATACGTAATGTTCCTAATAGATATTTGTCCATCCACTCATTAGTTAAATGGCTACCCGGCCACTGAATTTCGTCTTTGCGAATGCGCACAGCTTGCCCGAACTCTTACGGGAATCGTCACCTTAGTGTGCACGAGTAATGAGTGGATGGGCAAATATCTATTAGGAACATTACGTATGTAGATTGTGGACAGTTGGAAATGTGGGTCTCACAGGAAGCGTGCAAGGAATAAGTCCCTGCAGTCGTGATATTCATCTGTGCCCTCGGTGGCTTAGGTGGGTAGAGCATCTGCCATGTAAGCAGGAGATCCCAGGTTCGAGCCGCAGTCGGGGCACACATTTTCAGCTGTCCCCAGCTTTCAATTAATTATCATTTACCCCTTATTTTTTGCCACAATCCTGTTCAATGACCTTGTGTCACATTCACTCAATGCATAGTTTTGTCCATGCTATAACTTAGCAGATGATATTTTTCCATTTTCCCTGTACGCAGCATACATCTTCGATACAGTGACTCTTGAAACACCAAATAATTCAACGGTTTCTGTTGTGGACTCACAACTATACAGAACCTTGTTCTGACCATAATTACCATTTGAAACACGTTGAGGACATTGCACAGGTGCTGTTTGTGATCAAATACATCAGCACAACCTGCAGGCTTGGCTAGCATTTGTATTTATGTTCAAGAATGCATTTCTTGTAATGTTTCCACATTTTTGTCCAGTCCCTGAATCTGTGTATGGGTACTAAATAAATACAATATGATGTCAATAAGAGGCAGATCACAACATTTATTACAGAATAAAGATATTAACTATACAAACATGTAACATAAGGTATGACAACCTGTATGTAGCATTTGTTTAACTGCATACATATGACCACTGTTTAAATAGTGTGTATTCGTGTATATTTGATCTATGCAAACACTCAGGTGACAACCACACAATGTACAATGTCAATTGACAAATAAATAAATAATCTCAATCAACGTATTCAACATTTTTGCAATCACAGTTTGGTGCAAGTTGCTGCATGAAAATATCTAACATTTCAGAGGCCCAGTTAATCATGCCAAGCCCATGCAATAGGTTCTTGTAACAATTATTCAAAATGATGCAGTCTGATTCATAATTTGCCCTTTTTTCAGGAACAATTCAGTTTGTTTATGACAGTGGTAGTGGATAATTTATCTTAAACCCCTGCTGCTGAAGGATGTCGACAACACATACAGGGTGTCCCATTTATCTTGACCACCCTACATGACTGTTTGTCCAGATGCAAATTACAAAATGTTTCAAGCAAATGTTCTTTAGCTCTCAGGGGGACATCAATCAGCATGATTGCCTTCGTTGTAGCTTTGTTTTTTTTTATGGATATAATAGAGGGAAACATTCAACGTGGGAAAAATATATCTAAAAACAAAGATGACACGACTTACCAAACGAAAGCGCTGGCAGGCCGATAGACACACAAACAAACACAAACATACACACAAAATTCATGCTTTCACAACCAACGGTTGCATAGTCAGGAAAGAGGGAAGGAGAGGGAAAGACGAAAGAATGTGGGTTTTAAGGGAGAGGGTAAGGAGTCATTCCAATCCCGGGAGCGGAAAGACTTACCTCAGGGGGGAAAAAAGGACAGGTATACACTCGCACACACACCCATATCCAACCGCACATACACAGACACCAGATTATTTTTGGGGTAATTCATCAAGCCAAACTGTGCAATAAGACTTATATGTGGTGTGAACTCAAAAACATCCTGCAGAAGCCTGTTTAGGGAGCTAGGGATACTAACTACTGCTTCCCAATATATTTATTCCTTGATGAAATTTGTCATTAAAATATATAACTTTTTCAAACCAACTACTCAATTCATGGAATCAACACTAGAAATAAGAAGAATATTCACAGGGATTTAAAGTCACTTACTCTTGTACAAAAAGGTGTGCATTATTCAGGAACACACATTTTGAATAACTTGCTAGCAGCCATAAAAAGCTTAACAACCAATGAAATTCAGTTTACGAGAAGAACAAAGGATTTATTGGTGGCCAACTCCTTCTACTCCATTGATGAATTTCTCAGTAGAACCAATTGATTTACATGTGTGTGTGTGTGTGTGTGTGTGTGTGTGTGTGTGTGTGTGTGTGCGCGCGCGCGCGCGCCCGCGTGTACAATCTAACTTCTGCACCATTCAGTGCAGTAATGAGCTCATTGTAAATAAGTATTGTAGTAGTTCTATTATATGTTTATTACCTTATAAGTAAATAAAAACTTTTTTTATTTTAAATTCGGTGCATTAATGTAATATTAGTAAATGAGTGTTTGTAAAATGATTCTTTCATATAGTGTTCATTTAAAAAAAAATGATGATCATTCTACTTGGGACTTGTGGAAGGTACATTAGCTTATTTGCTTCAGTTGTAAATATATGTCATGTATTACAGTTTTTCTGACATGTTCTACTCCCTGGAGGACCTCCTCACTATGGATCAATTGGAATGAAAGTAAATCTAACACACACACACACACACACACACACACACGCACGCACGCACGCACGCACGCACACCCATGGTCCATTACTGAAAGTATTTGCCTGAGCTGATGTACTCCACTATCAAGTTTTGAAATTTGATATGTTAGTTGCCACAGCAAATTACACTAGGAGATTTAGTGATTTCCTTGAAGTAGTTTCATTGACCTTTTGATAAGCAAGCCCTCTTCCTGGGCTTCCCCCAAATGAATTTAATGGTGGTGCCTGCACCAAGAGTGTTGACCAACAGATCTAAGATGTCTTATACAAGTATGTTCTGTGGGTGACAACAATTAATAACTTTCTGTCAGCTCATCAAGTCACATCATCCTTGATTCAACACCAATACCACCAACATGGATCACTACTGACCTCTTGGAAACCACTGCCCTGCAATGTCAGGTAATATTTAAGTAAGCAATTACACACTTGATATAGAATAGACTTGGCTGACTTTAAATTGAATTTCCTCCATTAATATGTAAAAGGAAAAGAGGAAGGTTAGGGCTTAACAACCAGCTAACGAGGTTATTAGAGCTAGACCATGAACAGGGAAAGATGGAAAGGATAGGGAAAGAAACTGATTGTGTCCTTTCCAAATGAAACATCCTGGCCTTTGTCTTAATTTGGTTTAAATAAAAATCTAAACTTGTATATGAAAGTAACGATATTAGGTAAAGGATAGTTGCTACATTGGCACAAAGAAGACTGCCAGAAAGTGAGCTTTCGACCAACAAGGCCTTTGTCAAAAATAAGTGCCCCCCCCCCCCCCCCCCCCCCACACACATATATATATTCTCAAGCATGCATGATGTGTGTGTGAATTTTGTTAGTGTGACGTGTGTGTGTGTGTGTGTGTGTGTGTGTGTGTGTGTGTGTGTGTGTGTGTGTGGTGGTGGAGGGGGGGTCTATTTTTGACAAAGGACTTGTTGGCCAAAAGCTTACTTTCCGACAGTCTTTTTGTTGCTTCTATCTACAAAGCAGTGTACCCACTATATGGTGAGTAATAACTATCCTTTTCATAATATTGTCAAATTCCATCCCGGATTTTCCTGTACATGAAAGGTTGGATGAGCATTTGAACCCTGCTTCCCCTTAATGTGAGTTCAGTGCGACACCTCACTTCATGTCATATGGTAAGCCGTGGTGGAAGACCTTACCTATAAAATGGGAAATCGTCATGCAGAACTTATTGTCATTCGGTAGTATGAGCTCCATACTTACATGAATGCCTTTGGAGGAGGGACACTACACGTGTTAAGAGCTACTCCAGACCACTTTTCTTATACAGGCTTTATCTTTATCGCAGTTTCAATATTGGCACAGCACTATTTTGTGCACCTACACTGCTTTGTGGATTTTGAGGCTTCCTTATGAGCACAAGTGTTATTTGCAGGTAAGTTTGTACAGGGAGACTTGCCTCAGCGAACAGAGATACGAAGCGTACAAAACAACTAATTTTTGCTTATTCTTGGACCAAAAAATATTCTGTAGTTTTAGAACAGTGGCTCAATTTACAATTACAGACATATTTACAAAAACATAACAAACAGCCAACAACTTAGTTAGCACCCATTTTTGTCACAATTAATACTTACGTAGATTCTGACACTTGACAGTTTGAGCATCAAATGGAACAAGGAGGTAATCACAAGCTTCCCTTAGTTCTTGTACGGAAACTGTGGGAGGGCAACGAATAAGCCCACCCTTATAATACTCAAGGATGGAACGAAACACAGTTGCTGAGATTCCTTCTGCCACTTCATATTCTCCTCTCTCATTTGGATGAGTAAATTCTATACCAGAGCTGAACATCCTATAAACAAGGTGAAAGTTGCCTTAGAGCCTTACATTTAAAATTACCCTATTTGTTTTGTTTAATGCAAGTAATTACCATAGTGCCCTCCTTAAGTAATCTACCACTTTCAGTTTCTCCAGTTAACCAGAAGAGCTACATCTCCTTACTTTTTGTTTTAATTCTAAAATCATAAATGTACTTAATAAAATTTCCTGACGTTAATTTATGAAATTATATTATAATAGTTTAGTAGTAAACATGCTAAGTATGGTATAATATTACCCTAGAATATGAGCTTTTTGTGGAGTTACATTTTTTAACTTCCTCCTCCCTGTTCACATTTACAAAAGTACACACACTACTATTACTGAATATGACACACCATCACCAAGAATTCAATATTCTAGGCAGTTACACTTTACTAACGGTATTAGATCTGTACTCGACTGGGGGAGGGGGGGGGGGGAGGGGGGGGGGGACGACGACCCACAAAACTTTTGCATTTATTTTCTTTATACTAAATTTGTATGACTCTGAAGTCATCTCTCGGAAACTGGGTGCAACAGATACATAGGTGCGGTTCATGTACAACACGCACTGGTCTCCACTGCCAGTCTTAGCAATTTGACATTTCCAATATATCAATTTTTATTTCCTTACTATCCTTGCTAACTAAGAGGACATAGTCAGTATTTCTTAAACACACTATGATACCATAAATGTGGCACCATATCTTGAGTTGCCTCACTTATTTCCATGTTCTTTGGATCACAGCTGTGATCACTTCCTATGATGTGGAGCAAGTCAGTTTTATAACTGTGGTACACTTCCTCAGTTAAAAATATGACAACATGCTGATTGTTTACAAACCAGTCGTACGTGACTCCATCATTCTGGGTAAGTCATAAATGATTTTTAAGGGTGGATATCACACTCCTTTTTGTGCCACACTAAGGCTTAGTGGTGGATGATTTTTATATATATATATATATATATATATATATATATATATATATATATATAGAGAGAGAGAGAGAGAGAGAGAGAGAGAGAGAGAGAGGGGGAGGGAGGGAAACATTCCACGTGGGAAAAATATATCTAAAAACCAAGATGATGTGACTTACCAAACGAAAGCGCTGGCACGACGATAGACACACAAACAAACACACAAAATTCAAGCTTTCGCAACAAACTGTTGCCTCATCAGGAAAGAGGGAAGGAGAGGAAAAGACGAAAGGATGTGGGTTTTAAGGGAGAGGGTAAGGAGTCATTCCAATCCCGGTAGCAGAAAGACTTACCTGGACGGGTATACACTCGCGCGCACACACACACACACACATATCCATCCACACATATACAGACACAAGCAGACATATTTAAAGACCATGTTCTTTAAATATGTCTGCTTGTGTCTGTATATGTGTGGATGGATATGTGTGTGTGTGTGTGTGTGTGTGTGTGTGTGTGTGTGTGTGTGTGTGTGTGTGTGCGCGCGCGAGAGAGAGAGAGTGTATACCCGTCCTTTTTTCCCCCTAAGGTAAGTCTTTCCGCTCCCGGGATTGGAATGACTCCTTACCCTCTCCCTTAAAACCCACATCCTTTCGTCTTTCCCTCTCCTTCCCTCTTTCCTGATGAGGCAACAGTTTGTTGCGAAAGCTTGAATTTTGTGTGTGTGTGTCTCTATCGACGTGCCAGCGCTTTCGTTTGGTAAGTCACATCATCTTGGTTTTTATATATATAATAGAATTGCTTGAAGCTGAGTGCATAAAATATATATATATATATATATATATATATATATATATATATATATATATATATATATATATATAATGGAGGAAAACATTCCACGTGGGAAAAATATATCTAAAAAGAAAGATGATGAAACTTACCAAACAAAAGCGCTGGCAGGTCGATAGACACACAAACAAACACAAACATACACACAAAATTCTAGCTTTCGCAACCAATGGTTGCCTCGTCAGGAAAGAGGGAAGGAGAAGGAAAGACAAAAGGATATGGGTTTTAGGGAGAGGGTAAGGAGTCATTCCAATCCCGGGAGCGGAAAGACTTACCTTAGGGGGAAAAAAGGACAGGTATACACTCGCACACACATATCCATCCACACATACACAGACACAAGCAGACATTTGTGCTTACAAATGTCTGCTTGTGTCTGTGTATGTGTGGATGGATATGTGTGTGTGTGCGAGTGTATACCTGTCCTTTTTCCCCCTAAGGTAAGTCTTTCCGCTCCCGGGATTGGAATGACTCCTTACCCTCTCCCTAAAACCCATATCCTTTTGTCTTTCCTTCTCCTTCCCTCTTTCCTGACGAGGCAACCATTGGTTGCGAAAGCTAGAATTTTGTGTGTATGTTTGTGTTTGTTTGTGTGTCTATCGACCTGCCAGCGCTTTTGTTTGGTAAGTTTCATCATCTTTCTTTTTTTATATATATATATATATATATAAAACAAAGATGAGGTGACTTACCGAACGAAAGCGCTGGCAGGTCGATAGACACACAAACAAACACAAACATACACACAAAATTCAAGCTTTCGCAACAAACTGTTGCCTCATCAGGAAAGAGGAAAGGAGAGGGGAAGACGAAAGGAAGTGGGTTTTAAGGGAGAGGGTAAGGAGTCATTCCAATCCCGGGAGCGGAAAGACTTACCTTTGGGGGAAAAAAGGACAGGTATACACTCGCACACACGCACATATCCATCCACACATACAGCCACCAGCAGACATATTTGTGGTCTTTAAATATGTCTGCTTGTGGCTGTATGTGTGGATGGATATGTGCGTGTGTGCGAGTGTATACCTGTCCTTTTTTCCCCCAAAGGTAAGTCTTTCCGCTCCCGGGATTGGAATGACTCCTTACCCTCTCCCTTAAAACCCACTTCCTTTCGTCTTCCCCTCTCCTTCCCTCTTTCCTGATGAGGCAACAGTTTGTTGCGAAAGCTTGAATTTTGTGTGTATGTTTGTGTTTGTTTGTGTGTCTATTGACCTGCCAGCGCTTTCGTTCGGTAAGTCACCTCATCTTTGTTTTTATATATAATTTTTCCCACGTGGAATGTTTCCTTCTATTTTATATATATATCCATTCAGGACTGGAAAAGGAAGTGGGGAAATTGACAGTGGTACACAGAGTGTTCTCCATCACACACTGTAAGGTGCCTTGCAAAGTAAAGAGGTGGATGTAGATGTAGCTGTAGATGTTAACAGCCCTCTGATATATCTGAAGGCAATTTTTGTCATATTTTTTTGGGATATGTATTGTGCTACTTTAGGAAATGTGAAAATGCCATGGAAGCTATGATACTACAAGAGACTTTGACAGAGCACTGAAAGACTTATATAGAAAAAAAGGCCCCTTGAGCATATGACTTCTTTCAGAATTACTGAGATACTTCAGAGAGCACACCCATGACAAAATTATTCCATCTGATGTGCAAGATATCTGAGGCAGGTGAAATACCGTCAGACTTTAGGAACAATCTAATAGTTCCAATTCCAAAGAAAACCAGCCCAGACAGGTGTGAATACTATCAAACCATCAGTTAATGAGTTATGGTTGCAAAATACCATATTATGGCTGAAAAATATTGATAACATATTTACAAAACACTGGAAAAACTAGCAAGCAAATGGCATTGGGGAAGATTTGTTTGGGTTCCAGAGAAATACAGGAACATGTGGGACGATACAATACTTTACGACTTGTCTTAGAAGAGAGAGTGAAGAAAGGAAACCTGCATTTACAGAATTTGCAAGTTCAGAAAAGCTTTTGACAATGTGGTTAGCTTGTTGATTTGGGGGTGGGGGGTTGGGGTAGGGATGATGACAACGAAGACCAAACAGTGAGGTCATCAGTCCCATGATCTAAGATGGCAGAAATCAAGGGAGGAACAACACAATCATCACAGTCAAGAAAGGGGAAGGGATACAGGGCAAACAAAGAGGGAAAAGGGACATCAGGGCAGCACAAAGAGAAAAGAACAAGAGTGGGTGGAGATGGGGAGAGCAGGCCCGTCCCAGAAAAACCACGCGTGGTGGGGCACCACCGACCTGTCCCAAGGACAAACCACTTTAGTGAAGAAAACTGAGGACAGACATAACCATGCAAGGGTCGTCCACTAACAGCTGCAACAAGGAAGGTGGGAGGCCATACTTAGTGCGAAGGGCCAACCGGCAGGGGCAACAAGCAAAATATGGATCAATGAGGGGGGAGCACCACAGCTACAAAGGGGAAGGGGCCGGGGGGTTGAATCACTGCAGGGTGAAAAATTATATGAAGACCACAGAGGATGGTAGATTCCCACTGTGAGAGGCAGAGATGGTGGGAGTCTCCTTGATTGTGTTAAGTTCATTAGACAGGGGATACCCTCTCAAGAGTCGGCCTACGATGATTGAGCAAAAAGGGATTTGATGTAAAGACACAAATGCACCCCAGGAGGATGGTGGGAGGAGGGGGGGGGGGGGGGGGGGGGGGGGAAGGAGCCAAATTGCCCTCCCCCAGCTAGATGAATCAGCAAGTTCATTACCCGGGATACACATGTGGCAATGAACTGGATACACATGTGGCCATGAATCCAAAGAATATCAACCTAACAAGCAGCATCACCAAGATCAGCGAGAAGATCGTGGATGGCAGAGATCAATGGATGGCAGGGGAAAAACTCTGAGCAATAGCCTGAAGGGCACTCACCGAGTCCGTATATAACAAAACTCGAGTGAGTGAGGACTGTTTAATGAAGCACAGGGCCTGATAGATTGCTATCAATTTCGCAGTAAACACCCCACATGTGACAGGAAAGACGTGAGGCCATACCCCACATGATCAGTAGATTTACAGCCATAGTTGCAAAAATCAATGGCATCCTGAAACTCCCTTAACAGCATTTGGAACAAACAACGAAAAACTATTGGAGCAATGGAGGCTTTTGGAGCCTGGGAGAGATACATACTAACCTAGGGCTGAGGAACTAACCAGGGAGGGGGTCAGGAGAGAATGGGGGGAAGATCACAAGGAGAGGAGATGGAAGTCAATGTGATGAGTAGTGAGGCAGAGCCCAACCGGTAAACCCAGCCGAAGATGGGCAGTGGGTGGGCAACAGCTCAAAGCCACAAAAAGAATAGAATAGGATGGGTGAGCAGGAGAAGAGCAGATCGTCATGATGTATCTAACTATGAGCTGGGACCACTGAACAGAAAGGGGTGGGGTCCCAGTGCCAACGAGAAGACTATCACAGGGATAGTGGGAAAGGAACCAGCGGCTAAACGAATACCACATTAGTGAACTGGGTTCGAGAGGAGCGGTGTGGAAGGAGCACTGATCCATAAACCCCACACTAGACAGAACAAGTAAAGGTGGAGTATGGCTGAACGATCTGTGCCCCAAGATGTGTGGACAAAGAAACGAAGGACATTAAGTTTATGATAACCGACCTTCAGATAATGGATATGGGGAAACCAAGTAAGACCCAAGAAACGAACTGGGTTACCACACTTGGGTGATGGACCTCGAGACGGGCCATAACAGGACAACAGGGGGAGAATTCCGAAACGGGCAAGTATGTCCACGTGGATGCATGCCGGATGGTACCCTGGAGCTGTCATTCGCCAGGGGCCACCAAGTAAGAGCTAGCCCAAATACAGAAATAACGCACATACAAAGCAGGGGTGACCAATGATCCAGCGGAGGCCATGAGTCCATTAGTAAAGATGAGAAAAAGGACACTTAACACACAGCTGTGTGGAATACCATGCTCCTGCATCTGCTGAGAGCATAGAACAGTGCCAACCCGGACTCTGAACGAATGGTGGGACAGGAACTGAAAAATAAAAATCAGGAGGGGCCCCGAAGACCACACTTGTGGACCTTAAGGAGGATGTGACGGCAACAAGCTGTGTCATAGGCCTTAGATAGAAGATTGAAGGAAACTGTGATAAGGTGGCATCATAAGAAAAGGCCTGCCGAACTGCAGTTTCAAGTCAAAGCAAACTATTGATTGGAGACGGTACCTCTCAAAGGCCACACTGGGAAGTGGATAAAAGGTGCCGAGATTCAAGGACTCAAACAAGATGATGAGCCACCATTTATTCTAGTAAGTTGCAGGGGACACTGGTCAGTCTGACTGGCTGGTAACTATCAAGGGATAACTGATCCTTGACATGCTTAAGGACAGGAACCACAATATTGTCTCTCCAATGACGGGGGAAAATGCCTTGGCACCAAATATGATTACACACCTGGAGGAGATATTGTCACTGTGAAGGGAAGAGGTGTTGAAGCAACTGGTTATGCATGGAATCAGGGCCAGGAGCTGAATCATGGGAAGAAGAGAGGGACACTAGAAGTTCCCAGTCAGTGAAAGGCTCACTGGAGGGTTCTGCCTGACATGTGGTAAAACATAAGTGGCAAGCTTCAGCCCGCCACTGTTTTCAGAGAAGGAAGGTAGCTGGTTAGGAGGCTGAGGCTGACACTGTCGTAAAAGGGGTCACAAAGTGTTCTGCAAGAACTGATGGATCTGTATAAAGACCACCTGGAAGGGCAAGGCCCGGAATGTAAGACTATCGACGACAACCTTGGAAGGTGCGGGGTGCAGCCCACACTAGTGACGATAGGAACAAAAAAACCTAGAGGACACAAAGTGTTCCCAATACACCTGCTTGCTCTGTTTGTTTAAGAAATGGGCTTTGGCACAAAGATGTTTAAAGGTGTTGCTGAAGATGTTGCTAGGTGCGAAGACAATTATGGATAGTGATGGCAACGGACGTGCTTCGCCACAGAACTGGCCAATGGTGAACAGAGCCTGACAAGCGAGGAATGGCAATGCTGGCAGTGCAGATTATCTTGTCAGACATAATGGACGACTTCATCAATACAACCTGACAAAGAAGGTATAAACGCAACCTGGGAGCTACAAATCATGATGAAAAAACCAGCAGGGTAACCTGGTCACCAGGAGGCAGTAAGGAATGAGAGAATTAATGTGAAGTGGTCACTATAACAAAGGTCATTGTATGGCGACCAGTGTAAGAAAGGAAACGGGGGACAGGAAGAGAGCGAAACATCAATGGCAGAGAAAGGGCAATATGCAGCACTAAAATGAGTTGGTTAACCATCATTAAGACGACAGGGGTCGTGGTCCACAAGAAATTTGTCAATGAGGAGGGCCGGCTAGACGAGGAAGCATTACCCCACAAAGGGTGATGGCCATTAAAATCCCCAAGGAGGAGGAAGCAAGAGGGCAGTTGCTGAAGGAAACCAATTACGGCAGCAGATGTAAATAGCTTCTCAGGAGGGGGTTAGAGATTGCAAACAGTGACTGCAGAGTCACACTGGACCTGGATGGCAATTACTTCCAATGTTGTATGACGTGGGATCCATATATATCCATGCGGACCAACGTGCAAACACCCCCGGAAGCCCTCAAAGAGCTGACCCGGTTTTGACAGAAAGCACGGAACCCACAAAGGGTTGGCGAGTGAGCATCAATAACATGAGTTTCCTGGAGAACAACACAAGCACCTGAGTAAAAGGCAAAAAGGTATTGCAACTCTGGGAGTTGACAGTAGGACCGATTACAGATCCATTGAATAAGCACGGAGTGGGTATCCAAATGGGAGGCAAATGGGCTGGAGCTGAACATGCCGCTGTGTCACCATCTGTCATCAACAAAGACGGGGTGACATCCATAGACCAGAGGTCAGACTCTGCTGTTTCACAGGCTGAGGAGAGGGCACAGAACGAGAGCAGGTTTCTGTAAGACCCGAAACCAAAAGAGAGCGGGTGACCTTGTGGTGTGTGGTAGCAGCCTCTGGCCTGAGAGATGCTGGAGGGAGGGATACCAGGATGAAGCCCCATCACAAGCAGACACTGTCCGCCCCGGTAACTGAGTGATCAGCGTGACAGAATGTTGATCCTAAGGGCCCGGGTTTGATTCCCAGCTGGGTCGGAGATTTCCTCCGCTCAGTGACTGTGTAGTCCTAATCGTCATTTCATCCCCATCGACACGCAAGTCGCCGAAGCGGTGTCAAATCGAAAGACTTGCACCCAGCGAACGGTCTAATCGACAGGAGGCCCTAGTCACGCGAAATTTACATTTACCAGCAGGCACTGAAGGAGCGGGGGAACACTTCTTCGACTGGGGAGGGGGAGTGGCGTCCGGAGGGGAGGGCATGTAAACTGCAGGGGAGGGGGGAGAAGAGGGTGATGGATGGAGTAAGGAAGAAGAGGAGGGGGAATAACATAACACAGGCAGAAGTGGGAGTCATCGACACAGGATCAAGTCAGTCATACTTCTGATGAGCCTCAGTGAAGATAAATGATCAAGGGACTTTTACTCCTGTATCATCTTTCCTTTCTTATAAGCTGAGCCACCTGGTGATTGTAAAGAAGGAAGGTTGTAATAATTGACACACATGGATGGCGGAACACAGGGGCTTCCCGTGTGGAGTGGGTGTCCATATTCAATACATAGAAGGTCCACTGTACATCGGAAAGACGTGCCAGAAATCCGAGCACCAAAAGCACCTTACGAGTGGCGGGACATATGGCTCTATGTCACACCGATACCACATAACCCTGACTTTCTCAGGGAGAGTATCTCTTTCAAAAGCCAGAATAAAGGCACCAGTATTGGCGCAATTATCCTTACAATCTTTCTGCACATGCCAAACAAAATGAACATCCCGTTGTTCAAAATTGACCTGGAGTTCCTCATCAGTTTGAAGGACGAAGCCCCTGTGAAAAATGACTCCATGAACCATATTCAAAGACTGGTGAGGTGTAATGGACACTGGGATGTCGCCAAGATGATCAGAAGCACGAAGGGCTGCAGAAAAATTTTGATCAACAGGCTACCCAATCAAATTTTACAGAGAGACTCCACTTTGCCAAACCTGTATTCAATATTTTCCACAAAAATGTTGATGGTGAATGTGTCCTCATCTGTCCTTATACAGACCACATAGTGGGGAAACTGTTCCACCCCAAGCCATTAAGCCTGGCCCTCATCCCAGGGTGTAGCCAGGGAAAGGAAAGGTCGTAGAGGTATAAGAAGCAGCAATCTATGATTGTTACCAACCAAAGAGACAGCCGTAGAAGAAGGGCCAGAGTTTTGGAGCTTGAAACATTTCGTACACAAAGCACCTGCCATGATACCAACTACTCTGATCAGGGCCTCTCCCCATGGGGGCCACTCAGGCACGGCATGGGCTGTCTGACACGGCAGCTGTTGTCAGGACTTCTGAAGCTCCAGAATGACAAGCACTCACTCCTAGGCATAGATGGGGAGGTAACTTCTCAGGTATCAGAAGTGTGATCCCTATGTTGTCACATGGCTCAACCTTATGGGTACATATCAGCCCCACCATGCTGATGACCTAGCAGGGCAGAGGGAGCCACGGCGGGGAAGGAAGAAGGGAAAGGAATCCAAGCCATAGATGCTAGGGAGGGAGTTCTTCCAAAAATGGTTCACACTATGTACAGAAAATCTAGAAGCAGAGGTCAAACCGCAAACGGGGATCCTAAATAGAGAAAATTTAGAAGTAAACGACAAACACCAAAGGGGGACCAAAAATGCCAAAAAGGAGAGATGCAAAAGAAAAGGCAAGGGGAACAAAACCACAAGGAACACAGGAAACAAGGTGGATAGCCAGGTTGACAAAAGAAAGAACATCGAGAGAAAGGAAGGAGGGGCAGCAGTAAAGGAGCGAAGATGATTAAGAAAATGCAGCCTGGGAAGGAAGAAGGGGCTGCAACAGTTCGGGACCCTGTGGGTACCCCACACGAACTCACAAAAGAACAGTGAGCCCCCTGGGGTTTTTTGACAATGTGGACTGAGCTAAACTCTTTGAAAATTTGACGGGAGTAGGGATAAGATACAGCCACTGAAAGGTTATTTACAACTCGCATAGAAATCATACTACAGCAGGGCTTCACAACATACGTGCTCGCAGAACAAGCTGTGAGCAGCAAGGCGCGAGCACGGAGCAGCGCGAGCACGCTACCCCCCCTACCAGACCAGAGCGGAGAGTGGGGAGAGTCACGTGGGGCACACAACAGCTGCCACCAGTCAATGTAAATCCGCGGCCACCTGCAGGGATATCACTCACGAATTATTACTGTGACAAATGAAACAAATAAAGGAGAATGTACACGTGCCACATAATTTTATTAGCTTAGTGTACGCCTCTACATTCGTATTAATTTGTGAACTGTTACACAATAAAAGGTGTCACTGAAGTGTGGGATTCTCTGTTATCTTGTACTTTTTGCCCTTTACAATTGCGTCTATGTTCAGAGTAATTGTTCTTGTGCATCATAGGCGCAGCGTGCAGTTTATATTTCGATCAGACAATGCGTTTCTCAGGCGCGTCTTGTTACATTTCATTGCAGAGAACAGTTATTCACAAACATACATGAAACCGAACATTGATATTATTGTAGCCACCAGTTTGTGCAAATGAGGAAATATATCCTGAGGGAAGCGTCTGTAAAATTCCAAAATGTTTTTCTTGTTCTGATATTTGTCTCTATATTCTCCGTCACACTGCAGGTCAATAATTTCTAGTTGCAGCTCAGGACGAATCTCTTCAATATTCGATGAACATGGAGACGAGAACAGATCAGAATCACTGTCTAGTGCTGTCAGATCTTGAAAGCATTGATCAAATTCTTCCTTAAGGGCAACTAAACTATATGAATAACATTCACAGTCTTTGTGAACATCTTGCAGGGATGATAATTTAGGAAAATGAGCTAGATTTCCTGTTTCCAGCTCACTCACCCAAAGTGTCAATTTCATTTTAAAAGCTCGTATTCGATCTATGAAATGAGTAATTAGCAGATCTTTACCTTGTAGTGAAATGTTCAAAGCATTCAGATGGCTAGTTAAATCTGCTAAGAACGCGAGATCACACTTCCATGAAGGCTCTTTCAATTCAGGAACACACATGTTATTTATTTCCATGAACATATTTATCTCATCTAATAGGCAAAAATTCGATTTAATAATTCGCCACGACTAACCCAGCGGACCTCGCTGTAATAAGGCAGGTTACCATACTGGCTTTCTACATCCTCAAGAAAGCTTTTAAATTGTCTGTGTTGTAGCCCATGCTTCCTTATATAATTGGTTGTACGAACAACAACACTCATCACATTTTTTAGAGTGATACTCTTTGCACATAAGTTCTTCTGGTGGATCACACAGTGAACGCCCATTATTTCATTCGGCACAGTCAGTTTTTGCATTTTCTCCTTCAACAGCGAAACGAAACCTAATTTTTTCCCTGTCATCGCTGGTGCACCGTCTTTGGACACTGAAACTAAAGAATTCCACGACAATCCTGTATTTTCAACACTTTCTTCAACACTACTTAAAATATCACCTCCTGTTGTAGTGTTCTTCATGGCTACTACATCGAGGAGCTCCTTCCTCACCTGAAGATCTCTATTAACACTTCTAATAAATATGGAAAACTGTGCTGTTCCAGTGATATCAACAAATTCGTCCAGAGCTAGAGAATACGCAATAAAATCTTTACAGATATTTGCAAGCTGGCTCTGGACATCGTCTGCCATGTCCTGTATGCGACGCATAATGGTCATGTCAGATAATGGCACAATCCGAAACTGTTCAACTTGAGATGGACACAAATGTTCCGCTGCAACTACCAAACATTTTTTATTAAATCGCCATCAGTGAAGGGGCGCAGGGATTTTGCTAAAAACAAAGCAATTTTGTAGCTCACTCTGAGAGCTGCCTCTGTTGATTTTTCTTCGTCATCCAGATCTTCTTCGGATAGCTTCCTTTTAAGTTTAATAACTTCCTGTGCACGATCTGGTCCATCACATTTTCCACTTCCGTAGTCTTTTGCGTGATACGACATATAATGTCGCTGCAAATTAAATTTCCTAAAAGAATTCAGCGTTTTGTGACATACTAAACATTTTGCAACACCATCTTTTTCTGTAAACAGATACAATTCCTCCCAATGGGGGTTGAACTGCGAAAGCATGGTTGGGGTTACACAACGGCGACTTGACATGACTCTTAACTAGCGAAGTGACTGTTAGAGCTGATCGTAGTACTTTTAACATTACACAGTCGGCGCGAATTCAATAGGCACGCTGCGGTCCTATTCATACGTGCGTGCGCATTTCACCTCCCTCCCTACTCCGCGACCTTGCACCTGCTCGCGAGCACGTGCCTGAGCAGACGCGAGTACTCGCGCTCAAAACCGGCCAGTTGTTAAGCCCTGTTAACTACAGTAATAAAAATTGAAATACATGAAATGGAAGCAGTAGTTGAGAAGGGAGAGAGAAAAGGTTGTAGCATATCTCTTATGTTATTATATTTGTACACTGAGCAAGCTGTGAAGAAAACCAAGGAAAAATTTGGAAAGAGAGAAGTTCATGGAGTCAAAATAAAAACTTTGCGGTTAATTCAGTCAGAGACGGCTATGAATTTGGAACAGCAGCTGAATGGAACGGTGTCTTAAAAGGTGATAACATGAATGTCAATGAAAGTGTAAGAAGTGTAGGAGTGTAATGGAATGCAGCTGAATTAAGTCAGGTGATACTGAGGAAATTAAGAAACACTAAAAGTCTTAGTATATATAAAGGACATTCATGCCAATTTTCAGAATACATTGGGGGACTCTGCTCCTTCATATTCAACTGTTGCCAAGTGAACAAATGAATTTAAATTTGGTCAGAGAGCTTAGATGATGATCCGCACAGAGGTTGGCCAAGATGTGTAACTACTCCAGAAATCACTGCAAAAGTTATCGTGGAGGATCAGAGACTGAAAGTGCGTGAAATTGCTCACGCTTGTCAGATGTCATCTGAAAGGGTATATCACATTTTAACTGAAGAATTAGAAATGAAAACATTATCTGCAAGATGGGTGCTGTGACTCTCAGTGTGTGTCCGCACCCTTGTGCCATTGCCACGGCAAAATTACACGAACTAAGGTATGAATTGTTGCCACACCCATCTTATTCACCAGATATGGTTCCATCAGGCTTTCATCTCTTCCCAAAACCGAAAATTTCTCTTGGTGGACGAAGATTCACTTCAAATTAAGAATTGATAGCCAGAATTGACAACTATTTTGCAAGCCTGGAGGAAACTCATTTCCGTGATGGGATCAAGGCACTGGAATGTTGTTGGATCAAGTGCATTAATCTACAAGGAGACTACATTGAAAAATAAAAAACGTTTCAGTGCTGTAAGACTTTTTTTCTATTCCGTTCCGAGAACTTTTCAAACCATCCTTATACTACATTCTTCTTGAAGTCTGAAGGTATTTCGCCTATCTCACACATCTTACACACCAGTTGGAAGATGTTTTGACATGACTGGCTCTCCCAAGGCTATCAGTAGTTCTGATGGAATATCGTCTACCCCTGGGGCCTTGTTTTGGCTTAGATTTTTCAGGCTCTGTCAAATTATTCTCACAGTATCATATCTCCCATCTCATCTTCATCGTCAACTTCCCTTTCTATAATATTGCCTTCATCGTAGAGGGAGACCAAGAGATGAATACACTAAGCAGATTCAGAAGGATGTGGGTTGCAGTAAGAACTGGGAGATGAAGAAGCTTGCACAGGATAGGGTAGCATGGAGAGCTGCATCAAACCAGTCTCAGGACTGAAGACCACAACAACAACAACATCTCCCTTGTATAGATCCTCTATATACTCCTCCCACCTCTCAGCTTTCCCTTCTTTGCTTAGGACAAGTTTTCCATCAGAGCTCTTGACATTCACACAGCTGTTTCTCTTTTTCCCCAAAGGCCTCTTTAATATTCCTGTGGGCAGTATCTTCCTTTCCCCCGTGAAATATGCTTCTAAATCCTTACCTCTGTCCTCTAGCCATTCCTGTTCAGCAATTTTGCACTTACTGTCAATCTCATTTTTTAGATGTTTCTATTCCCTTTTGCCTGCTTAGTTTTCTCCAATTTAAAATTTTCTCCTTCCATCAATTAAATTCAATATCTTGTGTTATCCATGGATTTCTACTATGGCTTGCCTTTTTACTTATTTTATCCTGTTCTGCCTTCACTATTTCATCTCATAAAGCTACTTATTCATCTTCTACTGTATTCCTAGCCCCTGTTCTAGTCAGCTGTTGCCTAATGCTCCTTTTAAAACTCTCAAGTACCTCTGGTTTGTTCAACTTATCCAGGTCCCATAGCCTTAATTTCCTTCGTTTTCCGAATTTCTTCAGTTTTTAATCTACAGCTCGTAACCAATAAACAGTGGTCGAAGTCCACATCTGCCCTTGGAAATGCCTTATAATTTAAAATCTGGTCCCTAAATCTCTGTCTAACCATTATATAATCAATCTGAAACCTTCCAGTGTCTCCAGGTCTCTTCCATGTATACAATCATCTTTTGAGATTCTTAAACCAAGTGTTAACAAAGATTAAATTATGCTCTGTGAAAAATTCTACCAGGCGGCTTCCTCTTCATTCCTTTCCCCCAGTACACATTCACCTACTATTCTTCCTTCTCTTCCTTTTCCTATTACCGAATTCCAGTCCCCAATCACACTTATGTCTTATTAGTGTCATAATTTATTACATTTTGGAAAAGCAGCTGTTAAAGATTGACAGAAATGGCTACATTTGTAACAGATACGTCACATTACACACATCCCTCCACTCAACTTCCTGTAAGGCTACCTAAAACATTCTGCTGTATGTTCACCAATTACTCTCTTTCCATGATACCACTTCATTGTAACAGCAAATTTATTAAGTATGGCTAGTTGTGGATTATTTTCAGAAGTCTTTCATGACTGAATAAACACTAATTTCACTGGGTGTGTTCACCTACAAATATTGTTGACTAGTGTACTGATTTCTACGTAAATTTAGTTGGAAAATTAACAAAAGAATTCAGGTTACAAGCGTTAAGTAACTTTCTAATTCGTTTCTTTTATCTGAATCGTTCAGGAAACATATTAAAATCTCCACACATCAGAATTTCCTAACTACTGTCTGCTTTGTGGTATAATAACGTTTTAAATTTTTCCACAAAATATTTTTTGAACATTTGGGATCTGTATACCGCAATTTTAATCCTTTACAATTCTTATGCATAATGGTAAGCTTATTCAAACAAGTCTTTTATGCATGGTGCTTCACTATCTGGACTCTCTTTAAAACAGTTAATCTGAATGGGGTATTTAGGCTAAAAAAGAGTTTCTTGTCACAACTACATTCAGAGAATTTCTATGATTTGGAATGGTGCTCCACCCACTTATAATTTTCAGCATCAGTTCAGCTAGTGAAGCACACCAAACAAGTTTTTCATCATACCTGATTCATGTTCAGTAACAAGTTCGCACGTCAGACAGTACATGCTCCCTTCGTGACTTGTGACCACAATGCTTTACAAGATGACAAGTCAAAAAGAAAAGTTCCATGTCCAGTCAGTAAGGACATGAGCTATTAAAATTTTCATTATACATAGTGTGAAACAAATTTACAATCATTATTCTCAGTTTTTTAGTAAAATACTAAGGGAATTTTTACTATATCACTGCTTCTATTCAGCAGCAGAATTTTTAAAATGCATCAAATAAAAAAAAGACTTGAAACAAGGAACTGTAAAATCTCCTACTGCAAGTAGTGCAAGCCCTCTTGCAGTGTGGAAACATATTGTTCCCACAATATGAAAAGATTTTTGGATGAGTAAATAAAAACTGAACTGAGAGTGAATCTGATAGTGACATAGAAAGCAATCTTTCAAATTATTGGTCCACATTTCCTGGCATATTCACAAAAATCTAAGAAACCCATTCTCAGGAATGGACAACAATCTTACATATACGTAACACTGAATACCACATAACAAACTTATGTTAAATTAATATCAAAATCTCAGAACATTTTACAAACCATGAAGATGCATAAAAATTTATGCCCAAAATAGGATATGAAACAGCAATATTTCAGAAGAAAATCTGCACCTCTATCCTCTACACTGCAATTGCTATATTTTGCACGGAGCTGGTGTCATTTTTCTTACTATGTCCCGAATGATACAACCATCTACACATCATTAACTGACATTTACTACAGCAAATCACACCAAAAACAATGCATTTCTGATAGATATTTAATGTTCCAGAGCCATAGAATGGTATACAATTATAGCATGTAAGTTAAGTAGCAAAATATGAATTGCCTTTAACCAAACCTATACTGTTTCACATCATTTCATTCTAACAAAATATATCAAAAACACTTTTTCATGATTCTCAATGTGCCGATTCTTTGAAACAGGGAATGTTCATAGCATGTAGGTTACAATATAAAAACCACAGAATACGGGCTTCAAATATAAATGACATAATCCAATACCCAAGTTTTGATTGCGACAGAAAGCAATATTTCATCTTACTGGCCATGTTGCTCTCCACAAAGAAAAAAATCTGGCTTGTCTGATTCTGCCATTCACACCTTCATACTACTGCAAACAATGACACATATATATTCAATTCTATGCATTAGTGGCTTGCTATAGCTATTTTATACTCGTGGATACAAACAAATTAGGCCAAATGGCCCCAAGTTCTAGACTAAACAATCTTATGTAAAGTAAACGAAACTTTATTATTTTTTGCCAATTTTCGTTTTACTTCTCCCCTTCCCTCCCCTCCCCTCAAATTCATGTTAATTATTGCCAATTTTGATGATGTTTTCATAGCATTCTGGTGAGGTCATTAGTGTGATGCATCAATTAAACTGCAGCAAAGATAATGAATGTGATTCCGTAAGAAACTATCACATTAGTCATACAGCCCAATATAAATCTTCTGTCTGTCATGTGAGTTGACAGTGACACGCTCACATGATGTCGCATATACTGTGCTGCAATTGGCTACTAGGAGTAAAACGAGCAGACGATTAGTTGACTTATGGAGAACAGGACACAGGTCTCCTGCAATCAGAAATTTAACCCAGTCCTCGGCAAAGCAGGTAGTAATATATATACATCTAGTCAAAGTTATAAACATTTCTCTGTCTTAAGTAGTAACGAAAAACTACTCTGATTATCTAGCATGTCAAGATCAAACAAAAACGAGCCCCTATTTCTGAAATATGAATTAGTGGTTTTTATACCTGTTCATTGCGTTATTCAGTGTGTGTCATGAAGACGTGAACTGTCCGAAACGCCAGCAGTATTTACAAATTTACATTATTTTATTTTTAAATATATCTGCAAATTTTTTTGTTATACTAAGCCTACAGTATACACCCATAATTAAAACTGGGCATATTTTTCATTTTAGTTGTGTTTCCAGGTTTAACTTTATATGAAACTAATTTCACATATTGCATTTTTTAATTTTTCCACCTTTGAAGTTTGCCACCTGTTGCTTCATGAATTTAAATTCATGGCCTTTTCTCCTTTTCGTTTTTTGAGGTATTGGTTGCAATTTTGATTTTCAGTGGCATTTGGTTCATTACCTCGAGAAATGTGCATGTGTGTATCTGTGGTGCACGAGTGAAACTGACCGTTGTACTCTATGTGCAAACTTTCACAAGCACTGATGGTTCTCTGTCTGTTGCAACTTAGTTCTGCCCACGCCAATGGAGGAAAGGGTGAGTCTTAGTCTATATAAGTATTCATTAAGTAGTCACAGAACGTTTGTAGTTTTTCTCACACACACACACACACACACACACACACACACACACACACACACACACAACTGACATTAAGTCCTCAAAGAACAGTCACCAACCATATCAGGATCTAGCACTGTCAAACAAAATATATAAGACAGAAACTTCCAGATTTCATTTCTGAAATAGTAGTCAGGTGCAAGTTTCAATATTTGCACCATTCGCCACCAGCTCCATGATGAATGAAATTTACAACCTTGAGAATTCTCACATCAGTCCACACTTCAATTCCAGCTTTCATAATACTTCTTTCAAAGTCTGAAAATAGTGTTGATGGAGATAATTTCAGACCTAATTTATGACATTTATCAACAACAGTTTTAAAGACACGCTGATAAGACGCAAGTTTTCTTATCGTTCAACAAAGAAAAAAACTATTAAGATGTACTGTCCACTAACAAGCCCAGAGATCATAAAAAGCTGACAAACAAACTTTGTGCAATACTTGAAAGTTCCATTAATATATATTGTGTCACACTGACTAATTATTTTGTGGTTTTCAGCTTCACAAAATATTGCAATCTTCCTGTCAGGTTCATTACATAACAAATCTGCCTCATCTGTAAGTTTCACATTTGGTGTGTTCAGAACAACATGAACCTCTGAATACTTGTAGGTAATTTCTGAAGAATTTTCTGCCTATCTTTATATAGTTAGTTAGTTACATGTTCCATCAATGGATATATGAAAGCCCTTGACATCTTTGATGGCTATCTCTTCCATGTGTTCTCCTTTCAGTTGATTATAAATAAAGTTTTGATGGTCTCTCAAACAAATCTTTTGCAGCTTTCCTCCTTATATCACATACCATTTCCTGACTCAGAACTTTTATTACCAGCTATTTCTGCGTGGGTGTAGACATCCTGATACACGAGCACATAGGTGTCTTCAATGGAGGCAATTTGATAAAACTTTAACAATTCTTAATGTTTCACGTCCATCATGGTACACCAAATTTTAACGATTTTTGGAATACAATAGTGTAACTTTCTGGAGTAGCATTTTCTTTCCCATTCTACTCACAGTAGCTGCAACAGCATCAGAGGACATGTATGAAGCAGTGGTCCACAGACAAACCTGGGCCCACAAACTTTGACTCCTAGGAGGCACAGAAGGATGGAGACTACTACCTACTGGTATTGGACTTGTTTGGGAGACATGGATCCTGCTACCTGCTTGTAGGATGCTTGGATCTTGTGCCTGACTTAATAGTTTGCAAAACTAAATGTTTTCGTATCTGCATTTGCATACTATGAAAATAAATAGTTTAATTGATGAACCACATTTAAAATATTTTAGAAACAGGTTGTTTTTGGCATGATGTTGCTCAAAAGTGTCGAGAACTGTAACATTGCCAAATAAAACAGTTCCAGAATGGATTTCGCTACAAAGAGGGTAGTTTTCTTTCATGGTCACACCTACAGTCATTTTTGAAAACAGCATTGAGAACGAAGTCAAAATCCAATTTAAACATTCAACAACTATCAGTCATCCATATTAATAAATGGTTCCCCTCATACTTATGACACTTATATGTCAACAGGGAAAATGCTAAATTTTGCTTCATTTCATAAAACTGCTGATTTCATTGTTCCTGTAAAACTTTCCCATCCCCAGTCATTGGCAGCTTAAAATCATAACATTTCATAAATGCATGACACACAATTAACAGTTTATTGTACATCACTAATAACTCCTAGGTAGCGCTTCTACAATGGGTGACAAAGTCAGTGACTGACCTTCCCAACATTGTGTTAGGATGTGCAGTAAAAAGGGCAGGGTCAACAATAAACCGAGTATTGTCAACAACTAATGTGACTCTATCATCAGAGAGTGGTGTGGCAGCTGCTGGCGAAGCTGGTGTCACAGACTCTGAGTCTACAGTACTAGTTCCAGGTGCTCCTCCAATAGCACCTCCACTACTTCGATGACCCAGTTGACTTTTCGCGCTGCCAAGTGTGTGGCGTGACCTGAAACCGAGACAAATACATATACTGACAGTTATCTGCATTACTTTTGATTGCTTAGAACTGATCAAATACTATACAAATGACATGAGGCAATTATCAAAATCTTTCATAGTATTTGCTCTATATCGCCTTCCCACAGCCGGGATTAGGATAAGCAGAAGGGTTTTAGTGCAGTGTCATGCCTTTTCTGGTGATTGTAACCATGTTCTTAACTTGGTACAATTCAGCTAAATTCTTATCCCTTGTAAGACATAATCGACCTTATACAATAAATATTTCTAATCCTAAATTTTAAGCTATCCATAACTCAATAAATCAGAGCAACATACATTATCTCAACACTTGTGTTAAAAACAAATTTCTAAATGGCTAGCAGCTGTCCGTCTTCTATCTCACTCCAACAGTAGATACCACATTAATAAGAGACAATTTGATCTTGTTAGAAACATCCAAAAAAGCTTAGGAGAATCAAAATATACCTTTTAATTCTGAATTTTTGTCACTGCCATCTTAAACATGAATTGTACAACAATATTAGAAATTAAAATAATACAATAATCTGATACATTGATCAACAAGAAAATTTCTGATATTAAAGTCAACAACATTATGCTACTATTCCACCATAGGAAAACCTAGGTCATATGAGGGAAAAGGTTTGGAGAGGGATGAGTTGTCTGTTGTTACAACAGCTATAAAACAGCTGCCAGGGATACAGAAAAAAATATTCACTGAACAATACAGACCCTTTTCCTGTCATTTGTTATTTATCTGAGTAAGTTGTAAGAAAACTTGTTTTCATGTTCTGTTCTTAAATGCTTACGCTTTCCATCAGCAGTGTGTGAATTACATAGTGAATTGTTCCAGGTGCAGCTACACTAGGCTCATATGGTCTCTCGACATTTCACTCCCCCCTCCCCCCCCCCCCTACTGTTTATTTGTCAAAGCAGGTAAGGTGTTAATGCACTGCTGCCATTAGCACCCATCAAAAGTGGATTATTGAATGAGGAAATATAGGTAGCAGACAAAACATAGGGTTATACATGGAATCACAAGAAAGAAACATATGAAGCTTGCTTGTCCATTTCATAACCCAGAAAACAATGTAATTTTTGCTGTGATACTAGACAGTAGCATGTACACAGACTGGTAATAAGAATGATTACAGTTTAGAATTCTATCAAATGTAAGTTCATTAATTAGAGACAGAGCGAAATCTAAGAGCAACCAATGGTGGGGAGGAAGAAGTTGGCTGTCATTTTTAAAGCAACCATTCCACAATTTATTCGAACCATTATAGGGAAACTACAAAAAAATCTGAATCTTTTATTTATTTATTGTTTGTAGCACAAAACCAACTAAGGTCATAAGCACATATATCAAACTTATATAATCAAGAAGTAAAAGAACTTGAAAGCAACTGTATGTTAAGCCCAATCGATGGAAGGAAAGCGAGCTTAGAACAAGGACTTCTCCAGGGAAAAAGGTCCACAAATAGACCGCATAGACCATAGACATTGGAGGTCCCATACCAAAGATTAAATGTCCTTCACCATATTGCTATGACAGATAAAATGTAAAATGTGGTCAACAACCAGTGCGTCATTCACTAAAACAGCCAATAACTGTGACGGCAAACATACATGAGAATGTAAGTGGTTAAAAAAAGGGTATTCGGTCAGGAAATGGCGAACCAACAAAGGATGACGACAATAAGCACGAAGTGGTGGGGGATCACCAATTAACAAATGGCGATGGCCAGAACGACAATGTCCAATACGCAACCTAGCTGAAACAAGTTCCTTGTGAAAAAGGGCCGAGATGAAGTCAGCCAAGATGCTGGAGTGGTTTAATTCCTCAGAGCTTGTTCCTGTGAACAGAAGACCAGTGATGATGCCAAAATGACACCAACAGTGACAGACAGCAACACGGAAAACATCCGAAGGGACGGAAGAGCTAGATGACTGATGTGACCACGAATGTGTATGAACATCACAGTGGCTTCCTTAACAGGAAGCAAATGGAAGATTTCTTGGACCATTTGCACTAAGCAGGATGGCCACCAAATCTTTACTTTCAAATTCAAAGTTTTTTCTAGGTTTTAATAATGATTTTCCAGATTGACACATATCTAAATGAGATTAGCAAACATACTGTGTTAGAAATAACAAGTAACATTTTTAATATATGTGTCATACTAACTGAACTATATCACATTATGATGTACAATATATAACCTACAGCGCAATCGACAAAGTTTTATTTGATCAGTTGCAGGATAATGCTCATTATACTGTAACATGATTGTATTCGAATTGCACTGAACAATCAGTACGTGACAGAAGCAATAAAGGGCGGACACACTAAAATACAGAGTCATTTTTCAGGAACTAATGGTTGTAGACTGTTGCATTTCATGCTGAAAGAATACTGTAAGTTTTATCTAGAACTTTCTCCTTGAAGTTTTTCAGGGTAACAATAACCTAAAATTGGTTTGTTAAAAAAGGAAAGTCATTGAATGATTCCATAACCAATACGAATTTTATGTTACACATGCGCTTTCCCCAATTTGTTTACGCACCTTTTAGGAAATGAACAGCTATTTTTCCTGTTTCAGTTTTTCATTTATATTTTTCCCAATGATGGTTTTAAAACATCCATGTGATCAAACAAGTTTTGTCCTGCAAAACTAGCACCACATCAACGAATTTTAATGCCTCAGTGTGCATAATAACTCATCGGCCTAATGGAGAATGTTGGAAGTTTTAAGAGTTCTGGAATTTATAGCAGATGAAATGGAAAGAAACATTACAGGATTTGTAGGATTCAGCCTCACAGAATGCCCAAGCAGTAAACACTTACACTAATGGTACATGCTCAATAGTGTATTTTAAATGGAAATATTATTTTGTTCTAATTAAGATGGTTTATTTTTGTGTTCTTACAGTTCTAAAAAAGACATTGAAATATACAAAATGACCTTCAAACCACATAATCGCCAGTTTGCTATACTTGTAACGTTACTTATGTTTTCTTTTTATCAATTTCTATAATATTTTATGAAATCAATTAACATATATATATACACATCTACCTATGCTTCACGAACATAAACAAATTCTGCTTTCAGATCTATAAATAACAAGTTTTACAAACAAATAACTAGGAACATTTAGAAAGTACTATGAACAACATGATCAAAAACGAACAAAACTGTTTAGGTGGAAACTACTTTCTCAAATGTTCCATTTCTGCCCTAATTTTAGCTGCTTCTGCCAACATTTTGTTTTCTTAGTTTGCAACCTCTTAATTTCACACACTTTTTCTGGCAAATTCTTGTTTCTTGTTGTTTTTCACTTTCACTTACAAGGAGAGGGCACGACCGTGGTGTCGGGTATATGTCCGAAATTTTGTGTGATGAAAGAGGACCTCTAAAACCTCACGTGGTTAAAGTATTAGGACGCACTACTCGGAACATCGCGAGAAAAATCGATCCAAAGTTTCTTAGATGCCATA
This sequence comes from Schistocerca serialis cubense, assembly GCF_023864345.2. NCBI lineage: Eukaryota > Metazoa > Arthropoda > Insecta > Orthoptera > Acrididae > Schistocerca > Schistocerca serialis. The sequence continues at coordinate 429,925,245 of NC_064642.1, forward strand.
TGAGTATAATATGTTAAGTCCATTGCCGAGCCGCCGTCTGGCCTAGAATTCGGTCAGAGGGTTAGCTGCCCTCTGTAATAAAAAAAAAAAAAGAGTTAATCGATCAACAACGAACTGAAACCGGTGTCTTGCGACGTCCGCCCCGAGCAGATGCAACGAACTAAAACGAACAAAAATGATATAAAAAATAGGTTAGGGCTCGGACTCTTACGCCAGAGGTCTCGGTTTCGATTCTTCCTCCTGCCCTTTTTTCCTTCTGTTTCATTTTCTTTTCTTATTCCACAATTATTCAAAAAGTTTCCCAAACCTACATTATTTTAGCTCAAGAACGTAAAATTTTTCATTCACTGAAAAATATTCGTGGTCGTTGTTCTATTTCGTTTTATGAGGTTTCAAGGATTAAAGGGGCTTTGTAAGGGTCCCCTTGGGATTATAACGGTCATCTGCGCGTAGGACTGCGCGCGAGCTGTGAGAAGTAAACGGCAGTTTGTTTTTCGATTTCGTCGTGAACAGACGTGCCTGTTTCAAATTTCAACGTGTTATTCAGATTCGAGGTTAAACACGAAATTCCTGAAGAATCCATTGAAGTCATCTATCAAAATTACGATTAAAGGACGCAGTGTTGTATTATGAGAAGCTGCTAACGGAAAATAATTTAATTGCATCGACATCTTCGGAAGATATCTCTCGCAATGCTATGTTATTGGCCGGAGAACTTTATAATAATACTTTTGGATGAAAAAAAACATTCGTAACTGAAGAGGAATTAATTCACGCTCATGAGGATTGCGGAGAATCTGAGGAAAACGACGAACAGTTCGAAGTGCCACAAAGTGATTCGTCTCCAGACAAATATAAACAGTCACCGAAAAGATTAAAAAGTGACATGATTCCCATTGCCTACAAAGTCAAAGTCGTGAATATTGCCAAAGCCCACCCCACATAGTCCTTGGCGACATTGCAAAAAAAAGGATGCCGCCAATTGAAGAGATAAGAATATCTTTCACAATGGGAGAAAGATATTAAAAGTGGTGACACGCGAATGGATAAATTTGAGGCGATGGATTCGTGGACCTACGAATGTTTTATGGAAGCAAGACAGCAATATCAGCATGTCACGACAAGAAATTTACAGCAATGGGCATTGGCTGCGGCTGCATAATTTATCGATTTCAAATTCAAGGCGTCTGATCGATGTGTCACAGCATTTAAACAAAATCACAGAATTTCACAACGCGGCATTTAAACTAAAACACAGAATTTCACAACGCAAGATCACGAAACTGGTTTTGAAAAAAGAAGTGGCGTCGATGGACGACATCCGGGCGTCTGCGGAGACCTTTCGTCGGCAGACGTGCCGTTTACTCCCTCAATCCACGAGGATTATGTGATAGCCGAAGTACTGACCAAACAGGTAAATACATGTTTTCTGCGTACAAAATGTTTTTACCAACGTAAAATATATCAATTCAAATTTAATTGTGGAAAAATATATTTACATACACATTCGAATATTGTTTAATATTAAAAATACTATTGTTTCAGGATGCCAATATCAATGTTTTCAACAGGACTCTCGCTGCAAAAGGGAGTAAAGCAGTTTTCGTGAAAAAGTCGGATCTGAAGAAAGTGACGCATTCGTACACCGCACAATATTCAATAACATAATCCGGAAAACTGCTCCCACATGTCTTCACATGCTTACAAGAAGCGACCGGTCATTTCAGACCTCGTATTCACAAATTAATAGAGGGCTATGCCAATACTTATACGAACGTCATCGTATCATCATCGAAGTCCGGAAAATTAACAACAGTTTTATACATGGATTTTCTCCGGAAATGTTTAAAATCTTATGTCGGGGAGAATAAGTATTTACTTCTCATTGACTCTTGGTGAGGTCAAACTAATCCGGATATATATGATGTAATTCTTCAAGATGACGATAATATGCCAGCTTCGCTTGTGAAAGTCATACCTACAAAATGCACTTCTTTGGTGCACCCTTGTAATGTTTACTTTTACAGGCAAGTGAAAATTTCATTAAGTGCTTGCAAAATTGCATCGCATTGTTACAGGAAAATCGTGAAATTAATTCCCGAGGAAGATTGAATTTTTTGTACAATCTATAATTCACCATCAATTATCGTCACCAATATTCCGAGACATGATTCAATATGCCCGGTTTGCCTAAAAATTATCAGAAACTCGAAACATTTTCGTAAATGTTAATGGGACATATTTTTGTACAGATTTATTGCAAACGCCCTGTGATTGTAAAAAAATCCGCTTTTATAAGCTTTGTTTTTACGATAATTACCACTGCAGTTCTTGTTTATAATATGTATATAAATTGAATGTTTCCCAATCGACTTTGTTATTCTGATTAAAAACACAATGTTTCTCCTCATATACTTTACAATGAAAAACCCACCGCCATGAATTGTGTTGTTGGACAAAAAGAAAATAATTTCTATTCAATAACGTAACTAATTTGTTAAAGATAATGTAGGTTTGGGAAACTTCCTGAATAATTGGTCGAACAACAAAAGAAAATGAAGCAGAAGAAAAAAGGGCAGGAGGAAGAATCGAAACCGAGACCTCTGGCGTAAGAGTCCGAGCCCTAACCTTTCTTTTATCTCATTTTTGTTCCTTGCATCTGCTCGGGGCGGACGTCGCAAGACACCGGTTTCAGTTCGTTGTTGATCGAATAACTCAGTTTTTTACAGAGGGCAGCTAACCCTCTGACCGAACTCTAGGCCAGACGGCGGCTCGGCAATGGACTAACATTTTATACTCATATGGTATCTAAGAAACTTTGGATCGATTTTTCTCGCGATTTTCCGAGTAGTGCGTCCTAATATTTTAACCATATGAGGTGTTAGAGGTCCTCTTTCACCACACAAAATTTCGGACATATCCCCGACCCCACGGTCGTGCCGTCTCCTTGTTAGTTGTTTCTTTTTATTGTCTTTATACAAAGAGCTTGCATTAAGCACAGACTGAAAATTTTTTTTTTTTTTGAAACCTCGTTCCACAACAGCATTTCCTTGCGAAAGTATTACAATGATTTTGAGGAAATCTACGAAGTTTTAACATTCTTTTTGTGACAATCTAATCACGTTCGTCCAAACGAGTTCACTTCTTTTGAACGATCTATTCCTTTTTGAATATGAGCATTGCTCCAAATATTGACAAATTCTTGTTAGCAAAATCTGCTTTTACGCCAGAGAACCTTTCACCAGAGACGAGAATGGCAATATGTCAACCATTTTAAAGCCTTTTCTGATTTAATGCTACTGGAGAGTCCAGTCATGAACTGGCACAGGTAAGTTTATACTTCAAGTAGCTTTCGTATCATAGCAATAACAGAAGAACGCATTTCTTCTTTAAGCGTCAAGATGTCAGTCGGGTACTTAAGGGAGTCTTATGTAGTAAAATCCAATGCACAGCATTGCGCAGTGATCCGATTCTTCTTATCCTTCACGTCGATCTTCATGACGGACTTTTCGTTTACCAATATGTCTGATCTGACAAGTTGCTGCATTCAAGTGGTGGTAAAGAGTGAACAATTCGTTGTACAAAAAAAGACCCATAGGTATATCAATTTGGAAATGACGTAAAAAACCCAGAATGCACGTGTAGTAGCGGCAAAAAGGCCAATTTTGCACCTAAGAATTTGTCTTCAACAGCTTCAGATAAGATTTAAAAACTCGCTGAATTAGGGGAGTTTTATTTTAAGCCGATTGAAAAACATAATTTCTTAAATGTGAATGAAGTTTTAAAGCTCGTTCGGCAACATTTGCATGTTCGATTCATCTTATGCTACAGAACTGCAAAGGAAAATCTGAGGAAGCTGTATGTTCCGTATTTTGGCTTCTTTGTGAACACAAATCCAGGAACAAATAATGTAAGGTTCTTAAAAATCCTGCTGGTTTTGAAAGCTCCATGAACTACATTGAGTCTGCAACTACCCAACTGTAACGTGTTTCCAGAAATTTCTTTTAGTTGATTACTCAAGTTCTTCGAAACTTGGAAACTCTTATTTGGTCCATCCATCGACTACTGCAAAATTTTTGGAAAATTCTGTCAGCCAAAAGATCGTTTCAAAGCATCTAATAACTCACTGGTCCTTACGAGCTGAACAAAAGAGTCAAAATATCCGATTGAAACCTGACTTACTTCGACCCCAAAACCTATCATGAATGTCCATTTGCGTTTTTCGAGAAACTCTCGTCAATTTCAAGAGCATTGGCACATTCTTTAATCATGTCAATAACTCTGCAATGAACATAGGGAGTAATACCATAAACAATACTGTATGCAATTTTTGTCCTTTGAAAAAGCATTTTTGCCGCAATGTGATTATCTCGAAACATTTCCGGAAATTATTACATGCAAGCAGCAGAACTTCGGATGGGCAAATGGTTATAAATTGTACTTAAGACCACAAGATTTCAGCTTTTGTGACTTTTCTGGTAACAAAAATGACTGCACCGAAACTTTTTGTGGGTGAGATTTTTTAAAGTTGAAGTTGCCACACCTGCTTCTGTAGTACCAGCTGCCTTGAAAGACTTGCTAGATGCTGAAATTCCTGTAAAAGTTAAGTAGTGTTTAAGTTATACTATTCCACAAGACCAATTACGCGTTAGAGTGAACTATTACAATTAAGTTTTTTGCCAATTATTATGAAAATACTGGATTGTTGCCACAACATCCTCGTCTTAAAATTATTTAATCCTCGATTTCTCTGTTAAATTATGTTCTTTGGGTCGCTGTGAGTCGATGTAGCGCGTAAAAATCTTAGAAAGAATTCTACCATTAAAAATTATATTCTAAAAATCGTAACTGCACATCATAGTACATCATCTGCCGAGGCTACCTGACATGCATTCCTACCACTTACTTCCTGTAAAAACTGAAATACAGCAGAAATCGTCATGACGGACTGAATGCAACGATTTCCAAAAGAAAGCAAATAATTCGAAGGTCGAAACAAAGAACAGGTATACTGAATTAAAAAAAAAAAAAGGGCTCCAAATACAATTTGCATGGTTGCAGATCACTGTACTCTAAGGAAAATTTGTTGTTTCGTAACGGTTGATATTTAAGGACATGAAAGTTCGACAATATCATTTTAACGCAAAGATAATCATATCTTCCTAACCTACATCGGCTCAATGCCTCAAGGAATACAGCTGACCAAAGGTCTTCATTTCGATTTTTTGTGTTAAGACGATGACATCGTGGCAACATCCAAGTCTTATAAAAAAATAATACCTTGTTCATTCATTTGGGATTAATTTTCGTTGCGTCAGGTTCTTGGTGTTGCATAAATATATTCGTCGGAAAAGACTTCCGTTTGTTAGCTGAAAGTTTATGTTTTTGGCTGTTAGCGTGGCTGTCCAAAGCACTTTTCCCCAATGGCGAAATATTTATCTTTGCGTTGCACAGGCCCCCACAACCGCACGAGTGGTCGACTGTGAAGAGCGGACAAATTGAATAGCTGGCCGGCGGCCATTAGAGTGGTAAACTAACGCGCGGATTTCGAATGTATATACATCGCTTTTGGTTATAAAATGCCTTCCCTAGAGTTAGGTCACAAACATAATGCCTCATTTAAATACGTTACTACAATATAGTTTTTAATTTATGAACAAACAGCAGCTAGTCACTGTTTATGAATTTATGTTACGTAGTACAAGGAATCTGCCGTAGCTAAAAGTTATGCACTGGACCCCTAGCATTTTTCGTAGTTCATTTACTATAGATGTAAGCAAAATGCGTCAAAATACTCGAAGATTTGCCCACTATGTTAATAGATATTTTCTGACTCTACCTTGCTTTAGATTTTATGATGAAAAGTGCGTTATATATGGGGTAGTGCTTTGGCAACTCACGACCAAATTATCAAGTTTCAACCTAACCTAGACCATGAAAACACTACCGATCAGCCAGCTACAACAAACAAGACTTCAGGCAGGCATCCAGTATCGCATTAGTCACAATATTTACTTTCGAAGATGTACACTTCAGTTTATATGTGTGATTTTTTCATATAATAAATAAAACTCAACAACTGTTCCATCGAGAGAGGTTGTGAAATCAGATTACAATTACACACATTCAGTTGCATTTTATAACGATAAAAAGCCTGCTAACTCAAATTTCGTGTTGCTTGCAAATCAACTTTTATAGTTAAAATAAAATGTGGTTCACAAAGAAAAATTTATCTTCTGCTGTATATGGTCTGGAAAACGAAAGATGGATGGAACAGCATCATCTTTCAGCTTTCTGCAATAGCGTCGAAACGATTGAAAAACCCGCCACAAGCAAAGCACGAGTCACGTGAATTTTAACCCCACTCTCTCGTGGCTATGCGCATGCGCGAATCTGGCAGCTTGGCAGCGTCAGAAAAAAAATTCTGGGTAGATTCAAGGTAGCCAGCTCTCGCTGCTTATACATCCAACTAAAGGTGGGCCAAACGGTTATTCTGGAGTAACCGTTATCACAGTTCCAGTTATTCTCTGATAACCGTTATTGTTAACGGTTATTAATAACTGCGAAATTATTTTTCGCTAGCGAATACCGAATACTCCGAGAGTTAAATAACGACATAGTTGGACTCCATCAGTTTAGTTATCAGTATAACTACGAGTAGTGTGAAATGGCAGGAATGTCGTATGAATCGTGTATTAACCTTAGCTTATTAACTCCGGGTACATTTTAGTTGATGTTAGAACGATTATTAGTGTTTCAGATTATATGTTTGTAGGTTATCGGTCACTATTAGAAATATTATCTTCGCAGCTGCATCAGAAATTACGCGGAACTTCGCCACAGCACTGTTTAAGTAAAATGTTAACAACGTGCGTTTTTTTTAAGTATGAAGTCATGTGTAAACTGAGTACTGTAGGTTAAATTCGAAGCTTAATTTCTTGTGCTGCTCACATAATAGAATAAAGTGTACAACCTTGTAATACAACAAAAAATCTACATAATGTGACAGATTCGTTTACTCCTGTGCTGTAAAAGATAGTCCTATTGGGGAAAGTGTGAGTACGACAATCCAAGTTTTATGCGAGATTTGGAAACTGCTCGATTTCTCCAGCTACAGCATGTTCATAACATTTGAAGACATGCAGATCGAAAAGGTTGACAGTGTTACATTTCTGGGACTACAACTACATAATAAATTCAGTTGGGAAGGGCATACCACTTTTTTCACTCTATTATTTCATAAGGGAGCATATTCTGTGGTAACTCATCAAACGTAGCAAAAGTGTTTTGCATGTAAAAGCGTGTAATAAAAATCGTTTTGGTATAAATTCAAAAACATCATGTAGGAACCTGTTCAAGGAACTTTGTATTCTAACCACTGCTTCCTAGTATATTTGTTCCTTAATGAAATTTGTTACAAGTATTTACAACCAATAGCTCAATACATAATATCAGTACCTTACTAGAAATAGGAACAGCAATCTACATCTTGGTCCAAAAGGGGTCCAATATTCAGGAACATGCATTTTCAATAAACTGCCAGCAAGTCAGCAACCATTAAAAACTTTGTTTCAGATAAAGCACGGTTTACAGTGTGTTTGAAAGACTTTTTGATACAGAAGTGTCTGATTCCACCCGTCATCAATATGCCGGAAATGGCTATTTTAAGTGTGTCCATGACGCCACTACACACACACACACACACACACACACACACACACACACACACACACACACACGGCAACAAACACGAAGATACACATAAATAATACAATAACATCAACCACCAAAAATACAATCAAACCAACGGGACAACCGCGGGAAGTTTGGGGTTTTAGGGTGAGGACAAGCTAGTAAAAAAAACCACCAAGATCCCAAAACACAAAATGAAGAACAAAAAGAAAAAAAATACAGCATTCTGCTACATCAACAAAAATCTGCAGGAATCGGACACTTCCCTTGAACACTATAAATCAACCATAGGTGACCATACCAAAACACCAATACCCACAAACTAAAAGCACGAAAATTGGAATCGGACATTTCCCTTGACCTACATAGGTAAACCTCAGATGACGATAGCAAAACATCAACACGTACAACTATGAAAATGGGAATTGGTCATTTCCGGTGACCTATATAGGTCCACCACAGCTACTGATGCCAAAAAACCAACACCTACAACTGCAAAAAATAAAACCACAATCCCAAAAGTCCACAAATCAATCATCCCTACATAAATTAAATCACATTCAATACTCCATAAACACACAAAACATCACAGCTAGAAACAACTCATAAACACCGTGCCGTAATGACATTCACAAACAACACTTTTTTACGTCGAAGCAGACGGGTGGAATCGGACGCTTCCATTGACCCCTCCTCCTACTCTGTAGATGAATATCGTAACAGAGACTGATAGACCAGCTTAGGTAAAAATTCTGCTATATTTCAGTTTTGACAGCACTTGGTTGCAACAGTCAAGATCGGGTATTCTGTGTATGATAACTTTATTAAAAGTGCGTAACTGTGTTTTATTCTGACAGTGTATCAATTCTATATATATTTGCAGTTACTGTAATATATTCACATATTTTGACAATCTCCTGACAAATGATGATGATGATAATTATTATATTCAACTGTATTATGTTATTCTTCCTGACATGTTATTTGTCATTCGCGATGGCCAGCGGTTATTTCCGAAGAAGTACGTAAATATTTGTTCGCTCCAGTAACTATCGTCTCTGAAATATCACCGGGGTCTAAGACTGGAGTCACTGTATCAGCAACACAGACACACAGTTATTCCGCTACCAACTTCCAGGTTACCTGTAATGGTAGCCCGATAACTGCCAGAGAGCGAGAACTGTGAGCCAATAACGATAACTGCCAGAGGAAAATACCGATCTCTGACAGTTATTTCCATAGTCGCTCGAATTCCTTATGGTACCTCTCTTTATACTACCCGTCCAAGCTAAATTGACATATGAGGCGGTGGCTTAAGGGAACGGCCGTACTTGTTAATGCCTGTACTGCAGCTCCTAACAGCCACCGCTCGGACATTAACTTTATTTAATTGTTTGTGCTAAAAGTAACGAAGACGCACGATATAGTACACAGTTCTTATCAACAGATGGCGCGCAGTCTCACAGTTATTCCCATGGCCTATAGAACGCCTACCAAATGGTCTACCCTCTCCCTAGTTCCTAGCCAGATCTCCGATGAGTTGACGGGAAAGCGTAGTACGATCTTCGGTCAACAGATGGCGCGAGGCACTGTTGACATTACAGTTATTGAAATAACTGCCTGTATCAGAGGAACGGTTATCGCAGTAACCGTTACTTCTCAGTAACCGGTTACTTCTATCAGTTACATTATTTTTTGCCACCTCTACACCCAACAACCACACTCCTGGCAGGTTAAAGCAGGAGATGGCACTGCACAAACGCGATTTCAGCTCTGCGCATGCGCGATATGCTGCCTGGCAGCATGCCTGTTTAAAAAATTGCAGCTGAAGGAATAATTCATAAGTGAAGAAAACTCACCTTTCCGCTGGATTCCTATATAGTTTCGAAATTATGTTAGAATATTGAGATAAAGGGGAAAATACTCAGACAATGCCGAAATACGTAGTCTTATTATTTTAATGCTTCTTAAAATGTCCATAAGTTGATTTAAAAAATGTTCAGTATACAAAAATGAAGTGATGAATATTATTTAAAAAATCCAGATTTCTCGCGGATATTCAAGGCTTTTCCCCAATTTTCAAGGTTTCAATGTTTGTTGCTGCCATGAGTGAGGGATGGACTATGTACAGTGTACAGAGACTCTGGAGGTCACAGAGAATCGGAGCATGTGACAATCAAAAAGCCTGTGTTGTCAGATGTATTGGGTGGCCTGACAAGAGAGCGAAGAGCTCTGCTCTAAATATTGGGTAGTTTTCTGTAAGCAGATATCAAAAATGGTTGGTGCCAATGAAAAAGGCACACCCAACACCATGGTCACTAAGTTCCGTGTGAAGGTTGAGAAACTTACAGGATAGGTCGAATCTGGAGTAGTTTCCTTTGGAAGAGAATGAAGTCCGAGATGACTACAGGCCATTGCACGAAGCCATGGTGGTGAGGGGGTTCACATCCATTGGGAACTTGGCAGGTAGCATGAAGTTAAGCTGCTGGAGCAATAGTCGAAAGCAAAGGAGAACGAAGATTGGATAGCTGCAGATGACAAACAAATGGCATGTGTATCCACTAAGGAGAACATATCATCAGTTTGACATCAGTAACTTGGCAACCACAATAGTGTAAAGGTAGCCAGTGACCAAACGGATTCCACAATGGTGTATTGAAGTAAGATGGCTTAAGATGAATGGGACTTGCAGCTGTGCAAACGAAACACCCACAGTCTATTTTCGAATAGAAAAGGGGCCTGTACCAACGGAGGAGTGTGGTCCGATCCACTCCCCGAAAGTACTGCTTAGAACACACAGGACACACAGACTGCGTGCAGTGTACAGCCATGTAAGACATTTGGAAGGATCAAGAAAGATTTCTATCAAGCACGAGTCCCAGGAATTTCATAGTTTCGGAGAACGGAAGATCAACAGGCCCAACATATAAAGATGGATGAAGAAACCAACTACGCTGCCAGAAAATCACACAAACTGTTTTGTCAGTGCAAAAGCAAAAGGCATTGTTGATGTTCCATGAGCAAAGAGGACTGAGACATTGCTGAAGATGCCGCACAAGGAGACAAGTCCGTGGAGAACTGCAACAGATCACGAAGTTGTCGTCAAAAAGAGAGCTGACAGGAGACATGCTATATTAGGGTTAATGGCTACACCAAAGAGAATGATGCTCACAATGAACCCTTGAGGCACACCATTTTCCTGGATGAAGGTGTCTGACAAGGCCAAACTCACACATAACTTGAAAACTCTGTCTTTTAAAAATTCCTAAAGCAAATGGGGCAGGTGGCCTAGGAAGCCTCACATGTATAGAGTGCGGAGGATACCAGTGCTCCAGCAGGTGTCATAGGCTTTCCCCAAATCAATAAACAACGACCATAGTCCGGTATTCCTACAGAAAACAATTCATGACATCAATTGACAAAGTGCTGAAATGGTCAACTGCAGAATGGCATGCTCAAAATCCACATTGCACATTATTTAGTAGATTGTGAGATTTGAACCACCATATGAATCGGCCATGAATCATACATTCCATCACCTTGTGAACACAGCTGGTGAGAGAAATGGGGTGTCGCTAGAAGGAAGGTGTTTGCCCTTGCCAGGCTTAGGTATGCATATGACAGTCACTTCATGGGAAACGAGCCATCTACCCAAATGCGACTATACGTGTCAAGGATAAAGTGCTTGCTTGCAAATGATACATGCTGTAACATCTGAATGTGAACATTGTCCGGCCCTGGGGTGGAGGATCGGAATGAAGTGAGAGCATGATCTAGCTCCCTCATAGTAAAGATAGCATTGAAACACTCATGATTCTGAGAAGAGGCAGCACCTCAGCCGCCGCCTCTTGTTTCCGAGAGAGCTCAAATCTCCACAAAACAGCGGCCCAAGGTGTTGGAGATACCAACAGGGTTCGCAATGACATCATCTGCTAAGGTCAGGCCAGAAATTTGGGAATGGACCTTGGTGCCAGAGAGCTGATGGAGGTTGTCCCACATGACAGAAGAGGGAGTGGAACTGTTAAGAGAACTAGTAAACGAAATCCAGTTAGCTCTTTTAGGTATTGAGAAGAATGCAACAACTTGCATATTCCACTGCTTATAACCAATACAGTTTGCCATTGTATGATGACTGCTAAAATGCGGAGAGCATGTCTCCGTGCAAAAAATCGCATCATGGCACATCTCAGTCCACCAGGGGACCAGGACATGGCATGGTAAAGATGAAGTGCAAGGTATAGAACGGTCTGCTGCAGTAAGGATAATATTCATGAGGTGTTCTACCTGGTCATCACAACTGGGGAAATGTTTGTTGAAGGTCACATGGAGAAATAAAGGCTCCAGTTGGCCTTAGAAAGCTGCCAATTGGTATTACACTTAGGGGGGCAGGAGTCAGCAAACAAATAGCACATGGGAAATGGTCACTCGAGTACGTGTCAGAGAGAATGGACCACTCGAGACAAAATGAGGTTTGGTCACCTAAGATGGTCAGCCAAGAGGGCACCTCTCATACAAGTCCTGGAACAGCCTCAAATGGGATGTGTGCATTAAAGTCACCGAGCAGCACAAAGGGCTGAGGGAGTTGATCAATAAGCTGGAGGAAGTCTGTCCTTGTGATACTGAATGAAGGATGGATGTAGATGAAAAAAGAAAACGTGAAGTGAGGAAAGATAAAGTGGACTGCAACAGCTTGCAGTTGGGTGTTCAGTGACATCATTTGGCTCTGAACGTTATCCTGGATGAGGAGCATGAGATGGAATGCCATCCTTGGGGGAAGGTCAAAGCAGACTGGAAGGAAATGCAAAGGGTCAAAGCACTCATTAGGATGCAATTTTGTATATTGGAGGCAGAAAACAAGTGGATACTGTGATTCCAAGAGCAGCCATAGTTCCTCCTAGTTGGATCTAATGCTGCGATCATTCCATTGGAGAACAGTCATAACAAGAATTGGGGAGGAGGAATAAATGAAGGGAAGTTACCTGCTACAGGGTGCAGAGGCTGGAAGATCCTCTTCCACGATATCTACAGAGGTGTCAGGGTATCACACAGTGACACTGCTGAAGAGAATCTCCAAGTTGGGGAAGAAGACTGATGTTTGTTGGCTAGAGGGAAATAAAAAGTATTTCTTCCGTCCTTTCCAGCCTGCCGGTTGTGTAGCAGGTGATTTCCCACCGGAGATGAAGATTTGCTGGCTTCTTGCACAGCTGAAGGAGGAGGAGATGGGGATGCTATTGTGACACTGAGCGATTTTAAAATGCAGTGCTGAGTTGGGGGCAACAAGCTTGTGTGACCATGTCCACTGCGGAGCGAGGAATAGCAAGAATGGTACTCTAAGTGCCAGATGGTAGAATGTAGGACTGTTGACTAGCCAAAAACTTGTGAGCGACAAGTTAAGGCACTTTTTTCCTTCACCCAGGCCTCCTAGAAAGCCCATTCATTGAGATACATGGGCCACTCTCAGGATGAAGCTAAATGGTCACCCTTTCAACTGATGTAGTGGGGAGACTGAGGCGCGCATTCACCCTTGGGAGAATTCCTATCATAACACATTTGGCCATGTTCCAATAGGACATTTGAGTGTGGCTGTAACGTTGACACTGGTAGCAAAGCATTAGGTTCGGATGTGTGGACGGACCGTGATGACTTCATAGCCTGTTTTGATCTCTGCTGGAAGCATTACTCTATCAAATGTGAGAAAGAGTGTGTGTGTGTGTAGGCACTAAGGTTGCATCAACCTTTTTCATTACCAGACGGATTGCAGTGACGTTCTGATCGGAGAGGGAAGTTTGGATTTATCCCTTGGTCAGACAATTGAGCAGCCTAGTATAAGTAACACCACGTGAAGAATGCAGCATTTGATGGGCCTCGACACGAACAGGATTGCAGTGTAGGAGAGCAGCTCAAGTGGTTGTTGGGCTTGAAAATCACATTTGGTTTCCAAAAGCAATTGCCATAACATAACCAAGAGAAGATATAGGGACCAATTGGCAATTTGCGAATGTAACAGCTCAGGCAATCACCCCTGCCTGGGCCTGGCGTGTACCAGGAGGTACGTGCAAACTCTACCTATCAATCCAAGGCTGGGAATTACACATTACCCAGTCAGTTGTTAACGCTTTATACATGTGGGCCAGCATGCAAAGGGAGGAAGATGAAACTATAACGCCATGGGATGAGGCACGGCCGGAGGGGGGGGGGGGGGGGGGGCTGTTTTGATGTCAGAACACATTCCCAAAAATATGCCAGAGTTGTTCCCAAAGGGGAAAGAAAAGGAATAGCAGGAGGATAGACATCCTGCACTGAAAGCAAAAAGGTGCTGCTAAGGCTGGGGGCCTGAGTAGCCAAGCTTGAATTTGCCAAAGAGTGGTGAACCCTCGGGGGAGGGGGGATTCGGTTTCGTTTTGCTTTACGGCGCGAAAAACAGCTGGGATCCATACACACCCAAGTCAAAACTATAGAACACACAGACAGAGATGAGTTAAAAAACAACTATACGTCAGTCGCAATTGACATTATAGAAGACAGCTAAAAAACAGGCATGTTGGGGGGGGGGGGGGGGGGGAAGACACCATACTGAAATGAAGGTCCAAAACCAAAACTTAAGTGGCCTTTGCCATATGGTTTTGGTGGGATAAAAAGTAAAACACAGTGAGCAGTCTGTGTGTCATTTGCTAAAACGGCCGATAACTCAGACAACAAACCCAAGGGGGCGGTTAAAAAAATGGTCATCCACCAGGAAGTGGCAGAAAGTTAAAACTTGGGCGCAATCTGTACAAAGCGGTGGGGTAGTGCCACTTATCAAATAGTGATGGCTAAAAAGACTGTGCCCAATACACAGCCTAGTTAAAATGACCTCCTCCCAGCGGGAGAGCCGAGAGGAGATCGTCCAAGCCACTGGGAGAGGCTTAAAAAGAGGGAGCTTACTCATGTGAAGGGAGGACCATTGGGGATGCCAAAGGGACACCACCACCTGACAGACAGCAACACAGAGATCAGCAGAGGGACTACAGGAACTCATGGGCTTAGGTACGAAGACTGCAGCCTAGGCAGCAGCGTCAGCAGCCTCATTTCCGGGCAGACTGACATGACCAAGAACCCACAGAAACATCACACTGGCTCCACCTAGAGTGAGCAAGTGACCGTTTTCCTGGAAGTGATGCACTAAGGGATGGGTGGTGTACAGTGTGCACAGACTATGAACGGCACCAAGTGAGTCTAAGCAGAGGACACAATTGGAAAGGCTGTGTCGCTGGATGCACTCCGTGGTCTGATACAGGTCTAAGAGCTTGGCAGTAAATACAGAGCAGTGTGCTGGAAGCCAATATTGAAAGACACGGGTGCCAATGATGAAGGCACACCTGATCCTGCAATCAGTCCAAGAGCCATCAGTGTATACAAGTTCCACACGAAGGTCGTGAAACTGAAGGCGATAGACTGAGGCTGGAGTAGAGTCCTTAGGAAGCGAATGAAGGCCAAGGTTAACATGGGCCACTTCATGAAGACAAGGTGGTGAAGGGTTCACACCCACCGCGAAAGTTGCAGGTAGTGTGAATTCAAGCTGCTGTAGCAAGTGCCAAAAGCGGACTCCAGAAGGTAACAGAAGAGGGACGCGCCCCATACTGGCAACAAAGGAATCATCGAAGAAAGATGCACAGGATGGGTGGCCACACATGGCGGAAAAACGCCATGCGCACCTGCTGAGGAGAAAGTCACGGTGGTAGGGAAGTAGTAGTTCAGCAGCTTCAGCATACAGACTCTCAACTGGGCTAGTGTAAAAGGCGCCCGTGGCCAAATGGATGCCACGATGGTGGCATAAGAGGAATGGACGTGCAGGTGCATAAACAAAGCACCCATAGTCTAGTTTTGTACAGACAAGCCAGCGTACAAACGAAGGAGTGTGAAAAAAATGGCACACCAGGAAGTACCATTGAGGACAAGTAGGACATTGAGGAACTGAGTACAGCAGGCTGCCATGTAAGACACATAGCATGAGCCCCAGGAATTTCATAGTTTCAATGAATGGAAGGGCAACAGGCCCAAGATGTAAAGATGGTGGGAGAAACCAATTGAGTCGCCAGAAATTCATACAGACAGTTTTGTCAGTGGAAAAGCAAAAGCCATTGTCGATGGTCCAGGAGTAAAGACAATTAAGACATCGCTGAAGATGGCGCTCATTGAGACAGATCCGTCAAGAACTGCAATAGATGGTAAAATCGTCAACAAAAAGAGAGCCGGAGATGCCCTGCGGGAGACAGACCATTATAGGGTTATGGCAATACCAAAGAGGACGACGCTAAAGACAGAACCCTGAGGCCCACAGTTTTCCTGGATAAAGGTGTCCGACAAGGCAGGACCCACATGCACCTTGAAAACTTGGTCTTTTAAAAATGCCGGAAGGAAACAGGGCAGGCGGCCCCACGTGTAAACAGTACGGAGGATACCAGTTCTCCAGCAGGTGTTGTAGGCCTTCTCCAAATTGAAAAACTCTGCCACAGTCTGCGATTTCTGCAGATAACCATTCATGACATGCGTAGACAAAGTAATGAGATGGTCAACTGCAGAACTTTGTGCTCGAAACCCACACTGTGCATTCGTTGGTAAATTGCAAAACTTGAGCCACCATACCAGCTGGGCATGAATGATATGATACAGCACCATGCAAATGCAGCTGATAAGAGAAATGGGGCAGTAGCTAGAAAGAAGGTTTTTGTCCTTACTGAGCTTAGGGATGGGTATGGTGGTGGCTTAACACCTGCATCCAGGAAATGTGCCCTCTGCCCAAATGCGGTTGTACGTATGAAGCAGAAATTGCTTGCCTGAAACAGAAAGGTGCTACAACATCTGAATGTGGATGGCATCTAGCCCTGGGACGGAGGATTGTGATGAACTGAGAGCATGATCTAGCTCCCTCATAGTAAAGGTGGTATTGTAGCACTCTCAATTCAGAGAAGATAAGTGTATCACCCGAGCCTCCTCCACTCATTTCGGATGGAGGAAGGCAGGGTGATAGTCGAAAGAGCTCGAAACTTCTGCAAAATGGCGGCCCAAGGTGTTGGAGATAGCTGCTACCGTCAGGCTGGAAATTAGGGAATAGATCTCGGTCCGAGAGACCCATCAGAGGTTGGCCCACACGGCAGAGGAAGGGGGTGGAACTGCTAAAAAACTAGTGAATGAAATCCAGCTAGCTTTTTTGCTGCCTCTATGAACGTGACGACACTTTGCATGCATCTGTTTATAATTAATGCACTTTGCCATTGTAGGATGATGGTTAAAAATGTAGATAACTTGGCTCCGTTCGTGAACTGTGGTGCGGCATGCCTCAGTTCACCATAGGAGGGGGACACGGCTTGGTAAATAGGAAGTGTGAGGAATGGAACATTCTGCACAGATAAGGATGACGTTTGTGAGATATTCCACCTAGTCATCACAACTGGAGAAATCTTGTTCTTCGAAGGTCCCCAGAGAGGAATAAAGCTGCTAGTTAGCCTTAGTAAGCTGCCATCTGGGCATGCACGCGGATGAGGTGGGAGTCAGCAAAAGGACAGCACATGGGAAATGGTCGCTCAAGTAGGTGTCAGAAAGAATGGACCATTCAAGATGATAGGCAAGCTAAGATGGGTCCAAATGGGAATAGGTGTGCGAGGAGTCTGAAAGGAAAGTGGGTGCTCCAGTGTTAAGGCAGAAGAGGTTAAGCTGGTTAAGAAGGTCGGCAGAGAGGGCACCTCTCTGACAGGTCCTGGGAGAAGCCCAAGGGGATGATACGCATTAAAGTCACAGAGTAGCAAAAATGGGGAAGGTAACTGCCCAATAAACTGAAGGAAGTCTGTCCTGGTGACATCAAATGATGGAGGGACATAAATGGTACAGAGGGAAAAAGTCAGGTGGGGAAGGAACAGGCAAAATGCAACAGCTTGAAGGTGGGTAGTCAGGGAGCAGCATCCAGCGGATAGATGGGACAAGTCCTGGGCTGCAAAATGATAAATCAACGGCCGAACAATTACCATGAGCCACACTGAAATGTGTGGTGACCCCAGTACTTAAGAGGCAGAGGTCAAATTGAGACAGTAAAGTTTCGACAGCTCTGCCTCTGCCAGTAAGCATGGTGTCACCCCACAAGGGGTTATGTGTGTTAAAATCTCCAAAAAGTAGGAAAGGTTTAGGGAGTTGAGCAATCAGTGCAGTCAATGCATTCAGGCATACTGCACCATCTGCAGGAAGATATACATTGCAGACAGTTATTTCCTGCATCATCCACATCCTGACAGCCACAGCTTCAAGAGGGGTTTGAAGGGGCACAGGCTCACTACATACTGAGTTCAGGACATAGAGGCAAACTCCACCTGACACACTATTATATTCGCTACGGTTCTTATAATATCCTCTGTAGCCATGAAAGGCACGGGTCTGCATTGCTGGGAACCAGGTTTCCTGGAGGGCAACGCAGAAAGCAGGTGTAAAGCTTAACAATTGCCTTAGCTCAGCCAGGTGGTGGAAACAATTGCCAAAATTCCAATGGAGGATAATGTGATCGTGAGACTGGGAAGGCATGGAACGTTCAATGAACAGTTTGCGCCTCACGGTCACCTGCCCCCCACAACTTATTTCCTGAGCAGTCGATATCCACTGTGTCTGAGGGTCTGGCAAGATCTAGGTCCTCAGCGGACACCAGAATCTCCACCCCACCCTCAAACGCAGAGCTTGTAGGTAGCGGTGATGTGGGTGCCACCGCAATTCCCTTGGTCTTGGGGATCTTCTTTTTGGGTTTATCTCACTGCTCCTTGGGTTTCTCTGGCCGGGAGGGCTTCACTGATCCAGTCTCAGGGACTGAGATGATCGTGAAGCCCTATGACCAAGCTGCTTTTGGGCACTTCAGCCACTGGCGGGTGTCATCTTTCCCGCTAGCAGAAACCTGGGAAGGGAGTGACCGGAGGGAACCCTGAACCGATGGCAACCTGATTATCCCTCAGACCCCTATGGGCACGCCGGACGAAATGAACACCTCAGCACTTTATAAGTTGGTGCGCAGCTCGTCATCAGAAGTACCCTATGGAATATAATACCCTGGATCATATTTAAGCTCTTATGTGGTTTGATAGTAACAGAAACATCCCCCAGCGTATCAACAGCGAGAAATGCCCGTGACTGGGCAGAGGATGCCGTATTTATCAAGACTTACCCTGGCCGCCCTTCACAAGGGGCGCACCTGCCTTAGGTGATTGTTCACACCTCAGGTCACACCTCCCGAACACCTGAGAGAGGGACCTATCGGCAATTTGGGAAGGTTGCAGCTCAGGTAATCACCCCAACCTGGGCCTGGCTTGTACCAGGGGGTACGTGTGAACAGTTGTGAGATGGCGAGCCGCTAAGGGCTGCTCGTACTGTGAACAAGGGTGCAAAAAGACTCGCCATCTCACAATTGTTCATGACGTCGCCTTTCCGGCTTAGATCTTTTTTAATATGTGACTTGTAAGTACTGCATCTTTTTCAGTCAGTACAAACTTTAATTTTATTAATGTACTATATACCTAATATGTTTTAGAACAGTTAGTCTAATTCTGAAGACGACTCTCATAGTAGCGTCGAAACCAGGTCAATTTTGACTTAATATTTGTGACCGAGGGCTTATTTGTTCCAATATAATTCTGACACAGTCACTGAACCTTAGCAGCTATGTTCGAAGTTTTAAGTTCTATAAATAATTGTGGAACAGAGCCAGTTTGGACTTACATTTACCGAGATAAAACAAATAGAAAATTGAACACAGTAATTTCTATTGGCAAATGAAAAAGATTATTAAATACATATTTTTAAAAAGAGAGCTGAAACATTCTTTATACGTAATACATGCTACACTATTGGAGGTTACTTGGATGACTCAAGAATAGTGGTTAACAATGAAAGCGATCAGCTACAACACCCTGTCATATAAGATCACAACATAATGCTCTCACAAGAACGTCATGTGTGACAATATATAGTGCATAATAGTAATGACATTCTCCTGAACCCAACGTCTCACTCATCTTGGGAGTATGCTGATTTCGTTTTTAAGGCAGACTGAGTGGATGACTTGAAGACCTGCGTAGTTACATGTTTACGGACCTGGAGTATTTTCTGCGTAGACCTGAGTTAGTGGTAGATGCATAGCAGCATCTTCATGGTCCAAAAGTAGCCAAGAGGCACAGTCTGTCTGTGTAGTGATGCAGCGCAAAATTATGTTTCATAATATAAGTACTTTGCTGCAAATTAATGACCTCAATGTTGGGAGGGTTGAGTTTGCTCTCTCTACCCATCCTGAATTAGGTTTCCCTGAAGCATTTTAGGTAAGGCTGGGATTGTTTCTTGAAGTCCACAGCTGTCTATCCCCCCCCCCCCTCCCCCCGTCCTTTTTCCCCTTTTCTTTTTAAAGAAAGGCCACACACAATAGTATATATTCTAAGCATAAGTAACTTTGAGCTATTTATTTTTGTTGTGTCATGATGGCAAAGCGTGTCTACTGTGAGGTTGGATAAATAATTCAAATCAAATTTTGTTTAGGAGAATGCTTCAGGTAGCACTTTAAACTGTAAATAGTTAAAATACTTGTTACAGTGTTATGAAAACAGGCAATTAGTTGGTATCCTATTGTTACAACAAACAGCTAGAGTTGTGTGTGTGTGTGTGTGTGGTGTTTGGGGGGAGGGACGACGACGACGACACACACACACACACACACACACACACACACACACACACAAATTCAACAAAACAAAAGTAGTTTTGATATTTAATACCACTTAATGTAACAATCTTTATAGCTGAATAAAAGTACTACAATGTCCATTGTTCAATGTAGCGTGAACACATTCCCACATTATGGATGCGTCTTTCAATGGCCACTGTTTTGGCTTAGAACTTATTAGCACATGTGTTACAGGACAAATGACTATGTCTCATACTCTGGTCTTAAAGTTGATTGGCTTATAATTTTGCGCAGTTTTGATGCATGATTATATTACTATTATAAAAAAGAAAAACAGCCTACAGTCACTGATCACTGGCATGACAAGATGACTCTTGTCTATATTATTATTTATAAACGAGGGCCATTCAATAATTAAAGAGACAAAATGGTCTGGAAAAAAAAACAGTTAGTAGGGCAAGTTTGGTACTTTTATGGCTTTATGTTGGCATTACTGGGATGAGCCCTGATCAGCTGATGTAAAAACATTGTTTTGTTTATAACCTCAAAAATACATTTCAAGATGGCAAGTTCACTCAAAACATCCACATTAGTTGAACAACATTCTGTTACTCGTTTTTTACTTGCTGAGGGCGAGAAGCCAGTGAATATATACTGTAGTACGTCTAAAGTTTATGGTGAGGGTTGTATGAATCATGCAAATTTTTACAAGTGGGTAGAGCAGTTCAAAAGTGGCCATGACTCAGTGACTGACGAACGCTGTTCTGGCCAACCAGTTCCAGTTTCAACTCCCTCACTTGAAAGTCGAATTGATGACATCATTTGTGCCAACCGTGGTGTGACTGTGGAAACGATAGTTGAGAACGTTCAAGTTAGTACTCATACAGTTCAAAACATTATCTGTAACAAGCTGAAGTGCTGCAAAATGCCCCAAGGAGTTGATGGAGCTACACAAGGAAACAAGTTTGAGAGTGTGCGCAGAGCTAAAGGAACATTATGAAAGAGAAGGTGAGCACTTCCTCAACAAAATTTTAACTTGTGATGAAACTTGGGTTCACTAATATGAGCCAGAATCAAAAAGACAAAGCATGGAGTGGAAGCACACCTGTCAAGAAAAAATTCAAAACCCAAGCATCAGCAGGAAAAGTCATGCTGACAGTGTTTTGGAATGCTGAAGGTCCAGTTTTTTGTGATTATCTCGAAGAGCAGCGTACAATGAACAGCCAATACCACCCGGACTTGCTTTCAAACAAGGTGAAGCCAGATATGAGAGAGAGATGTCGTGGACCTCAGAGGAGAGGTGTGATTCTCCAGCAAGACAACACACGTCCTCATATTGCTCAACTAACCCGTGAAACTATCAACAAAATGGGCTGGGAAGTATTGCCTCATTGCTCTTACAGTCCTGATTAAGCACCTAGTGATTTTCATTTGTTTGGTGCACTGAAGGAAGCATTACGTGAGAGGAGATTCCAGGACGTGGATGTGAAAAAGTTTGTGGAAAATTGGTTCAAACATCAAGATAAAGAGTTCTTTGAAGCTGGAATAAAAAGCTTGTAGCCCTTTGGAAGAAGACAAGTGCATACATGTTCAAGGGGATTATGGTGAAAAGTAGGAATAGTATTGTTTTGTAAAAATAAACACTTTTTTCTCCAGATCAATTTCTCTCTTTAATTACTGAATGAGCGTTATATATTTGACAGCACTGGTGCTGATTTTGTGTTTAGCATTTGATGATGCCACTATGGCTCCAGTTTATTAGAACATGTTGTATGTGGGCAAGCATTATCCAGTTGGAAAACGTCCCCTGGAATGCTGTTCATGAATGGCAGCACAACAGTTCGAACCACCAGACTGATTACTAATTTGCAGTCTTGGTGTGTTGGATAACCAAGCGAGTGCTCCTGCAGTCATGAAATTGCACCCCACACCATAACAACAAGTGTAGATCCAGTGTGTATGTCGCAGAAAGGTTGGTTGCAGCATTCATCTGGCCACCGCCTAACCAACACACGGCCATCACTGTCACTGAGGCAGAAAACATAACAGACTTCCATCCTGCCCTCTAATGAGCTCTTCTTGACACAACTGAAGTCACAAATGGCAGTGATTTGGGGTTAGTGGACAGCACGCTACTGAGTGTCTGGCACGAAGCTGTCCTTGAAGTACCTGATTTCAAGCAGTTCGTAGCATCACTGTGGTTCCAACTACTGCTCAAATTGCTGCTGCAGATGCAGTATGATGCATCAGAGCTGTATGTCAAACCCGAAGGTCTTTACGCTTGGCAGTGCCACAGGGCCATCCAGAGCCTGATCTTCTTGTGACTGTACATTATGGTGACCACTGCTGCCAGCAATCATCTACAGTGGCAACATTCCTTCCGCCAAGTCTTTTTGCAATATGACAGAAGGAACATCCAGCTTCCCGTAACCTATTACACAGCCTTGTCCAAACACAGTGAGGTGCTAATCATGGCATCTTTGTCACCTTAAAGACATTCTTGACTAACATGAATTCACCACGTCCAAACACAAATGTAACTAATGCTCATGACCATCACAGTGTTTATTAAAAGCAAACCAAATTTAAATCCTCACACTGGCACTACTAGGCAGCATCCTTCAGATGAAGAAACATGCCAATCAACTTTTGTTTTTATCACAGAACTCTTTCTTCGTGCTGTGATTTTTTTTTGTCAGTGAGTGAATTTTTAGAGCCACCTGCGATTGGCCAGTTTGAATGTTCTTTTCTGGTAATCACAGGTTTATATAAATGTAAGTCCAAAAGAAAAGGTGCCATTTTTGATCCAGGAGCCATTATGAATTAAGACAGAAAGGAATTACAGGCATTGGCTGTGAGTGGGCATTGACAGAAATCAATGGGGAACGTAGGAAATTTGTGCCGGACCAAGATTCAAACCTGGGTCTCCTGCTTACTAGGCATATGCTGTGACGAATGTGCCATCCGAACACAGTGGTCATTGCAACTGTATGAACTACCCAAGCACGTCTTCCATTGGACCCAAATTCTCAACTTACCCACACATAACAACGTAGTGCCCTTTCCCATTATCCTCATTACTCACAGTATTTCATTGATTCCCATAAGAGTTCTGAGCCTTGTGTGTATCTGCACTGAAGAGATCATGGGCCGTCTCTCTGTTGATTGTGGACGAGGGGCACTATGTTAATAGTGTGCGGATAAATTGAGAATTTGGATCTGGCGAGAGGCATGCTAGGGTAGTCCATACAGTTGCAATGATCACTGCGTCCAGATGACAAACCGGTCAGAGCATCTGCCTAGCAAGTAGGAGACTTGGGTTCGAATCCCAGCCTGGCACAAATTTTCAACTTTTTCCACTGATTTTAATCACTGCCCACTTGCAGTCAGTGTCTAATTTCTTTGTGTCTTAACTGATAATGGCTGCTGGATCAAAAATGTTGGCTGTGTCTTTTTGGGTATGCCTGAAATGCATGGCTATTCAAAAATGAAGGAACAGATTTCCAATAATTAGTGCTTCAAAACTACTAAAGATAGAAACACAATTCCAATGTTCCTGAAAAGTGAAAAGTTTAAATTTTTATGCATTCAATGTGAGCACCATGTATTACACAAAAACTATCGAAACAGTGGCTCATTTACTGCCACACACAAAGCAGTTGGTCTCGTGTTATCAAATTCACAGCTTTAACAATGTGATGTCACAGACTTTAAGGAGTGTCAGATATAGGGGGGGATAAAAGAAGTGGTGTTTTACATAACACCACAGACAAAAGTCACAAGGTGTGAGGTGTGGAGACCTGGGAGGCCACCAGCAATGAAGTTCATCATATGCTGCTCCTCTTCCAATCCAAGGTCGTAGACCTTATAACTTGTGACTTACTTGGGAGGTTACGCAAAAGACTGCCTTTTTATCCCCCCTATGTCTGACACTCCTGAACGTCTGCGACATCACATTGTTGAAGCTGTGAATTCGATAATGTGAGACCAGCTGTTTTGTTTGCGGCAGGAAAGGAGCCACAGTTTCGATATTTGTTGTGTAATACATGGTGCTTACACTGAATGCATAAAAATTTCATGAACATTTGAATTGTGTTTCTATCTTTTGTAGTTTGGAAGCAATACATGTTTGAAATCTGTTCTTGTTTTTTGAACAGTGTTACACACACACACACACACACACACACACACACACACACACACGCGCGACTCAAACACTTACAGGAATCGGCAAAATGTGGCAAGTAATAAGGATAATCAGGAGCAAGGGGCACTCCATTAGTAGTGTGTTTGGATAAATTAATAATTTGCATCTGAAGTTACAGGAGGCATGCTACAGTAGTCAGTGCAGTTGCCACAACCCCTGCAAACAGATGGTACAACTTTTCACCTTTGCTCTCCGATTTTAATCAATGCCTGCTCACCGCCAATATCTGTCATTCCTTTGAGGTTCGTAAGTGTCCGATGGCCCTGCAAGCAGTTTTCACCCAATCCATTCTTCTTTAACTTCAAAGCAAAAGCTATTTACTTTTCATGTGGAAATTATCTGTGACACGCAATTCTTCTACAGACGAAGAATTTTCAAGCCTGGTTGTTGGCAGTGCCTTTAATAACACCATTCTTTGAAAGAGACCAGAATTTTCACAGACTTGCTTTAACTAGTCCCATGGTTCCTCAGCTATAGAGATATCTTGCAAATGAACATATATAAACAATTGAAGAGTCCAATTGTGGCTCTTGCCATGCAAACTTCTGTTACACCCATTATTTTGGCACTGATGTACTTCCACAATAGTATTATGGGAAACCACTCTCTCTCAAATACTGCACAAATGTATGTAGCCTGCACCCATAACCAACAATTCACTATATAAACATTAATAATGTAAAAATTATAGCATGAACTCTCATACAATACAATGTTCCAGAATAAAGACAAGGAGCACCCACAGAGCTAAACAGATTATATACAAGTGAGGCATAGAGTCTAACTTCAAATATACATGTAACTGAAGGAGCTGATAATACAGCGAGAATATCATCACTTACGCAAGATATTTCACTGAACAACAATGACGGTCAGCTATATCTTCATTACATGCTATTCTTAACAGGAGACTTAAAAAAATGTTCGACAATGTAAAATAGTCCAAGATGTTCAAAATAGGAAAATACTGATGATAATATTCAATATGAACAATAACAACAGTAAGCTAAGAACTAGATCAAAGTATTCAGATTAAAAAGCGTGCGAGACAGAGTCACAATCTTCCACTTCTACTGGTCAACCCATCAACAGAAGAAGAAATGATAAAAGTAAAAGGACATTGTAAGAGTGTGATTACAATTTAGCGTGAAAAGGTATCAATGATAAGATTTGTTGATGATACTGCTATCCTCAGTAAAAGTGAAAAAGAATTACAGGACATGCTGAATCGAATGCACTGTCTAATGCAGGGATGTAACAACCATGGCCTACCATAGGCCTGATGGTGGCCTGCTGGCTCACCTTTCATTCTTCTCTCTCTCTCTCTCTCTCTTTCTCTTTCTTTTGCTCACCTTCATTCCCTCCTGGAAAGGAGGGGGGAGGGGGGGGGGGGGGGGAGAGAGAGAGAGAGAGAGAGAGAGAGAGAGAGAGAGAGAGAGAGAGAGAGAGAGAGAGAGAGAGGGGCATTTTGCAAAAATTAGTTCTTTTTAGCCACATCACTAACTGGAATTGGGGCAGGTGGACCCCAATTTGGAATAAAAACTTGACCTCACAATGCATTATTTTTGAACTTGCGAAACAATGCAGTCATGGTAAGAAGAGCTGCATGTGGACCTGCAGGGGATGACATTCTTTAGTAGTCAGTAGTTGGTGTATTCTACAGTGCACACCACCTTGCCTCAGTGAGTTTCTTTGACCTATTTATTAGCACACTGAACTTTTTGCAACAAAGATAGGCAATAATTTTATCTATTTCTGTGAACATGAAAGCATTTAATTCACGGTCATCGATCAATCATAATATAACAAAGCTATAAAATTCAAATAAAATGAATATCTGTAAAACAAGTAATATGAACTTGCATTTTTGTCTGCAGCTCTTATGTAGTTACAGTGAGGAGTTCTGCAGCCTGTACTACTAGCTAGTCTGTACGCCCCTGGTTTTACGAGTACACCCTATGGATTGAGAGCAGACTGAAGACAAGAGTAATGAGGAGTAGTAAAAGTGAGATTAGTGACAAACTTAATAACTAAATCGGTTCCCCTAAAGTAGATGAAGTTAAGGAATTTTGTTACCTACGAAGCAAAATAACATATGATGGACGAAGCAAGTAGGGCATAAAAAAACAGACTAGCACAAGCAAAGAGGGCATTCCAAGGTAAGTCTGCTACCTCAAACATTGGCTTTAACCCAAAGAAGAAATTTCTGAGAATTTACATTTGGAGCACAACACTGTACGGTACTGAATCATGGACTGTAGAAAATCGGGGGAGGGGGGGGGGGAGGGGGAGGGGGGGGGGGGAGATTGAAAATTAGGTGGAATGATAAGGATTGACAAGGTTCTCCGTAAAATGTGTGAGGAAAGAAACATAGGGAAAACACTGAAAAGAAGATGGGACAGGATGACATATCATATGTTAAGGCATCAGGGATTAACCTCCATGGCACTAGAGGCAGCTGTAGAGTGTAGAAACTGCAGGTGAAGACAGAGATTGGAATACACCTAACAAATAACTGAACACAAAGGAAGCAAGCAGGGCTGTTTCAAGGTCGAAGCAACACAAGACGCCGCTTGGGGCACAAAGCAGAGAGGTGTGCAAAAGGCACCACCACTGTAACATTTCTATACAGGGCATATTACAATAAGAAGCAGCCACTTGGGGCACCAAACTGAGAGGGGTGCCAGGGACACACAAGACTAATATTTTTATACAGTGTGTATCACAATTAGTAGCAAAAACTGACATGAATTATGAATTAAAGCATATGAGGCAAAAAGGGAGGAGGGTGGGTTGGGGGCCACATGGTAAGGCACTTGTATGGAAAATTATTCCAAACAGGCCTGGGTGCAAGTGTTACTCTGAGACGAAGAGAAATTTGTGGTGGGCCACATCAAAGAAGCTGCAAAACAATTTCACCAAATGGTGTCAAGCACGCTATATATGCTTGACAAGATTCTGGACAAATTGCATTCTACAACATTAGTTATAACGAGGTTCATGTATCTGATTTGATTTGATTTGATTTTTCTCTGAGACTGATTGGCTGTATGTTTTTATTTTTTATCTAATACAATAACTTTCCCATATGGAGTTGCTAGGCTCCTACTGGGTGCGTCCCATGTGGTGAGTACGAGAATGCTCACCAGATGTGGTGGGTATCGGGGAAATGAAACATCCAGGCTGGACCAAAACTAGTGACTGCTGCTTTGTAGCACGATTTGGCTTATCAAAGGCAAAAGAAAGAAAACCTTGAGAATAAATTACTGGGAACATGGAAAAAGGGAATCCCAAATTGGTAATTTTTTAAGGAATGTATTATTATGATGGAAATGATCATTTGCCAGGCAAGCTGTTATTATAGGTGTATATGCACTCATAAATGATACAAGAGACCAGGAGAAAGATACTTTCTGGATAATCCTTCGGGAGATTACAGGGGGGGGGGGGGGGGGGGGGGGAGAAACAAACAAACAGTAAGGAATAGATTATCACCGGGGGGGGGGGGGGGGGGGGATGTGAACGAAAGAATAGGGGTTAGAGAATCATGTGTGATAGTGGGGGAAAACATGGGTGGGAGGGGGAAAGGGGGGAGAAGAGAGAGAGAGAGAGAGAGAGAGAGAGAGAGAGAGAGAGAGAGAGAGAGAGAGAATTTAATGACAATGGAGAATGACTGACAGAAATCTGTAAATGGTATGATCTGAAAATTACCAACATTTTTTTTTAAACACAAGTATATTCATAAATGTACTTGGCAACAGAATAATACAGGACTTTGTTATACAATAGACTACATTATCATTAAACAGACAAGTAGTTCCAAGGCAGCAGACGTGAAATCTTATAAAGGAGTCCAGTGTGGTTCAGACCATTATCTAGTAAAAATGAAGAGTTTTTTGGCATGGGAGAAAGCAAAGAATGATACTAACAACACTAAAACAAATTGTGCTGAGAAAGCTCAAAACCTACACTTCAATATTGACTGTTTGCGAGATGAAAGTATACAAACATTCTTTGCTGCCAGAATGTTAAGGACATTAGAACGATCATTTGATAGAGTACAGAGGAAATAGACGAATACATAAAAACCATTGTTATAAATATAGCAATAGAGGCATTCAACCAGCATAAGAACAGGGAATAGTGTTAAATCACCTGGACCACGTAGTATCAGTCTGTTGTTCTTAAAATAGGGTGGTGACAAATTGGAAAACTAATAACACAGTTATTCAATAAAATATTACATGGCAATTCAATACCCAAGGAAATGACACTAGGCTGTACTAATACCACATTTAAGGAAGGGGATTACGAAAGCTACTCGAACTATCATATCTTATTAAAAGATGAGAATTTTGGGGAAAA
The DNA here is from genome assembly GCF_023864345.2 of Schistocerca serialis cubense. Lineage (NCBI taxonomy): Eukaryota > Metazoa > Arthropoda > Insecta > Orthoptera > Acrididae > Schistocerca > Schistocerca serialis. Next base: position 429,954,191 of record NC_064642.1, read on the forward strand.
TAATTAAAAATAAGCTGGAAATAAATTTTAAAATCTAGGAAGGGCAATGTGACTTCACAGCTGGTAGATAATGTGTAGGCCACATCATTTTCACTTTATGACAGATATTAGAGAAACATAAGGGAAAACCAAAAAACATACAATTAATTCTCATAGATTTAGAAAAAGCATATGATACGATCCCAAGGAAACTACTTTGGAGAGAATTACATATGGCAAACATAAGCATTCCTTTAATTAAAATAATACAAGAAATATATGAAGATAACATGTCCAGTGAAAATTGGTATATACTTTCACAGAAATTTAGAACAAGCCAGGGTCTGTTACAGAGCTGCCCCCTGTCCCAAACATTATTTAAAATTTATATAGACATCAGTTTTAAGACATGGTCTTGTAAATGCAATCAGATGGGGCTACAAGTTAAAGATGGAATTTATTTACATCACCTACTCTTTGCAGATGATCAAATAGTAGCACAAGGTGGAGAAGATGCAAATTATGTATGTAATCAGTAGAGATCGGATTATATGCATTGGCATGTTGCATACACATATTTGACTCATTTTCACTGGTTATTGCATATTCGAACTAAAAACTAGTGATGATGCATATTTTCGATTGATGTTTACAATATTTAAAAAATTTTGATGGGCGGTCTCTATCTCGATATAGTTTAGATGTCTCTCAGATTGACCATGACCTAGAATTGCATGCAATGACTAACCGAGAGGCCACTGCCTAGCAAAATCATTACAGAAGAGGAACAGGAACAGGCTGTCATACTGTATGCGTCAGCAACAAATTCAACTGCGCAAGCTTTTAGTCACACATACATTGTCTCAGTTTCGCTATCTATGTACTTGTACCCAGTCAAACATGTTTATGATGACTAGCGTGTAACATGTTGTGCGCCATGCCACTCGAAAAAAGAAACACTGTTTCGTGGATAGCTGACAGCCCTGGAACATTTACATACTACGGAATTGTTTTGTATTGTCGAGTTTGCGAGAAACACGTTTTGTGCGCAAAAAAGTTTCAAATAGACCAGCATGCCAAGACAAGTCTTCATATCGCAAGAATGCAGAAGAAAGGACCAAGACAACAACTTCTGACAACAGTAAGTTGCAGAATCAGGGATTTGTGCAAATGTCACCAAAGAAGTCAGTTTACCATGGACCTAGGTAAAGCATTCATTATAACCAACATTCCTCCTCACAAAATTACCAACCCCATCCTCAAAGGCTATCTGCAGAAATACTGCTTAAATCAAAATATACTAGATGAATCAACATTGTAAGTAAATGTTCCGGAAGAAATACTCAATGAACACAAGAACAGCATTATATGGATTTCATATGACGAAACTACAGACACTTGGGGTTGTTACATTGCAAATTTAATTGTTGGTGCTTTAAAAGAAGAGCCTTCTTCTTCCTATTTAGTGGCCTTCAAAGAACTTGAAAAAGTAAATCATTATAAGATCACCAGATTTGTGAATAGGGGTGTTAGAAAAATATTTTCCAGAATCTTCTGCAAATAAAAGGGTGTTTGTATTTATTTCAGATGCTGCTTCCTATATGATCAAAGCAGGAGGAGCCCTCCGAGTATTTTATCACAGTTTAATTCATGTAATGTGCTTTGCTCATGCCGTACATCACCTTGCTGAAGAAGTATGTTCCACATTTGTGAATGCAAATAAACTGATTTCATCCACAAAGAAAGCATTTCTAAAGGCTGCTGCTTGCATCAAGACCTACAAAGAAAAACTACTAATACTAAATATGCCTTTATCTCCCAAACCAGTGGTAACAGGTTGGGGTACATGGGTCGAAGCTGTGTTGTTTTAAAATGAGCATTTTGAAGCCATTAGAGGGGTAGTGAAAGACTTTGATAGTGCAGAGGCTTTGGCAGTTTTCCAGCGCAAGAAAGCTTTTAGTGATTCCAGCATAAAAAAAAACAAAAAACACTGCTGTGATTAGCACTCATTTTTCCCATATAACTGCAAGTATTAAAAAGCTTGAAACTCAAGGTTTGGCACTGCTGGAGGCATTCCCAAGGAAACAAAGTTTGAAAACATTTTAAACAATAACCCAGGCTTTGAACCCTTGTGCCAAATTGATAGTTTTATTAATGGGATGGGTGAACTTCTACCAGAAACAAGTGCCAACATAACACTCAAATTCAAATTCTGCCCAGTTACCTCAGTTGATGCAGAATGGTCCTTTTCTGCAAATAAAAATGTTTTGAGTGATCTTACTACCAAACATTTGGAACAGAATTTGGTTGTTTATGTTTACAATAGTAGAAAAATGTAAAATAAATAGTAAATGATGTTTTGTTCAAATAGTATTAATTAAAAGTTAATGCTGTTCAAAAAAATTCATGATTGTACGTTGTTTTTTAAATAAAATATTACGGAGGTTTTGTCCCAGCTGTGCGTAATATATCTCAAAGCTGATCCTACATCATCCAGTTGTTACAGACAACAGCAGCAAACAAGGAACAATCCTTGAAACACAGTACACATCCCCATTCTACAAATTTTTAGAAAATAATCCCAGAAAGGCTCCCCTCCCGAACATCTACCAGAAAGTATTCAGAAAATGATATCAGCATCCCAAATGTACTGATTTTTCGCGTGGTCAGTGCTCTCCTCATAATTGATATGCACAGGTTCGACTTATATATAACAATATATATAATATATTAATATTAGTATATTAATATATAATGCACCCAGTTACTACCACTTTTTTATTATTTGATCTTGCATATTTCAACACTTTTAATGCATTTTTATGCATATTTTCATGCATATTTTAAGGTTTTATTACGCATATAATCTGGTCTCTAGTAATCAGTTAGGGATGGAATTCAGAAACTGGATTGAAGATTAATCATCAAGAAACAGGTTCCTCACTAATGACCCAGAGGAGTTATACGTACGAGGGAAAGAGAATTAAAGTGGTCAATACTTTGTTATTTGGGATCCATTTTAGAGATGGAGGGAAAATCAGAAGTAGAAATTAATAAAAGAACAGTGGAAGGAAGGTCACACGGAGACGTTTAACTCAATCTCGTGGAGTGAAAAATAATAAACCAAATCTAAAGAACCGTATATAAATCAATACTAGAGTGGACTACTAATCTGAAACATGTAAGGAAAACTGCAAACAATTGTAATGGACTTCTGCAGATGATCAACAAGAATTTGTAAAAAAAGAGAAAATAAGAAATTATGAAATAATACAAAGAATGGAAGTAAGAGAAAGAATAAATAACGTGATGGACAGAATGAATTTACAATGGTATGGGTATGTAAGGAGAATGGAGGAAGCCAGAATCCCGAAAATGATCCTGGAATGGGAACCGGAGGGAAAGAAGAGAAGACGACACCCTATGACAACCTGGCTCCAAAATGAGAAGAATTGGCACAGAGGAAGAAGATATACAAGACAAACACCTGGAAGGGCATCCTGAGGAGATAAATTAGCATCTTATGTAACAGAAGTAATAATTTCTGGGTATTTGTTATACTGGAGAAAAACCTTTATTTAGAGGAAAATCTCAATAAATAAAATAAATAATAATTTTGTATTACCTCATCCTTTTTTATTTTTATCAGCCATAGATTTGAAAATGGTATGTTCATCATATCAAAATTGATCATTAAAAATTAATACACTGTTCTGTTATAATTTTATATGTTGTTGTTGTTGTTGTTGTTGTTGTTGTTGTTGTGGTCTTCAGTCCTGAGACTGGTTTGATGCAGCTCTCCATGCTACTCTATCCTGTGCAAGCTTCTTCATCTCCCAGTACCTACTGCAACCTACATCCTTCTGAATCTGCTTAGTGTATTCATCTCTTGGTCTCCCTCTACGATTTTTACCCTCCATGCTGCCCTCCAATGCTAAATTTGTAATCCCTTGATGCCTCAACACATGCCCTACCAACCGATCCCTTCTTCTAGTCAAGTTGTGCCACAAACTTCTCTTCTCCCCAATCCTATTCAATACCTCCTCATTAGTTACGTGATCTACCCACCTTATCTTCAGCATTCTTCTGTAGCACCACATTTCGAAAGCTTCTATTCTCTTCTTGTCCAAACTAGTTATCGTCCATGTTTCACTTCCATACATGGCTACACTCCATACAAATACTTTCAGAAAAGACTTCCTGACACTTAAATCTATACTCGATGTTAACAAATTTCTCTTCTTCAGAAACGATTTCCTTGCCATTGCCAGTCTACATTTTATATCCTCTCTACTTCGACCATCATCAGTTATTTCACTCCCTAAATAGCAAAACTCCTTTACTACTTTAAGTGTCTCATTTCCTAATCTAATTCCCTCGGCATCACCCGAGTTAATTTGACTACATTCCATTATCCTCGTTTTGCTTTTGTTGATGTTCATCTTATATCCTCCTTTCAAGACACTGTCCATTCCGTTCAACTGCTCTTCCAAGTCCTTTGCTGTCTCTGACAGAATTAAAATGTCATCGGCGAACCTCAAAGTTTTTACTTCTTCTCCATGAATTTTAATACCTACTCCCAATTTTTCTTTTGTTTCCTTTACTGCTTGCTCAATATACAGATTGAATAACATCGGGGAGAGGCTACAACCCTGTCTCACTCCTTCCCCAACCACTGCTTCCCTTTCATGCCCCTCGAGTCTTATAACTGCCATCTGATTTCTGTACAAATTGTAAATAGCCTTTCGCTCCATGTATTTTATACCTGCCACCTTCAGAATTTCAAAGAGAGTATTCCACTCAACATTGTCAAAAGCTTTCTCTAAGTCTACAAATGCTAGAAACGTAGGTTTGCCTTTTCTTAATCTTTCTTCTAAGATAAGTCGTAAGGTTAGTATTGCCTCACGTGTTCCAACATTTCTACGAAATCCAAACCGATCTTCCTCGAAGTCCGCTTCTACCAGTTTTTCCATTCGTCTGTAAAGAATTCGCGTTAGTATTTTGCAGCTGTGACTTATTAAACTGATAGTTTGGAATTTTCACATCTGTCAACACCTGCTTTCTTTGGGATTGGAATTATTATATTCTTCTTGAAGTCTGAGGGTATTTCGCCTGTCTCATACATCTTGCTCACCAGATGGTAGAGTTTTGCCATGTGGCTCTCCCAAGGCCATCGGTAGTTCTAATGGAATGTTGTCTACTCCCGGGGCCTTGTTTCGACTTAGGTCTTTCAGTGCTCTGTCAAACTCTTCACGCAGTATCTTATCTCCCATTTCGTCTTCATCTACATCCTCTTCCATTTCCATAATATTGTCCTCAAGTACCTCGCCCTTGTATAAACCCTCTATATACTCCTTCCACATTTCTGCCTTCCCTTCTTTGCTTATAACTGGGCTGCCATCTGAGCTCTTGATATTCATACAAGTGGTTCTCTTCTCTCCAAAGGTCTCTTTAATTTTCCTGTAGGCAGTATCTATCTTACCCCTAGTGAGATAAGCCTCCACATCCTTACTTTTGTCCTCTAGCCATGCCTGCTTAGCCATTTTGCATTTCCTGTCAATCTCATTTTTTAGACGTTTGTATTCCTTTTTGCCTGCTTCATTTACTGCACTTTTATATTTTCTCCTTTCATCACTTAAATTCAATATTTGTTCTGTTACCCAAGGATTTCCATTAGCCCTCGCCCTTTTACCTACTTGATCGTCTGCTGCCTTCACTACTTCATCTCTCAGAGCTACCCATTCTTCTTCTACTGTATTTCTTTCCCCCATTCCTGTCAATTGTTCCCTTATGCTCTCCCTGAAACTCTCTACAACCTCCGGTTCTTTCAGTTTATCCAGGTCCCATCTCCTTAGATTCCCATCTCTTTGCAGTTTCTTCAGTTTCAATCTGCAGTTCATAACCAATAGATTGTGGTCAGAATCCACATCTGCCCCTGGAAATGTCTTACAATTTAAAACCTGGTTCCTAAATCTCTGTCTTACCATTATATAATCTATCTGATACCTTCTAGTATCTCCAGGATTCTTCCAGGTATACAACCTTCTTTTATGATTCTTGAACCAAGTGTTAGCTATGATTAAGTTATGCTCTGTGCAAAATTCTACAAGGTGGCTTCCTCTTTCATTTCTTCCCCCCAATCCATATTCACCTACTATGTTTCCTTCTCTCCCTTTTCCTACTGACGAATTCCAGTCACCCATGACTATTAAATTTTCGTCTCCCTTCACTACCTGAATAATTTATCTCGTCATACATTTCGTTTCATCTATTTCATCATCATCTGCAGAGCTAGTTGGCATATAAACTTGTACTACTGTAGTAGGCATGTGCTTCGTGTCTATCTTGGCCACTATAATGCGTTCACTATGCTGTTTGTAGTAGCTTACCCACACTCCTATATTTTTATTCATTATTAAACCTACTGCTGCATTACCCCTATTTGATTTTGTATTTATAATCCTGTATTCACCTGACCAGAAGTCTTGTTCCTCCTACCACCGAACTTCACTAATTCCCACTATATCTAACTTTAACCTATCCATTTCCGTTTTTAAATTTTCTAACCTACCTGCCCGATTAGGGGATCTGACATTCCACGCTCCGATCCGTAGAACGCCAGTTTTCTTTCTCCTGATAACAACATCCTCTTGAGTACTCCCCGCCCGGAGATCCGAATGGGGGACTATTTTACCTCCGGAATATTTTACCCAAGAGGATGCCATCATCATTTAATCATACAGTAAAGCTGCATTTCCTCGGGAAAAATTACGGCTGTAGTTTCCCCTTGCTTTCAGCCGTTCGCAGTACCAACACAGCAAGGCCGTTTTGGTTAATGTTACAAGGCCAGATCAGTCAATCATCCAGACTGTTGCCCCTGCAACTACTGAAAAGGCTGCTGCCCCTCTTCAGGAACCACATGTTTGTCTGGCCTCTCAACAGATACCCCTCCATTGTGGTTGCACCTACGGTACGGCCATCTGTATCGCTGAGGCACGCAAGCCTCCCCACCAACGGCAAGGTCCATGTTTCATGGGGGGGGATAATTTTATATACAGATTATAAATTTAGCACTTTATTTGCAGATAACAAAAGAACTGTCTATAACATAGAAGACACTTTGATTTTGATAAATAAGATTTGCACGGAGATAACTGTTCGTTTCTTGAATCTATTGCATAAAGCTGTATCTCATGGGTAACACTTGTTGCCTATTAAAACTAATGTGTGTTAAGGGGGAAACAGTCATCGCTTGAAATAAGTTACTTATTGAAATTCTTTCTGCAAACAGCATTTTACAGCTCTCAAATGATTTGGAAAGGACACCTTAGAACCAATAAAACTGTTATACTAATAATTTAAACAATGGAAAATCCAGGATCGAATGTAACAATATTATGAAACAGATAGTTGCTACACACCATACAGTGTAGATGCTGAGTAGCAGCACAACAAAAAGATATCAGCAAGCAAGCTTTGGCCCAATAAGGTCTTCATCGGAAATAGAACACACACACACACACACACACACACACACACACACACACACACACACACACAAAACTACAGTCGATGGCTGTTGAGGCCAGAGACTACGCGCGCGCGCGCGGGTGTGTGTGTGTGTGTGTGTGTGTGTGTGTGTGTGTGTGTGTGTGTGTGTGTGTGTTAAAATACCCATTGACATCAAACCTACAGGACTAACTTGGGGGTCCACTGGATCAAACATTACTTTATTGTTGAAACCATGATGCTTGATAGAATGTACTGCTGTGTTCTGGCCTGTCATTCTTCACCTTTCAAACTCCCTTGTGTTAGTTCCCATTGATTCACCCCTCTGGCAACACTTCCCTGAATCAGCTTAGGTAACGGATTTTTCCAGTCAAACAAATGTAGGTGCTCCTGGGTATACATGTATCCCCAACTCAATCACCTAATTATCATGTAACACCCCTCCCTCGCCCCTCTGAGCTTGGATCCATGTGGGTAATTAGTTCTGGGTGCTGCAATTTTCACAAATATTTTTACAATACTTTCATTCTGAAGGTGTTAAATAAACCGATCTTCACTGTGTTGTTATCAGCTTATTGAATCATTGTGCCTGACAAAGCTTACTTCTGAAAAAAGTGCAAGAAGAATGAAACACTGTTGTATAGTGATTTAACATCCATTATGTGACATAGAATACTTACTGTGCAAAAAATATAAGAGCAGCAGAAAATTTATGACGACACACACACACACACACACACACACACACACACACACACACACACACACACACAGAGAGAGAGAGAGAGAGAGAGAGAGAGAGAGAGAGAGAGAGAGAGAGTGTGTGTGTGTGTGTGTGTGTGTGTGTGTGTGTGTGTGTGTTCACCGTGCAGTTAAAAGAACATTCACAACTTATACAGACAAGGAACAATCACAAATATTCTAAGACATTACACATACCTTGAAGAGTTTACGAGTGATTACCAAATATGCTACGTAGCAATTTTTCGTTTCCTATGCTCTCTCTGTGTTAGTTAAAATGTGAAATTCTAGTGATGTAACAATACATCACATGACTAAAACACAATAACATTTGCAACAGACAAGCATGGGATCATATCCAGAACAACTAATTTCAAACAGGGGTGTGGGGAAATGCAGAAGTTTAAACGGTTCATAGAAAGCATCACAGCATTTTTAATTTTGCTTCAAAAAATCATCAAATAACTGAAGTTCTTTGGAAAGTTCTATTGTTTAACAAATGTATATTTCATTAAAATTTTCTTACAGACACAGACACTGAAATGACTACAAGAATTATTTACACATTGTCCCTATATAAGTGTCTTTCACTACAGCTGTCACCTAAGATGTAGATGCTACATGAACTAATCAAGATTCTACAATTTTATAAGAAACTAGTGAACTAGGAATAAATACAGTAAAGGCTACACACAAAGAATTATTAAAAACAGTTTCGACACTGATCGTTTAACTCATTGTCTGTACTGAACTGTGACGACAGTCAAAATTATTGGGTGCTAGATGCAGTTCACAGGAGCTGCCATCATATCATGTAACAAAGTGAAAATGTTCTAATGTCAATAGCAGTGGAGAATATTGTGATAGCAGGACTCACTCTCAGAGTTCTAACTTAAAAATGAAATTTTTAGGTGTTAGTATTAGGAATCTTGTTGCTTTTACAATAGTTCTATGTACACAATTGTATACTTAACAATTTAGAGGAAATAGGTGACTACCACTCTTTGTCACACATTTGCGAAGGTCATCCACCTCCCTATTTACCGAATAATATAAATTATGTTTCCTAACTTCACAGTAATTCACCCATCAATTAGAAAGATTTCTTAATCATCCATAACTAAGTGCCAGACAATTCATGTATATCCCACTTTCCACTGATACAGCTACTCAAGACTTTCTCCCTTACGTTTTCTAGATAATCATTCCAATAGTTTGCATCTTCCTCATCTCCCCCTTTCCACAAAAATTGACCAGACGTTATAATACCTTACAGCATACAATGTTTTTGTTAAAACAATGAAAATACCTACTGCCCACAACTCATCATTTAATACTGTCAGTGCCTCACACAGTAAAGAGCACACAGCATTTTATTATTGCATCTAGATATACATCAACACATACTCCACATGCCACAATATAGTGCACAGCAGAGGGTCCCCTTAGTCATTTCCTTTCCTGTTCTGCTCACAAATGGAGCGAGGGAAAAATTACAATCTGGGTATCTCTGTAAGAGCCCTAATTTGTGTTGTCTTGTTTTTGTAGTCCTTACACAAGTTGTACATTGGCATCAGCAGAACTGTTATGCAGTCAGCTGCCAACATAAGCTATATTAATTTTCTAAATAGCTTTCCACGAAAAGGAAGTCATCTTCTCTCCACGGATTCCCATTTGGTTTCAGGAAGCACCTCCGTAATACTTATGTGTTGATCAAACCTACTGGTAACAAATTTAACAGCATGTCTCTGAAAAACTTCAACGTCCTTTTTTAATCCGCCTTCATGGAGGTCCCACAAACACCTAAGAAGTGCTAAAGAATGGATTGTACTGATGTTCTATACATGGTCTCCTATATCTGTGAGCTACACTTCCCTAAAATTCTCCCAATAAACCTAAGTCAACCATTCACCTTCCTTACTACTGTCCTTACGTGCTCATTTCATTCAGTACTGCACTGCAACTTTATGCTTACATATTTAGTCGACATGACTGTGTTAAGCAGCACATCACTCATACTGAATTTTAGCACTACAGCATTGTTTTTCCTACTCACCAACATTAACTTACATTTTTCTACTTTTAGAGCAAGCTGCCATTCATCGCATCGAAAATAAATTCTGTCTAAGTCATCCTGTATCCTTCTACGTCACTCAACGATGATACTTTACCATATACTACAGTGCCATCAGCAAACATTTACAGATTGCTCCTCACCAGCCAGTCAGATTACTTATGGTACAGAGAACAACAGTGGTCCAATCACTCTTTCCTGGGGCACTCCTGAAGATACCATTGTCTCTGATGAACACTTGCCTTTGAGGACAATATACTGGGTTCCATTAATTAAAAAATAATCCCATGAAGGAAGGCAGTGAAAGTGTGTGTAATGATGTGTGTCAATACTCAAAATGCAACTTTCTTTGTTGTCGACAACTATCAATATTTTGACAGGAGACCACCCTTGTTGCTTTCAAGGCAAAACTGCTGCAGGAAAGCACTGTGCAACAAAATTTAAACACACACACACACACACACACACACACACACATACACACACACTGTAAACATTGGTGCCTCCACACCAACCAAAGATAACCAACACCAGAAGTTACAGACATTGAAAATTACTGAACAACAAGTGAGCTAGCATTAACTCTGTCCCTCTGTTCTTTAACAAGGGAGACAGCAGGATTTCACACAGAATTTAAGCAAAAACCTCCATCTCTATTTACCAGATTATTTGTCAATTTAATTTCAACTGCTTTTTTAATAACACTAACTATCCCAATAGCTGGAAGTACATGCCAGAAAATCTGTGTGGATATATTCCATATAGTGACTGGTGCCAAGACAATGTTCTGTAATAGCCAATTTGCTCAGCTGCTGTAAGCGTGTGCGACACTCATGCTCAGCACATCTGTCCTCCACGGACCTGATATTCCGATAAATATATGACATGCCACAACAGCAAGGAATACGATAAACAGCCGCCTTACGCAGACCAAAGTGATGATCTTAACAGAACCTAAAAGGACTATATCTTATAAGGAGGTTGGAGCTTTTACTTTTTTTGTGTCTGGAGCTGTCAACTTTTTCCCAATACTGGGCAAAGTCAAAAGCTTTAGGCTTGCTTTGCCAGAGGTCATCTAGGAAGCAATGTGCAGGACAATTTCGGCATTTTAGAAGATGTTCCACATTGTGTATCGCTCCACAGTCACACTTGTTGTCATCAGGTTCTAAGAGGCTCCATTTTATCAGATTGATTTTTACAGGTGTTACACCTGTTCTCTTATGGTTTAGCATTTTCCAGGAGTTTTAGTTTAATGCAACACCACTTGGTGGATGTTCTGAAATAAGGTAGCTGACAGGAGGTTCATCTAAGGGCTATTTGAGGAAGATATCTTGATTTTAGTCTTTTTAATTCATAAAGGCTACAGTATAGTGGATAGCGCTCATCGAATGTCCACTGAACTGCTCGTTATGTTATCTCGGTGTATACATGAACAAGAAAGAAGAACTCCCACATTTCTCTGTTAAAAATGTACTTTCCCCCAGATGAAAAGACTATTGCATTGTGTGTGTGTGTGTGTGTGTGTGTGGGGGGGGGGGGGGGGGGGGAAGAAGATGACTTTTTGGAAAGATCTTTGACGTGCAGCAACATTTACTCTGTTTATTTTCACATTACGAAAGTAAAACAGGAATTTCAATAGATACATCATGATCCGAAGCACTGAAATCAAGGCTGCAGTGTGCTTATGTCAGCCAATCATAGTTCATTTCATGTGATTTTGCCAGAGAATGGCAGCAGATAACCACAGCATAGAACACGTGATGTAGTCATCTTGCTAAGTAGCAAGAAAACACAAATAGAAAAAGTTAATGATTTAAATTAACATAGATACAGCATAGCTACAAGAAAGCTAAGCTTTCACATACAATATTTGTTGTCAGAAAATTTTCACTGTTTTTTCCTGGAGGGAGTGATTAGGCACAATCCTGTGAGCAGAGCTTAAATTGCAGCAGCTGAATATTTCTGACAAGCATTGTTATAAATTTCACTGCCGTGCACTGAACATTTCATAGGTTACCTGGCTGAATATACATTTCATCCAGCACTTTCAATGTTCCATAGAAAAGCCAATTATGTGTGCAATTACTCAAGAACTCACTTGCACTTTGGTAAAGGACAAATATACCATTTGCCATCATTATTGCACAATTTGTAAGAAGTGAAACAAATAAAATATATATGAAAAACTAACCTTGAAACTTGGTCTTTTTTAGCGTGTGTTACTTTAACACCACTAAACACAAATGTGCCAGCAAAAAATATTAAATAATGACATAAATGGCTGGTCTTCTGAACATGAAAATTTTCTAAGTGGCTGGCCCTCAGAGAAAAATTTTGAACAGTCTAATGCTCTGTGATTTAAGAAATTCATCACATATTATCACACTAACATAATTAATCTTGCATAAAAGAAAATTTACTTTGAAAGTAATGCTTCACAAACCATCACACGCAAAATTTTCCTGCAACCTATAAAAAATTTAACCCGTTGCGATGTCACATTCATTGAAATGTGCTTGACAAGAAAGACACATCAAAAGCAGTTTCTTGTTATGAAGTATTGATCAGTCTTTTAGACATTTTGCTGTCAGGAGACGGCTGTGTGTGCATTGTGTTGTGTTGTTGTAAATGGCACATTTGCTTCGCAACCGAAGTTTTATTTTTGTGTTGTTCTCTCATTTATGTTTTATTGCTGCAGTATTATTCTGCAGTAGTGGGCGAAAGTAAAATGTTTGTTAGAGTTATCTGTTTTTACCAGTCATAATTACCAAAATTTAACTGAAAACTAAAATAATTCCAGATTATTCCCAGATGAAAAAATTCCACAGTTTTTCCTGGATTTCTCGGGGTGTATACGCCCTGGTTATGTTCATGAGCTACCCTGTGAATCTTGGGACTGTTGAAAACTGATGCATGGTGGACTTCATGCATCCTGTGATTAACTTCCAGGTTTCGTTAAGGCTTATATTGACCTCCTCTGGATATGCCAATCTAGACTAACCATGGCACATACTCACCTGTGGGAAAGCAAATAGTGGGATTTGGTTTGAGAGACCTGAATTGTCAGTTCTGCAGCATGGATTCTATAATTTTTGCTAGTTGACTGCAACAAATTGACACCGCTTCTAGCATACCCTCAAATTTTACCTCTACTTCTTCAAAGGTTCTTCCTTGCACTACAATACCTAATCTGTCAGCATAGAGAAAATGTCTTGTATCTTTGGGTATTGACTGATCATTTGTACATATTTTGAACAGGATGGAAGCTAGAACACATCACCAAGAAAGACCGTTATTCTGCTTCCTCCAGTAACTTTTTTTCCCTTCTAGCGTGATGCGGAATTGTCAATTCTGCAGCATGGATTCCATAATTTTTTCTACTTTATGATCCCTAGTAACATTATAGATTTTGAGTAATAGATTTTGACAATTTACTGTATTGTGGACAGCCCTTAGATCAACCGGAGTCAAGCCAGTTATTAACTTATTTTCCTCTGTATGCTTTGTGAGTGCCAAGATCTGGCCAGTACAAGATTATCTGGCATGAAGCCAGCCTGCTGCAGGATTAACTTTGAATCAATGAGTTATTGATTCAATTAAGGAGTTATTGATTCAATTAAGGATCAGCCTTTCATGCAGTTTGAAGAGGTGGCACAGAAGGGAAATGGACTGACAGCTGCTTGGTGAGCTGGGCTCTTTTTGTGGTGTTATGAGTGCTATTACTTTCGACATCCTCCATAGTTCAGAGATTTTAAAGGTTTCTAGGCTTAACGCCCAATATTTGATATTCAACCCATAATGATTTACATGTTTCACGCACACAAAATCAACACCATGCGCCTTTCTGTTTTTCATGGAGTTTACACTCTCATTGAGTTCTTTCATTACGAAAGGAGAAGAAAACTTCATGGATTTCTGTGTGGCTATCACCTTGTAACTTCCTTTTCTCACATTTTTGTTGTGCTTATCTTTCAGTAGCACTTTATATAGAAGTTGATTAGGTGTTACTCTAGCAATTTCTTTGCTTCCTTTCGTGTCCCCACTGAGCTTTCTGATCAGATTCCACGCAATTTTGCTGCTATGCGATATATCCATTTTCTCCAATGTTTCAACTCATTTCTTTTGCCTTGTTTCACTTAGTGCTGTCATACGAGTTGTGCCACAAGCTATTGTCTGGTCACTGAAATGGTCTTTTGAGTACAATTCTTCATATTTCATTAAGATGTTTTTGGTCAGAAAACACGTTTCACATCATAGTTTCAGAATATGCAACCAGTCTTATTGGAAATGCTCCCTGCGTACTGGAAAAAGCAGTACACTATCATGCCACCTTGGTATTATCACCACTCACCCGGTCCCAGTTGATCGACAGTGCAACACATGCCTGATCTGTGTCTCACTATTGCCATTCTAATGAAAGATTACTTAAAAATGGGCTAACTCAGCTGACAAACTCTCACGATAAGAGACAACATGGGCACTGTCAACCACGGTACGAAATACCACTTCACTCTGAGCCGGATGGTGACAACAATCACCTGTAGATATGATTCAGTGTGAGTCAACTTCCTATAAACAGCATGCCCCAGCATACCATCAGCCTGCCTCCTGATCAACACATCAAGGAAGGGAAGGTAGCCACACTTTTCCACCTCCATCGTGAAACAAATATACAGGTGAATTGAATTCAGGTATTCTAAAAAGTCATTCAAATTCTCACACCCATGAGGGCAAACAACAATAGTATCAAATGCATATCTGGGAGGGAGGAGGGGCACCAATGCAGGTTTCAAAGCCGCCAACGCCACGGCATGTCCCTCAAAGCCTTCCATAGAAAACAATGCAGTAACAGGTGACAACGGGATTCCCATCGCAACTCCATTTGTCTGCTGTTAGTAATGGTCACTGAATAAGACATAAGGGGAAGTCAATACCGGTTGAAATAGTTTCATTTATTCAACAACAAATCTAACCTCAATTTACCACTACAAATCAGGCAGAGGAACAGGAGTGGAGTGGGAAGGGGGCAGGAGAGAGTGAGAGAGAGAGAGAAAGAGAAAGAGAAAGAGAGAGAGAGAGAGAGAGCACATCAAAACTTATTAGAATATAAGAGTCATTCAAATACATCCCCTCTATGTGATGTAAGAGATGCATGGAGTTCTTAATGTGATGCTCACATCAACCAAACTAGCAGGATCAACAGAGCCTGTAACTTCTGGCATTTATCTTTGATTAGTGTTAGTGTTTACAGGGTGGGTGTGTGTGTGTGTGTGTGAGTGTGTGTGTGTTTTCTGGAATTCCTCTGCAAATCAGAGTTTTAAATTTTGTTGCACAGCGCTTTCTTGCTGCAGTTTTGTCTTGCAAACAACAGGATGGTCTCCTGTTGAGATATCAGTGGTTGTCGATGATGTCACCTGGCTGCATTCCCGTAAATTATTTGAACATTGTATAGGCCATATAAACTCAGGTCTGACAGATGTGTTATTATTATTTTATCACCTTCTAAAAGCAGTACTGAAAAAACATTAGTCTCTCTCTCTCTCTCTCTCTCTCTCTCTCTCTCTCTCTCTCTCTCCCACTCCCTCTCTCTGAACTTCGATAGAGTACACAATGGAAACTCCAGGTTGGAATATCAAAAATATAAGGAATAGATAAATTGTTGCAAACCATCAACATGACTCATTGTGTTGTAGCCGTACAAAGAAAAAGACACACATTAGCTTTCGGACAAAGCCTTCTTCACACACACACACACACACACACACACACACACACACACACACACACACACACACAGGCCACGGCAACTGTGATATCCAGGTGCCAAGGCCTCAGCAGTTGGAGACAACAGTAGCCTTGTGTACTTGTGCTTATGTTTTCTAAAGCTGAAGAAGGAGTACATCCAATAGCTTATCTACTTTTAAACATGCCTGTACACTGCTCAATGCTTCTATTATGTGGTGAATTGCAATCTTATTTCATACTATTGTTATTCCAGCCTGTATTTTCCACTGTTTACCATATTGTGCAGCGATCATCATAAGCTACTTTATATACCATCACACACATGTGATAATTAAAAAACTTATTCAATCCTCTGCTTTCTTTAGCTGTATGTAACACAATGTAACTATCTTGGAACCCCAGCTTTTGAGACATGCATTTGCTTACTTTAGCCAATAACATTCTTAACATTGGAAGTGGTGTTTATTGCTTCACAAACAGCACTGTTACAAGTGAATAAAATTTAGATTTATTACTATAAAGCTCCAACCACGTCACAAAATAAAAAAAAAATAATAATTTTGAAGGATGGCTTACACTGTGAATTTCTTGACTTGTCAACAGAAGTGTGTTGGCCACTTTCTTCATCAAACACAAACTGCTGAAATGCTTTGTTCTCGCCTCATGAGAAAGAGCCAACAAACAGTTGTGCGTAGAGAAAAGTCTGCATGAAATGATTGAGAAATTTACAACAATCATACTAAGAGCAATAGATAAGAGCTGTTCCTACATGCTAATACCGTTGCAGTAGATTCAGGGTTACTGCAAACATTTATGCATGTCTCTGCCTGTTTTCCAAATGAAATACTGGCTGGAAGTCTACAATTTTTATTGGTGAATACTTCCTTCAAGCATAAGATAATGACTGCACTCAACTACCAAAAACCACCTGAGGATTGAGGGGGAAAGTCTGATGAATGGTTTCAAAGGATTAACTGAAGCACTGTGTTCAGTGAAATTTATTTGTGAAAGTAAAATATAATAGGCCATACTACAAATATTTCCTAGAACCTTTTGTATTGCTGCAAGTTAGCGCCACCTGTAGTTCTGTCCCAAATCCAGTGTTGAATAATACTGTATTTTACGGACTATAAGATGCTACAAACTATAAAAAACACCTTAATTTTTAAGCAATTTTTTAAAACATTTTTACCATCTTTATTAAAATATTGTGAAGCCAGACAAAAAAAAAAAAAAAAAAAAAAAAAAAAAAAAAAAAAAAAAAAAAAAAAAAAAAAAATTATAAAACCGAACTGACCTTTAAAGCCCCTGAAAATTATCATCTAGTTTTGGCCATTTTGTATGCAGTCCTCTATTTGCACATTTAGTCCTCCCCATTTTTTTCAGTTCTTTACCAGCCCGCCAACTGCGAGTGGCTTTTTGTGTTGGTGGGGGGCCAAAATACTGCTCAACTGCTCTGTTTCCAAGTTGTTCTCCATATGCTATTACTTTCAATTTACAGCCCACATCATATGAATGCCTCTATTTTTTTCCTACTATGAAACTAGCTATTAACAAAAATGTTGTACTGTTACCGAAAACACAAATCATTTTCAATTCAAACAGACTAGCTCCGTAGACTGCAATCGTGTAGTAGGCTGAATAGTGTTATTATTATTATTATTATTATTATTATTTTGGGTGGGGGTGGGAGGGAGGCAGTGTTAGTAACCTTGCAAATCCCTGCAATTCATGTTTGTATCATCGGTGCACTGCTGCTGCCAACTAAATCCAAATTTGCCAGATAGAGAGAGATTTCCCACGGCATCGAATATATGACCATTTTTAAGACTGGTGGGAATTTTAAATCAAACCTGGACTTTTTCAAATTAATTTTGAGCATAAGACACACCTCAATTTTGGAGGCAATTTTTGAAAGAAAAAAGAGTCTTATAGTCCATAAAATACAGTAACAAGAGATGATGCTTTGCACATTCTAAAAGATTATAATATAATACTGTGCCAGCAAGTCACTGTAACTAGATCCACAAGATCTTCTTACACATGGAAAGGTGTGACAACACAACTTATTTTAAGTGCACTACTAAGTGATATGAATAAAAATGGCTTTCACAACCAAATGTCATAGTTGCTGATGAGTCTCCCGAGTTGTATGGCTGTGGTTGAAGAAACATTTCAGTTCCTAACTTATTGTCCAAAGTTGCTCTGGACATCTTTGGAGGTACTACTGGCAATTCAGCAAGACTTGGCTTTGAATATGTCCAGTGCAGCTTTGGATGAAATGTCAAGAACCGGAAAGTTTCTTCGACCACAGCCATACAACACGGAAGACTCATCAGCAACAATGGAATCACTGTTTCTCAAATCAATGAGAAGACAGTAATGTTTCTTTTAATATTCAAAGGATAGGTGACAAACTTTCTTCTTCTTTCTTAGTGATGGATAATTTGAAAGAATAACTGCAACTACACACTATCTTACTGTGTTTGCAGCTTTATACATGTGTGGTGTGTGTTAACTGGAAACCACAATAATTTTTTTAACATAATATACTGTGTTAGAACATCACCAGTTTTAGTAGTCCACACCGGTATCTTCTGTAACACATGCACTTCTGCCAGGAGTAATGACAGAGACCACACCACTTCAAAATAAATGATGTCCACAAAAAAACAAACCTTTTTATGGACAATTCCAACACTTGCCTTTTACGATGAGTCTCGCTGAGAGTTTGTTTAGCACAATGACCACTTGCCTGGTCGTTTCGACTACCTGCGCTGTGTCTCTGGACTAAGCACGGCTTTGGTTTCGAGGACACATAGCTGGGTGAAGAATTAAAACAGTTTGTCAGCTATGAACTTTTCTAAAAATATTTCTCCAAATAGTTGTAAGTAATGTTACAAATGTGTTTGTAGTTGGCTTTGGTTTCAGTGAAAAGCTGTACAAGCTGTACAGATGACAATAATGCACAAATTAATTTCAAATAAGATAAACAATACGTTAGCCTCATTTTTCAGTGTGCAGGTAAATATTTCCTAGAACTATCAAGTACTGGTATACACTGGAATGGCATTGTACCTTTAATGATGTTCAATACTGTTCAAATTGTTAATTGCTATTGATGAATAGTTAGTGAGGTTTGTTTTAATGTTCTGAATAGACCTGTTGTAAATGACTCTTCAGCACTTTAGTGATAATGGATAGTATCAATAGATATGGAACAAGGGCAAAAGAGAAACTTGTGAATCAGTACAGAAACAACTTTGCATTGCAAAAATGAATGAAGAAAGGAAAGCTTAATTCTGAAGTATGTTTTGTCTTGTAAGCATTTAGTACTAAAAATAGATCAGTGGTTCCCATAATAAAAATTATGAGCAGTATGAATAGATGGTATGTACTTGAGGGAGAACATAACTGATGTTACTTAATAACTTATGTGAACAATGGGAAATCCAGGATGGAATGGAACAATATTATGAGAAGAAAGTTGCCACTCACCATATAGCGGGGATACTGAGTTGTAAATAGGCACAACTGAAAGACTCTCACAATTAAAGCTTTCAGCCATTAAGGACTTCGTCAGCAATACACACACACACACACACACACACACACACACACACACACACACACACACACACATATTCGCGCACACCCACATGCACATGCTAACGCAACTCACACACAACTGCAGTCTCATAAGACTGAAACCACAGTTGCCTGGGACTGCAGTCATGTGTGTGTGTAATGCTGACATAGGCCTTAATGGCTGAAAGCTTTAATTGTGAGAGTCTTTTTGTTGTGTCTATCTGCGACTCAGCAGCTCTGCTATATGGTGAGTGGCAACTTTGTTCTCATAATATTGCTAATAATTTATTTGCATTTTTATACAGAAAATAGAAGAAAGACGTACATAAAAGCCAAGTTGTGAACTTTTAGCATTTTATATAATCATTAGCCAAGCTGTCACAGTGAAGTCTGTGTACCCTTTACCACTTCTTCCTGCTTTTATTTCTCTGTTGTGGGACTGTTACAGGTGTAAGTGAACAGCTATACGAAAGAGAGGACAAATGTAAAATTTATGTGTGCTCTAAAATTTAAGCATGCTCAGAAGAGTTGATAACCATGCAATTTAGCAACAGAGTATAAATTATGATGTAAACACAAGATGCAAAAGCATACATGGGTTAATTACTAAATAAGGAATACAGTGCCAGGAAAATACAATGCAGTTTCATTCAGTACAAACTGTTATACCTTCAAACATTACAAGTTATATTCTTTCTATAGTTTATCCACTTCATGCAACTAGAAACAGTACTATCGTTTTTTAAGTGAATTTTATACATTCCAAGCGTTAAAGCAAATGACAAACTGCCTGTTGGCTTCTGACACTGATTCTTCGGCCGACATTTGTTTGATGATTTCTCTGACATTTCGTCAGCATGATGGCTGGCGTTGTAAAATGGATGGTCAAGCTCAGACAATGCCAGCCACTTGTGCTGGCGAAACATCAGAGAAATCGACAAACAAAGGCTGGCCGAAGAACCAGAGACAGAAGCCAACACACAGTTTGTGCAACAAATGATCATGACAGCCTTAGCAATTAAATTAAATATTTAATGCTTATTAACCACACCTGAAAAGGATAAGATACTTCTAATTAAAAAGGTTGGATTATTTGGTTTCTATTAAGCAGAAGACTTAATTAGTTTAACATGTGCCTTTTCTATTGGTACTTTAAAATTATGATGGAGTTCAGATTATTTAAACACCTTTTTAAACAAAACTGGATGTTTGAATCAAGAATTTGTTATGAGCTGCCACAAATACTATGGTAACAGCTTTGAGAGATGCAATCTACATTTCCATACCTTTTCCATAAAACAATCATACATTCTGCATACATTCAAAAACTACCACTGTTCATTTATTTCAAATACAAAACAGTATAGGAAGTCTTTTTGGCTGCTTAACACTAACTGAGTTGTTCGACAATGGCACAGTCCCGTCTGGAACATATTCTGCAATTGCTAAAAGTAAGACTGCTGCATATAGCATCTCTAAAGGACACAATTCAATTCCTTCAGTACTTGCAAATGCAAACAGTGTGACTATCACAAGACACAAGCCGTCCCCTTCCAACAAACACGCACACACTTTTCACCTGTTGGTTAAATGACACACCTTACTGTCAAATCCCACAGTGTATCAAAGAATGTTCAATATATTTTGATAATAACAATGAAGTTTTGTCACACTGTATCTTATTATCTGTTCATTTTATGATCATCACCACCTATTTGAGGGCTGCAACTAGATAAAGTACTGCTGTAGACTATTTCATACATAATAGTCTTCAGCTACACACATCCACCACACTTGTGTGTATTTTCTTATATCATTTAGTCACCTTTCATTAGGTAACCAACTTGGTGTTTTCAATATCTTGGTAACAAGCAATGAACTTCCTTGGAACAAGAACCATCTGTTCACTTGTCTACAGTCCCACTAATCTCCATTGAGGTCAAAATCACATCTTCCAGTCAATTTCATGATCCATTTGTCTTGAATTTCCCTAGATACAAAAAGTTATTGAACTTTTCTACAACTTCTTGTTTATTCATACTATTTTTTTCTGGATACAATTTTGTCTTATTGTGTTCCTTTTTTGGCCTATTTTCAAACTAGCTCTAGGAACTTCTTCCATTCACTGCTGATGTTTATCTGCACTAGAGCCAGCACAAGGCTATCAGCAAAATGTACATTGTTTAGACATGTTTCACAAACACACATTCCTTCCTCATATTCCCAGTTTAACAATCTAAAAACTTCCTCTACAACAGCAGAGGATTATATAGATCGAATCACCTTGCCTGGTCCCCCCCCCCCCCCCCTCTCATTTTTGAATGCCTCAATGTCCTGCTGAAATCAAACGGAAACTAACACTGATGTATGCTGGTTATTTCACAATTCCTATTCAGGCTTCCAGGAATTTTAAAAGGGACTTAAAAGTTAAAGTTTTGCTCCCATTTCACAGTAAACACAAACTGAGAAGAGGCTGCCATCTTCAGTCCCTGTTGAAATTATGACATTGTATAAAATTTTTGCCTGATTACAACAACAGCTGCAAGGAAGTATATTCACTACTAGCAGAGTTGACTGTGGTGTTCCATGGACAAGCCATGCTCTTGACTTTAAAGAGGACATCATGAGGTAGAAGAGAGCCCAATGATTGATATTTGAAACATTGCCCATGCCACAGGTTCCTGCAAGACACATGGGTCAGAGCTCATTGTCTCTGTTGTGTACAAACTGTAGAGTGGGAGATTTGAAAGTGCTCCTATTTTCAAACTTATTTTACATAAAAACATACCTTACTGGACGTGAGTTCCTTACCAAAACTTTATGTACAAAGTCCCATCTACAGCTCCTAGAAGACACCATCATTCTCTAGCGCTGTAAGGGTGATTTGGATTAAGCTACGTCGAAAGTTTTCAGTCCAAGTATTGCCAATTAATGTATATGAAAGTAGAAAGAACAATACCTAGCTTCCAGAATCTGCAAGTTTGATTCTCAGGAAGTAAAGAAGATGGGATGGGGAACACTAGAAAGGGACAGGTCACAAACCCTGGCTGATTAGGGACCCACCTGTTGTGAGGAAAGGGGGGGGGGGGGGCAATGAAGTTTTTATCTCTTTCTTTGTCTTCTCACATGCTTACAAGATACTGGCCCTTCCCAATGTACAATCTGAATGACATTCCCATCCTTTCCAGCCCTCTCCGAGATATGCCTCTTACCTCCTTGAGAAAGGAACACACAAGTTTCAATATGTATATATAGTTTTCTCCTACTTTTATGTGTAGGTACTGACAGTACTTGAAATTTTGTCTTTTAAACCATGCTGTATCACTGTAATTTTACAGGGTTTATTTCCAAGTGCATTTTTCTTTTTTATATAGTGAAGACTTTTCATGTACTTAAATTAAAACAAATAATTCATCTGGCCTTTCCTATCACTATACAACTGGGCCACATAAGTGACACACACATCTTACTGTTCACCTTTTAATATGGGACATGCTCTTATAAGTATAACTAGCACATGAACAGAACCTCCTTACTCTCTGTACAAGATGCATGTATGACCATCAACACTGTTTCAATCTGAACAAAACAAATTCCCTATTGTTTCTCTACAACTGACAACAGAATAATGATCAGAGTAGGGACAGGTTTATTTACACTCAAACAGAGAGCATCCTCTCCCATCCCCACTCTCTCTCTAACAATGCACATTTAGTATGACAAAGGAACATTAATTAATAGGATAGTTGTCAATTTCAATATGCATTTCACACTTATACAACTACAATAATATTTGTGGAAACTGTGATACCAAGAAGGAAACACACATCTGAAATGAACTTGATACCACAAATTAGGTTACATGATATGACTCCACAAAGAATCAACGGTGACTATTGGAAAGTAGTAAAAAATTAATTACCAATCAACTGTACCACAGGGGTGTTTGATGGGAGATATATTGGGCAAAGGTGAAGTACTGGTACTCTGAAGGTAACTTGCACATTTACTCCAATTGTCCAGGTATTGTCTTGCTGAAACATGGTACATGGAGTTACCTACAGAAAAGGGAGTAGCTTGCACTCTACAACTTCCCACATGTGGACAGAGTTCACATTATCCTCAATATGTGAAAGTAAAAAAACACATGACACACTCAATGGAGCACCAAACATTGTGGTATTTTGGTCTCCATGATAGTGTGTAGCGTGCATAGGTCCTACAAATGTATGGCAAATGGTAGTGGGCTTCCTGCAAGCACATCCTCATTTTGGCCTGTGGTATTTGTGGTTTCAAGATAGCTGAAATGGACACAATGACATGTGTACCACCAATGAAACACAGAAGACGGTGCCATATCATTTATGTAGGGAAATGTTCACTCATTTGAAAGCTCTAGCACTGAGCTAACACTGTGGATGAAGCTCTACACAATATATTATCTGATGATGACAAGACGGTGGCCATCTTGTGTTGTGGTCACACTTTGTGTACAACCGTCCTGGAGCACCCTGGTCCCATAGAAGCATCACTGTTGGGACAGAATGCCTTATAGTGAATCTCAGGAAAATTTAAGTTTGTATGATAATGTCATTCCAAGGACTTTTATGTGAAAAAAGTGACAAAAAAGGAATCAAGTCCAAATGTAAAAAGTATTATGGAATGCATATGTAAGTCATAAATCACAAAATATTCAAAAAAATCACTCAAATATTGAAAAATCTATTGAACATCACCAGACACACTGACCTACTTTAGACACTCGTTCAGAAAACTAATGAAACAGATAAATTCAACATTTCAATGTTTTAGAGAGAGATCTCATCTGCAGTTGCTCACTACATTTATAAATAAGAAAAGGCATTCTAAACAAGCAGACAGAGGAGATGTGCATTTTGTTTTTCAACAGTAATCATTACTCTTGTTCTCTGCCACGCCCTTTACATCAGGGCTTTTGACTAAGCTTCACTCCAGCTTATGTTCTCCAGTATCTTCAAGTATATCCTCCAAATTTGTCAAAACAATCTACTATGTCTCAAAGCTCTCATTCTTCAGTTTTGCCATGGCTGTTGGCAGATGTGTCCCTGTACAACATTCAGTTCATTTTGTAGTTATTCTTCACTTGATTGTTTTTCCAGCCTTCATTACAGCTGAAGAACCACCTGGTAAAGCATCTAAAAATCTGCATACAACAAAAAAATTACCACAGATAAACACTGCAACTTCAATCAAGTACCCCATCTTGTGATAATGAGAGGAAGGCAGTAAAGGAAGACCTGTAATTTCTATGTATGCCTGTGTTCCAAAAAGAGGCTTTTTTTGTAAAGCATGATACAAATTCATATTCACATGAGTATTCCTCTTAAGACCTCACAAACAAAGAATATTGTGCACAATATATGCATTAGCCCATTCCAATCCAACTTTCCTACTCACTGCATTCTCCCCAACTCATATTTAAAGTACAATAATGGGAAAGCATCAGGCATTGTCCGACATCAGAGTTGTAGTGGAAAATCGTAATATCGTGTGTATTCTGACAGACAATCCAAAAAGGTAAAGCTACAGAACACTTAGAATGGAAGTTCAAGTAAGAAGCAAGAAGGTTGATCTGAAAGCACCAGTCTTACTCCAACAAACCACAATGCAAAACACGCATTCTTGAAACCTTATGTAATGATGATATTGTATGTTTTTCTAAAAGAAGCAGGTTAACAAAAACATGGGATTAAATTGTTCTCCACTCATGAGATCCACTAAAATATGCAACACATCTGTTTCACATAGAAACGAAACCAGAATACAATGAACTGGATCATCAGCTACTAATTGTATGATCTGTGACAATTTTTCTTCATGTAGAGGCTGAGAGTGTAACTTACTTTAAGCACTTTCATCAGGATCAGATTTTCTAGTTATGATTTCATAACAAGATTTTTGAGCTTTAAAAGGGGAATACCACATGCTAGAAATTCTGTCCTGCCATACTTTGCCACATTGTACTTTCTTATACTAGGCATGCTTTACACTTTACACTGCTGTTTGAAATGTTCATGATGGTGCTTTTTCATCAACTCTGATTACGATACTACAAACGCTGCCCCTTGAAACCTATCTGTCAACCTGAATACCATCAATACTAAAATACATAACACTGCATACATTCTCAGGCATTCATTCTGGATTTCAGTATCTTGGAGGCAGGTAAAAAAGAAAAATCAAACAGGCAGAAGAGCAGCCCCGTCACAAGACACATCTACCACAACCATTGTTAGAACTGCTTTAGTCTACTTCAGCAGTCTGCTTTGCCAGAAATTTTTGTTTGGAAATTTATTCTGTTAAATAACATATGGACACAGTTTGATTCATAGGCCTTTTTTTCTTTTTCTGCAATAAAAAATCTGAGTAAATAGTGTTATTTACATTGAGGATATAACAAAGAAAAAAATTACTCAACCAGAAAGCAATTTAAGATGCAAGTGGGTACTTTACATTATTCTACCAAAATGGTGTTAATGAAGCACAAAACCTTCAACAAAATACTGCTGATATTTGCAGATCTTTATCAATAATTAAACAGTTTATTTTTCATTGGATAACACAAATTTTCAGAATAACTCTTCAGTGAAACAGCCCATTCCAGGTGTAGTGGGACATGCCAGTCTCTCTATCAATCAAAATAGAGAACTCTGGGCAAACTTTTGAATAGACGTCTACCATGACAAAAAATTACAGGAAAAATCCAAAACATTCAGCAGTTAATCTCAAAAAGGGGTGGAAGTGGAAAAAAATGATACAATAGTTACTGATGCAGAAAAAAGTGCAACATAATCACAGTTAATGTGTTTATTTGAACAGGTACCAGTGACCATCAAGTCCACACTCTAATGAGGGTTTCCACCTATGCAGTTCTGAAAACCTGGTTTGGCAAAAAACATCCAAATAGTTTGGGGCTATGAAGCAGACACTTAAGTCAATAGCTAGAAGCCAACAAGCATTGCCTCGTTGTACCTTGAATACTTTGGCAGTGGCCATTAAACCATGTTGATAGTTTTTGAGGTCTTATTCATGTGCATAATGAGCTACTTCCTCAGGTGGTGTTGTCACTGATGAGATGGAAAATACTATGAGCAGCCCAGAGTTTGAAGTGGATGGTGGATATGTGAGATATGTCTTGCACACGGTTCCTCCACAGGCATATGGTGTATGAGGTAGTGAGTTGGGAGAAACAATGGTAAAGTGACTGACAAGGATACTGTGTAGGTTGGGTGCAATGTCGAATACCACTTTGAGAGGTGAGTGAATGATGGTTCCTCAGTTCTGGACAGAACAAGAAGCAATCTAAATGCTAGTGATGAAACTAGTTTAGTTGCTACAGTCCTTTGTGGTACTGAATGACAAAGGATGCATTTCTTTGTAGTTCGTCAGCATGCATGCAATGAATGTTGGGTTTATGTAGAGATAAGGCATGGGAGATCTCTATGAAGATATTGTCTGCCTGCAAAGGCACTGACAAGACCTTCAGCATATTGGAAGTGGGCCTGCTTTTCACAGTAGCTATGGTAACGACAGATGACAGCTCTTTGAGTAGTGGTATTGTTGGAGTCTGGTAGATTTACTGTTAATAGGAGTTTTTAGAGAGTCATGGCAAGGTGGACATCAAGATACTGGACAACAGCTTATGAAGCTGCAGAGGAAACAAGGTTTGATTTTCATGGCCTATCTATAAGTCATTAGAGATGGAGCACAAACTCAAACTGGGGAAGGAAATTTGCCATGCCTTTTCAATCAATATATTTCTATATCTACCCAAAGCAATCACGGTTAACCTAAATCTGGATGGCTGATGAAACAGAAGGAGAGAGAAGGTGTTGAGGTTCTGGAACAATGTGGATCAGATGTATTCAACACTTGATTCTGATTATGTCACCAATGAAAATTAAATAGGTGAGTGATATAGGATTATGGGTGGCTACAGGAGCCCAATAACGCCTGCTGCACGAAGTGCCATTTTTGTTTCCACACTACAGTCTTGAAGGTTTCCTTGTGAGATTTCACCACATACTGGGCACCCATACTTTTTTTTTGAGACAAAGTGACCTGAATTACATAAAACAGTGGACCACTTTGTGCCTGCCATATTTATGCTTGATCGTTATGTTTCTAAAAGTATGGAGTTAAGAATTTAATTCACTACAGCTGATACTTATGGGTCGCTGATCAATAGATGAAATGCTGGTGAGACAGCTACTTTGTAACAGATTAAAATCTACACCCCACAAACTTCATCACTGGCCATAACAGAGGACTGGTCATCACTTACATATATGATCTACTCATACGTGGTTACAAGCATTATTAACAATAGTCCACTCCACGAACAATGGTGGTTTGCACAGGACAAAACAGGGACGGGGATTGCATTGTTGCCTATTCCAAACAACAGTTGCAGTCTGCGCATACATGTGCTTTACACTTTGTGAAAGCATGTATCCCGCAAATTATGTATCTCACTTGCTTATGTACAATTTGTCACTTAAAACCATCATCAGCCATGACAACTTACAACAAATGGAATAAAGATTCACTAAATAACTCGCTATGATCAAGTTGAATGGTTGCACAGCATACAACATTCACAGCAGAGTGCTCAGTACTCTTTTGAATTGTCATTGGCTGTCAGAGAATGCGAGATGTAGGTGCGCAGAACAAGCCTAAACTTGACCGCCATCATTTGCAACTCCAACTTTAACGTACTGCCTCATTGACGCAAAAGCCTATTTTTCAGAACACAATGCTGGATATCAGTAAGTGTGATATAATTCAATCTCTGTAACAAGAAAGCTGAACAGTAAATTTATCGGAGATAAAATGTGACTAAAACCAGAAAGATGACTGAAGCACCAACCCTTGAGAAGCTGAAGCAGTGATCAACTGGTACTTCAAACTTAACATAAAATGTTTCTTGTACTAAAGATATAGTGGGCTTTCCTGAACTGAAAGCTGCAGCTCCTGCACACCTATTCTCAATACATGTTATGTTCAACTGCTGAGAGATTTTATTGGCAATGTTTTCCCTTATGTTTGTTTGTCCACTGATCTGGGGATCCTACAATGGATGGAGGATTAGCTGAGTGAGTGACTGGTTGTATCAGCCATACTTCTTACACGAAACTTCTACTGTAAAGACAAGGCACTCAATACCCAAAAAATACCATTACATGGTCAACTCTGTTTCCAAGAGCTTTGGTTCTTCAAGTAAACCCCTTAGTATTGATTTCACTGTAAATGTTACTCTGGCTTCTCGTTTTGCTTGTTCAGGAGCATGAAACTGAATACTGCTGCTATCTATATGTTTTTCTGGTAGCCAGTAGGCAATATGTCTCCTTTACATTTGGAACATTTGCAGACAATGATGCAATAACTACTGTACTTGTTTGTGCCACACCTGTTTGTGCAAATTGTTTTCATTGTCTTTGTGAATGAGGAAAGAAAAGTAATTGTTGTTGGACCTAATTTGCCTTTTTAGGTTTGTTATGCAGAACTGTACTGCCCCAGTGCTCTACTGGCAGAAATAAGTGTATATTTTTAGTCGTGTGTTCCTCTGACAAACAATATTTATATTTCTTATACCCCACTGTCATTTTTAAAAATTGCTACAGTTTCAATTACATGATAAAATTGAGTATTTGTCAATACTAAATCACTTTAATCCTCACACCACTGCAAAGATGAGTGATATTCATAAGAGGCTAAGAAGTACTGTGATATAGTTGAAATCACTAAAAGTGTCATGCTCCAGGCCTAATGAAATCCCTGTCACATTGTGTACAGAATTCTGAAGCTAAGTTAGCACATCTGTTGACCATATTATATCACAAATCTGTTTAATACAAAACTGTGCTCAGTGGCTGGACGGAAGCATAAATCACCCCCACTTATAAGAAAGGATAGCGAAGAGATACATGAAACTACCATCCAATCTCATTGGCATTCATCCTTTGTAGAATCACAGAATAGAGCTCTCCTCCACACCAATCAACATGGATTGGAAAGAAATTGGTCACATGAAAATCAACTCTCACTTTTCTCATATGACATCCTGGATGCCTTGGATCAAGGCACTCAGATGTGTGGGATGTAGTATTTCTTGACTTTTAATAAGTGTATGACTCAGTATGAAACTGAAATTTATATGCAAAAGTATGATCACAAGGAGAAAAATGTGACTGGATTGAGGAGTTCTTGGTATGGAGGAGCTGAATGTTACATTGGATGGAGAGTCATGAATAGAAGTAACTTCAAGCATGTCCCAGTGAAGTCTGCAGGGGCCCTTTCCATTCATTTTGTATATAATTATCTGACAAACAATGGTATCTTCAGACTTTTTGCAGATGATGCCGTTATGTACCATGAAGTACTGTCCGAAAAACACTAAAGACATATTCAATTAGACGATGAAAAAAATGAGGAGGAGGATTATTTTATGCCCACAATATCAATGTGAGAACTGGAATCAGTCATCTCATACAACTCACCACCACCGGATTTCCTTCCAGCAAGTTGGGTAGGAACTATGTGAACAATATGCCTCAACTGATTTCTGTCCTGGTACAGCTTCTCTCTCTCCACTGCACACCACAACTCCTCTCCTCTTGAGATTTTCATTAACATGGTCTGCCCATCTCTCTTTAGGCCAGCCAGTCGGTCTTTTTCCTGGCAGCTCCATCTCCAAATACTGATGTGCAGTTTGGTTCAAATGACCTAACCACTTCAATCTCGCAGCACTCATCACTCTTTCCTCCATGGTCAAGGTTGCCTGCAGGTTTCTACTTGTATGTTCGTTCCTGACTGTCTCTTCCAGTTTTTTGTACACTTGACCAAAGGAACTTCATTTCACATGCTTATATTTGATTCTCTTCTCTCTCAATTATGACAAGGATCTTAGACTATACATCATGATTGCCAGGAGATAGGTTTTATACGAGGTTTGTTTAGTTCTTAGAGGGGCTTCATCAGTTTAGTTCTTAGAGGGACTTCATCAGTCCAGATTAGGTTTCTTATACTCACAGTCAACTTGAATCCCTTAATTTTTTTATTCCAGTAATCCAGTCTCCTCTGAACCTTCATTTTCATCCCTTTCCACATGTTGATGGCATCAGCAAAAGCACAGAGATCTCCATTTTCTATATCTTTGATTTCTTTCATTATTGTGTCCGTAAGTGCGATTAAAGAGTAATGGGGAAAGTGAACTGTCTTGTTGAACATCTCACTTCGTCTTAAACCATTCTGAACTTCCACCTCTTACATGTACACTTCATTCTTTCACAACCTCCATACAGTATCTGAACTACAAGGGAGACCACTTACAAAACACTTGTGAATGCTATCTTAAAATATTTCTCAAGCTTCAGGGGTACATGCCAAATAGGATATTAAGCATATACAATGAAAGGCAGCAAGAATGTTCACAGGCTTGTTTAAATCACAGGAGAGCGTCAAGAAAATACAGAAAAAACCTGAGCTGTCAGACACTTTAAAATAGGTACCAACTATTCCATGAAAACCTACTTACAAAATTCTAAGAACCACAATTTAGTGGAGAAGCCAGCAAAAACGACAGCCAAGTGCATTCTCTTCCTGTAAGGACTGCAAAAAACCACTGACTGATTAAGCCAAGCACAGAGACATTTAGATGTTCTTCCTGGGAAGAAGCAGTTATTTCTGGTACAATGGGAAGTACCTCCTATAAAGCGCTTAACAGTGGTTTTCAGAGAAAGCATACAGATGTGATTGCAGCCTTTACTAATACTCACCCCTCTTTTATATTACTGGGAACATAAACTTAATGATGCAGAGCTTATCTTTGCACAACACTTTCAGTGCTAGCTGGAGACGGTCACTAACACTGAACAACAACAACAGCTATTTTTCCTCTTTTTAGTCTAGTAGCACAACATATGTGGGAACATTCACAAATAATTTGTTAGTCTGTGAAATTATAACCTGTTGTCACAAATGAAAGAAGATCACTGTTTGGACTTGTTTAACCCCCAATCCAGTACATGTACTGTTTCAGGGAATTTGTGCAATTACAATGGACTCATTGAGAAAGAATGACAGCATTCACTCTTGTGCAACCTGGTCAGAAAAAAAATTCTTTTAAATAATATTTCTTTAGCTGTATTTTCAAGAAGGCTCCGCAAAAAATGAACAACTCTATTATAAATATCAGAGTTCAAAACCTATGCTGAAAGACTGAGTGCGTAAGTTTTTGAACTGACCATCTGTGGAAGTTTGTTGTTTTCGTCTTTTTTTCCTCTTGAAATTGTTAAAAAATAAATAGTTTGCGAGAGAGCGAGAGAGAATATTCAATCAATTACTAAAACAAATATTAATATTCTTTCAAAAGGACTGACTTGAGTCAACAGCGTATACCATTTCTCATGGAATGCAAGATGCTTTATTCTTTATAGCAATGCATGCAGAAACTTTTATCATGACCAAGTTGGTTTGATTCAGAGGTTGGGTTGGGTAAAGGGAGCAGGGATGAGGAGGGTGGCGAGAGGGAGGAAGATGAGAAATGGGGATTGGTACTCACATTCCTGATCATGAGACTGTATGCATAATGGCACTCCGATCAACTGAAGAATACAATTTTACACTTCATACACCCTTTATTACCAAGGAAGGTGATATGAACCCAACTGTAACAATACATGTGAATTTGTATTTATTTGGTATTTATCTCTGTTAAATTTCAAACAGGTGCTATTCAACAATATTATTATAATTACAATAAGAAAATTACAGCGACTTGATGATGGAGGTAAGGTCACAGTCATCATGGTAGTGATGATAACAGTGTCTCTGCTGCCCCTAGTTGCTTCACAGCTAGCTAAATGTACCAATTGCAGTCACAATAGGGTCATACCATGTCAAATAATCTGAATTTAAAAAAGGTTCCTATTCGACACTCCAATTTTGATGAAATTTTTACAGGATGGGGAATACGGAAGTGTCCAATTCCACCCGTCTACTTTGACCCACGATGTCATCAATATGGCAGAAGTGGTTATTCTAAGAGTATCCAATATGGTGCCTATGATATCACTACACACACATGGCAATAAACACGAAAATATGTGTAGATAAAACAATAACATCTCCCTCCAAAAATAAATCAAACTAATGGGAAATTGGGGGTTTTAGGGAGGAGACAAGCTAAATATAACAGTAAAAAAATAAAAAATAAAAGACGACCACACATCACAATCCCAAAACACACAAGATGAAAATAATAATAAGAATAATAATAATAACAATAATAAATCCTGTGGAGGCCCGGGAAAAGAACAGGCCTCCGGTATGTTCTGCCAGCCGTAAAAGGCGATGAAAAGAACAAACCACTAATAGGGCTAACCCCCCTTTTAGTGTGATTAGTTGGTTCAGGACAGAACTAATGAAGCCTTGGACAAGCGCCATCATGGTTGGGGACGACGCTTGAACCCTATGCCCGCCCACGATGGTAATGACACTGCTAGCCAACTGGAAAATGATTTAAATCCAAATAGAGGGGTTTTGCAGGATATGCTTCCTGCAACCACCCTAGAAGGAAAACAAAGACAGAGGATGAGATGGTCAGATGAAGTTAACCGACACCTCATGTTCTGTTATTACCAAGCAACAAACCTAGGAACAACACAACTGGATACAGATCACAAGTATACACAACATTTATTACCAGATACCCAGAATTAAAATTTTTAACACAACAACTACTAGCTGATCAGATCCGAGTAATAATCAAAAATAACAGGATACCCAAGTCAGAATTAGAAATCATCAAACAACAAGTACAACAAATACTGGAACAAAATAATGTGCAATCAGAAGTAGAAGAAAATACAGTAATGGACTCAAACATCCCAGAGCAAACAAACAAAGGACAACACGCATCAATTAAACAATCAGAGGAAAACGAAATCTTAAGACAGCCACCAGAACAAGCACAAATAGAACACGAAGTGACACACATCTTAGATATAGAAGAAAAATTTCAGCTGCCATATATAGAATACAAAGACACAAATACAGACATTAGACCATTCTTGCATAGACCGGCAAATAACCCACAAGTCGAAACAACAATAACAACTATCAACACAATCATACACAACAAAATAAATGAAAACACAACTATGGAAGAGTTACAACTACTGGTTTATATAGGAGCACTCACTACACTAAATATACAAACTAGGCATAGATCACAACCAACCAACACACAGAAGCAGCCCACAAAACCAGCATGGCAACACAGGCCACAGATCAGAATAGAAAAACTGAGAAAAGACATCGGACAGCTAACACAATTTATAAGAAATGAAATATCAGACAAAAAACGAAAAAGGTTAGGTAAAATCTCACAACAAGAAGCGATGGAGCAATTAGATGAAAAGAAGCAGACATTACAAGCATTGGCCAAATGACTTAGAAGATACAAAAAAAGTGAAAACAGAAGGAAACAAAACCAAATATTCAACACAAACCAGAAGAAATTTTACCAGACAATAGGTAACACACACATTAAAACAGACAATCCACCAAACATAACAGACATGGAACACTTCTGGGGCAACATATGGTCAAACCCGGTACAACATAACAGACATGCATGGTGGATACAAGCAAGATGACATACAAGACACATACAAGATGATACCACATATGCCTGAAGTGATAATTTTACAACATGAAGTCACCCAAGCAATTAATTCTACTCAAAATTGGAAAGCCCCTGGAAAAGATAAAATAGCAAATTTCTGGCTAAAGAAGTTCACCTCAACACATTCACATCTAACTAAATTATTTAACAAATATGATGTGACTTACCAAATGAAAGTGCTGGCAGGTCGACAGACACACAAACAAACACAAACATACACACAAAATTCAAGCTTTCGCAACAAACTGTTGCCTCATCAGGAAAGAGGGAAGGAGAGGGGAAGACGAAAGGAAGTGGTTTTAAAGGAGAGGGTAAGGAGTCATTCCAATCCCGGGAGCGGAAAGACTTACCTTAGGGGGAAAAAAGGACAGGTATACACACGCACATATCCATCCACACATACAGACACAAGCAGACATATTTAAAGACAAAGAGTTTCAGCGGAAAGACTTACCTTAGGGGGAAAAAAGGACAGGTATACACTCGCACACACGCACATATCCATCCACACATACAGACACAAGCAGACATATTTAAAGACAAAGAGTTTCCTACGTGGAATGTTTCCCTCTATTATAACTAAATTATTTAACAGTTACATTGCAGAACCATACACATTCCCTGATACACTTACACATGGAATAACTTATCTGAAACCTAAAGATCAAGCAGACACAGCAAACCCAGCTAAATATCGCCTCATAACATGCCTACCAACAATATACAAAATATTAACTTCAGTCATTACACAGAAATTAATGACACTTACAACACCATGCTTTTGATAGTGTATCCCACTCATGGTTACTACAAATATTGGAAATATACAAAGTAGATCCTAAATTGATACAGTTCCTAAACATAGTAATGAAAAATTGGAAAACCACACTTAATATCCAAACAAATTCAAATAATACCACATCACAGCCAATACAGATTAAGCGTGGAATATACCAAGGAGACTCATTAAGTCCTTTCTGGTTCTGCCTTGCTCTGAACCCACTATCCAACATGCTAAATAATACAAATTATGGATACAATATTACTGGAACATACCCACACAAAATCACACATTCGCTATACATGGATGATCTAAAACTACTGGCAGCAACAACTCAACCAATTACTAAAGATAACAGAAGTATTCAGCAATGATATAAATATGGCTTTTGGAACAGACAAATGTAAGAAAAATAGCATTGTCAAGGGAAAACACACTAAACAAGAAGATTACATATTGGATAACCACAGCGACTGCATAGAAGAGATGGAAAAAACAGATGCCTATAAATATCTAGGATACAGACAAAAAATAGGAATAGATAATACAAATATTAAAGAAGAACTAAAAGAAAAATATAGACAACGACTAACAAAAATACTGGAAACAGAATTGACAGCAAGAAACAAGACAAAAGCTATAAATACTTATGCTATACCAATATTGACCTACTCATTTGGAGTAGTGAAATGGAGTAACACAGACCTAGAAGCACTCAATACACTTACACGATCACAATGCCACAAATATAGAATACATCACATACATTCAGCAACAGAAAGATTCACATTAAGCAGAAAGGAAGGAGGAAGGGGATTTATAGATATAAAAAAACCTACATTATGGACAGGTAGACAATTTAAGAAAATTCTTTCTAGAACGAGCAGAAACTAGCAAAATACACAAAGCCATCACTCATATAAATACATCGGCTACACCACTGCAATTTCATAACCACTTTTACAACCCTTTAGATCACATAACATCAACAGATACGAAGAAAGTAAATTGGAAAAAGAAAACACTAAATGGCAAGCACCCGTATCGTCTAACACAGCCACACATCGATCAGGACGCATCCAACACGTGGCTAAGAAAAGGCAATATATACAGTGAGACGGAAGGATCAAACAATAAACACCAGATATTACAGCAAGCATATTATTAAAAATCCCAATACCACAACAGATAAATGCAGACTTTGCAAACAACAAATAGAAACAGTAGATCACATCACAAGCGTATGTACAATACTAGCAAATACAGAATACCCCAGAAGACATGACAATGTAGCAAAAATAATACATCAACAGCTTGCCTTACAACATAAACTTATAAAACAACACGTTCCCACATACAAGTATGCACCACAAAATGTACTGGAGAATGATGAATACAAGTTATACTGGAACAGAACCATTATAACAGATGAAACAACACCACATAACAAACCTGACATCATACCAATAAAAAGAAGAAATTAACACAACTAATCAAAATATCCATACTCAAAACAACAAATATACAAAAGAAAACAGGAGAAAAAAATTGAAAAATACATCCAACTGGCTGAGGAAGTCAAGGACATGTGGCATCAGGATAAAGTTGACATTATACCAATTATACTATCAACTAAAGGAGTCATACCACACAATATCCACCAGTACATCAATACAGCTACATCCAAACTTATATATACAACTACAGAAATCCGTAATTATTGATACATGTTCAATTACCCAAAAGTTCCTAAATGCAATTTAACATATACCGTACAGTTAAAAGTCACGCTTGATCAAGGTCCGCGTCACTTTCCATTTTTGACCAGACATAATGTTTGAGAAAAGAAAGAAATAATAATAACTATAATGATTACAAAATCTACAGGAATTTGACACTTCCCTTGACCTATACAGGTCAATGGCAGCTAACGATACCAAAACACAAATGCCTACAGCAAAAACTACGGAAATTGGAATCAGACATTTCCCTTGACCACAGCTGACGGTAGCCAAACACCTATACCTACATATAAAAATACGAAAATAGGAATTGATCATTTCCCTTGACCTATAACTACTGAAGGAAAAAAAAATCAATGCCTGCAACTACGGAAAACAAAACCAAAACCACACCACAAAAATTAGAAACTCAAACATCCCTACATAAATTAAAACACATTCTATACACAACAAATTACAACTCCAGGGGGAAATAATAATAAAAAAGAAAAAACACAATTACCACCAACAAATTCCGGGCAGCCATCCCAAACACACACACACACACACACACACACACACACACACACACACACAGAAAGAGAGAGAAAGAGAGAGAGAGGATGCCATCAAACAACACGACATTTACAAACACAACCAAATCAAACTCCGCGCCACAACACCCTTACCGTGAATATCGGTTTTACATGAAGCCATACCAAATTACAACTTAATAAGTTGTATGGTTAGGCCAAAACAGCCATGGTTTTGTAAAGGCTAGTTTTTCCATAACATTATACATGAACTGATCACCAAGTTTGCTTTACTACTGCTAACGATTTGAAACTGCCCAACATTTTAGGTACAACAGTGCAGGTGCTCAGTGTACAGCAGATTTATCACAATTTGCTGTCAAAGTAGCAGATAAACCTTGTTGTTACAAACTTGTACAATTTTTCAGCAGATTATACCTTATGGCAGAATTACTTTCTGATAATGATTTGTTTCCTCATTTACATAGGACTGTGCAAGTGGCAACCAGATTTCTCCAATAAATGCAGAGTTATTCAAGACCAAAATAATTTTAAAGAATTCATTAACTCTGTCAATATTCAAAAGGTCATATGGAAATACGGAAGCGTCCGATCCCACCCGTCTGCTTTGCCCCATGACGTCACAAATATGGCGGAAACAAAAACAAACACACACACTTTCCACAAGAAGCCTAATGACACTAACGAGACAAGCGTGGGAAATGGGGTGTTTTGGGTGGGGGGCAAACTAAATATAAACAAATTTAGACGCCTTGCGTAGCTACAACGTGTAAGTGAAGACAGCCATGCATGAATACCCACCCACCTCCCCAGGGGTCGTAACCCCTGCAACCCATAGAAGATAAATATGCTTCAGTATCTGATTAGTGTTTTTTGTCTTTTTTTTAAAAAAAAAAAAAAAAAAAAAAAAAAAAATCTCACTAGATAGAACGAACAGATAAGAAAAGTAAATAAAATGAGATAAAACAGAACTGGAGACAGCCACACTCAAACCAAACTCCGCGCCGTCATGACGTCACACACGACAACACCCTTACGTCACGGGTCAAAGCTGACGCGTTGGATCGGACTCTTCTGTCGACCCAGTTATATTTCAAAATGGTAATTTCAGATTTGATTTTCCTTTGCATCATTGATAAGAGCTCAGTTTGTTTGATCAGGAAATGTGTTTCTCATTTTTGAGATACACTAGTTTATAATAACAAAGAAGTTCAAAAACATGCTTCTGTTACAACTGTTATTAGTTTTGTAGCCTATTTCTTAAATAAAAATTTACTGCAATGGAAGGCCCTTTGTTACAGTGAACATAAATGTGGGGCACAATGCAACAACTGAAGTGAGCCCTCCAGACAGCTATAGATTTATTTTCTCCATGGGTTTCTAAAAATCATTTAACAAATGCCTGGATGTGTCCGTTAAATGGACAAAACTGATTTTCTTCTCTATATGCAGTTATAGTGAGTGTCTAATGACTATTTTTGACCACAGAAATTATACCTTAACTTCCCATTTTAAATTTCAGCACAAGTCTACGATTTCCCCTAAATGGCCTTAAGAATGTTTACTACTACTCACCCAGTATGTTATCTATGCTGGTGTTATACGTGTTTATACATCTATAAACAAAGCTCTCTATTTGGCCTTCTGTTAAGTTGCTGAATTAATGAACAACTGCTATGTTGTCTCACACCTCTTCAAAAATAAGTCACACTGACCCTAGTCCACTATCTGCTACATCACTAAATTTATTTTTATATTGAGGATGTCTGACAATTTGAGACATATGATATCTATATTTTAGTATTTAAGTATTCTTCAACTGAGAAAAGAATTTCGGTTCCATATGCAGAGAAGCAAAATTTTGATGGATTAACTAAACCTACCAATACCAGATGTCAGCTTCTTCCTGTGATCTCATGATATTGAGGTGTGTGACATCACACATGCACTATACTTGACCTTTTTTATCGTACATAAATTTCTGCAATGTAGATTTCGTAGCGTAACTACAGATTAGTCCGAAAGATGACGATTAGGCCTAAAGATGACAAATGGGCTCTCAGCGGGCAAAGCCAGCGAATGTATGACACCTTAGGTGTGGTGAAATACTTATTTGTAGCTTAGTTCCAGTTTACTTGTGAGCTGATAAAGCGATACCGAAGGCTTCAGTTAATTCCAGAACCCTATCAACACTTTAATCCACCATTAGATCATACTGCAGATGACGTAATTTTGATGATCAGTTGGGTGTCTAGCAAGATGCAGTTGAAACAGCAACCAAATAAATGACACAAAATAACACTAATAACTAAAACAAGGTATAATTACCTCATTCGGTTTTTGTGATACACACGACGCCTTCGGTCGTCCGAGTCATGGTAATCTTCTGTGTCACTGCTGCTGTCCCTGTCATAGGAGTGGCGATCTTTTGATACAGACATATTAACTCCGAAACAACTGTTAAAACCCAAATATTATAAACAAAACAAAGAAACGACCTAATAAACTGCTGACAGTAAATTACTGTCTACAATAATACTGATCGTTGTGTCAAAACATCGCGTATACTAGTCCAGAGAATTCTCTTTAACTTACATTATGTTGTTGAAGTTTATCAGCTGATATCCTGACCGTTTGAGTTTCTGAATTATTTCAGCTAAACACGGCGTGAATAATGTATAAAATTTAACCCCATTAGCGTTTCTTCTCACATTTTTCATCAACATCAAATTCCAGGGGCTTCCGGAAATGACGTTCAATATCGATCTGTAACGCCTGTCTGCCGTTTCTATTACCAACAACCCAGCACATGGAAACCCCATATCCTATGCCAGGGAGGTTGCATATCCCACACTTGGTTTTGATATCAAAGCAAATAAATCATTTGTCAATATTATTAAACTTCCAAATTTTCCATTTATTTATTCACTCAATTAGTTCAAACGAGAATCGACTGTAACCTCAAAAATTAATTGTTCTTATATTGCTACGTTATGGGAAATAAATATGTGATTCATTCTTCGAGAGCGTTCCCGTGTTGTTACAGTGCGGAAGAATAAGTTCACGTGCATTTCGTCGTAAATATGTGTAAACAAAAGCCTACTTCGATTTTTCGTCTGTAGATGACAGCACTGACAGCTTATACGGCGCTGTACATCTGATTTGACCATGAAGTATGGCTGCCTGAGGAACTTAATGGTTCGTAAATTTCTGTCCGTGCAAGTGTCCGAGTATGAATGTTAAATTACTTGCCTGTTCCTAGTATCTGAATAAGTAAAAGACACTTAGAGAGCGCCTCTTTTCGGTTAAAAGCCTGCCGAAAAACAATAAATGTCGATCTGAACGCATTGATGGATGAGTAAAGAAGGCTTTTCCCCCTTGTTTGTTATATTTAGCAGTCTCTTTTGGCGTAACCTTATTTAAAAATGGATTAAATGTTAGAGGAAAACAAATATTTTGTTGAGGCGGGTAACTACAACAATGATAAGTTTAAGTGGCTTCGCTGTTCGTTGATTGCATCGCAGCATGATTGAATTTTGAATACAAAAATGTATGAAAAATACAGTTGTTGCTGTTGATGAACTAAGGCACCTCTTTTTTTTTTGTGGGTGTGGGGTAATAGACTTCTGTTGGATGACTAAGTAAAAGTTCCGTGTGTAAGTGTAAGATGGACTCGTAAAGAAACAAATTTTAAGTTTGTGGTGCTCGCCATTGGATCCACTGTAGTGTCACGTTTATGTTATT
The DNA here is from genome assembly GCF_023864345.2 of Schistocerca serialis cubense. NCBI lineage: Eukaryota > Metazoa > Arthropoda > Insecta > Orthoptera > Acrididae > Schistocerca > Schistocerca serialis. Next base: position 429,995,355 of record NC_064642.1, read on the forward strand.
TATTAATCTAGTATAGCTCGCGAATACCTATTTACGAAGTAGTTTTATGTTGCTGTTTTCAGCAGTTTTTCGTCACTGATCTTTTATGTCATTTTACAGGGCAAACACAACTATAATGGCCGCATCATGTTCAAACTCATCGAATAAGACTGAATGTACAAGTCCAAGTCCAACTGAACCCGTTTGTGTGGAACTTCCAGATAGTATTGCTGAAACTGATAGTGCTGGGCCATCAAGAGAAGTCTCTGGTGATGAAGTATCAACCCCTGTTACAAATGATAACACATTAGGTGTAAGAGAAAATACTGAAATTTGCCATGTGCCCTTGATGACTGAAGAAGAAGATGGTGCAGAAGAGGAGGAAGCAGATGTTAGCGAACGTGAAGACTGTGAAGATGGAGGGTGGGAGGACTTTGAGGAAGGGGATGATGCTGAGTGTGATGGTGATGGAAGTGGTGCTGAAGGACTGGTTGAAGATTTGTTGGATGTGGTTGGTGATGGAGAAGAAACTTCTGCATTGCCGTCTGTTAATAGTGCAAATGCCGTGAACTCGAGGGTAAGTTTTCATATAAACTTGGACTCTGTCCATTATTATCTGAAATCTGCGGATGTGAGATGTATGCAGTACCAAATTTTATTCCCTCCCTCCCGCTGCCACATTCACCTCCCCCACCCACACCCTGCTCTATCCTTCCCTCTCATTCCTCCCCAATTATCCTCACTAGAAGATAATCTCGTAAGATAACATGGAACACACACAAATTAAACTTAAATCTGTGCCTCAATTACTGCAAAGAGAGATGGGTATGCATTAGGTATGCTAGTTTAAATTTGTGTCCTTGTTGTGTGCCTGGCCTAGGGAATTTGTGGAAAAGTTTGATACCACATGTGACCAAAGCTATCTTGAGTAATGAATACACAGTTTAAGGAACTGTACTGCAGGCAGAAAGCTAGAGTCAGAGTTGCTAGGAGAATTAATGGAGAAATAGGAGGCAGGCAGGAATCTCACATTTCATTTGTGCTATGTTTATATCTTCTGGAAGATGTAATAAGAGTGGGGGTATGAGTGGAATGAATGTGTGTGTTCAAGAGGCAGAATGGTGGAGTGTAAATGGGTTGCTGACAGCATGGTAGTGTTGGCAGAATCTGAGAAGGTTCTTAAGGAAATGGCGCAATACCTAAACTTCAAATGTGAAGAATTTGGAATGACATAAAAAATAGGAAAGTACAAAAAGATGGGAGTAAAAATAAAGCAGACCAAAATCATGATAAATGGACAATTAGAGCAGGTTTAAAATTCAAATTCTTTAAAAATACTGTGATGGAGGACCAAAGACGTGATGCAAACATAAGATTGAAAGCAGCAATTACTGAGGAAGTGTTTGCTATTCAAGCAACGGAATGAAAATTTGATGTAGTGAGTGGCCAAATTGGACAGAGATTTACGTGGGACATAAACCTGGACATTATCAAAATATTAGGAAAGAGGGCTGTAAATGTGGGTATGAAGCAAAATAAAATTTTGGATTTGGAAGACTGAGTAGGACAGAAATTAACAGAAGATGAGAGAGATCAGAAGCCTCTTGGAGACCACAGGAATAGGAAGAAAAATTGGTTAGGCCGCATCTTGAGTAGGCAGCACTTACCCCAGTTGGAAATTTAAGGGGTGGTAAAGGAAAAAAAGGGAGATGAAGCAGATATCAACTAATAGACAGTTCAAGAAGCAAAGTAATAACTGTATGGGACTGAAGAGCAAAGCATAAGACAAGGAAATGGTGAAAGGCAGAATTACTCATGATTATGAAGACCCACATCAGCATTTATCAACTGACAGGAATGTGCAGTTTTCATGGATGAATTCTGGTTATAAATCCTCAAAGTTCTGATACTGTAGTTTGAAACTCCTGCATAAAGATGAATATTTTTGTATTATGGGTGATAAGGATACAATAGGTACATCAGTTACTTGGTTTTATGGAGATTTTTCAGGACAATGACCAACCTTACACTACAGAAGTATTAAAGCTACTATGCTTGTTGGTGTTGTTGTTAGCTGATGGGTTTTGGCATATTCATGTATTTGAACAAAAGGGGTAGGCTGAACATGTTAGCTGAGCTATAAACAGGTCTGGAGTTGGAAGGCCTCCTATTTATATTAAGATCTGGATGATTATTACTGTAGAAATGACAGTAAACATAATTTCACCTTGAACAGAATAAAAATCTGCAGCAAAACAGTTTATTTTATAATGTTAAGGATTTGAGAAATAATAGAGATGAGCATATATGTTTGGAACATTAAGTTCTCAGAAATTTGATGTCCTGTGTCTGCCTGAAGACCATGTAACCAGAGAGATGGAGAATTTGAATGGAAATAACTGCACACTGCACATCTTACTCATTTATAATAAATGTAAGGGAAAGCTGTGTTTAAAATGCAGAAGTTTGAGTTGGGGAGCTGCAACTGAAAATATTTCAGTTGTAACAATACCAGAGAAGGAAAGTTGCTACTCACCATATAGCGGAGATGCTGAGTCACTATAGGCACAATAAAGATTCACACAGCTTGTGGCCAATAAGGCCTTTGTCAACAGTACACACTCTCTCTCTCTCTCTCTCTCTCTCTCTCTCTCTCTCTCGCTCTCTCGCGTACGCAAATGCAACTTGCACACACGTCTGCAGTCTCGGAGAACTTCTCTGGTATTGTTACATTCCATCCTGGATATTTTACTAGGTTTGTTTTTTATGAATTTGATTTGTTTCAAATGTCATATAAAAAGAAATACTATATGGTTTTATGGTGTGGGTATAATATAAGGCTTTGGAAGAAGAAAATAATATATAGAAACGTTTTCTACAAATTCATTTTGTTACTGCATTTTTATTTCTGCTTAGACAATGGATACACCTAAGTTGATTGTCTTCATAGCTAGAAAATGAGAGATTGAATTGTGAACGTTGGGTGGATGAATGACTGAATGATCTGGTATGATCTGATCTGACTGGCAGTTTATTTATATATTCATTCATTCATCCAGTCATCATCTGATAATGATTCAGGGTTTGTCATCATTGTTCAATGAAAATAAATAGCTCAGTTATACAGAGACGTAGTATATATCAGGATGTTATTACATGGATGGAACAGACAGTTGGCTGTGGCCTTGCCAAAGGAACCGTCTTGGTATTTCCTGAAAATTATTTAGGAAATCCACGGAAAACATAAATTGGGATGGCCAGACATGGCAATTTCTGTCCTCTCAAATAAGTCAGTGTGCTAACAATTGCATGGCTTCATTTGTTTGGTCCCTGTTGCACATTCAAAACTTGGTTTCAGATAAACCACAGTTTCAACAGAGCTTGGAAGACTTTTTGATAGGCAACTCTTTCTACTCTATAGATAATATCTTAACAGGGATTGTCAGGCCAGCTTAAGTAAAAATGTCTGTTAGATTTAAGTTTTGACAGCACTTGGTTACAGTAGTCAGGATTAGGTATTTTTTGTATGATAAATGTATTAAAAGTGCATAACTGTGTTTCATTCTGACAGTGTATTAATTCTGGAAATATTAGCAGTCTCAGTTCACGGTAATGTATTCACCTATTTTGACAATCTCCTGCCAAATGATGTGGGTAGTGGGTGTTATATTCAAATGTTTTATGTTGTACTTTCTGACATGTTCCGCATCTATGAGAATCGTGCCATTTTTGGGTCTATGGAACGAAAACTGAATCTAATCTGTTGTTCACACATAATTTGCACAACATAACTTATTAGAAATACTTTTACACTCTTTGTTCACGTACCTCCACACTCATTGTACACGCCACAGACACCAGCTGGTGCATGACATCAGCATCACTAACATGCTTATAAGTCCCTTGTACTCCCCTCAGTCTGTCTGGAAAATTGACCCCAAGAAAACTGACTCCAGGACCATAAACATGCTACAATTCGCTGTACACATTTCCATGTCGTCCTCCCAATTTGTGTGTAAAACTGAATCAGCATTCCTCTTCCCATGATGAGTGAGATGTTCATCTTGGGAAAATAATAAGACATTAGTATTATGCACTGTAGATCTTGGGCATATTTCATTATTAACCACTAATAAGAGTCCACTAAGTAATCTCTGTATGGTATGGTTTACTTAGACTGATGAAGCATATTTCACGGCCTTTTTAAACATGTATATTTTAGTGATCTTTTTCATCTCCTTGGACAATCTGATATATAAAAATGGAATATTTGTTTGTTCGTCTTGTATGGGTTCCTTTACAGTTCATCCAATTGTGATGAACTAGAGGTTCCCGATGGCTGTCATGGATCATGATGAAATTTTATTTGTTCAATTGCAATGTTTCCATTAAACATGATCACCTAGCAGGTATTTGCAGAGATCCGTAGTGCAGGCTGCAACAGCGTGCCACCGAGTTTTCAGTAACTTTGAAACACATCACCAGCAGTATTTTCTTGAAAGAAACAAAACTACACCATATTGTAGAATTTTTTTGGTTTTAAATGAAATTATAAGAAAATATTTTATGAGTTATCTTCATAGGGATAATTTGAAGCAGTCAGTCAAAGAAATAGCTGCTTGAAAAAAATGTAAAGTTTGGCTTTTCATATATGCGGAAGTAAGTGCATGATAAATGTGAAACTTTGCATGTAATAACTTACCAACACAAGGTCTTAGACTATAAAATTCCATTCGCCTACTTTGTTGGACAGTTTGGGGTGAATAAGTTTCATTGCTTGAAAAGGGAAAAGGGACTGCAAACACAAGACACACACAGCAGATTCCATTAACAGTGATAAGAAGACAGAACGGTACATAAAGAAATAGCAGAACATATGTCTGTCAGAAGTGGCAAAGATATTTAAAAAATCAGAGGCACTGATAAGTTGTCAATCTGTGCACAGACAGCACAGGATACGTAGCACAACAAGCCACTGTGAAACACTCCTACTCTTGTTTGCTGCTTTTAAAGATACAATTGATAGTCATCTTCAGTTAGTTTGGAACTTTTCTTCGGCAAGTGCTTTTGTAAACATATGTGCCAATTGATCTTCTGACTTGATGTAGGAGACAAGAATAGGACCATCACGTATCTTTCCATAAATGTAATGAAACTTTGTGTTCAGATTTTTGTGATGTTTATTACTTTTTAACAATTGCAATGCACTTCAGTTGTCTGCAAAGACTTGGTTGTTCCTTGTTGCCCTGAATTGCTGCAAGAATGTATGAAGCCATATTGTCAGCAGCTGTGTTGTATGGTGCAACATCACTTTTATTGTAGGTGTGGCAACATATTTTTGCCTGCGAGATGACTATGTAACTGGTCCAGTGGTTAATCGTTTTTTCTTTATTCATCCATAGATCATCTCACAGTGATATAGAAATCAAGAAAATATAATTCAAATCAGTAGTTCAAAATATAAAACTCACAGAATACATTACAAGCTTTAAGGGTAGGATGGGGCAGTCTTTGAGAATAGGCCAGGTGATCAGCCATTGCTGACATAACTCACTGTTGAACAAGTATCAATATCTACAACAAAATTGGAATCTGAGTATATGAGGTTTAATACCTTTGTCTCTTGTACCTTGAAGATGTTTTAGCATGTAATTAACAGCAGTCAAGTGCTCAGGTCCAGAGTTTTGAGATCCTGAGTTACTTAACTGACAGAAAACATTGTATCATGTGCAAACAGAAACCCACCGACAGACTTGCAAAATAGAATTTCCCATGGCTTTCTTGTCTTCATTAGCTGGACACTGTTCAAAGTGCATCTGTAAACTGTACGTAATCAGTAGATGTTGCATGAGGTAACAGTTGTTCACGATGAACTTTCTAAGTTGCAACTAATATAGCCCTCTTAACAGATGATCACTTCTTTAGTTTCACAGTCCCAGCTGGTTTCCTATTCTGCAAAGTATCTGGGATTATCAAGCACAGTTTCAAAATGAATCTCGAATTCAAGTATTTATTTGTAACTGTGGTTGATTTTCTCAGAACTAGTCCTTCATCGACAAAAATTGCTAAAAAGTTTTTAAGGCCATCAACTGGAGCACAAAACACACAATTATCTGAATTAAGCTGTTTGAAATGAAAAAAAGAAAAAAAGCTTTATGAAAAGAACAAACTTTTGATTCCCACATCGTGGATAGTGCTCCAGTCCATAAAGGCTTTTCTTTAATTTATAGATTCATACCACCATCTGGTCTACGTTTAATGTCATAAACTGATTTACAACCAGTAGCCTGATGATCTGGAGGTAGATCCAGTAAGTCCAAGGTATTATTTATTGCCAATGAGGACATTTCATTCCTTCATATCACTTCTCAGTCTCTCTTAATGCCATTGCCTCAAGATTGTGGTTCACCAGTGACTGCTGTGCAAGCCACATAGTTTTGGAAATGAACTCGATGGTGTAATTCATAATGGTTTCTAAGATTCATTCCAAGTTGATGACCTCAGATGCTCCATCTTCCACAGGTCGTTGAATTTTGTCTTCTGGATCTGTCGGGAAGTTGTATTTGTACATAATGTTGAGGACCCAAGTTCTTTAGGGTATCCTGTAGTATTTTCAATGAGAACCACATTTACTGAAATTATTTTCTTTGTTATCGGATCATACAACTTGTAATTGTTCCTGTAACCTGACATTACCATATTCTTTTATTTGCTTTGAAATTTGGATGAAAATTTTTTAGGTGTATGCATAAAATGTTCAGTTCTAAAACTCCACATACGGTGTAATGATGGTTTTAACCCCAATAATTTCACATAAGATATCTTTTCACAAGTAGATTCTCATAGGCAAAGATTTAATGTATGGTGTAGACTACTGTGTTGACAGCTTCTGTCAAAGGTTTATCTGAAGACAAGAATTGAAGCATTGTGCTAGCATTTTCTACAGTTGATCTGACATCACCTCCAGCTTCACCCATCTACATCTGTACTCTGCAAACCACTGTGAGGTGAATGGCAGAGGGTACGCCACTTTGTACCACTTGTTAGGGTTTCTTCCCGTTACATTAGAGTGTGGGAAGAATGATTGTTTGAATGCCTCTGTGCATGCAGTAATCATTCTAATCTTATCCTCACAATCCCTATCTGAGTGATGCATAGGGCATTTTAAAATATTCCTAGAGTCATCCTTTAAAGCCGGTTCTTGAAACTTTTTGTTTTTGGGATAGTTTACGTCTATCTTCAAGAGTCTGCCAGTTCAGTTCCTTCAGTATCTCTGTGACACTCTCACACTCATTAAACAAACCGATGACCATTCATGATGCCCTTCTCTGTACATGTTCAGTATGTCCTGTTAGTCCTATCTGGTATGGGTCCGACACACTTGAGCAATATTTTAGAACTGGTTCCACAAGTGATCTGTAAGCAATAAACCAAAGTGTACCACCTGCTTGACCCACAGCTGAGCCTGTGTAATCATTCCATTTCATGTCACTGTAAAGTATTACACCCAGGTATTTATATATTACGGTAGTATCTGTTCCCGAAAGAACAGTTACCGTTGACAACCATGCAGCTTTGCTAGAAATGAAATGATAATTAAATGGACACCCTAGCTGCAAACAGGTGTTGATGTTCTTCATTGGGGACATGTTGAAAATATGTACCCCGACCGGGACTCAAACCCGGGATCTCCTGCTTGCATGGCAGATGCTCTATCCATCTGAGCCACTGAGGGCACAGAGGATAGTGTGCCTGCGGGGACTTATCCCTTGCACACTTCCCGTGAGACCCACATTCCCAACATGTCCACACCACTACATTCTATTAGACGCTCCCCACCCTCAGTCTCAAGATTTCACAACTAGATGTGATGGGTCAGGTTATATTTTCCATGTATATTGATATACGAGGCCCATCTAAAAAGCATCTGGCCAGAAAAAATATTTCGAATACCTTATGGAGTTGGGACCCTAATCCCCTTCCAAGTAGGGCCCTTGTGCTTCAACACACTTAGCCCACCGATCCTTCCACTGCTGGAAACATCTGTGTAAGTCTTCTTCTGGAATGGTGTTCAGCTCCGTTGACGTGTTCCACGTTACCTCTTTTCTACTCCCAAAATGGGATCCTTTCAGTGGCATCTTCAATTTTGGAGACAACCAAAAGTCGCAAGGAGCCATGTCTGGAGAGTAGGGAGGTTGGTGAATGGCTGTAATTCCATGTTTGGCCAAGAAATTTTGTATCAAGTTGGATAAATGTGTGGGGACATTGTCGTGATGCAGTTGTCAGTTTTTCACCATCCACATGTCTGGTATTTAACGCTGGATTCCATCACAGTCGCTGGATAACATCTTGATAGTACTCCTTTGTCACTGTTTGTCCATCTGGTGTGTATTCGTGATGCACAATTCAACAACAGCTGCACTCCGAGCAGTTTGTGGCCTGCCAGAACATTGGTCACTCTCCGCTGATGTGCGGCCGTTTTTGAATTGGTTAAACCACTCCTCAATTTGTGTTACATCCATTGCATCTTCTCCAAACACCTGCTGAATCTTACAAATTGTATCGCTTTGAGAATCGTCAAGCTTTTGACAAAATTTGATGCAGTATCTTTGCTCATTACGTTCAGTCATCTTGAGAGAATCGGTAATCCAACGAACACGTTGTGTAGCACCTCACTCAGTGACTGACAGGCAGCGACTGATGCGCTGGAAGGTGGGGACAAAATCTATGCATACACTTAAAGGTCTCTTCCTTTACTGTGTACAATGGCGCCACGCTATCATCTCTATTTTGTGCGGGAAAGTCAAAGGTTGGATACTTTTTAGACAGACCTTGTATTTCTTTTTATGGTCCCTTACCTCATTGGTAAAAACATAACCCTTATAGGGTCAGTTTTTGTTTGGCAGAGTTTTAAGTTCCTTTTTTCTTAGGAATAGGTTGAGATATCAAGTTGAAATTTGTCACGTACTAAGGCCTACAGTCCCTTAGCAGCGTGAAAAATTTAAATGCAGTCATTTATGTCGCATAGTTCGATACTCCCCAATTTGCTCATCAGACCTGAGACAAGTTTACAGTAGAAGTGAAGGAGAAAATCTGAAAGTTGTTAATTTGTAATTATGCCGCATAAAAAAATGTTTGTAATTTTTTAATCTGTATTTATTTTCATTATGACCCCATTTTCTCAGAAAATGGGTGGAGGTATCAAGTTGACAGTCCCTTGGTGGAGTAAATAATTTAACCTTCTAAGTCAATGCATTCAATAGATACAGTTATATGTATAACTAACTTAGGTCTTTATATCAATTCATTCAAAAGAATCAGCTGTATGTGTCACATATTTTGATACAGATTCATTCAGCAAAACCTGTAGATCAACCATCTACACATGTTGGGCCTTGGAGATCTAGCAGTAATGCATGTCCCTGGAAACTGAGAGGTCACAGGATTGAATCTCGGTCTGGCTATAATTATATCATCATCGTCATCGTCGTCGTCTTCCTTGTCGTCCTATAAAATCTTCTTACTTTACAAGCCACGTCTTTTTGAATAGAATGCACGAGCTTTCAATAGCTGTCTCCACCATCATCATCATGAGTTAAATAACTGACTGCTGGAGCTGGCACAATGTTCTGCTTGTATAGATGTAGTGGCAGCATCTGGACCCTTCCCGAGAGGCACAGAAGGCAAGTTTGGCAGCTCGTAGTGGCTCCATTGTGCTGTGGGACCTTGTGACCTCACATGGCGTGAGGGGCCAGTGCCACATTTCAAACTGCTGCTCCTGCTTTCCCGAAAGTGTCAAGCCTACATCTTTGCTTTGCCCCATGCTCTACTAAGTCTGTAATCCTGGTCTCTGTTTATTCTAATTTTGGTTGCTTCTTTGATAACAGAATCCCAATATGAATTATGTTTGAGCCAAAACTCATCTTTTTAACTTTTTTTTTTTTTTTAGGCAGTTTTCAGCCATGGCCAACTTCTCGAATTTCCTGTGTTTAATATGTTCTGAATACACTGCACAACACTTGGCAATAGTGTGAGTAGTTTGACCTTTGTAAATGCTGCCACATTCACAGGGGACAGCAGGAACAGAAAGACCTATGTTGTCTTCAATGGCGTGTAACAAGCCGGTCGCTGTGGCCGAACAGTTCTAGGTGCTTCAGTCCGGAACCGTGTGACTGCTACGGTCGCAGGTTCGAATCCCGCCTCGGGCATGGATGTGTGTGATGTCCTTAGGTTAGTTAGGGTTAAGTAGTTCTAGAGGACTGATGACCTCAGACGTTAAGTCCCATAGTGTTCAGAGCCATTTGAACCATTTGGTGCGTAACATCTCTCTTATCTAGGAGGCAGGCCAAAACAATGGTCTCAGTCAGTCTCTTCAGCACACACCCTATCTTGCTAGCAATCGCTTCACAGTTTGGAAGAAATGCAGCCACTTGGAGCTGCTAAACTTGCCTTACGCACATGTACAGCTCCAGCCATCTATGGAAGGTTCCAGAGGTTGCCGTTACATCTATATTAGCAGAACACCACGCCAGCCCTGGTAATCAACTTGTGGTGGTGGTGGTGGTGGTGGTGGTGAAGACGACGACAAGTATGAAAAGCTAGAGTATTTTATTGGAAATGACAGGGTTTGTAAACTGAGACGCATGCCACCATGAGACTCGGGGGACAAGTATTATTATTGTTGTTGTTGTTTTATCATCATTATCATCTATATTCATAATTAGGTTTGTACAGAACCCTCAGAGAGCGAGTTTTAGCACATTCTTTTTTTATATTTTTATTATTTCATTATTTCATTAACTGATTAACAAGTTGACTGGTTCCTTATCATAATACGTTTGTGAAAAAATGTGATTTATGCCAAGGTTTGGGTTCCAAACTAGTGCCTCTGTGGATTTGAAAACCGATGCATGCCTTTGATTATAAGAAATGATGACAAAAAACTTTTTTTCACAACAAATAAACAAAAATAAGTCTGCAGCTAACTGTACCACAGTTTATTGTTGTACATTTTAAATACATAATGTATGTCATTCCATGGATAGTTATTGAAACATTTGTTTGTTCAGTATTAACGAAAAATTTTCCCTCTGGCTTCAGATTGCAGAAAATCTTTCCTGTTGTACATAGACATAATTAATTAAACAGCTTGACATTTTCCTAAATATTTTCTCTATCTTTTTACTACAAATGTTATGTAATTCATTTCCTTTGTAAAATTTTTAATGAATTTCAAAACTTTTTATTTTAGAGGAAACGGAAACTTGAAGTACAAAGTGGGTTTCCCTGCAAGAAACTCTTCCCAGAGAGCAAGACTGGAATAATGAGGTATGTTAGCAGTCTATAGATTGGCCAAAGTGGAGTATTTGAATGCCAAATAAATTGACTATTTGTAAATTCTCTCTTTTAGTAGTAGGGAATTGTGCTGTCAGTTTTGCTGACAGGTTTACGTGTTCTAAAACGTCAGCTTTTAAATTATAATAAGATACTTAATTGTCTCCCCAGTAAGGAATTAACATACTTATTACTGATTTGGACTCATCTGTTTAGGAAAAATAAGTGCTGGATAACATGTCATTTTCTATGAGAGAAGCTAGTTACGCACTAGAAAATAGATTTCTAAAACGTTCATTTATAATTAGGAAAAGAGAAAGCAAGTTACTCATAGTACTATAATTATTAATTTCAAACTGAAAGACTTGCCTGACTTGCCACTGTTGTCTTACATAAAGCATCAGTTGCAGGAAAAATGTACTGTGGTATCTAATTAGGATAAAACATACTTAGCAGTCTTAATTGTAACAAGATATTGTCCCCCAAAGGAACCCACATCTCTTTTGTGGGTATGTGAGTGGCGCACATGTGGCCCGCAGCTGTTAAAACTTTCTTCTCTCCTGGGTTGCATTCTCTTCCACATATCCACTCCTTCCCATCCTAGCTTTCACCCCCCCCCCCCCTCCTGTCTTCCCCCCCCCTCCTATCTGTGTGTTTCCCTTTATGACAACGTGGCTATTCTGTCAGTTCTGGTATTCCTTTTCGGTCTTGTGTCCCATGTTTCCTCCCCCTCCCCCCCCTTTTTTTGGCTTTTTGTAGTCGCCCTTGGAGTGTGACCTATTCTACATTCTGTTTCCAAAGTGTGTGTATTTGGGGATGAACTCCCTCCTTGGCACCTAAGGCATGCATTCCTCTCCCTCCCTCCCTTCCTTCCATCCCCACTGTAGAGCCTCCTCCTGCCTCCCCCCTCCCTCCCCCCCCCCCCCCCCCCCCCAACCCACTGGTTCAACAGCAAGCGTACCCAGTCGGTGTGGTGGGGCTGTTATGTGCCCATCTGGCTGAGTCCCCTGACAACATAAGGATCGTACGTCTGGTACCTGAGCTGTCACCACCTTGCATATGCCTAGCAGTGTTTGCTCATCTTTTAGGGGCATCAGAACTCCCATCAATGACAATTGCTGCAGCTGGGTGTTGCCCACACGGGGAGCCCCTGATCGTGGTGGGTGGTACCACGGCGTATACTCTGCACATGAAGTGTGCTAAGCTCCTTGCAATTGGCCACTCACCTCTGCAGCAATCTTTCTGCCTGTACTTTTACTTCAACAGCCTTCCCCTCCCTGGTCATCCCCAGGGAGAAGGGCTTCTGTCACTAGCTTGAGGCAAAACCCTTTCCTCATTATTTGGTTTGTTCCAGGACACACAGGGTGATTTTTGCTACTACCTAACAGCTCTTTTCTGTAGGATGTATCAAAGATAAGTCTGGAGAAATTGGCTCTCTTATTAAGGTGTAATCTGGCTTCCTCCTGATTAAAAACTCTTCTGCCAATCAGTCAACTTCCCTTTATACTTGCGAATGTTTAGGAGATATCCCAGTGAGCAGACTCCTCACTAACCCTTAAATATGACCCAGGGAATTATTTTCCACAGGCACCACCTCCTTCAGTCTGTTAAGGATCAGATCTGGCACAGCACGATGTTCATTTTGTCCAGTGAGTTCAGAAGGGTGCTAAGGACAATCACGTTGATACCAGTGCATCCATCCTGGCTTTTGAGGGAGATACCCTTCCAGAAAAAGTCAGTCATGGTTTACACAAAGCCCTATATCCCATATCCCTGTCTCTATTTTGCTCACATGTCTTTGCAATGTGAGGAGAATCCTATTTGTGGCAAGTGTGGCTTGCCTCTCCATATGGGGAATCCTTGCACCTTTAGTGCCAAAGTGCGTGAACTGTTGCAGCCCACATTATCCTCACTCGCTGGAGTACCTGATCTATAAAAAGGAAAGGAAGAGTCAGGAATTCAAAACTCTCGATGCCCTCAGAGGTTCAGTATTCATTTGCTGGGTACAGGCAGTGCGACCTCATAGTTTCAGAGCTGGGGACTGGTAAGCATTGCCAGTTCCCCATTGCTGTAAGCTCTGGGCATACTTCAGTGAGCACAGTGTGGCGCAGCAGTGGAATGTTGTCTGTCTTAGGGAAAGGGGATCTTGGCTTGAACACCTGCATCACAAGGACGGAATAAACCTCTTTTAAAAAAACCCACAGTCTCAAGGTGTGCTGTGGCTGATGGGACACATGGCTATTGATGTGGAACAGTCATTAGCGGGCAATCTCTGGGCAGCCTGCCACACGACAGTTGTATAAGGCCTACTCAGGCATCCTGGGCTTTGTTTGGGTGGGCCCTTATTTCCATGACTGTTCGTGGGTCCGAGATGGAACCCTTGAAAGCATCTCCCTCTGCTTCCAGCAAAAAGGGAGTAACGCTTGGGAGTATTCACACCCATTCTTCCAAGAGAATGGAAAGAGGCTAGTCCTCCTGAGAATAAGAATGCTTTAGACTTCAGTAACAGGGCTCATGGAGTTGTGAATAATAATGCGTTTTTGGTGATAGAGAAAGAAGGGGACATTTGAAAAAGTGTTCCCCCTTCTGTATCCATAAGGATTTTGAAGGCCTTGTGCTGGCACTTTAAAATCTATGAAACAACTGTGTTATTTCTCATTGTTCGTCAAAACTAGCAGCTCAAAGCAGGTGGAACTCCTTTCATACTTCCATGAGTGGGCGCGTTGCGGCTTTTGCACCACAATTAGTTTTACATTTTTAACCGAAGGAAAAATATTCATCCCATCAGTAATAGATAGGTAAAATCCATCAATTTCTCTTTCCATAATTTCAGCACTTGCTTTTGGACCTGGCAATACTTTTAGGGTGTTTTTAGAAGAAGAAGAAGGAAGCAGTTCACTTATCCAAATAGTTTAATCTTTTCTTACGTAAAATTGATAATCCTCTGTTTGTTGTTTCCCCTCTTCAACCAGGTGGTCATCTGTTGATTGTTTGGAATCAATGCTGTGATTTTCTTCTTCAATAACGTCCTCTTCTGACTCAGATTCACATGAATCTGACAATTCTAGTAATTCTTCTTCTGACATTTCTCGCAATACTTTCTCATAGTCTTCAGGACAAATAATTAGACAGTGCCTGTCAAATGCCTCTTTTTTCTCCATTTCCACACTTTTATGATGTCTAATGAAACACATGTTTTTGTAAAAGTAATATATTGTAGCAAATCAATATCCAATACTGTAAAAAGTAATGAAATTTTCATATGGGAACTTTGACTAGATTCAAATATTCATCATATACTAATATAAAAGAAAGATTGCCTTGAGACGAAAGAAAAACACAAGTATAGAAAATACTTACATCACAAGGTGCGTAGCAGCAAACACACTGCAAACAACAGTAGCTACCAAACTGCTGAAAGCATGAATCGCGCAAATGTAGCAAGTGGTGACATCCATTGAGAACAACAAATCTGTATCTGGATGTGTACGTAATTGTAATGCTGTCTGTGATACTAACAGAAAACTAAATATTGCGGCTATCTGTCGCAAGTGCGTTCACCAAAGGGTTAAGGAATTGTAGAAACTGGGTGAATAGGATATCATTGTTGAGATGCACACCTCTCTCAACTCTAATAAGGGCATTGTCACATGTCGAGATATTGTGGACATGGACATAGCGGAAATGAAAAAAGAATGGACATCCATGAGGATAGTCTGTGGAGCAATGAAAGTGAAGGACTAATGGAGACACTGAAAAGACTGCCACTTTCATTGTCACTTTCAATTCTCCTACACTTCCTGAACATGTTATGGTGGCGTTCCTTCAACTTAATGTTCAGCCTTGCATACCAAACCCTAAGTGGCACTGTAAATGCCACTGTTTCAGCCATACAACCATGAGTTGTGGAGGTGCAGAAAACCAGCTCACAGTGCTGGGACTTACTGCCTGTCTCCTGCGATCTGCGTCAACTGCTATGGGAAGTACCCAGTCTGGAGTCGAGACTGCTCTGTTTTTGCTGAGCAGTGCGAAATACAGGAAATAAATGCTCAAGCGAATCCCCTATGCCAAAGCCAAAACAGAATATAAGGCTACGAAACCCCTTGCCTTTGCCACCCCATTTTCTTCCATGGTGCAGAAATCTATTCCCATGCCGATGCTTCACGCAGATGATGTCTAGCATGCCTGTATCCACCACAAGCACCTGTACTTGCACGTTTACATGCCAAGAATAAAAGATTAAGGACAAAGCAATTCAGTCAACTGCAACAAGAAAGACCAAAAATATTTCCACCGTGAGCATCCAGAAGCCACACACAAAGCAGAGCGCCTTTCAGTGGCCCCTTCCCCCCTCACCCTCAGTGGGACAAGGTGCAGGGAAAGGTTCCCAATGTTCGGGTCACAAGCTGTGCCTGGCTGAGTCAGACATCATTCTGGCATGTCTAACTGATGAGGAGGACACCATGGAGTTAGATCCCTCAAATCCAGCCAGTCCCTCCACTTGCCCTCGCTCTAAAAGAGCTTCACGTCCTTGGTGCGAAGGTATGGGTACATTTAAACTGCAAGCTGACATGGTTCCCATACTACAATGGAATGTGAATGGGTTCAGGAATCATGTGGAGAAACTGAAACCCCGAGCACAGGCATGCCCCTTGTGCTTGTGTTTACAAGAAACGCATTTGTATCTTTAAAATGTCCCTGTGCTGTGGGACTGTAAGCTATACTGCAAGGATCACCTATTGGAGGAAGAGCCAAGGGAAGGGTTGCAGTGTTTGTCACTAATTCACATCACTCTTCTGCTCTCCCCCTGGCTACTCGGCTACTGACCTGCAAACAGTAGCAGTTGAAATTCATGCACATCAGAAGCTTACATTTTGCTCTCTGTATTTATCTCAGTTGGATGCAGTATACTCTGAGGCTCTCACAGATCTTTCGGAGCAACTCCCTTGACCATTTCTCCTCCTGGGAGACTTCGATGCCCATCATGTCCTGTGGGGCCCAACCCCTACTTGCCCTCTGGGTCAGGTTTTGGAGAGCCTCCTAACATCTCAAGAGCTGTGCATTCTAAACACTGGTACTCCCACTCATTTCTGTGTTGCTACTTTGTCATTCTTGGCCATCAACCTATCTCTCTGCTCTCCAACAATCATGTTCACTGGGAGGTCATTGATAACTTTCACTCCCTTGACCACTTCCCAATCAGCATTCACCTACTAGATGGCACATTGCTGGAACAGAAGCTACCAACATGGATGACAGGGAGAGCAAACTGGGTGCAGTTCTGCCAGTTGGCTGCGTTTGAACACTGTGACAGTGTCCAGGAATGGGTGGACCACATCACACATGTGATCTGTCCTGCAGCTGACCTCTCTATACCAAAGTCTTTCAGTCCTCTCATGAGGCGACCTCCTTCTGGCAACCTGTACCTTGGTGGACAGAAGAGAGCCATCCAGGCCAGACATGTGTCTCTTTGATGGTTTAAATGCCGCCTGAAAGTGGACAACCTTACTGTCTTTCGAGTCACAAGAGCCAAGTCTCAACATGTCATTAAGGAGAGCAAAAAACAGTCATGGCAAGCGTTCCTGGACTCTATTAATGGTTCCAGTTGTTCTACAAAAGTACAGGAAGCCATCAGGAGCATTTCTGCTAAATGCAGCTGTTCACCAATAGCAGAATTGCTGAAGCAGAGGTGTCTCCAAATGATGCTCAGAGACATTGCTTAGACGCTGGCTGAAATTTTGCAAAAACTACAGCTGATGTAAGCCAGGATCTGGCATTTCATTGTTACTGCAAAGAGGGACAAGTTGGATTTAAGATCCAACTGTTTCAAGGCCTGCAACTCCTGTTTCTCCATTTGGGAGCTCAAATGGCACTGTCTGAGACTTGTGATACTTCAGTTGGACACAACCAAATCTGATACTGCATGCTTTGACATTTGCCAGTGGCATCAAAGGTTATCCTCCCCAAATGTTTTAATCTAATATGGCAGATAGCAACTTCACCAACTCATGGAGGGAGGTCGTTCTGATACTTCTCCTGAAACTGGGAAAGGACTGTAAATCTCCCAGTAGTTACATGAGTATCACCTTAACAAGCTGTGTAGGAGAGACCCTGGAGTGAATGGTTAACTGTCCTCTGGTCTGGTTTTGAGAGACCAGACAACTCCTTAGCCACACTCAGTGTGGATTCTGGAGATTTTGGTCCACTGTTGACAACCTGACCCTGCTAGAGCAGTCTTGCTAAGGCAATTATCTCTGTATCGGTGTATTCTTAGATATCAGTAAGGTGTAAGATACTTCTTGGAGACATTGTATTCTTGCACAACTGCATCAGTGGGGCTTTTGTGGCCACCTCTCCATCTTCACATTGTCTTTTCTGTCTCAACAGCTTTCTCGGAGCCGAACTGGTGCCTCACTGTCAGTTCTTTTTGAGCAGGAGAAATGGTGTCCCTCAGGGCAGTGTTTTAAGTGTTACCCTATTTGCCATAGCCATAAATGGTATCACATCCATGGTAAGGAGTCCTGTACAGTGCTCCTTATTTGTGAACGATTTTGCTGTTTCCTGTTGCTCTACTAGTGTTGCAAAGCAAGCTGTCAGTTGCAACTTACAGTGCGAAGGTTACAGGAGTTGGCTGCAAGGACATATGTTCATTTTAATCTTCTTGTCATTTTTTCAATTTGCCTGACTTGCATATGGGGGATACCATCCTACATTTTAGAGACTCGGTGCGGTTACGGGCCTCATTTTTGACTCGGAATTGTTGTGGTTGCCACACTTAAGAGACCTGAAAGCCAGAACCCTCGAGGCACTGAATATCTTAATGCCTTAGCCACAGATCGTGGGGTGCAGGTAGAGCATGTCTGCTCCAGTTTTTATAGGTCTTTCGTGCGCTTGTGGCTGACGTATGGGGGCACTGTGTATGGATCAGTGAGGCCTTAATATTTGAAGATAACTGATGCTGACACCATGAGGGGATTCTGCTGGACACGAGTGCTTATAGGACCAGTCCCATACCCAGCCTCTGTGCTGAGGCCGGGGAACCGCCACTTACCATCCAGCGACGGCTCCTCTTGGTGCACTAGGCATGTAAGATTCTTGCAGCTCTGACTTTACCCACACATCATACTGTTGCTCATCGACCTCTGGAATGCCTTTTCTTCAACTGTCCATGGGCCACACTGCCATTTGGGATCAGCATGTGCTGGAGTCACTAGTTGTGTAGCAAGTACAACCCCAAATCCAGGGTTTTAACCATCTGCCGCCTTGGTTACTGGAGAGGCCCAGCGTCATTTTAGATTCAGTGACTGTGCTCCTGCTTCTGTTTTTAATTTGATATTTAGAGACATTTTATATGTGCACCACAATAATGTAGCTGTCTTTATGACTGGGTCTAAGCAGGGGACTCCGTTGGTTGCTCTGTCGTTTTCCCAGATCATGTCTTCAAGGTCCCACTGCATCAGGGATTTACTATCTTCGATGCAGAATTACATGCGATCTTGCAGGCACTGGAGCAGATGAGACACTCTTCCAGTGCTAGATTTCTTGTCTGTTCAAATTCTTGGAGTGCCATTTACTTCCTCCATATAAAGTCATCCAGAATATCCAGGTTGCCCTCCTCCAACTAAAACAACTGAGGAAGGTGTTTTTCTGCTGGATACCTGGGCACATGGGAATTGCAGGGAACAAAGGGCAGACCAAGCAGCCAAGGAGGTTTGTTGTGATCCTCAGGTATTTCAATGTGCCATCTCCCTGCATGCTATCACCTCGCTGTTGATGTACAAGGTCCTGCGTCAATGGGAAAATGAGTGGCTATAAGTGACTGATTCAGGCCCATTTGACATCCATCTGGCCCCTTGTACTACTCACCTCCAATGAAACTGTAATTGTCATTGTCACCTTCCAGAATTGCAGCCCCTTCTTTCTCTCTACTCTGTAACTTAGGTTGCATTGCAGGAATCTCATTTTGTGGATACTTGTTTGCTGACTCTTTGTGGTGTCCAAGCCTTCTCCCAGACTGGGCCCTATGTGAGCCTCCAGTGGTGTGTCTATGTTGGCCCGCATGGATGTTGTTAGTTCCTGGATTCCCCTTCATACTGTGCTGGAAGCAGTGTGCATTCGGATCCATTTAGACTTTGTGGTAACAATATGCATCATCTTCCCTCAGACCAACTTCATACACTTCCTGTCCTTCTTGCCCTCCTTCAACAGCTCTCCCCCTGCCCTATCCTTTGGGATTTTGATGTCCATAAGTATGTGGAGTGGTGCTGTGACCACTGACTGGGGCAGGCTTCTTTTAAGATCTGCTAGGACGGCTTGATCTCTGCCTCCTCCATTGGAGGTCCTCACACTTTAGTTTGGCACACGTCACTTACTTGGCTATTGATTTTTCTGTCTGTAACCTAGATTCCTCCCCTTCATTCAGTGGGGAGTTAAGGATTTTTGTGACAGTGATCATTTTCCAATCGTCTTTTCTCCAGCGTAACTCTCCTGGATGCTCTCTCAGATGGGCCTTTACTAATGCGAATTGGGATACCTTTTCTTCGGCCACTCTCCCAACTGCACCACCACGCAACAGCATTGATGAGTCTGTATGGAGTTTCATTTATGCCATGCTTTTGGAAGCTGCTTCGGTGATTCCTTCTTCCTCAGGTTCTCCTCAGTGGAAAGACTGTTCGCCCTCCAACACTACAGACAGCGTCCATCTCTCGAACACCTCCTGGGCTTGAAACGACTTAGTGCTTAGGCTTGTTATCTACTTAAATGCCAATAACAGATTTGTTGGGAACATTACTTTCCTGCCATAGGGATGCATCCTTCTTTGCACTTACGGGCAGAGGTCAGGTATATATTTGACACTGTCCTCCTACAGGTGTCCCAGTAATTTTTCTGAATAGTGTTGCCCTCACCAACCTAGAATCTATTGCTGAGCATTTTGTTCAGCATTTGTTCCAAGTCTTTGTGTTGGTCCACTATCCACGCATTTTTTCAAACCCCGTCTGGAATGACTATGTTTATCTTTCGTTCTTCTCTCCCCCCCCCAATATGGAGCCTTCTAATGCTCGTTTAGTGAGTAGGAATTCACCAGCACCCTTGATCTCTGACTGACATGGCTCCTGTACTTCACTGGGCAGGCTGCACACCAAAACATAGCAAAATGCTTGAACACTTATCGGTGGCTAGCATCATATACTTGCCGTTCTTAACTGTTTCTGGAGTGAGGGGGAAATCCCATCCAGTGCTAGGAAAGTGGTGTTGTTCCTGTTTTGAAATTGAGTAAACCACCAGTTCAAATGGATAGCTCTCATCCAATAACTTTAACCAGTGTCTTCTGCAAGTTTCTTGAACAGATTGTGAATCAAAGACTGTATTGGATCCTTGAATCAGAGACCTTTTGGGTTCACCTAAGGATGCTCTTTTGCCAACACCGCTCTACTGCAGATAATTTAGTCAAACTGCAGTGTGCTATCCGAACGGCTTTTGACTGTTGTCAACACCTCATTTCAGTCTTCTTCAATCTGCATAAAACTTATCATACAACACGGTGCCACCACATCCTTGCCACCTTATGTGAGTGATGCCTGGCTCGCTTCCAATTTTTTTCATGCCTCACTTTTAGGCAGAGATTGAGGCCTTCTGTAACACCTCCCATCTGTAGGTTGTATTTTAACTGTTCATATCTTTTTAGTGGCTATCAATGATCTGGCAGTGGCTACAAGTCCTACAGCATCCCCTTCGCTATATGCTGATAATTTTTGCATTTATCTTTTATGGGTGTTGCTGAATGAATGCAGATGGAAGGGAGCAGTACACCAAATGCAGTTTTAGGCTCTCACTCATGGCTTCCATTTTTCTGCTTCCAAGACCTGTGTACACATTTCTGTATTCAGATCTGTACCTTGATGACCAGTCCCTCAAGGTGGTGAACTCTCATCTTTGATTCTTGGTTGACATGGCTTCCCCATCAATTAAACTGGACGTTTTTTCTTTTTAAAATTCAGTCTTGATCACACCATGTATGTTACAAGAACATAGGTGACCTGTTTCGGTCATATCACATGGCCATCATCAGACCAATGGCATCTTTCGGAAGACGGTAGGTGGAGCACTCTTCTCAGCTGCTGTGATGTCAACTGTTGATGATGGTCATGTGATATGATTGAAACTGGTCACCTATGTTCTTGTAACATACATGGTGTGATCGAGACTGAATTTTAAAATGAAAAAACTTTAAAAAATTTTGATCACTGTTCCAAAAATGTTTATTAAAATTGTTTTAACTGGACATGTTGGTAGCACCTGAGTGCTCTTTGATGCCTCAGCTGTACTCCTACATGGCTCTACATAACATTGGTCTGGTCCCTTGTAGATTATGGGAATCTCACATACCACTCAAATTACCTTCAATGTTACAGACATTGCACTAGATACACCATCGTGGGGTACGACTGGTAACTGGTGCGTATTGGACTAGTCCATGATCAGCTTCCTAGTGGAGGCAGGGGTTCCACCATTACAGGTTCTGTGTCAACTACAGTTGATCACCTTTGCATTATGCACCTGATGCTCTATGGAGTGCCCAAACTACCATTTCATCTTTCAATATATGGGGATCCACCTCCTGCAATATCGGCCGAATGTGGGCGTATGATCATTGTTTACATCTCACCCTTTCTTCCGAACTCCAGTTTTCCCCTCTACCACTACTTCTCTAGTCCCGCTTACGTACAGCTTTCTGTTGCAACCTTCCTCCACAGCGCTTTCTTGACCTATCACAAGGTCCGAAAGACTCGTCTCATTCTGAGTTCCTTCACTGCCAATTCTTCTCTATTCTTGATACGTTTTGGGGTTCAGAAGTAGTCTATACTCCTGGCCCAGTGGTTGCCAGTCTCTCTGGCTTTGTTTACATTCATGCAGTATGTACTGAACTTCACTCCTTGTGAGATGGTTGCAGTGTTTACACTGCAGAGTAGGTAGACATCTCTCGTGCTCTTGAGCATATCTGTTCCTGCGCTGATGGGGTCCTTCCTCATCTGTAGCGACTCTTTGAGCAGTTTACAAGCTCTTGATGAGTGTTACTCTCACCATTCCTAGGTCCTGAATACCTGTGATTCCCTTTTTGTCCTCAAACAGTGTTGATGGTCGGTGGTCTTTGGTTGGAGTCAGGGTCATATTTTTGGTGTCATTCTTTACTGTCTCACATTGGCGATACTTGGCTGACTCTAGGTCATCACCTCCATTGCGAGGAATCCGCCCCACTTTCGTTGTGGTGCCCTTTTGATGGTGGTCCACGTTTTGTTTGATTGTCTTAACCTAGCTGCCCTGCAATGGACTCATAATCTTCCTTTCTCGCTATCCCTGGTATTAGTGGATGAACCCTCAGTGGCTGACCTGGTTTTACAATTCGTGAAGGTGGTTTTTACCTGTCTGAGGTAGGGCATCTCAGCCATGTGAGGACAACGAGGGGGCGTCTTGTACCTTCTCACATGTTTTATTTGACTTGGTGTTCTTCCTCTGTTATCCTGTGCTCCTCTTGCCAAAGACAGAAAAATAATGGAATACAAGACCCTGGAGTGACTGACCTACACTGCGGCTAAGAGGAAATATGAGAGGCTACATCCTGTGCTTGTGATGTCAACCTACACTGCCGCTGTGGTTCTACCATCTTCCGTTCTGCCGTGTACAGTTAGCTCATAGCTGTCAGACTCCACCTGCCCCCTTGATGTGGGGAGCACTTCTCTCCCTGTTACTCTTGTCCAACCTACTTCAGGAGCAACCCCCCCCCCACCTCCCCCCCCCCCCCATCCCCCAACCATCAGGGATGTCAGTATCCACTTCCCATCTGGATAAGCATAAGTCTTCTTGAGCTCCTCTTGCCAGGAACAGATCCTTGGGTCACTCCCTTTCCAGGTTCCTACCAGAGGCAAAGCTGACACCTGCCAGTGGCTGAAGCAACCACAGGTAGCTGGTCGTAGTCATGCTCCTGCTCCTGAGACTGAATCAGTGAAACCCTCCCAGCCGGACGAACTTAAGGAGCAGCGAGAGAAACCTAAAAAGACAAAGACCCCCAAGAACCAAGGCACTGTGGTGGCACCCACACCACCACTACCTACACACTCTGTGTCTGAGGATGAAGTGGAGATTAAGCTTGACACCTTCTTTCTGCATTGCCCTCCAGGAAACCTGGTTCCCGGCAATGCAGACCCATGCCCTCTACGTCACCTTCCCAAGTCTGAACGAAGATAAGACGTCTTTGTGGGCACCAGACCCCAACTGGTTTCCCTGGTATTAACATCAATGGCGTGTTATCTACCGATGCAAAAGCGATTGCCGAGCACTTTGCCGAGCACTTTGCCGAGCACTTTGCCGAGCACTTTGCCGAGCACTTTGCCGAGCACTTTGCCGAGCACTTTGCCGAGCACTTTGCCGAGCACTTTGCCGAGCACTTTGCCGAGCACTTTGCCGAGCACTTTGCCGAGCACTTTGCCGAGCACTTTGCCGAGCACTTTGCCGAGCACTTTGCCGAGCACTTTGCCGAGCACTTTGCCGAGCACTTTGCCGAGCACTTTGCCGAGCACTTTGCCGAGCACTTTGCCTGAGCCTCTGCATTGGAGAACTACACCCCCTCCCCCCCCCCCCCCCCCCCAGTCTTTTGCACCCTCACACCCTCAAATGGCGGATGAAAAGGAACATCCTCTCGTTCACTACACACCACAGTGAATCCTATAACACAGAGTGGGAGCTCCTCAGCGCCCTAGCATATTTCTTCGACACAGCTCCTGGGCTGGATCGGATCCACTGTCAGATGATTAAACATCTCTCGTCTTACTACAAGGAACATCTCCTTGTCATCTTCAACTGGATCTGGTGCGATTGCATCTTTCCATCACAATGGCGGGAGAGCGCCATCATTCTGGTACTCAATCAAAACCCGCTTGATGTGGATAGCTACCAGCCCATCAGCCTCACCAACTTCCTTTGTAAGCTGCTGGAATGTATGGTGTGCCGGTGGTTGGGTTGGGTTGGGTTGGGTTGGGTTGGGTTGGGTCGGGTCCTGGAGTCACGTGGCCTACTGGCTCCATGTCAGGGTGACGTCTGCCAGGGTCACTCCACCACTGATGATCTTGTGTCCCTCGAACAGCCTTTTCCAGATGCCAAGATCTGGTTGCCATCTTTTTTGACTTAACGTAAAGCATACGACATGACCTGGTGACATCATATCCTTGCCACATTGTATGAGTGGGGTCTCCGGAGCGTGCTCCAGATTTTTACTCAGGAGAATGGCGTTCTGCAGGGCTTTTTAGGGCTATTTTTAGTGGCTATTAATGGTCTAACAGCAGTTGTAGGACCATCAGTCTCACCTTCTCTGTATGCGGATGACTTCTGCATTTCATACTGCTCCTCCAGTACTGGTGTTGCTGAGCTTCACCTACAGGGAGCCATTAACAAGGTGCAGTCATGGGCTCTAGCCCACGGCTTCCAGTTTTCAGCTGCGAAGTTGTGTGTCATGAATTTGTCGGCATTGCAACATTCATCCAGCCAGAACTTTACCTTAATGATGATCCACTCACTGTAGTGGAGACATATTGATTCATAGAACTGGTTTTTGATGCCCTATTGACTTGGCTACCTCCCCTTCATCAGCTTAAGTGGAAGTGCTGGTGCACCTCAATGCCCTCTGCTGCCTGAGCAACAGCAACTGGGGCGCAGATTGCTCTACGCTGCTGCAGCTCTACAGAGCCTTTGTTCAGTCCAGCCTTGACTATGGGAGTCTGGTTTACGGTTCAGCGGTGCCCTAAGCGTTGCATTTACTTGACCCAGTGCACCACTATGGTGTTCGCGTAGTGACAGGAGCTTTTAGAACAAGTCCAGTGACCAGTGTCCTGATGGAGGCCGGAGTCCCTCCATTGAAAGTTAGGCGTGCACAACTGCTCGCCAGTTACGTTGCACACGTTTGTAGTTCTCATGCGCATCCGAATTAGTCTCCTTTTCCCAGCCACGGCAGTTCATCTCCCTCATCGGTGGCCCTGGTCAGGGCTTATGATTGCAGTTCGTGTCCGGTCCCTTCTGTCTGAACTGGAGTCCTTCCGGTTACCATCTCTCTTCGAGGTCCATTCACGTACACCTTCATGGTGTACACCTAGGTTGCAGTTTCTTCTGGACCTTTTGCATGGCCCTAAGTACTCTGTAAACCCTGTGGCACTCCACTATCACTTCCTCTCCATTCTCAACAAGTACTGGGGCCATGAAGTGGTTTACATAGATGGGTCGATGGCTGATGGTCACATAGGCTTTGCATATGTTCATGGAGAACATATTGAACAGCACTCCTTGCCAGATGCCTGCAGTGTTTTCACTGCAGAGCTGGTGGCCATATCACGTGTTCCTGAGCGCGTCCGCCCGTGCCGTAGCGTGTCATTTCTCCTATGTACTGACTCCTTGAGCAACCTACAGGCTATCGACCAGTGCTATCCTCCCATCCTTTGGTAGCATCCGTTCAGAAGTCCATCTACGCCCTGTAATGGTCCCATCGTTCAATGGTGTTTGTGTGGACTCCAGGACACATCAGAATCCCAGGCAACGAACTTGCCGACAGGCTGGCCAAACTTGCTATGCGCAAACCACTTCCGGAGATGAGTATCTCCGAAACTGACCTGCGTTTTGTCCTACACCACAGGGTTTTTCAGCTTTGGAAGATGGAATGGCAAAACAGTGCGCACAACAAACTGTGTGTCATTAAAGAGACTACAAATGTGTGGAAGTCTTCCATGCGGTCCTTCAGAGGGAATCAGTTGTCCTCTGCCGGCTCTGCATTGGCCATACGTGGCTAACCCATTGTTACCTCCTCCATCGGAAGGATCCACCTTGGTGTTGCTATGGCTCACAAATGACGGTCGTCCACCTCTTGCTGGACTGCCCACTTTTAGCCGCTCTCTGGCAGACTTTTAACTTTCCCAGCACCCTACCTTCGGTGTTTTGCGACAATGCCTCAATAGCAGCTTTAGTTTTATTCGTGAGGGTGGGTTTGATCATTTGATATAAGTTTTAGCGCGTGTCCTTTGTCCCTCTGTGTCCTCCACCCTAGTGCTTTTAGGGTTGATGTTTTTGTTGTGTCTAGACAAGGCAGCCTAGACACAATGAGAGGAAGCCGAAAGGCACGTGCTTAAACTCACGCAGGCTGGCGTGAGGTCTGAAACAGGATACGTAATGAATGCTATAAAGAAAAGTACGTAGCTTCTGGAATACTTAACTTTAATCCACAATTGTAGAACATCGCTCTTGATGATACATGCTTCATATAATAAATATCAATTGAATACGGTGCCTTGCTAGGTCGTAGCAAATGTAGCTGAAGGCTATGCTAACTATCGTCTCGGCAAATGAGAGCGTATTTGTCAGTGAACCATTGCTATGAACGTCGGCTGTACAACTGGGGCGAGTGCCAGTACGTCTCTCTAGACCTGCCGTTTGGTGGCGCTCGGTCTGCTATCACTGACAGTGGCGACACGCGGGTCCGACGTATACTAATGGACCGCAGCCGATTTAAAGGCTACCACCTAGCAAGTGTGGTGTCGGGCGGTGACACCACAGTTTTAATGTATTGCAGAGTGGCTAGCCTCTCCTTTTTATTCTCATGGTCAAGCAGCCATGGTAATCTGATCTCTTGTTTTGATGTCTCCTACTTGTTTCTTGCATCTCTCTGTGGCGTTCTTGTCTAATTTTGTCCATTTTAGTGTTTGTTGCTGTTCTGTCATTCTTGTGGTTTTCTCCTTTCTTCCAGCTGTGATTTGTATGTCTCAATTATTTTACTCCCACCCTTGTGGAATTATTTTAATCAAAATGAGGGACCAATGACCTAGAAGTTTGGTCGCCCCCCCCCCCCTCCCCCCCCCCCCTCCTTTTAAACCATCCAACCAACCAATCCACTCGCCATGTCCACGTTGCTAGTCTTTCCTGGGTATTGTTGGGTGGGGAGCTCTAGTAATCGGCAGGGAGTTAGTCCCTCATCGCACTTTCTGTCTTTGGGCTCCTCCGGCTGCTCCTTGGGTGGGGGCATCTTGTGCACCTTTCTTCTTTCCCCCCTTTTCTTCTTCCTTGTTCCTTTCTCTAGGGTCTGTTGACTTTCGGTAGACCTTGGAGTTTTTTATCCTTAGTTTTTGTGCACTAGGCCCTTCTTTGGTGTGTTGTTTTGCTAACTGCACTGCTTCAGGTAGGAGGGACTGATGACCTCATAGTTTGGTCCCTTTAATCATTAAATCAACCAACCAACCAACAAGAGAGATTGTAATGCCTCATTTCATTTATAGCTAATGTGCAATATTTCTGCTTTGAAACGTGCTGTGGCTAAGCCCTGTCTCCGCAATATCCTTTCTTTCAGGAGTGCTAGTTCTGCAAGGTTTGCAGGAGAGCTTCTGTAAAGTTTGGAAGGTAGGAGACGAGGTACTGGCAGAAGTAAAGCTGTGAGGATGGGGCATGAGTCATGCTTGGGTAGCTCAGTTGGTAGAGCACTTGCCCGCGAAAGGCAAAGGTCCCGAGTTCGAGTCTCGGTCCGGCACACAGTTTTAATCTGCCAGGAAGTTTCATATCAGCGCACACTCCGCTGCAGAGTGAAAATCTCATTCTGGATTTCAGTTATTGCTTCACAGCGTGTGGCATCTGGTTCCTTCCTATCAGTGCCAGCTTTTCTGAATTGCACAGATGGGAACTCTCCAAGCAATATATCCTGGCATCAATCTTGGTTATTCCCTGTCCTCTGCTTACGAGTCACCTTCCCTGTTCCCACTTCAGCACTACATGGCCTTCTATTCCACCAATGTACCCACAGTCTTTCTCCCTTCTCTACTTTTCTGTTCCTCCACCCCCATCCCCACAAATCTTCTGTCTGCACCCAGCAGCACTACTGTGTCCCCATCATGTCCCTGCATACTTTCACAAGCAGTACTACACCTTCCCCCACTTCTACCCAGTAGTCCCACCCCTCCTCCCCCATGCCTCTTCCTTACCTCCATCACCCATGCCAGATTGCTGCTCCTGTCAAGTGCAGCTGCTGTCCGGTCACAGCAGCTGTAGATAGCAGTTGTGTGTGAGCTGTGCTCGTGTGAATGCGTGTGTTTTTTATTTCAGAAGAAAGCCTTATGACCATAAGTGTAAATCTTTTCAATGTGCATGTCTGTGACTCGGCTTCTCCTCTATATGGTGAGTATCTTCCTGTCCGTTTCATATTATTATTATTCCATCCACCACTTTCCATTGTTTCATCTTTTACAGGGCCTCCTGGCCCAGCAACAGGGGGGCTTCCATCAGGGCCGCTCAGCGATCGACAATTTAGTCTCGCTAGAGTCGGCTATTCATACAGCTTTTACTCGGCGAGAACATCTAGTTGCTGTTTTCTTTGATCTTCGGAAGGCGTACGATACCACTTGGTGCCATCATATCCTTGCTACGGTGCATGAATGGGGCTTATGGGGTCCACTTCCGATTTTTCTACGGAATTTTCTCTCCAATCGCTCCTTTCGGGTTAGAGTTGGCACATACTTTAGCTCTGCTCATATTCAGGAGAACGGTGTCCTGCTGGGCTTGGTTCTCAGTGTTCCCCTCTTTTTGGTGGCGATTAATGGTCTTGCGGCTGCGGTGGGCTCATCGGTCTGTTCCTCTCTGTATGCCGATGACTTTTGTCTTTATTACAGTTCCCCAAGGATCAGCGTCGCTGAATGGTGGCTGCAGGGAGCTATCTGTAAGGCACGTTTTTGGGCATCCAACCATGGTTTTCAGTTCTCAGCCTCTAAGACCCGAGTGATGCATTTCTGTCGTCGTCGAACGGTCCACCTCCATCCAGAGCTCTATCTTCCCAATGAACTCCTTCATATTGAGGAGACACTTCGCTTCCTTGGCATGCTGTTTGATGCTCAGCTCACTTGGACACCTCATCTTCACAAGCTTAAACAACAGTGCTGGAGGCACCTCAACATCTTTCGTTGCCTTAGCCACACCATTTGGGGGGGCTGCACGAACAACCCTCCTACAGCTCTATAAGGTCTTAGTCCAGTCCTGTCTCGACTACAGGACCGTGGTTTACGACTCGGCAGCACCCTCAATGTTGCAGATCCTCAACCCGGTTCTCCATTGTGGCATCAGGCTGGCGACAGGTGCCTTCCGCACTAGTCCGGTGACTAGCCTTCTTGTAGAAGTTGGAATTCCTCCCCTACGATTCCGCCAGCAACAGTTGCTTGCGTCATACATCGTCCGCGTCCATGCCTTGCCCGACCACCCAAACCGCAGGCTCCTTTTTCAGTCTTCTGCACTCCCCTCCCCAAGACGGCGGCCCAGGTCGGGTCTCCCGATCGCGGTCCACGTTTGTTCCCTTCTCTCGTCACTAGAGTCCTATCCCCTTCCTCCATCCTTCCAGCCCTCTTCTTCTACCCCTCCTTGGTCCCTCCCTTGCGGCTTTGCATGGATTTTTCCTGCGACTCCAAGTCCTCCGTTCCACCTGCCAGTCTTCGTCAACAATTCATGGCTCTTCTTGCCTTGTTTCGCAGTGCAGATGTAGTCAACACAAATGGTTCTGTGGTCGATGGACGCACTGGGTTTGCTTTCATCCACGGCAACTACATTGAGCAGCATTCCCTGCCTTGTGGGAGCAGTGTTTTCACTGCGGAGCTGGTTGCTCTTTATCGTGCACTCGCTCACCTTTCCTCCTGCCCTGGCGAGTCATTTGTCATATGCAGTGACTCCCTGAGTGGATTGCAGGCACTCGAACAGTGTTTTTCTCGGGACCCTTTGCTGTGCGGTATTCAAGATACTGTTTTTGCTCTCGCCGAGTGTGGTCATTCAGCGACGTTTGTGTGGACCCGGGGCATTCCAGAAAACGAACGTGTTGATCGGTTGGCCAAGCAGGCCACCACTTCGCCACCCCTGGAGCTTAGTTTCGTGGAAAGAGACCTCCGGTCAGCCCTACATCGCAAGGTCCGTGATGTCTGGAGCTCTGAATGGTCTGTCTTGAACACGCCAAATAAGCTCCGTATGGTAAAGTCCTCCACGGCCGTATGGAACTTATCCTTGAGGAGCACGCGTAGGGACTCAGTTGTTCT
Source organism: Schistocerca serialis cubense (assembly GCF_023864345.2). Taxonomy (NCBI): domain Eukaryota; kingdom Metazoa; phylum Arthropoda; class Insecta; order Orthoptera; family Acrididae; genus Schistocerca; species Schistocerca serialis. Next base: position 430,025,753 of record NC_064642.1, read on the forward strand.
CTGCTGCCTCCGAATTGACATATGTGGTTGACCCAAAGCTATCTTCTTCACTGTGAGAACCCGCCCAAGTGTCGCTGTGATGCAGGGCTGACAGTGGTCCATCTTCTGATGGACTGCCCCCTTTTAGCCCCCTTGCGGCAGTCCTTTAATTTACCAGCTGCACTTCCTTTAATTCTAGGTGACAATGCCTCTATAGCTGACTCAGTTTTACGTTTTATCCATGCAACTGGGTTTTATCACTCACTCTAGTGTGGGTGCTCTCGCATGATTTCCCAGGCTACACCCACTCCAGCGACTTTTAATTGTGACGTGGATACCAAAATAGTGTCTTTTATGGTAACAAGTTGTGTTGGTACCTCTATCAACGTTTTCCAGCTGGAGGTTCTTCGTTTGTAGTTGAGTGGTTGACCTTTTACCTGATCCATCAACCACTGTAGTCTGTTTTACTCTAGGCAACTATTTGCTCTGCTCCTTTCAAGTGTCCTCTATTTTGTGTTATTGTGGTGTTCATTTTAGCTTTGTGCCCCTTGGTGTTCCCTCCCTCTGGGTGCCGAGGTTACGCTTTTACTGTATAGGCCTTTTACATGTATGTCTGTTTGGAACAGGGGACTGATGACCTCAATGTTTAGCCCCCATCAAACCCCAAAACCCAACCAACCATCTTTTACATGGAGAATTTGAAAGCCAAAGCATTGGAATCTGACAAGCATGAACCAACATGTTTGTCAGTATATGCAAGATATGTTTGTGATGAGACCCTACAGTGTGAACTCGTACAACATCTCAACTTTATCTGTTGAGCTATACATTTCCTAAGAAAATAGTAGTGGGTCAACTACCTTTTATTAATAGTTTGGTTAAGCACGGATGTAATAATGGTAATCATGGGATACTTAGTGTGGAGAAAATAGCAGGGGTGGCGTACAGTGTGGAGAAAAGTGTGTGTGAGTGTGTGTGTGTGTGTGTGTGTGTGTGTGTGTGTGTGTGTGTTTCAACCAGGTGCCTACTTAGGAGAACCTGATACATCTTGAAGCATTCCTAGGATACAAGGTGGTCAGTCACAGCATGAGATGGCAAAAGCATAGAATAATTTGACATAGTCAGCTCTTGATTGTTTCCTCATATTCATAAGGACACCATCAAAGTAAACCAGGACAAAGTTGTCATAGTGCAATTACAGTTGGAGCTATTGTTTCATCCCACAGTTCATTGCAATAGTCGTGAGGACTCAACCAAAAAAATGAGGAATAAATGTCATTGCAGGTTTTGAGCTGCGGTGGCAGTTTTTAGAGTACCTAAACTATCACATTGCAATATATTTTACTGTTCTGGATGTTATCCAAGGTAGGTATAGTGGTTTAAAGGCTCATCTCATGGTAAATTACAGTATCTCATAAGATCATTTGGGTATTTTAGGAAAGAGAAGTTCCACAGCTACACTTTGTTCTTGTACATTATTTTAAAAAAAGTTGTTTTTCCCAGGGCACCATCACTGCTTTTGTCCTGTTCACACTATGTACATAATTATTTCTGAAATAGCCATTACTCTTATGATCTGTGATGGGATTTTCCATGCTTTTATGTTTATTTTTATGTTTATATGCCAAAAAGACAGTAACTGTATGTAGCTCAAATGAAATTTAATAATTTCAGCTCAAAGAAGAAATATCCTGAGGGCTCAGTTACGTTAGAAAAAGTAAAACTTCAAAGAAGTGTTATTCCTTCAAAAGATAATCCTCCTCCAGAGATGACTGACTGGTTATATCAGTTTCAAGTAAGTATTCAGCAGCTGTAGAAACTAATGATTATCATATGAATAACTAATTTAATGCATTGATGAAAACTTAGGCTATATTGAAGATGTTGGAAAGGGCCATTTTTGTAAAAGTTGTAGTGAGGCAAGTGCTCACATTGTGGCTGTCTACTCTGTATGGTTCAAAAGTACTTGTAAAGATTCTTTGCAACTTTTCCATTAACCCAGTTCATTGGATTGTTGTTGAAATAAATAGCTTGAAACTTTACAGAAAGACCATGTTGAGAGATATTAGCTTAGCCTTTGTTGATAATCTGTCTGGTGTGGTCCACTCCTACCTCTCCCCCCCCCCCCCCCCCCTCCCCCCTCCTCCTCCTCAGTATCTAGAGATGAACAGGCAGCATAGTAGTTATATTGATGCCAAGCTGAATTTTCATTCTGTACACATTGCAGCTCAGAGTGAGTGAGTGAGTGAAACATATGAAATAGTGATAAGGGGGGGGGGGGGGGGGGAGGAAACTACTACCCTTTCAAAAGCAAAGAATGAAGACAATATTGGTTGTGTTTTGAGATAGCAGTGGAATGGTTTACAAAAATTTGTGCTTCCAGGTAGAACAGTAAATAACTTATTCCATATGAAAGTGTTGAAATGCTTGCTAGCTTGATTCAAATGAGTCCAGCAATACTTTTGGCTCTCAAGATTTCTTCCAGTTGCACAACATTCTCACTCATCAAACAGTAGTAATAACCAGTTCCTTGCCGAAAAGTGATTCTCAGTGTTGTACCATCTACCTTATTTACCATATCTGTTACTTCTGGGTTATTTCTCCTCCCAAAACTGGAAGTAACATGAAGAGTCGAATATTCTACTTAATGGAGCGGATTCAGAAGTCTTTTACGGATCAGTTTAAGACAGTTCCTAAAGAAGTCTTAAGTCTTCTATGAGGGTGTAAAGAAATTGAAAACATATGTTGAGTAATCCAGTATATTAAATGGACCCAGTTTTGAGTAAACATAGGCAAAACTTGTATGCCTTTAATTTTGAATTTGATGTCACCTTGATCTTTGACCGAACTTGGGAACCACACCTGTTGTTCATTTCAATTTGAGTTTTGAAAGTATCTTCTTTTTTTTTTTTTTTTTTGGGTGTCCGAAATGTAACTTATCGATGAAATCATAGCAGTAATATCATTCTCATCCAATAGCTGCCACTAGGTACAAAGAAACATAGGAAGTTCATACTGAACATTGGATTATTGATATCATTTAGAGAAATTGAGAAAGTGGTTGTACATAAACACTGTGAGGCGGAGGATTTCCTCAGGCTTGTGAATGGTAAAGGATTGAAATCAACATTTAGGGAATTAACAAGAAGTAGATGATGGAATACAATAAGAAACCTCCATATTCCAAGTTAGTTAATAGTTGTCCAAAGGGTGTCCTAAGGGACAGAGAACACTGATTTTGAACAAAAAGGAGCTAGTGTCACAGAAACCAGTTTGCATAGAATGAAAACTCAGTAAAGAAATGGAGAAATACATTATGATTTGTACAAAGGTAGTTTGTGCTACCTTGACCTTGTAAACAAAATATTCCTTTAAGGATTGTTGATGCATAACACAACCAACCACTAACTCTCCTAAGATTTATTTCAGTGTCACAGGGGGCTTTGGGGTACTTACGCACATCTACAACTGACTACACCTGCTTTATTACATATCAGAGTCATTAACAGCATATCGTGTAATCTTGTAACACGCACAAATATTTTTGAATAGTTGGTGCCACTTTCAATTCTCTGTAGGTGACTTACGTAATGTAGGAAAATATGCTGATATACATGAAATTGAAAACATGTGAAGTGAGTGAGTTACGTGCACGTAAATTTGTTCTATTGAATGGTGCTTTGAAACTTTAAAGTCCAGATTCATTTCTATGAGGAAACATGAAGTGTTTGAGTGTAAACAGCATGCACATTTGACAAAATCACTTGCGGTGCATGAACAAATTCACAATATTCTTCATGACATTTGCTGATTCAGACATATGCTTTACATGTAATGCCAAACAGTTCATATGATATGTCATTGATAACATTGCAATATTTCTCAACTAGAGCCAAAGTTAATACTCTCGAGATGGTGCCTAAGTCTCAAAAGGGTTAAGAATAAATGGGCTTACCTAAAAATAATTGAGGATAGAGGAACAGAAAGTTGGCTGAAACCAGATGTAAACAGTAATGAAATCCTAAACTCAGATTGGAAAGTATACCGCAGAGACAGGCTGGACAGTGAAGGGGGAGGCGTGTTTATAGCGATAAGAAGTGCAATAGTATCGAAGGAAATTTATGGAGATCCGAAATGTGAAATAATTTGGGTCAAGATCACGGTTAAAGCAGACTCAGACATGGTAATTGGATGTCTCTATAGGCCCTCTGGCTCAGCAGCTGTTGTGGCTGAGCACCTGAAAGATAATTTGGAAAATATTTCAAGTAGATTTCCCCACCATGTTATAGTTCTGGGTGGAGATTTTAATTTGCCGGATATAGATTGGGAGACTCGAACGTTCATAATGGGTGGCAGGGACAAAGAATCCAGTGAAATTTTTTTAAGTGTTTTATCTGAAAACTACCTTGAGCAGTTAAACAGAGAACCGACTCGTGGCGATAACATATTAGACCTTCTGGTGACAAACAGACCCGAACTATTTGAAACAGTTAATGCTGAACAGGGAAGCAGCGATCATAAAGCGGTTACTACATCGATGATTTCAGCCGTAAATAGAAATATTAAAAAAGGTAGGGAGATTTTTCTGTTTAGCAAAAGTGACAAAAAGCAGATTACAGAGTACCTGACGGCTCAACACAAAAGTTTTGTCTCAAGTACAGATAGTGTTGAGGATCAGTGGACAAAGTTCAGAACCATCGTACAATATGCGTTAGGTGAGTATGTGCCAAGCAAGATCGTAAGAGATGGAAAAGAGCCACCGTGGTACAACAACCGAGTTAGAAAACTGCTGCGGAAGCAAAGGGAACTTCACAGCAAACATAAACATAACCAAAGCCTTGCAGACAAACAAAAATTATGCGAAGCGAAATGTAGTGTGAGGAGGGCTATGCGAGAAGCGTTCAATGAATTCGAAAGTAAAGTACTATGTACTGACTTGGCACAAAATCCTAAGAAATTTTGGTCTTATGTCAAAGCGGTAGGTGGATCAAAACAAAATGTCCAGACACTCTGTGACCAAAATGGTACTGAAACAGAGGATGATAGACTATAGGCCGAAATACTAAATGTCTTTTTCCAAAGCTGTTTCACAGAGGAAGACTGCACTGTAGTTCCTTCTCTAGATTGTCGCACAGATGACAAAATGGTAGATATCAAAATAGATGACAGAGGATAGAGAAACAATTAAAATCGCTCAAAAGAGGAAAGGCCGCTGGACCTGATTGGATACCGGTTCGATTTTACACAGAGTACGCGAAGGAACTTGCCCCCCCTTCTTGCAGCGGTGTACCATAGGTCTCTAGAAGAGCGTAGCGTTCCAAAAGATTGGAAAAGGGCACAGGTCATCCCCATTTTCAAGAAGGGACGTCGAACAGATGTGCAGAACTATAGACCTATATCTCTAACATCGATCAGTTGTAGAATTTTGGAACACATATTATGTTCGTGTATAATGGCTTTTCTGGAGACTAGAAATCTACTCTGTAGGTATCAGCATGGGTTTCGAAAAAGACGGTCGTGTGAAACCCAGCTCGCGCTATTCGTCCACGAGACTCAGAGGGCCATAGACACGGGTTCACAGGTAGATGCCGTGTTTCTTGACTTCCGCAAGGCGTTCAATACCGTTCCCCACAGTCGTTTAATGAACAAAGTAAGAGCATATGGACTAACAGACTAATTGTGTGATCGGATTGAAGAGTTCCTAGATAACAGAACGCAGCATGTCATTCTCAATGGAGAGAAGTCTTCCAAAGTGAGAGTGATTTCAGGTGTGCCGCAGGGGAGTGTCATAGGACTGTTGCTATTCACAATATACATAAATGACCTTGTGGATGACATCGGAAGTTCACTGAGGCTTTTTGCAGATGATGCTGTGGTGTATCGAGAGGTTGTAACAATGGAAAATTGTACTGAAATGCAGGAGGATCTGCAGCGAATTGACGCATGGTGCAGGGAATGGCAATTCAATCTCAATGTAGACAAGTGTAATGTGCTGCGAATGCATAGAAAGATAGATCCCTTATCATTTAGCTACAACCTAGCATGTCAGCAACTGGAAGCAGTTAATTCCATAAATTATCTGGGAGTACGCATTAGGAGTGATTTAAAATGGAATGATCATATAAAGTTGATCGTCGGTAAAGCAGATGCCAGACTGAGATTCATTGGAAGAATCTTAAGGAAATGCAATCCGAAAACAAAGGAAGTAGGTTATAGTACACTTGTTCGCCCACTGCTTGAATACTGCTCAGCAGTGTGGGATCCGTACCAGATAAGGTTGATAGAAGAGATAGAGAAGATCCAACGGAGAGCAGCGCGCTTCATTACAGGATCATTTAGTAATCGCGAAAGCGTTATGGAGATGATAGATAAACTCCAGTGGAAGACTCTGCAGGAGAGACGCTCAGTAGCTCGGTGTGGGCTTTTGTTAAAGTTTCGAGAACATACCTTCACCAAAGAGTCAAGCAGTAAATTGCTCCCTCCTACTTATATCTCGCGAAGAGACCATGAGGATAAAATCAGAGATTAGAGCCCACACAGAAGCATACCGACAATGCTTCTTTCCACGAACAATACGAGACTGGAATAGAAGGGAGAACCGATAGAAGTACCCGGGGTAGTCTCTGCCACACTCTGTCAGGTGGCTTGCGGAGTATGGATGTAGGTGTAGATGTAGTAGATGAAAGTGGAGGTGCCAAGAGAGAAATTTGTGGCAGGCTGCATTTAACCAGTCAGATGACTTACGGGGAAAAGAATAGTGAATCGAATAGCTAGTGTTTGTAACCCTGCAGACAGCCAACTACATCAGATTATGGTAGAAATTTTACATTACTCAAATTTTCTTAGTCTTCTTACCTCCCACTGTCCTGTGATCTTTGCATTCATTAAATGCTTTTTTTCTGCTCTTGTTTTGCCATTCTTTCTCTGTAGTTAATTATGACCCACATCTCTTCTGATTGTGACACTTCTTCTTGTCAACTTTTCATTGACTATCTGTCTGTTGTGACTCACTCACTCACTCACTCACTAACTCGTCGCCACCTAACCCAAACCACAAAGAATAGAAACTTGAAATTTTCGGAGGGTGTTGATCTTACACTGTAGGCATGTTTAAGATGGGCTTTTTCTATATTCTGTTCCTAATGGGGTGAAATAGGGGATGAAAGGTTTTTTGAAAATTAGTTGCTGTTAAGGCAGTTTTGAAGCTAGACCTATGAAAATTTGTATCAGGTTTCTGTCAGAAGTAAGAAATACATGTTTCATCATTTTTGGAAATTTAACCCCTTTGGGGGTGCAATAGTGGGTGAAATGTTTTATGAAAATATTTCATTGGAAAGCCTTTTTAATGCTAAATCTTTGAAAATAGTGTTTGGCTTCTCAGTTGTAAATGGGGAAAAAAACACTGTTTTTGTAAATTCAGCCCCTAAAGGGATGTAATAGGGCCAGACTGATTCATTATCGCCTAGCCCAAACCACTAATTACAGAAACGTGAAATTTTGGAGTGGGTGTGGATCTTAAACAGTAAGGGTTGTTTAAGAATGGACTGTTCAAAATTCCACTCCTAAGGATTTGGAATAGGGAATGAAATGCTTTCTTAAAATGTCACTATTAAGGCAATTTTGAAGCTAGAATTACGAAAACTAATATTTTAACTACGAAAACTAATATTTTGTGTGTACACACACAAGAATGCAGAAGGTATGATTAACGAAAAACTTAGTCTCCAGCTCTCAGAACTGCTTTTCAGACAGAAGTCATTCACATTAATTAACATGAAAATTTTATAAGCTGTTGCAATTTGTAAACAACATATAAATTCAGTTATAGAAAAACAGAAAAATCTGTGCAGAACATACTGTCTATGCAAGCGAAGCACTAAGCTAGTTAATTATATTACTATTGTTTTTTCAGTTTTTGATTTACTTTTTCTTCTGATTTCCTGTGCATGAATATTAGGATCATCTTTTTCTGTGTAGTCAACATAATGATATATTTTTCTTGATTGTCTTTGTATTTGCAGCGATGGTCAAATGCGGAACGTCTTTTAGCCATAGATCAACTCATTGAGAAATGTGAGCCAACTCAAGTAAGGCACATGATGCAAGTCATTGAACCACAATTCCAACGTGATTTTATATCACTGCTTCCGAAGGAGGTAAGTCTCATTGTAGTAGAATAATATAAATCATAGGTCACTAATGTCTTAAAAACATCCTTTGTTAAAAGGTTATGTCAGTAATATCTGTGGAAGTTGGTGTAAAGCACATCAGTAATTTGTAGTACTATGTTTCTGTCAGATGTAATTTACACTAAGCTGACAAAAGTAATGGGGTAGCAATATGCACATATACAGATGGTAGTGGTATTGTGTACGCTGGGTATGGAAGAGCAGCGTATTGGTGGAGCTGTTATTTGTACTCAGGCAATTCATTTCAGAAGGTTTCTGATATTATTGTGGCTGCACAACAGTAATTAACAAACTTTGAATACGGAATGGTAGAATGTGTATGTAACTGAATCTCTAAAACAACTAACAGTATTTAAGCATTTCTGAGCAGAAGACATTATTGTGCAAGATAAGCACGAGAGGACAACTGGGGTGTTCTCCAGGCCACTGAGTCATTTATTCATGCATGGTTACCAGCTTCTGTAAATTTCTTGAAAGAACTTGTTTCCATTGTAGTTTCTTTATTTGAAATTTTTAGCTATATCCACCCCCTTCAGCATTATCAAGATACATCACCCTAAAAATTATATTATGCTTATAAGTACATGACCAACACAGCAGTGTGCCGAATTCTTATTAGAGATATCATTACATGTTGTTCTTTAGACACTGCAGTATGGATTGTGGCATCCTTGTAAGTGTAACAACATTTTTATTGTGATGTATTTTGGCAGCATCCAAGGAAAAGTCACTAATCCATAAATAAAGTATTTACTTAAAGTAAAAGAAAAAGAAAGTCTACTCAGAAAAAGGTTCTTTCAAGTCACTACAGGAATCTAGCAAACGATGGGACTATCAGTACTAGCAAAAATTATGTTTTTAAGAAAAGTGTGTTTAAATCAAGAGAACACTGATTGAAGAATGTGAAGTGGTTTCAGAAAACATGGCACAAGAAGACAACTTTTGTGGAGAATGATTTTCCCTGACAAGACACATTAAGGTTTAATGGAATTGAAAGGTGGCATAATTGTATCAGCTTTTAACCCTTGACTTGTGACATTGTATTACAATGTTAGTACTGGTACAGGGTGTTGGAAACACCCCAGAGTTTAAGAACCTAGATAATGTTGTAGTGGAAAAAAAATTGTTATAGTATTGAAGTCTTGAGTTCTTCCTCAGGTTAATGCACTTTATATGCATTGTTGTTGTTGTTGTTGTTGTCTTCAGTCCTGAGACTGCTTAGTGTATTCATCTCTTGGTCTCCCTCTACGATTTTTACCCTCCACGCTGCCCTCCAATGCTAAATTTGTGATCCCTTGATGCCTCAGAACATGTCCTACCAACCGGTCCCTTCTTCTTGTCAAGTTGTGCCACAAACTCCTTTTCTCCACAATTCTATTCAATACGTCCTCATTAGTTATGTGATCTATCCATCTAATCTTCAGCATTCTTCTATAGCACCACATTTCGAAAGCTTCTATTCTCTTCTTGTCCAAACTATTTATCGTCCATGTTTCACTTCCATACATGGCTACGCTCCGTACAAATACTTTCAGAAACGACTTCCTGACACTTATCTATATACTCAATGTTAACAAATTTCTCTTCTTCAGAAACGCTTTCCTTGCCATTGCCAGTCTACTTATATGTATTGGTAATATAAATTTATAACTTTAACACCACAAATACAAATAAAAAATAGTAATGGTTCCTTCTTGCCATGTTTGGTTGATAGATATCTGTTAATTCTGTCAAGCTTCAACATTTTCTACATTATATTGTTTCTTTCCAAGTGATAAAAATATTCTTTCTCAAAACTGTCATTACATATTGCAATCATATGACATATACAAATTTTTATTGTGTGTTTCACTCACAAAACTTTCCCACATCTTTACTTATTGGGCACACTGTACATCTTCCTTTCTGTTTCTTCCATCATCCACATTTCAGTTTTTGAGCCTTGGTCTTTCTGCTGAAGGTCCGTATTTTTCATCCTCTTGTGTTGTCTTCTCCACCACTTTGTTTTCTGGATTAGGGTAGGGATGTTACTGCTACTTCCTGTGTATAACTGGTTGTATTAACAGAACTCTTGGTTCTTTAGTCATATTGTTGCCCTCAGTCTTTCTGGTAAATATCATTTGAGCATTTATTCCAGAATATTGAAAAATATTGAACAGAATCGTGTTTTTCTTGATGTGAGGTAGGTGGTGCACATTTCATCCAGTGTGTCTGCTCGTGTTTTTGTGGAATTGTACATTGTGATAGTTTCAGACTTTCTCTCTTCTGTGCTGTCATCTATTTTATTACCAAAGTTCATAGATGGAGGAAGCATCATGCTTTTGTTTTCTTTAGGCACTTAAGAGATGATTCTTAAGCCCTTTTGAAATCCAAATTATCCACTTTTAACTCCACATTCACAAATTCAGAAGACAGTTGCTTCATTTTTACAAACAGTTCCAATGAAAGTATCTCCTTCTGCAGCTCTTCAGGTAAGCCACAACTAGTAAATCAATTATCTGCCATTACATTACAGCCAGTCACATTAGTTGTCTCACTCAGTAGAATTATCAAATCTTACGGTGAGTTTGAAACTTCATTTGGTCCATCTAGCTGTTTCCCAAGGTATATTGCCACAACGAGAGTGTACCATGTCGTGGCATCACAGAACATTAGAATTTTCAGACCATACTTTGATGGCTCGCTTGGTATATCGTGGTGAAAACTAAGTTTCCCTCTGAAAGCAGTTAACTGACATCCACAGTGGTGTAGTCGGACACTGTGTAGTTCTTGTTACAGTTTGCTTGGAACAATTCAAATATCTTGCTAATAAGTGCAAGTTAATTTATTCTCTTTCTCTCTTGTGTGCTTTGAATGTCGTCAAACTATATGCATCTGAACAGGAACTGAACCGGTTGTGTACCATGGATTCTTTAGGTTCATATGTCCAGAGTTGTAAAAACCAACCAAAATAACCAACAAAAGCCCTAATTTCAGCCACATTTGTAGCTTTGGCATTTCATTTCCAGGCAGAATTCCCTGAAATACTTGTTATGTGCACATTAGTATATCCTCATGTTCTTTTTTTCCAAATATATGTTCATCAAAAACAAAAGCAAGTAGTCTGATAGAGAGGTGGCTTAGTGGTTAGCACACTGGACTCACCCCCCTCCCAGGGGGGCTCGCCACTCTTTGGCGGGTTTGCACTTGGTCACCACAGGGCCCCAGCCTTTGCAGCATCTTTTCCCTTCTGTGCTGCGTGTCTATCTTCTTGCTATTCTTTTTCACCTCTCCTGGGCAACATGTCTGGGGTGTTTTTGGGAATGTTCCACATTGTCTGTAGCTGACATAAGAATAGTCTCATCACTGTTTTTTGTTCCTTTTTCCTTTCTTCATTCACATTCTCCTATCATCTTCTGATTCGACGTTTGATGCTCCTCTTTTTTTTTCTTCCTGCCTGTGTGCTCCTGAAAAGGGTGGCTCACATGTCTGACATGTAACAGCTGACTCGGTAACATGTAATTCCCAGCCCCAGATCAACAGATAGTGTTCACACATAGCCCCTGGTAGATGTCAAGTCCAGAGAAGGATGATTGCCTAAGTTGCTACCTTCCCAAAGTGCTGAGTTTTGAACAATCATCGTAAGGCAGGTGCACACCCTTGTGAAGGTGGCTCCCAGTTGGAAGGAGCATGCCATTGGAGGCGCTGGCAATCATGGGGGATTTTCCAGCAGTGAGCCAATCAGGTTCACAATCAGTGTCTACAAAACATAAACAGAATGAGGCTAATGATTCAAGACCCTTCAAGCCAGCTGCACCACGGTGCCTTGTGGTTTCACGCACTGAAGATGGTCTGTCCTTCGTGACGGTAAATCTGTTTATTATTCAGAAAGGAGTTGATGCAGTTGCCAGCTTTGTGAAATCCTGCTCTTGTTTACAAAATGGCACTTTGGTTTTGGAGACTACTTCTGATTCTTAAGCACAACTTCTTGCCGCTTCACTTCTCCACAGCTATCCTGTTCGTGTTGAGGCCCATAGAATTCTGAACTCTACCTGTGATGTTATTTACACTAGGCTGTCTGACAGTCTGACCGAGGCCAAAATCCAAGCGTACCGCTCTGATCAGGGTGTCATTGCCGTCCATCAGGTAATGAAAAAGGTAGATGCCTCTCCTTAGTGCCCACATGCACTCTTTTTTTTCCCACCTTTGATAGAGTGGTTCTTCCATCCCAGACCAGAGCAGGCTATGAAGTTATCACAGTCCGACCATACATTCCGAACCAGATGCACTACTACCAGTGTCATTGTTTCAACATCACTGGAATGTGAGGTGACACCCTTTCATTTTTGCCTCATCATGACTCTTCTCCAATGCAACGATCGTGGCCCTTGATCCAACAAAGAGGATTTACAGCTGCTTTCAGAATCACAGCATCCACACGTACTCAGCCTTCAGGAAACAAATTTGCATCCTCATGACTGCTTTGAGCTTTTGCATTTCTTCTCGGTGTATTTTGACACCCCCGAGGTCGGCATTCCATCTCATGGGGGAGTCGTGCTGCTCATATGGGATGACATTCATAATCATTCCATTTCTCTGGCTACCCGTCTTCAAGCTGTTGCAGCTTGCCTTTTCCTTTCCCTCTTGACCTTTTCCCTTTGTACCATTTATATCCTTCCGTCATTTGATGTCACCAGGGCAGACTTCCACCAGCTTACTGGTCAGCTACTTCACTCATTTCTGCTGCTGGGTGACTTTAATGTGCACCATCTCGTTTGGGGTTTTTCCAGAACCCATCAGAGAGGTGTCCTCTTGGCCAACCTTATTAATCAACTTAACCTCTTCTGCCTTAATACGGGAGCACCCCTGTTCCTTTCTGACTCCTCTCTTCTGCCTTACACGGGAGCACCCCTGTTCCTTTCTGACTCCTCGTACACCTATTCCCATTTGGACCTATCCTTCTGCACTGCCCAGTTTACCCTTCATCTCAATTGGTCAGTTCTTTCTGATGTCTACTCAAGCAACCATTTCATGTGTGCTATATGTTTACTGACTCCTACCCCACCTCTGTGCATACCCCAAAGGCTGCTTACTAAGGCCGACTGGTGGCGTTACTCTTCCATGGCAGCCTTCGACAAACAAGATTTTCCCAGTTGTGATGACTTGGTGCAATATCTTACAAAGTGGAATATCTTACAAATGTTATCCTTATCCTTCCAGAATGTTCCGTTTCTCGCACTTCCTCTTTACCAAGCTGTGTTCCTGTCCTTTGGTGGACTGAGGCATGCCACGATGCAATTCACGCATGGAGACGTGCTCCCCCTGTTTTTACCTGTCATCCTATGATAACAAACTGAATTTATTACAAACAGATGTGTGCACATTGTCATCACGTTCTCTGGAAAAGCAAAAGAGCTAGCCGGATTTCATTCAAAGGTTCTTTTAACATTTCCAACCCGTCCTCTGTCATGCCGTGAAGTTGAGAGCTGTGCTGGCAGTAGCGTAGCTACTGGCAGGGTCACCCAAGCCAGATTGGTCTCAACTGAGGAGCCAGACAAAGTGTGTCCCACAACATTGAGCAGGGGGGCTCTAGACGCATAGTGAAGCCAGCTTCCCTAGGGGAGTAAACCTAATACAAATCCTGGTCCCCCAAGTTGGGGATTGGGCTCGAGGCTAACACCCTCTTCCTGCAAAAAAAGGTAAAGTTATGAAAACCCAAAGAGCAGAAGCCTGATGGATTATTATATAGACGACGACATGGCACGGATCTTGGACAACGAATGGTTAAAAAGTTGAAAACTGACCTTTGAATTTGTACCTGGAATGTTTGATCTTTATATAGCCCAGGCTCTCCAAAGAAGTTATTAGACAAGCAGGGGAAGCTCAAGGAGAGCATTACTGCCATCCAAGAAATTTGATGGACAAGGAGTGGAGTACTGGAAAAGAAAAAGGGCTATAAATTCTATAGCTGTGATAACAGACGAGTTTGGCACAGGTTTCCTTGTTCATAAAGATCTGAAACATTTGGTGATGAATTTTACACCCATTAACCCAAGGCTCTCAGTAATTAGAATTAAAGGAAGATTCTTTAACTATATTATAATTATTGGGCATGCACCAACAGAAGAATCTATTGAAGACCTAAAACATGATTTCCATGATGCCCTTGATAAAGCTTATGGTAAGTGTCCAGGGAATGACATCAAGATAGTGCTGGGCGATTTTAATGCATAACTTGGAAGAGAGGACATTGTCCAGCATGTAATTGGAGCCCATAGTAAACATGGATCCACTAATGATAATGGAATAAGATTGAGCATCTTCGCAGGCTCCCGGAATATGATAGTGGGATCTACCAGATTTCCCCACAAGGAGATACACAAGGGCAAGTGGAAGTCACTTGATGGTTGAACCATTAATCAAATTGATCATGTACTGATAGACTGGAGGCATAAAACTAACTTCTTGGCTGTTCAAAACTGTAATGGCCAAGATGAGAGCAAGGATATTAAATACTCAGAAAGAGAGACATACTAGAAAAGAACAGTACAATATTGCAGTACTGCAATTAACAGAAACTTACGAATCGTACTGTCGGAAAGTTTCTCAGGCTGTAGAACAAGAACAAGGAACACTGTGAGACAGTAATGACATAGAACAAAAATGGCTGACTAAAGAGCTACAGACATTTCAGCTAAGGAAACACTAGGGATGGAGAGAAAATCAAATCATGGTTTGATGAAGAGTGTAAGAGAGTGACTGGAGAAAAGAACACTGCATACCAAAAGACATTACAGGTGAATTGCGCAAGAAGCTTGTCAGAGGATTATCAAGAGAATAGGAGGATCGAAAAGACAACACAAAGCCTGAAAAAAGGAATGGACTAAGGCTGAAATAGAATGTATGGGAGTGTCCAAGAAGAAGAATGAAACAAGGAAGTTCTTTATAAAAGTAAATAATGTTAGAAGACAATTTGCTCCAATAACCAGCTTGATTAGAGATGAAGAAAGAAACATAATAAGTGAGAGTAAACAGACTCTGGAAAGATGGCGAAGATACTCTAATGACCTGATTAATCGAGAGACAGAGCAAGCAGAGGATACCTCTAATGATTGTGAGCAAGGATTGGATGATGAACAGCCACTGGATGGCCTAGGGTTAGAGGATGTTAAAATAGTTTTAAGGAAACTGAAGAATAACTAGGTCCCCGGCACTGATAGCATTCCTGCAAAATTGTTAAAATGTGGAGGAGCAACATTAGAGCAGTCTCTATTTGAACTTATCACTCTCATATGGGAACAGGAAAGGATACCAGATGAATGGAATGAAAGAATATCATGTTCCATACATAAAAAGGGCTACCGAATGGAGTGTAGAAACCACTGTGGAATCACCCTCTTGAACCTGGGGTAAAAAGTGTTATCTAATATTAATTTTGATTGACTACTCGCACAGGTGGATAAAGAAATTGGAATATACCAATGCGGATTTTGACGAGGAAGGTCAACAATAGACCAGATTTTCAACCTGCGCAAAATTTTGGAGAAAACTGTTGAATATAGAACTGGAACGCATCACCTCATTATTGACTTTAAGGCTGCATATGACAGCATCAATAGAAACCAGTTGTTTCATGTTTTCACGTCCAACTCTCTCGCGGATTGTAAAATTGTTGCTCTTTGGTTTATTTATTCTCTTTGTAACAACACATTTACGAAAAGAGTTACGTGAAATACTTTTAGCAATGCTGTGCTTGAATTTCCTTATCATCATTACCCTTTAGCGGAATAAAATGTATATATGGAAGTCTTATTGTTCTGTATCTGGCCTACAATTTAAGGAACGATTTTTCGTAACTGCAACTCATGCTAAGAATCAATATATCTTCCCTACTTCATAGTGATTAAAAGTTGAAATTACTTTGTTATGAGCACTGATGTTACAGTCCGTGTGATCGTTCAAAAACACAAGTTCGCAGTGGATTTTATTTCTCGTTAAAATGCTATTTCATACCACGACTAGCCCAAGAACATGAGACTCTCATTAAAAAATACGTTGTCACTATAAAGTTTGCCAGATCAGAACGGAGCACAGCAAGATTACTATCAGATTCTGAAGGTACATTAAATTATTTGCACTGTAAATTATATCCTATCAGCAGCCCGCGTCAATCTGCAACACATCATAAAATCTGCTGATCTTCACTGCCAGTCTGGGAGCTAAAAGAAATAATATTATTTTACTATTATTTTACCGCTTCCTTGCGGTATGCTCGACTATATTGTAAGTCGTTTAAATACGCCGCGGCAGCGGCTCTTCGTTCTCCACGCAGCTCAGCACCACAGATAATATTTATATAACTGAAAAATGTCTCAACAGGATGGGATAATATGCAAGCAAGCTTAACAATAAATAATACAAGTTTTCATTTAAACACCTCTATTAAAACCTTTAAATATCTCAGTGATTACAGACCTTTGTGAATTCACACGTAATGGCGTACATTGCTTAGTCTCGACAAAAGAATGCTACATTGGCGTTCTCTACGACAACAACAGGAGATCTTACTCGCACAACTTCCAAATTAAGACGACAAAGACATTCATATTCAACACGTATTATATACTAGTTCCTTTTTTAATCTCTGTTTAACATTTATCTTCTGTGTCGGTTTTATTACTCGCCGACGCAGACGTTTTCAGAAATAAATAATAAAAAAATAACATAATTTTATACAACGACACAATATGATACATCTAATTCTCTAATTACTACATAATATATTGTTTTTGTTGCTCTAGACGTTACAATGCCCCCTGGCAGCAATTGACTAACGTTGGAAATGTTTGGCAATATGCTGCCACTAACGTCTGTTTGGTTATTGTCTGTTACCTTGGTTGGATCATTCGCTTTACACTTTTTAGTTCTTTTACACTGTAGGTTTAATTACACTTTTTATACTGTTCTTTCACTTTGCGAGGTGACCGTCAACCTAGTCCCAGGGTCATTACATTTATTTGGCTCCCCCATTCGGGCTACGTGCGATCAGAAAACCTGGGAAAACTGCGCCGGAGCCATGGTCATCTCGTCTGGTTTGTTTTAATACCCAGTTTGATCACAAAAAGTTCAGATTCTATCCAATGTTCACATATAACAAAGGCTATTTGTGAGAGCATGTTAAACCTTTAGTCTCTTTGTTACCCATATAATATTTGTGTTTTGGATTGTAATGAAAGTCACTTGTTACACATTTTTACAGTAGTATCATGAACCGTCCTTGCATTTACTCGCGACAATTGGTTTAAAATGTCCAGCATTCATGTGAGTATACTCCATTAACATGACGAAAACATATTATATCTATATATCACTGAACCAATGAATACTTTGAGTCCGTATTGAATAACTCAAGAAAAAAAAAATGTTTGTCACGTCATTTCGTGTCTACTAAACCCTATTCATGTTAGTGCATTAAACACATCTTTGATAGTTCATTTGAATGACAACAATGTTGTACGGAGCTGGCGGCGCGAAGCAATTGTTGAGTAGCGTCGTCTGGAACGCCGCGTGCCGACGGCCGCTGGGTTCGACGACCGGCTCTCAGTAACAGCGACGTCGTGCTGACGTGGCGCCCAAGCAGTCGTGAATCGCGGCGAACCATTCGCCGATGTCGGCGAGTGGCAGTGGTTTACCGCGACCGGCTGGCTGGCGGCACGGCACTCGTCTCGGCTTCTCCGCATGGCTCCCCGTTGTAGCGCATGAAACAAACATTCCACAACGGTGTACTGTCTTTAAGGACACAGATTACTAGCTGTGGAAGAAGATGCAACTTGTTAAAAGCGTTTATTGTTCAGTAAGCCGTCGCTTCACTGGTATGCACAGGATGGTTTGGCGTGATAACAGGTTTCTTGTGGCATTGTGACACTGGTATTCAAGGTTCGTCACACGCACATTGTACTACACATTTTCACTCACTCCACGGTTGGTACACTGCCAGAGCGTCTTTCAACACGTGAAAATGTTTCGTAACACACATACTAAATGTCCCCGTCGAGCGATGTTCGTTTAACTCGACTCCGAACGGATCAATAACTACTGTTTTTATACACTGTCTATTGTTCGTTGAGCACTGCACTAGGACAGTCTGTCACTCAACACTAGACTTATCGACTTATATATTGGTGCAGATACAACAGTCATTTTCTGTCCCTGCTACACACAATATTCCGTCCTTTCCTCCATTGTTTATGCACACAGTTTATTTTTTAATACCTTTTAACTGTTCTTCGCATACTCACTCTCATCTACATGGCGTCTATTTGTTTTTACCTTATCACAACACACTTTTCATATTGTTACTAGGCGTATACAGCCCTTTTGTAAAAAATTTTTAATTTTCTTATCAGTGTAGCTTGCCTGGTTATCACCCATCTATCAAACAGATTTTACCATGTGCATGACAGCTTGACTTGGGCATATTGATCAATAAATACTTCATTTGGCACTAGCATTATTTTTAATAATTTTTCCTATATGACCACAGTGTAGGTTCCACATTGGTTGACTTAATTCGCGTATCGCGTAATGAATATTCAAGGGCGTGTACCAAGTACACAGGCTTCAATTGAAGCATTGTTATATACAAAGCGGATTTTCCACGGAACGGGCTTGTTTTTTGATTAGCTTATGCTCCAGTGTCGTTCTCATATCACTACTGGCAGCAAACATCACATAATTGTTGCATATTACAGAGTCCATGTTTGGCTAGTCTAGACTCTCTCTCTCAGGGTTCCTTATCCTAATACAATTACAACAGTTACCTTACTATATTAGATTGCATCATTAATTGCACTTACATACTACACATAGAAAATGGTTCAAGAAATTAATCCTTTGTATAATGATTCGAGAAATTAATCCTCACTTTATCAACAAGAAGATTGTTCGTTGCTTAATGAGCCTATAATTTTTAAATGGCTCTAATTGTCTGTAAACAAAATCTTTCCTGTGTAAGCTATTGCCTACTTTCTGAATCCACTTCCTCCAAGTTTCATTACACACAAAGTTCTTTCTTAATACTAACATACTTATATTCTAAAACACAATTAAAATCTTCTTACAACTATTACTCTTTATATGTGATATGTCACTGAATAAATAACTTCACATCTTTACGTGGATACAATCCTTTGATCTTCCCCGTATGGGGATGTGCTAACAAATAGCTACATTCGTGTGGCACGCTTATTACTTCAAAAGGCCCTGAATATAGCAATTGCCACTTACTATTCTGTTTTAAGGTGGCTGAGGATTTAGCGTGGTTACGAATAAGTACTAGATCCCCTACATTATATTTCTGTTCGTTAGTTACACCTCGGTCGTACTTCCTTTTCCTCTTTGCCGCACAGCTGGTTAGTCTGTTCCATATCTTTTTCATCTTTTCCTCCCTTGTTTCTGCCTTGACTGGTAGTCTCGGCAAAGGCATGAGCCATTCATTCGGTGTCTCACTAAATCCCTTCAATATCTCTACCGGTGGATAGCCTGTACTTGAATGGGGTGTTAAATTGTGTATTTCTACAAATTTCGGTATTAGCCCTGGCCATTTTGTATGTTGGTTCCCTATGTAGATTCTAAGGAACTTATTCAATTCTCTGAATATTCTTTCAACTAGACTGGCTTCGGGATGGAACCGGGATACCAGAATATGCTGTATATTTTGTTCCCGTAGGTAATTTTTCCAAGTTCGACCCGTGAAATAAGAAGCATTATCAGTCGTTATGGCTTCGGGTTTTCCCACTTGAGGCAAGTATTCTTGACTGATCCGCCTGACCATGGTTTTGGCAGTAGCTGATTTTATGCAATAAATTGCCAAGTATTTGGAAAAAATATCGTACATGGCCAGTATATATTTCATACCTCCTCTGGCCATGGGATAAGGACCGGCTACATCCACAGATACTATTTGAAGCGGCCTGAGTGGAACTATGGGATGTAGCTCAAACTTAGTGGATCTATTATAATGTTTTGCGTTTTGACATATCATGCAAGTTCTAACTGTTGCCTGAATCTGGTGTTTCATACGGGGAAAGTAGCAGTATCTCGCCATGATCTCTGCACACTTTCCAATCCCTGCATGGCCCCATGCCAAGTGCGTGTGCCATATCATAACTTTTACCGACTGGTTAGGTATACATACTGCCCAGCAGTCTTCTTTCGTACTAAGTTTATGATACAAAATATGGTTCACTATTTTAAAACCTTGCTCATCTCTATTGTTAACACCCTCTTCAATATTATTAATGATTTTTTTCCACATCGGATCTGCCCTTTGTAATTCGCACATGTTTTTACATATATATAAAAAATCCTTCATGTAAGTATTGTCACGCACTACCAGCACTTTATACTCCGCGGATTGCTCTAACATTTCTGCTAAATCCGGTAATCCTACCGGCAGTCGCGACAGAGCATCCGCTATTACGTTATCTTGGCCTTTTATGTACCTAATCTTTATCCGGTATTCTTGTAAGACAAGCATCCATCTCCTCAGTCTGGTATGGAATAGTTTGCATGACATCAAAAAACTTAACGCCTGGTGGTCACTATACACTTTAATCTCCTTCCCTTGTAAATAATAATTAA
This sequence comes from Schistocerca serialis cubense, assembly GCF_023864345.2. NCBI lineage: Eukaryota > Metazoa > Arthropoda > Insecta > Orthoptera > Acrididae > Schistocerca > Schistocerca serialis. The sequence goes on from NC_064642.1 coordinate 430,046,542, forward strand.
ACTTTTTCACAGCCCAGACTACTGCAAGTGCTTCCAGTTCGGTTGCCGAGTAGGCTCTCTCGCAGCTAGTTAAAGTCCTACTGGCGAAGCCGATAATCTTTATTGTTGTCGGGTCGTTTCCTTCCTCCCACTGAAATAAGCACGCTCCCAGGCCATAGGAACAAGAATCCGTCGCAAGACAAAAATCTTTTGACAGATCTGGGTGCTGCAAAATATTTGCATTCAGTAGGGCGGTTTTAATCGCTTCAAAAGCTTGTTGACATTTGTCAGTCCAAACCCACTGCACACTTTTTCGTAGCAGATTTAGTAGCGACGCGTCATTTAACAACTGATTGGGCACGAACCTTCTGAAAAAAGACGTGAGCCCAAGAAACGCTTTCAATTGCCTCTTAGTGCGGGGGCTTGGAAATTCTCGGATCGCCTCTAGTTTTTTGTTGTCTGGGCGTATACCAAGTGGTGTAGTAAGATGGCCTAAAAATTTAATTTTATTTCGTCCAAATTTTGACTTTTCTAGGTTTGCTGTCACACCTGCTTGCTTAAATCTCTCTAGTACTCTACGCAACAATTCCATATGTTCGTCCCAAGTAGCAGTAGCGATTACCAGATCATCAACATATACAGTGATTTTTTTCTAATAAGTCTGGACCCAGTACCGTGTCTAGTGCAGTAATAAACACTCCAGCACTCACATTCAATCCGAAGGGAAGTACCTTGAATTGGTAACTCCGCCCTCCGAATATGAAAGCTGTGTACTTCCTGGATTCCGGTGTAAGGGGAATTTGCCAATATGAACTTTTCAGATCGACCGATGTCAAGTACTGTGCTCCATGAAATCGTTGTATCTGCTCATCTAAATTCTCAGGGCGAGTCCGGACAGGTATGATAATTTTGTTAATGTCCCTCGCATCTAACACTAGCCTGATTTTTCCATTGGCTTTCGCCACTGCTACAAGAGGACTACTGTATGGAGAGAAGGAGGGCTCAATGATATCCCACTCTAACATCTTCCGAATCTCTTTAGCTACTAATTCCCTCCTCGACCAAGGGATGGAGTAAGTTGCGCGACAGTATGTTTTGTGGGGCATCACCTCTATGTGATAGTGGTACCCTTTGACTATTCCTGGTCGGTCGGTAAATACCATAGTGTATTCCGATAGCAGCTGCGTCAACTGTTGCTTTTGTTTACCGCTTAAACCTTCAGATTCCTGCACTTTGGTTTGAAATGCCTCAACATTTGTTTCAAAATTTCGATCCTCTAAATTCGGGTAATAGAGGTCTGCTGCATGTGACAAATCATCAAGGTGTAGTACCCAAGGGTTCCTACCCTTGATATTGATTCGATTACAACACGGCACAAGTACCTCCTTCGATTTCATCATAGATAACTCAATCCTCCTACCCCTATTAACTATGCTTAATTTCCCCAAGGAGAGGTCGACCAATGCATCCCTCTCACGGAGAAAATCTACTCCCAGAATGCAGGCCACCTTCAATCCTTTAACCACGAGGAATGAGCTCACTATGGCTTCGCCCTCCTTACAAATCTCCACCTGCACCTGGTACTTAACTGATTGGCTCTGTGCACCAATGGCTCCAGACACCTTACAATTATTAACCGGGAAAGTCGGAATGCTATGTCCTTTTCCCAGTGCCTTAAATAACTCCATACTCATTACACTTACTGAGGCACCTGTGTCGATGATTATATTCACTGCAACATCATTGATTTTCGCTTCGATAATAGCTTGCACATTTTCGTTATTATCTTTCTTACATTCGTGTGGTTCGTTCAGTAGATCTTTATCCATACTGACACCATCGTTGTATCGCAGCATACGTATCCCAGGTATATTATTATCACTCGTGTTGCTCTCACTCCATCCCTCGGCCATCGATGGAGAGCATATCGAGGCCGATTCTAGTTTGTTGAATTAGTTACTTGTGAAGTACTTGGAAGGCTATTGTCCGCGACCTCCACTATATGTACACTCTGATTTGTCGGCCGCCACGGCTGCGCAATAGGCGCGTTTTGCGGCGGTGGTCTATTGTTGTCATACCGGTCATTACCCTGTCGCACTGGGCTTCTTCGCTGATTTTGGTGCCAATTTCGATTACTATCACTATAATTGCTCTGCCACTGACCTCGCGCATTTTTCCCGCGGTTGGTCCCTGACATTCCAGATTCGTACCGGTCGTCAAATCGACGCCTTTTGTTATAGGTTGTTTGTCCATACCCGTTCTGGCCTCTACCATTACTACCATTTTGCGAATGTTCTTGCCGCTTGTTACCACCCCCACCATTTCCATGGTTGTGGTTTTGTGCACTACTATTTCTGTCATGTTTACATCCTGACCCATTATTCCGCGAGTGATCACACGCTGATTTTGCGTCTTCCTGTATCAAGTCTATAGAATCTAGAACAGACAGCAAGTTTTCCATATCGCTTTCTGGTACGTGTATTAATTTCTCTTTGATATGAATGGGTAAATGTGATTTTAGTAGTCTTATTATGTCTCTTGGTGATATAGGCTCGTCCCAGTAGCGTGTTTTGTTTATATATTTTTCAAAATACCGTCTCAAATTCCCCAGACGAGGTGAGTACGGTTCGGGATTATATACTTCTTTTCTTAGCCGCTCTTGTATACAAGGCGACCAATATTTCGATAGAAATGCCCTTTCGAACTGTTCATATGTCATGCAGCTGTCTGCTACTTCTGTAGCCCACAACGCTGCGTCACCTTGAATGTACGACATTACGTATTGAATTTTCTGTGTTTCGTTCCACACACTGGGCAAGATATTTTTAAAGCTTTTTATGAATACTGCTGGGTGTACTGATTTCCGTTCAGTAGTAAACGTTTGAAATTGTCTATTTTTGATTAAACTTTCTTCCACTAATATTTTTGAACTACATGGTTTTGCTCCTTGGACATATGCTGTGTGCTCCGAACCGAAGCTACAGCTCTTCGCATTATCGACTGCAGATTCCCCATTGTTGTATCGCGTATAAGTTTGTGCGTTGCCAAAACCATGGGCTGTTGGCGACAGAGGTTCCTGTTCCAAATGTTTTCTGCTTTGTGCTAAACCCTTCTCCAGGTCGGATATCCGTTTGTTCATATTCACTTGCCACTGCGGAATATCCTCACTGAGTATTTGTTTGATGGTTTGCACGTCGTTCTGTACCTGACTATTCACTGCGGTACTGAACGATTCGGATCCTCTATTTGCTATGGCTGCTTGTACTTTGGAATTAATGTTCTTGTCAATCTCACACTCCTTCACTTCTAGCCATGAGTTGAATTCTGTTTCAATTTTAGTTGCTTGTTCGTTCCACTTCTGCTCTACAAGCTGCGTGGAATCTGTTTCTAGCTTTTCTACTCGATTGGCTAATACACCTATTTCGTCTACCCTGTTAGTGTTTGCTACTTGCAGGTTGTTGACCTGTTCAGTCAGCTCCTGCACGGCCTTAGGTATCGACTCATAATTCTGTTTCATATCTGCAATCTCTTTTTTCATGTTTTCTAACGATTGCACAAGTTGCTGGTCCCGCTCAGCTTGCCGGCGATCTCGCTCAGCTTGCTGGGCAAGGAAACTTTCTGTTAACTGGCGATCTCGCTCAGCTTGCTGGGCAAGTAAATTTTCTGCTAGCCTACGATCTCGCTCAGCTTTCTGGCGGTCTCGCTCGACTTGCTGTTGCGCAAATTCTGCCTGGTAATTCAGCACGAGCTCTAATATAGCCTGAAGCGAATACCCACCAGGCAGATCACCACTCTCTGGTTCCTGCTTTTCTGGTGGTGGTACAACTTCTTTCTCTACATCCCCTTGAGGACTAATGGGCGGTGGCACCACTTCCTGTGCCCCTGCCCCCACATTCTCACATGTTATATCCTCAAAGAGAGTACTAGTACTACTTGAGGTACCCGGTTCCACATTTCCTGCACTAACTAATTGTTGTTCCTCAGTATCCATATTGCTCGGACGTTGACTACGCAACTTAACCATATTCATAAATTGCTTACTAAACCACAAAGTCTGACAGTTTTGCCCCTTGCACACAAAATACGTTAATTTATCTACACTAACTGCACACTACAATTTACTATCTACCATCAACTTTGTCCTGTCACAAACACTAACATCAAACTACGCACAATATGCACACCACTAGCGAAATGAGATCACTTCACTGGAGCTCGACTTCTACAAACAGGACAACTACACTGTAGTCTTACCTTTAGTTTATCTTATCTCGGGGTTCGGCTGCCCCCGGATTACGTAGTCGTTACAGCTTCTCAGTACTATCAGGATCGTCTTCTCAGACTCGTTTGCAGTAGTACGGTTTGTCATGAAAGAGTATTTACACATTCATTAAAACATAGCATTGATCATGATATACATACATACATTTATCACTAAATACATATATATCTACACATACATAACAATCAACACTGAAAGAAAAATACATAAAATTTTATATTTGTGGCCACTGCAAATTCGGGCCCCGCATTTTTGGGCGACAGTTTCACATCCAACTCTCTCGCGGATTGTAAAATTGTTGCTCTTTGGTTTATTTATTCTCTTTGTAACAACACATTTACGAAAAGAGTTACGTGAAATACTTTTAGCAATGCTGTGCTTGAATTTCCTTATCATCATTACCCTTTAGCGGAATAAAATGTATATATGGAAGTCTTATTGTTCTGTATCTGGCCTACAATTTAAGGAACGATTTTTCGTAACTGCAACTCATGCTAAGAATCAATATATCTTCCCTACTTCATAGTGATTAAAAGTTGAAATTACTTTGTTATGAGCACTGATGTTACAGTCCGTGTGATCGTTCAAAAACACAAGTTCGCAGTGGATTTTATTTCTCGTTAAAATGCTATTTCATACCACGACTAGCCCAAGAACATGAGACTCTCATTAAAAAATACGTTGTCACTATAAAGTTTGCCAGATCAGAACGGAGCACAGCAAGATTACTATCAGATTCTGAAGGTACATTAAATTATTTGCACTGTAAATTATATCCTATCAGCAGCCCGCGTCAATCTGCAACACATCATAAAATCTGCTGATCTTCACTGCCAGTCTGGGAGCTAAAAGAAATAATATTATTTTACTATTATTTTACCGCTTCCTTGCGGTATGCTCGACTATATTGTAAGTCGTTTAAATACGCCGCGGCAGCGGCTCTTCGTTCTCCACGCAGCTCAGCACCACAGATAATATTTATATAACTGAAAAATGTCTCAACAGGATGGGATAATATGCAAGCAAGCTTAACAATAAATAATACAAGTTTTCATTTAAACACCTCTATTAAAACCTTTAAATATCTCAGTGATTACAGACCTTTGTGAATTCACACGTAATGGCGTACATTGCTTAGTCTCGACAAAAGAATGCTACATTGGCGTTCTCTACGACAACAACAGGAGATCTTACTCGCACAACTTCCAAATTAAGACGACAAAGACATTCATATTCAACACGTATTATATACTAGTTCCTTTTTTAATCTCTGTTTAACATTTATCTTCTGTGTCGGTTTTATTACTCGCCGACGCAGACGTTTTCAGAAATAAATAATAAAAAAAAACATAATTTTATACAACGACACAATATGATACATCTAATTCTCTAATTACTACATAATATATTGTTTTTGTTGCTCTAGACGTTACAATGTCTAACAGGAGATGGGGATACATGGAAAGCTCCTGAGAATGATTAAAATGATGATGTCTGAAGTAAGAAGCTACATTTGAGTTTGAGGAAATTACTCAGACCCCCTGGAAATAAAAAAAATCGGCTATGTCAAGGAGATACATTAGCATGCTTGTTATTTAATGTAGCACTCGAGAAGGTGATTAGGGAAGCAGGCATACAGACCAGGGGCACCATCTTGTACAAGTCAGTGCAGATTTTAGCGTATGCAGATCACGTAGACATCATAACATGGACAGTACCAGCACTGAAAGAAGCTTTTACAGCCTTAAGTCAAGCAAGTGAGAAGATGGGTCTTATGATAAATGAAGATAAAACTAAATACAGGGCCTGTGGAAAAGCATATCAACCCACTATGCTGTCAACTTTCAGCGTGAATGGGTACACATTTGAAAGAGTTGATAGCTTCAAGTGTATTGGTTCCACAGTCACTTGCTTCAAGGACATATCAACTGAAATTAGGATTAGGCTGACATCAGCAAATAAGGCATATTCTGCCTTGAGTAATTTATTCCGGCCAAGACTCTTCAGACACCCAACAAAATTCACTGTTTATAAAACCCTTGTTAGACCAGTTCTGACTTACGCTTTGGAAATATGGCCCTTGACGGAAACCAATGCAAGGCTGCTCGGCAGATTTGAGAGGAAAGTTTTGAGAATTGGCGCTGTGTATGACAGAGAACAATGGAGAAAAAGGTAAAATGCAGAATTGTACACTATAAATGCCAGTGCTCCTGTAACAAAAATCATATGATCAGGAAGGATAAGATGGGCAGGTCATGTGGCAAGAATGGAGGAGACTGAGGTGATGAAGATTCTCTTTGGTAATCCAAGAGGACTAAGAGGGAGAGGTCGACCTGGAGCAAGATGGCTGGATGGAGTGGAAGATCACCTGCGGAAGCTCAGATGCGGAAACTCGAGGAGGATAGCATGTGATCGAGATGTATGATGGAAGCTTGTTGGGAAGGCCAAGCTTCATCCTGGACTGTGGTGCCATGAAGAAGAAGAAGAAGAAGAAGAAGAAGGATGATGATGATGATGATGATGATGATGATGATGATGATGATCTCACTTCATCCCAATCCTCCACCCCAGGGCTACACACTGTTCACATTCAGATTTTGCAGCACCTTTCTGTTACGGGCAAGCACTTTCTGCTTAATACGTACAACCGCATCTGGGGAGAGGGTAGGTTTCCTCAACGCTGGTGTGAAGCCACTCAAAATGTTCAAATGTGTGTGAAATCTTATGGGACTTAACTGCTAAGGTCATCAGTCCCTAAGCTTACACACTACTTAACCTAAATTATCCTAAGGACACACACACATCCATGCCCGAGGGAGGACTCGAACCTCCACGAAGACTAGCCACACAGTCCGTGACTGCAGCACCTTAGACCGCTAAGCTAATCCCGCGCAGCCATGAAGCCTGTCATACCCACACCTAAGCCTTCCTTGTAGCTACCAACCAATATCTCTCACCAGCTGTTTTTGCAAGGTGATAGAATGTATGATTCATGCCTGGCTGGTGTGGTGGCTCGAGTCTCACAATTGACTAACCACTGCACAGTGTGGATTTAGTGTGCCATTCTGTGGTTGACCATCTTGTCACTTTGTCCACACATGCTGTGAATGATTTTCTGTGGAAATCCCAGACTGTGGCCATGTTTTTTGATTTTGAGAAAGCCTACAACACCTGCAGGAGGACTGGTCTCCTCTGTACTCTCTACACGTGGGGCTTCTTTGGCCGCCTGCCCAAATTCCTTGAGGAATTTTTAAAAGACAAGAGTTTTCAAGGTCCATGTCGGTTCTGCCTTGCCGAACACCTTTATCCGGGAAAACTGTGCGCCTCAGAGTTCCGTCCTAAGCCTCATCCTCTTTGCTGTCGCCATAATCGTATAACGTTGTCTCCCCTGCCGGCCATCTCTGGCTCCCTTTTTGTTGACGATATTGCCATCTATTGCAGTTCTCCATGGATCTGTCTCATTGAATGGTGTCTTCAGTGATGTCTCAATTGTCTTTACTTGTGGGCATTGACAGTGGCTTTCGTTTTTCCACTGACAAAACTGTTCAAAGAATTTCTGGTGGCATAGTTTGTTTCTCCCACCACCTTTACATCTTGGGCCGGTTGCTCTTCTATTCATTGAAGCTATGAAATTTGTGGGGCTCATGCTCAATAGGAAACACTCTTGGTCCTCCTATGTGTTTTACCTGGCAGCCTGCAGTATGCAGCCCGTAAATACCCAAATAGCTTCAATGGTACTTCCTGGGGAGCAGATCAAACCACCCTCAGTTTGTACTGGTCCCTTGTCCGTTCGAAACTAGACTATGGGTGCTTTGTTTATGCATCTGCACATCCGTCCCTCTTACACCATCTCAACCGTATCCACCATCATGGTATCCATTTGGCCACTGGTGCTTTTTACACTAGCGTGGTTGAGTGTTTGTATGCCAAAGCTGCGAAACTACCACTGTATTACTGCCGTGACCACCTCAGCAGGTATGCAAGTCGTTTGTCTGCCATGTGTGGCCACCCATCTTGTGCCTTCTTCTTCAATGACTCCTTTGATCTCCAGTAAGGGGCGCATCCCTCTTCTCTGTTACATCCTGGAGTTTGCTTTCAGCTCTTGCTCCAGCAGTTTAACTTCAAGCTGGGTCAATCCATACGAAGTGGTTCAGTGTTGGTTGCTTGACTATTTTTAAATATTTTAATTTTTTTATATGTGATTGTGCTATATTTCAGAAGTTCAAAACAGTATTTTAAAATAATTTATCTTGCACCTTTACTGGATGGCGGCCGTTTTTATTCGTAGGCACGGCGACAATTTTTCAGTCTGGAGACATTAGTGAAAATTTGAATATCCCTGCGCTGGGTTAATTTACAACATTGCTATTGACATTATTGTTTTTAGAAAAGTGTCCTCTACAACATTGACTATTACACAAAATATCCTAAATTCAAAAATAACCAGTTTAAATGACCTCCAAATTTTGGTATCCAAATTTTCATAAATCCGCTTTTTAGACCCAAAAATAACAAACAAGGAATGATTTATGAGAGACTTTTTTTTTATTTTTTAGTTAGATATCGTACAATACTAGCCTCATAAAGAGCAAGAACACTTACAAATATTTCCTTAATTTTTTATGAATTTTTGAAATTTGAAAACTTTCATTTTTTGTAAAGTTTGAGGTTAGTTGTCTCAGTTGGGACTGAATATAAAAATATTATTTTTGCACAGTTTGTACACCTATATGATAGCAACATACTGTAAAAATTTTAACATTGATATCTGACTGTGAACAAAGATATGAATTTTTGAAAATGAGGAGATAATTCACATTACTCTACAACTGGTCTTATGGCTGTTGCCTGTTTAAATGGTTTATTGTTTCATTGTAATAAATTTAATTGTGACATATATTTAGTTAACACTATCACCCAATATTTGTTCAGTTTATTTTTAGTAATGGAATATTAAACAATAGGAGCTTTTGCTTTTGTTATATGGTAATACAAATGCCCATTTACATATAGGTTTGTCAGTGAAGAAGTACATTATTGCTGGGTGTGGCACCGTTGTAGTCAGTTCGTTCTGAAACCTCTGTTAGAGTGGATGTACATACTTCATCGAGAGTGTAGAATGTGTTATGTGCTTTGTTCTGTGTGTAATTTGTAATTAATTTTGAGAGATTAACTGGAATGCAATAACAAGGATGAACAGTGCTCTGTTGGAGAGATAGCAAGTGAAGTGTGTCACAATACAGTTTATGGTTCAGTTTCAAAAAACTTCAAAAATGTCAATAACTTTGATGGAGTTAGACGAATTTTGTTTAAATTTCGAGTAAGTTCTTCTGTAACATCAGTGTGTGAGTATCATGTTGTTGTTGATGTTGTTGTTGTTGTCTTCAATCCTGGGACTGGTTTGATGGAGCTCTCCATGCTACCCTATCCTGTGCAAGCTTATTCATGTCCCAATACCTATTGCAACCTACATCCTTCTGAATCTGCTTTAGTGTATTCATCTCTTCGTCTCCCTCTACGATTTTTACCCTCCACACTGCCCTCCAATACTAAATTGGTCATCCCTTGATGCCTTACAACATGTCCTACCAACCGATCCCTTCTTCTAGTCAAGTTGTGCCACAAGCTCCTCTTCTGCCCAATTCTATTCAATACCTTTTCATTAGTTATGTGATCTACCCATCTAATATTCAGCATTCTTGTGTAGCACCACATTTCAGAAGCTTCTGTTTTCTTCCTGTCCAAACTATTTATCGTCCACGTTTCACTTCCATACATGGCTACACTCCATACAAATACTTTCAGAAACGACTTCCTCACACTTATCTATATACTCGATGTTAACAAATTTCTCTTCTTCAGAAATGCTTTCCTTGCCATTGCCAGTCTACATTTTATATCCTCTCTACTTCAACCATCATCAGTTATTTTTCTCCCCAAATAACAAAACTCCTTTACTACTTTAAGTGTCTCATTTCCTAATCTAATTCCCTCAACTACATTCCATTATTTTGATTTTGTTGATGTTCATCTTATACCCTCCTTTTAAGACACTGTCCATTCCGTTCAACTGCTCTTCCAAGTCCTTTGCTGTTTCTGACAGAATTACAATGTCATCGGCAAACCTCCAAGTTTTTATTTCTTCTCCATGGATTTTAATTCCTACTCCAAATTTTTCTTTTGTTTCCTTTACTGCTTGCTCAATATACACATTGAATAACATCAGGGATAGGCTACAACCCTGTCTCACTCCCTTCCCAACCACTGCTTCCCTTTCATGCCCCTCGACTCTTATAACTGCCATCTGGCTTCTGTACAAATTGTAAATAGCCTTTCGCTCCATGTATTTTACCCCTGCCACCTTTAGAATTTGAAAGAGAGTATTCCAGTCAACATTGTCAAACACTTTCTCTGAGTCTACAAATGCTAGAGACGTAGATTTGCCTTTCCTTAATCTTTCTTCTAAGATAAGTCGTAGGGTTAGTATTGCCTCATGTGTTCCAATATTTCTACGGAATCCAAACTGATCTTCCCCAAGGTCAGCTTCTACCAGTTTTTCCATTCGTCTGTAAAGGATTCGCTTTAGTATTTTGCAGCCGTGGCTTATTAAACTGATAGTTAAGTAATTTTCACTTCTGTCAATGCCTGCTTTCCTTGGGATTGGAATTATTATATTCTTCTTGAAGTCTGAGGGTATTTCGCCCATCTCATACATCTTGTTCACCAGATGGTAGAGTTTTGTCAGGACTGGCTCTCCCAAGGCTGTCAGTAGTTCTAATGGAATGTTGTCTACTCCCGGGGCCTTGTTTCAACTTAGGTCTTTCAGTGCTCTGTCAATCTCTCCACGCAGTACCATATCTCCCATTTCATCTTCATCCTCAGTTTCCATAATATTGTCCTCAAGTACATCGCCCTTGTATAGACCCTCTATATACTCCTTCCACCTTTCTGCCAGGGGGGGGGGGGGGGGGGGGTGTAGTATCATGAGAAGAAATATTTGGAAGAAAGTGCTGTAATCCACTTAAAAGGTTTAAGGGAATTTTGAACATTTGTTCTTGTTATGTGAGAGTGAAACAGCTTCCCAAGTGAAACGTAATGTGATTCCTGGAAATTCCCTGTGCCCAACTTGTTACTCAAAAATATTTGTTGTGAATCCAGAACCAGAATCATTTAACCTTGTTAATGACATTTATATTCCTAATGAGGAAGCTGTTAGCATATTGGATTTTGCTTTTTGTAAGTTATATGTATCGCCTGCTTCAAAAATAATAAAATTAAGTAGCAGAAGAATAAAAGCAGCTATTGAAAATAAGGTACAACAAACTTCAGACAAAATTAGAAAAGACTTGGAATCGTGCTGTAGTAATGAAGATATCAACATTATTTCTGAAGAAGAAGAAGAAGAAATCTTACCACCAGTATCATCTGACACTGAATATTTGAGGTTCATAGAGAAATTAAATGTTCAGTGACATCTAAAGAGGAAAAAGTTAAAATTTTAAGTGTGCTGCCTGACTCATGGTCAAGATAAAAAATAGTTCATGAATTCAACATATCTCATCGATTGGTTCAACTAACTGGTAAATTAGTGAATGAGCAAGATGTTCTTCCAGTTTTAGGAAAGTAGTAGTAGGAGTAGGTATAAGTGAAGAAACAATTAAAAAGATCCAGCAGTTTTTTGAAGAAGACGAAAACAGTCGAATGTGCCCAGGTTGCAAAAATAGCAAAAGAGTTGTTACAAATAGAGTTAAAGTAACAAAGCGGAAACAACTAGTGCTGTCCAATTTAAATGAACTTTATGTAGCGTTCAAAAATTCTCATCCTGAATGCAAAATTGAAGGTCAAAATTTTGTGACCTCTGCCCTAAGTGGTGCATTTTGTTTGGATCCTCAGGGACACACTCCTTACGTGTTGGTTTATATCATCAAAATGTCAAACTGATGATTGCAGGTGCAAAACTCAGTGATCTCAACTACAAAGAGTTACTAGATTTGATGATCTGTGACACTTAACAGTTATGACTGCATGGTGAGTTTGTGTAATAAATTCCCTGGTAAGGAAACTGTTATTGAATTGTTTCATGAATATGAGGAAATGCCAGACAGTATTACCTTCAAACAGTGGGTCACAACTGAGAGGGCAGAAATCATATAAGTGGTTACATCTCAGGAAAAGTACTTGAAATCTTTAATTGATAACTTACAAAAACTCAAAAGCCACCACCATGTTTCTAAAATCCAAAGTAAGTTTTTGAAAGACAAAAAAGCACAACTTCATGAAACTGAATGAATAGTGCTAGCTGATTCTGCAGAAAATTTTACATTTGTGATTCAGGATGCAATACAAGGGTATCACTGGGTCAATGACCAGGCAACAGTACATCCATTTAGTCTCTACTTTAAAGATGAGAAAGATGAAGTTTGCAGTTGTTCAATTTGCATTCTTAGCGACTACTTTGAGCATAACACTTTGGCTGTACATGTTTCAAAAGTATGTAATAAATTACATAAAAGAAAATTTTCCCAATGTGAGAAGCTGATATACTTTTTATATGGAAGTAATAGTCAGTATAAGAACAAAAAGAATTTTTCAAATCTTTGCAGCCACAAAGTAGACTTTGAGTGGGAGGCTGAATGACACTTTTGCATCTTGCCATGGCAAAAATGCATGTCATGGAGTAGGAAGTACAACAAAACATGAAGTAATTAAAGCCAGCCTACAAAGACCAACCACAGACCAAATTCTCACAGTACAGGACATGTATGTCTTTTGCAAGGATAATATTAAAGGCACTACTTATTTTCTGATCAAGAAGTGGTTCTGCATATGAAAACAACACTTCAAACCAGATTTGAAAATTATATAGCAATAAAAGGAAAATGGCATTTCCATAAATTCCTTGACATTGCAGAAAACTCTTGATGCTATGTAGCATCAGAAACCGAAATTTATGAGGATCATTGTTTCAGTAAAATTACATCTCTGTCTTTAACATTGAATGACGTAGTGGTGTGTGTGTATGATGGACAGTGGTGTCTTGCAGAGGTTGAAAGGATAAGCTTAGAAAACAATGGTTTTTTTTTTTTTCCTCCCTGCTGGCCCAAGAACATCATTCAAGAAATCTACTTGTGCCAAAGTTTGGATACCAATGAAAAATATTTTAAGGAAACTGTCAGTGCTTGAACTTATCACAGCAACTGGGAGGTCTTATTATATGTCATAGGAGCTGTCGGAAGAAATAAGTATTCTTAACATTCACCACCATGTTTAGGAACAGTCGCATCTCAAAGGATGCTAATTGAAAAATTTATTTTAAGTATGTCAAAATAATATAAATGTTAATTTTAGTTGTGTTTCCACCTTTTGTGTATAATTCAGTACCTTACTTAAATAATAATCGATTATATCCCTTCAATATCACACATGAATAGGCAACAGCCACAAGATCAGTTGTAGAGTAATGTGAATTATCTCCTCATTTTCAAAAATTCATACCTTTGTTCAGTCAGATATCAATGTTGAAATTTTTACAGTATGAGATTTTCACTCTGCAGCGGAGTGTGCGCTGATACGAAACTTCCTGGCAGATTAAAACTGTGTGCCCGACCGAGACTCGAACTCGGGACCTTTGCCTTTCGCGGGCAAGTGCTCTACCAACTGAGCTACCGAAGCACGACTCACGCCCGGTACTCACAGCTTTACTTCTGCCAGTACCTCGTCTCCTACCTTCCAAACTTTACAGAAGCTCTCCTGCGAACCTTGCAGAACTAGCACTCCTGAAAGAAAGGATATTGCGGAGACATGGCTTAGCCACAGCCTGGGGGATGTTTCCAGAATGAGATTTTCACTCTGCAGCGGAGTGTGCGCTGATACGAAACTTCCTGGCAGATTAAAACTGTGTGCCCGACCGAGACTCGAACTCGGGACCTTTGCCTTTCGCGGGCAAGTGCTCTACCAACTGAGCTACCGAAGCACGACTCACGCCCGGTACTCACAGCTTTACTTCTGCCAGTACCTCGTCTCCTACCTTCCAAACTTTACAGAAGCTCTCCTGCGAACCTTGCAGAACTTCTTTCAGGAGTGCTAGTTCTGCAAGGTTCGCAGGAGAGCTTCTGTAAAGTTTGGAAGGTAGGAGACGAGGTACTGGCAGAAGTAAAGCTGTGAGTACCGGGCGTGAGTCGTGCTTCGGTAGCTCAGTTGGTAGAGCACTTGCCCGCGAAAGGCAAAGGTCCCGAGTTCGAGTCTCGGTCGGGCACACAGTTTTAATCTGCCAGGAAGTTTTTTTACAGTATGTTGCTATCATATAGGTGTACAAACTGTGCAAAAATCATATTTTTTATTCAGTCCCACCTGAGATAACTAACCCCAAACTTCAAAAAATGAAAGTTTTCAAATTTCAAAATTTCAAAAATTCATAAATTAGGAAAACATTTGTAAGTGTTCTTGCTCTATATGAGGCTAGTAGTGTATGATATCTAACAATAGGAAAAAATATTCTCTCATAAATCACTCCTTGTTTTTCAGTTTTGGGCCTAAAAAGTGGATTTTTGAAAATTTAGATACCTAATTTTGGAGGTCATTTTGATTGGTTATTTTTGAATTTAGGGTATTTTCTGTTATAGTCAATGTTGTAGAGGACACTTTTCTAAAAACAATGTCAATTGCAATGTTGTAACTTAACCCAGTGCAGAGATATTCATATTTTTGCTAACGTCTCTAAACAGAAATGCCATCGCGCTCATACAAATGAAAATGGCTGCCATTCAGTAAGGGTGAAAGGCAATTTTTTTTAAAAACTGTTTTGAACTTCCCAATTATAGGGCAATCACATATAAAAAAATTAAAATATTTAAAAATTGTGAAGCAACCAACTTAATTTTTATTTGACCGCTTCATTTGGATTGACCCAGCTACATGCAAATTTCCTGGTGGGTGTGAACCCTTTACCACCTTCACTTTGTGCGATGGCCCATGTTCAGCCTTGGTCTTCATTCGCTTTCTAAGGAGACTACTCCAATCTTCCCCTATTGCCTTATGTTTCACAACCTTTGCATGTTACTTCACAATAGTACCTTTGTGTACACTGATGGCTCTTGGTTTGACCTTGGTGTCGGGTGTGCCTTCATCATTGGCGCTGACATTTTTCGGTATTGGCTTCCAGCGCACTGCTTAGTATTTACAGCAGTTCTTCACCCCATATCAGGTTACGGGGTACATCCAGCGACACAGCCTTTTAACTTGTGTCCTCTGCTCAGACACTCTCAGCGCCTTTCAAAGCCCCTGTGCACTGTACACCACCCATTCCGTAGTGCAATGGGTCCAGGAAAACTGTCACTTACTTACTCTTGATGGAGCCACTGTGTGTTTATGTGGGTTACTGGTCATGTCAGTCTGTCAGGAAACTAGACTGCTGATCTTGCTGCCCAGGCTGCAGACCTTGTACCATAGCCCATTAGTTCTTATATTCCCTCCGGTCTCTGTGTTGCTGTCTGTCAGGCGATGGTGTCATTTTGGTATCGCCACTGGTCCTCCCAACTTTTAATTGTCCGCCATTTCCTGGTGGAAT
The DNA here is from genome assembly GCF_023864345.2 of Schistocerca serialis cubense. NCBI lineage: Eukaryota > Metazoa > Arthropoda > Insecta > Orthoptera > Acrididae > Schistocerca > Schistocerca serialis. Next base: position 430,062,369 of record NC_064642.1, read on the forward strand.
GTCTGTTTTAAAATTTTTATGTTTGGTTTTGCCATCTGAGTTACCAGCCATTTTAGTGAACGACGCACATGGTGTCGACTGCATTCTACTTTTTATCTGTCATTGCAATATGGTGCAGAATATTTTTTAGTTCGGGACCTCTGTTTCTCTATGGTGTATTTTAAGACCTATCTCCACGTACCTGTTTTTAGCTGTCTTCTTTTACATGGATAGAATTGACATGTAGTCATTTTTAACTCCTGTCTGTCTTTGTGTTCTATAGTTTTGACATATGCACGTATGACCCTAGTTGTTTTTGCACCCTAAAACAACACAAAACACTGTATTTGCCTTCGGGAGGATGACAGTTCAAACCTACATCTAGCCAGCCTGATTTGGGTTTTCCATGATTCCACTAAATCACTTAAGGGTTGAGAATGTCTTTAAAAGTTATAGATTGCATATAGTGTGCCTTTAAAAAAAAAAAAAAAAAAAAAAAAAAAATTAGTGACAATGTATTAGCGAGGAGGATCCATTTATTAATGTGCATGGAAAATTGTGTTAATGAATTGTTCTAAAACTGTGGTGGTTTCATATTTATTGCAGTGTTTGTGTTACCAATATCTGCAAAAGAAACAAATTAAGCATCTGTTAATATTACAAATGAAGGGTAATAACACACACAAGAAAAAATAAACACCCAAAGATGGAACCTTGTGATATACCACATGTAACAGGTTACCAGTTGGATGATGACTAATAACTTGGGACTCCAGCCTGTCAGTACCCATTGTTACCTGTTAAAGAGAGAAACACTGAATCACATTTCCTGCACCAATTTCTGATGGAATAAATATACTCTTAATTTTTCCATTAGCCTAAAGTAGTAGTTTTAGAACTAATTGAGGGTCAGTGTGATCACACTCTGAATCATGTTTGTTTTTTCATCTAGTGGTTTTCTAGGTATAATAATGTTGTTGTTGTTGTTGTTGTTAAGATGTATGACTGTAAAACCAGTTAAACTATCCTGGTCCACCTGTGTCCGTGTTTAAGGTCGCTAACGTACAGCTTGAGCTGTGGCACTCTATCTGGGTTAAGATGGTTCGAATCCTGGTGCTGAACATACATGTGGTATTACAAATAGTGCTTAATGGAGAATGTTGTCATTATTTGAAAAATTACATTTTTTTCTGTTAGTGCTCAAAATTTAGAAAGGTCTTGTAAAAACCTGAAGTCGGTATCTTTGAAACTCAACAATAAGCCTAGTTTTAATGAACTGCTGTTTGAAAATAAGTTTTTGCTTTTATCATACACATTAGGATTTCTTCTAATAGGAGGAGTTGAAATGTAAATATCAATTTTTTTCTCTCCCACTGTGTGTATTCCTCACCATGAAAAATCTCTACATGCAACTCAAGGAATTAGAGACTGCATAAATTAAAATAAATGCTGATTATTTTTACATTAATCCTGTTATTTTTTTATTAACCTCTGTCAGATTATTATGAGAAACTGTTAATTTGTCTTAGTCAGAATATATTTATTTCATGAAGAAAATCCCTTTGATACTAAAATATGTATGATTTTTGTTATATCATCACTTTAGTCTGTACAAGTAGTGTGGTGTTAATGGTAAATGGTTGATATATAACTATCATTACCTTGAAAATGTTGAGACAAGAGGGCAGAGTTATGACAAATATTATTATTATTATTATTATTTATTACATTGATCTTATGCATAAATAAATAATGACCATTAATGTCCATCATTGTAGAGTAAACATAATGAAGTCCTTGGAATTAGTTTTGTGAAGTAGAATAATAAACTGACCTAGGGTTAAGTATATCATTTTCAAGTTAAAATAACCTCTACTTCATGTCACCTATTCCATTTTTCTTTTTTTTTTTTTTTACAGTTGGCATTGTATGTATTGTCTTTCCTTGAACCACGTGATCTTCTAAGAGCCGCACAAACGTGTCGCAGTTGGCGGTTCTTAGCAGAAGACAATCTTCTGTGGCGGGAAAAATGCCGTGAAGCTGGTATAGAAGAAGTAAGAGAGTCTTTTAGCCGTCGGAAACCAAGATTAAATCCCGTTACTTCTCCGTGGAAGGTAATATGTCTTAAAGTTTGTGCTATCTTCATGGTCTCCAGCTGTTTACATTAATGTGATAACTACTTGAGAATACTCTATTACTATGAATTCCATGTATCTTTTGGTTTTCCCCCCATCTATTCTAATATTTAGCATGACTTCATGCTGTCCCTGTCTAGAGCAAGTCTCTTAACAAATATATGCTTGACATTACTGCCTTCACTAAAGTAAAATATATTCTAACTCTATTCTGCTGATAGACCAACTATCTGCTGAATCACAGTATTCCAAAGTAACTAATTATAGTGACCAGAAGGTGCAGTTATTTGTATCAAGGTATTGGACCCTTCTGGAATAATGTTCCCATTTTTTAATTCACACAATTTTATTGTTAAATAATAGTACATTGTTTAAAGCTATTCAAACTCGTGTGTTTGTTTTACAGTGTGTGTGTCAATTTTATGAAATACATTGTGATGCTTATTCACGAGGCAGAACTTCAGGTCAAGATACACAATGTGCATGAAAAGAATTAGGATTAACAGTGATCTGTGACAACAAAGATTAATCTTTGCAGAGTCAAATTAACTTTATGCTGTCACAGTTTGTTACTGCTTCCTTGCCCTTTCTTTAACCTTTTGAATATCTCAGCACAGAACTGTGACTTTCCCCTCTCATATTGCATGCACATTGTTCTACGCCGTTTTCTGCTATTGTTTTCCTCTTTCACACCCCTATCATAACTACAGTATCACAGAAATAACTATCATTAAATAATAGTACATTGTTTAAAGCTATTCAAACTCGTGTGTTTGTTTTACAGTGTGTGTGTCAATTTTATGAAATACATTGTGATGCTTATTCACGAGGCAGAACTTCAGGTCAAGATACACAATGTGCATGAAAAGAATTAGGATTAACAGTGATCTGTGACAACAAAGATTAATCTTTGCAGAGTCAAATTAACTTTATGCTGTCACAGTTTGTTACTGCTTCCTTGCCCTTTCTTTAACCTTTTGAATATCTCAGCACAGAACTGTGACTTTCCCCTCTCATATTGCATGCACATTGTTCTACGCCGTTTTCTGCTATTGTTTTCCTCTTTCACACCCCTATCATAACTACAGTATCACAGAAATAACTATCATTTCCAAGAACTGTTACTCTTTATCGTGCTACAGTTTTCATTGTTTGAGTAGTAAGTAACTAGGTGGTCACCTTTTGTTCAGCATATAGTTTTTTGTTAGTTACTCTTCTTACATGGTTAAGAACTTGATTTCACTTACTGCAACAATGTCGTAAATTTTGAAATTCTGAGTAATGCAAGTCAATGCTAGACATTTAATTTGGAGAAACAGATATTATTAGACTCTTCATGATCTTTTGTATTTTATTATGGAATAAGCAAAATTCTTAATGTAACATCTTTAAAGAGCACCCTCGGAAAATTATATCCACCACAGAAATTAAAAGGAAAGACCTGTCATTCAAGTATTAAGAAGACTGATATGTAGAAGGTGGATCACTTTGTGCTTTGCGTTTTGACTTTCGTCTAATTATGAAGTAATATAGAATACTGCACTTCCATCCTTATTGCACAGTGGCTGATTCACTATTGCAATGGTAGTCACGAAAAAAAACTGAATGGAATATTTGTGTTCTTCGTTAGGAAAAGTATGAAATTTTCCATATTCCATAAAGTGTAAATATAAAATAATTCTTTCAGATTTTGTATTGTCATTCTTGTGCAGATACTAATACAGGGTGTATATGCTCGAGAAAAAACCCAGGAATTTTTTCATCTGGGAGAAAACCGGGAAAAACGCTGTAATTTTTTTTAAATTCTGGGAATTTTTCATTGTTTCAGCCTTCAGCAAAATTTTTGTAGTTTTGTCTCGTAAGAACTGATAAACAGAAAAATTTGACAGTCTGTTGGATGAAGACTATGGAATACTTCACAACAATAAACTGCTGCCAATGATCGTGATGTCACAACTGTTTACATTTAGTTCGTTTGAGCATTTGCCCGCGGACTCAAGGGCATGCACAACTGAGTTGCATATGGGCAGTACCTTCTCCCACTTCTGCCTATTTCAAGTGTGGCTGTTAGCTGTATCAGCAGTAGCAACAAGTAGTCAGATTTTTTCTGGCGCACCCAAGCTGCCAGATTCGCACATGCACATAGCACTCTGGGTTGTAATGGGGAGGGGTTAGTCTCCACTTACACAGTGTTTATGTTTCTTGATTTTGTTGTTTCCTCTTCGTTTATACTTCTCACGTCAAATGAAAACAAAATGGACTTCTGTGGGTCCGAGCTATGAGGTGAATTAAAATACATTCACATAATTACATAACACTAGCATATGTTACTAGTTTCAGTTAACTGATTTTTATTTTATTTCTACCTTTTTGGCAGTCAAGCATTAATTGCCTTGCAGAACAGTGAAGTTATTTTTGTCAGTTTGCTAGGTAAATGTGTCTTTTATTAATCCTTTCCCAGAGGTAGTCAATTTAATAGAAATGAAATGTTTCCGTAATATTGGCTAGTTTCAACTGCTCACTGAATTTCAAGTGCACATTTTCATCTTCAGGCACATATGGCATTATGCCATAATAAAGAACCAAACACAAGATAATACAGTACTGGTACACCAAGAAAATTTGCATCCCAAAAATCGCACCAAAAAGCTTAATATTAAGTTGGGGCCTACTTCGTTGTGAATCTGGACATATGAATGTGCACGTTAAGCTGAAGTATGCATTTTAACGTGGATTACGAAATTCTGATCCTCTCAGAGTATCCTATTTATTTTAGGACATCATGTAAGATCTCTAAATACTATATATGTACGAGCATACGGGCTTCCTGCATCATTGTAGCCACCCACGCACAGTAAAGTCTGTTTTCTGGCAATCTCTGACAACTGCTGATACAAAGCTATTTCTAACAGGTTATGGGAAAGTATTGCGAATGGTGCTTTGAAAAGCGTTAGTTTCAAAGTAAACTTCGCCTTTATGCAAGATGAATTATGTTATGTGTGTGAATGTGCAATGAATTTCTTAAATTAGAGCATTTGACTCTCATTTAAAGCTTAACACATTGATGAGTAACTACTTACAAGAATTTTGAGCACAGAAGACCAAATATTAATGTCTTTATTTAAAATTTTACGGGCACATTTCTGTGATGTATTGTGAAGAGTAATACACCCAAAAAAGACAGTAATATATGTGAAAGCTTAGCTTTTCTTGTAGCTACACTACGTACATTAATTTCAACCATTAACTTTTCCTATTTGTGTGTTCACACTACTTAAGTGATGTTGCTATTGGCTGGCTACATAAAGTTTCCTATGCTCTAAATATCTGCTGTCATTGGCTGGCAAGATCCCATGACATAAGCTATGATGGGTTTACAAAAGCACTTTTCAATCTAGATTTCAGTGCTTCCAAAACTAACCTGCTGTGTTTAGTGGAATTCGAATCTATATTTTCGTAATACGAATACAAAAATATGCAGCGTAAATGTTGCTGCACGTCACAGATGTTTCCAGATTTATTTATTTTTTTCTTCGGAGTTTCTTCGTTCTCTGAAGTTCCATGCTGGGGGATTGATATTTTTACAGTTCCGAGGGAAAGTATACTGCAACTAATCATGGAAAAAGTGTATTTTTCACCTTGGGAAAAGTGTATTTTCATGTGGGGAGAAAGTGCTTTTTTAATCAGGAAATCTGGGAAAAATCCGGGAATTTTTTTTCCTTGTACACCTATACACCCTGTAATAGGAAAAACATTAACCATTGTTACAACTATCACATTGTTTCATAAGAAGACACTACGATGGATGACATGATATGATTGCTCCAATCAGTATAATGTTGAAACATACAAACAGAAAATTCTTGACGTGATTTGAAGAGGACTTCCTATTTCCTGCTGTAATTTCACAGCTAGTATTAATATTGAAATTTAAATTTGTAGGATTTGCATTGCATAACAAGACATTGATATTATGTTGTGTATAACAGTTACCATTCCTTCATTTCCCAAGAATATTAGTTTTGTGACCAGAAATGTGAGAAAATAATGCCTTTGTGTAATGTATTTTGATTAAAAAGTAATGTAATTTTGTGCTTATATTGCAGGCAGCTTTCATGCGCCAGCATACGATAGAAATGAATTGGAGGGTAAAACCAATTCGACCACCAAAAGTCCTCAAAGGCCATGATGACCATGTAATAACATGCCTGCAATTCTCAGGGAATCGGATAGTAAGTGGGTCAGATGACAATACGTTAAAAGTGTGGTCAGCAACCACAGGAAAGGTGAGTTATCATTGAATTGTGCCCCAGTATTTCACAGTAAAATAGTATCCATTTTCCTTCTTGATATTGTCCTTTTAGGTCTGTAACCATACTTCATGCAAAAATATTAGTAATGCCAAATAATTGTGCTGTTCTGTACAGTTTTTTAATTGTTTGTTTGTTTGTTCGTGTGTGTGTGTGTGTGTGTGTGTGTGTGTGTTTAAATGAGCAATGGTAAATTAATTCTTGTGCATACACAAATTATGCTAATTCTGTGTGGGTGGATGGTGTATCCCTCCCTCCCTCCTACCCTCCCCTCCCCTCCCCCTCCCTCCTCCCCTCCCTCCCTCCTCCCCTCCCTCCCTCCTCCCCTCCCTCCCTCCTCCCCTCCCTCCCTCCTCCCCTCCCTCCCTCCTCCCCTCCCTCCCTCCTCCCCTCCCTCCCTCCTCCCCTCCCTCCCTCCTCCCCTCCCTCCCTCCTCCCCTCCCTCCCTCCTCCCCTCCCTCCCTCCTCCCCTCCCTCCCTCCTCCCCTCCCTCCCTCCTCCCCTCCCTCCCTCCTCCCCTCCCTCCCTCCTCCCCTCCCTCCCTCCTCCCCTCCCTCCCTCCACCCCTCCCTCCCTCCACCCCTCCCTCCCTCCACCCCTCCCTCCCTCCACCCCTCCCTCCCTCCACCCCTCCCTCCCTCCACCCCTCCCTCCCTCCACCCCTCCCTCCCTCCACCCCTCCCTCCCTCCACCCCTCCCTCCCTCCACCCCTCCCTCCCTCCACCCCTCCCTCCCTCCACCCCTCCCTCCCTCCCTCCACCCCTCCCTCCCTCCCTCCACCCCTCCCTCCCTCCCTCCACCCCTCCCCTCCCTCCGCCCCTCCCCTCCCTCCGCCCCTCCCCTCCCTCCACCCCTCCTCTTCCTCCCCTCCCCCAAAGCCCACACCTCTTCTGCGGATATGTGTGTGGTGCACAAGGGATACCAAGCTATTGCAGCCTTCTTCTCTCCCGGACTGTACTCTCTTCCCCTCCTTTATGACAACCCAGCTACTGCCATGGTTATGCTTTTCCATTGTCATTTTTGTCTCTGTATCCCCCCCCCCCATTGTATTTGACCTCCCTTTCCAAATTGCAATTTGAGGAAGAGCTCCCTCCGTAGTGTCTGCAGTGCGAGTCTGTCTCTCTCCCCCCCTCTCTCTCCCCCCCTCTCTCCCCCCCCCTCTCTCTCCCCCCCTCTCTCTCCCCCCTCTCTCTCCCCCCCTCTCTCTCCCCCCTCTCTCCCCCCCTCTCTCCCCCCCCTCTCTCCCCCCCTCTCTCCCCCCTCTCCCTCCTCCCCCCTCTCCCTCCTCCCCCCTCTCCCTCCTCCCCCCTCTCTCTCCTCCCCCCTCTCTCTCCTCCCCCCTCTCTCTCCTCCCCCCTCTCTCTCCTCCCCCCTCTCTCTCCTCCCCCCTCTCTCTCCTCCCCCCTCTCTCTCCTCCCCCCTCTCTCTCCTCCCCCCTCTCTCTCCTCCCCACTCTCTCTCCTCCCCACTCTCTCTCCTCCCCACTCTCTCTCCTCCCCACTCTCTCTCCTCCCCACTCTCTCTCCTCCCCACTCTCTCTCCTCCCCACTCTCTCTCCTCCCCACTCTCTCTCCTCCCCACTCTCTCTCCTCCCCACTCTCTCTCCTCCCCACTCTCTCTCCTCCCCACTCTCTCTCCTCCCCACTCTCTCTCCTCCCCACTCTCTCTCCTCCCCACTCTCTCTCCTCCCCACTCTCTCTCCTCCCCACTCTCTCTCCTCCCCACTCTCTCTCCTCCCCCCTCTCTCTCCTCCCCCCTCTCTCTCTCCTCCCCCCTCTCTCTCTCCTCCCCACTCTCTCTCTCCTCCCCACTCTCTCTCTCCTCCCCACTCTCTCTCTCCTCCCCACTCTCTCTCTCCTCCCCACTCTCTCTCTCCTCCCCACTCTCTCTCTCCTCCCCACTCTCTCTCTCCTCCCCACTCTCTCTCTCCTCCCCACTCTCTCTCTCCTCCCCCCTCTCTCTCTCCTCCCCACTCTCTCTCTCCTCCCCCCTCTCTCTCTCCTCCCCCCTCTCTCTCTCCTCCCCCCTCTCTCTCTCCTCCCCCCTCTCTCTCTCCTCCCCCCTCTCTCTCTCCTCCCCCCTCTCTCTCCTCCCCCCCTCTCTCTCCTCCCCCCCTCTCTCTCCTCCCCCCCTCTCTCTCCTCCCCCCCTCTCTCTCCTCCCCCCCCTCTCTCTCCTCCCCCCCTCTCTCTCCTCCCCCCCTCTCTCTCCTCCCCCCTCTCTCTCCTCCCCCCCTCTCTCTCCTCCCCCCCTCTCTCTCCTCCCCCCCTCTCTCTCCTCCCCCCCTCTCTCTCCTCCCCCCCTCTCTCTCCTCCCCCCCTCTCTCTCCTCCCCCCCTCTCTCTCCTCCCCCCCTCTCTCTCCCCCCTCTCTCTCCCCCCATCTCACTCCCCCCCTCCTCTCTCTCTCTCTCCCCCTCTCCACCCCATCTTTCCACCCCCCTCTCTCCCCCCACTCTGGCCTCTCTCCTACCCCCTCTCCCACACATCCAGCCTGCTAGGTCACCAGCACATGTAGACAGTCTGTGTGCTGGGGCTGTTATTTACCCATTCATCTGAGCCACCAGAGACAACACACAAATCATCCTTCTGGTGCCTGACCTGTCACAAACTTGGTTATTCCAAGGTGTGGGTGTTCATCTTTTTGGGGCATTTGTACTCCCAACAATGACCGCTCTGTCAGGTACCCCTTACTGCACCTGGGTGGCACCCACAGTGTGAGCTGTTGATTGGAATGGGTGGTACCAGGGCAGACACACTACACACAAAACATGCCAAGCTCCTTATTTCTGGCCACTCTTCCGTGGCTGTCTATTCAGATAGGACGGTTTTCTCAGCATCTCTACTTTTGCTTCCTTGGCCTTCCCCTCCATGACCACCACTTGGAAGGAGGGCCAAGCCCTGTGGCTAAGGATGAAACCCTTACCACATTACTTGGTTTTCTGCTATCAAACTGCTCATATTTGTAGAATGTATGGAAGATAAGTTTGGTGAAGTTCACCTAGTAAGATGCGATCTGGTTTCCAACTGATTAAAACTTCTATTGCCAGTCAACTGGTTTCCCTTCGTGCTGGCAAGCACTTAGAAGACGTCCTATTGATCACTTCTCACCAGTCCTTAAACATAACCTAGGACATTATCTTCCACAGGGACCTTCTTTACAGTCTGGCGAGGAACTCAGTAATAATCTGGCATGGCGCAGCTTTAATTTCATCTGGTGAGTCCAGAGACGTCCTGAGGAGAGTCGCATTGATACCGGCACTTTCATTCTGGTTTTTGAGGAGGTATCATTTCAGAAAGAGTCGAAGTTATGGTTTACCATTGTAATGGGAAGCCCTGTATCCCATCTTTTGTGAGGTGAATCCTATTTGCAGCAACTGTGGCTATCAAGTCCATGTGGGGAGTCCTTGCACCACCTCAACCTAGTACATGAACTGTTCCAGTCTACATTTTCCTCACTCGCTAGATTGCCTGATACAAGATTAAGGAATTCAAAACTCTTGACGTCTATCCTACTCTGAGGCCTGCCGGTAACTTAACAATCTCCACCTGGTGTCTTTAACATTTGCCTTCGCTTCTGTTGCGTCCTTTCCTCCTCCCCAGCAGTTCCTGTTCCTTCCCCTCACAGAACTGCTCCTTCTCGTTGGCTGGAGAAGAAAAGCTCTTCTCTGGCACCCAGTGGAGGTGGGGCTCCCTCTATGAACTCCATCCCTGGCGTCTTCACAAGAAGCAGACTGTCGCTTTGAGTCGGATGCAGAACCCATGCTGTGTGGGCCTCAAGGCCACTCATTGTCTTTCAGATTATGATACTGCTGCAACTTGGTCTTTTCCTGATGACACTTCCTCTTGCAGTCTGAAGGAGAAGAAAAAGTTGCACAAGTCTCAGGACGTGGCACCCACAACATCCCAGGGGGTGTCAGACCCTCCTTCTTAATCAGGGTCCAATTTTACATTCATGGATGTCATTCCATCCTTACTGCAGACAGACACTGGCTTTGCACGATGACCAACTGTGGCCCATTCAACATCCATCCAGCCTCTTCTACTATTCTCTTCCAGTGGAACTGTAATAGTCAGTAGCATCACCTTTTGGAATTGCAGTCTCTTGTTTCTCTCTACTCTGTAACTTGTGTTGTACTGCAGGAATCTCATTTGTGGATATTCATTTGCCAAGCCTTCTGCTGGAACTGGGTCGGCCCATTGCGAGCCTCTGGTGAAATTGTTGCACATGGAAATTGTTACTTCCATTGTTACTCTGCATACTGCACTAGAAGTGGTTGTTCAAATCGATTTAGACTATGCAATAATGGTATTCAATCTTTATCTCCCCCCAGACTGGCCTCCTATGCTTTCTGCTGTTCTTGCCCTCTAACTGCTCCCTCACCTCTTTCTTCATCTTGGAGGTTTTAATGCCCATAACCCGCTGTAGGGTTGTACTGTGACCACTGGCTGGGGCAGGATTGTTGAAGACCATCTCAGGCATTGCTCTTTCTGTTGCAGCCCTGGATTCCTCCCCTCCATTCTGTTGGGAGTTCATGATGATAGCGATCATTTACCAATTGTCTTACCTTTTCTGCAGCATCAGTCACCTCGATGCTCTCCCAGATGGGCCTTTACTAATGCTGATTGGGATGCCTTTTTCTTGGCTGCCATCCCACCCGCTCCACTGCATGACAGCATTGATGAGTTCATACAGAGTTTGACCGATGCCATACTTTCAACAGCTGCTTCAACAATTCCTTCTTCCTAGGGTTTTCCCTGGAGAAGACTGCCTGGGTGGACCCTCAAAATCACCGAGGCTATGAAAGACTGCCTTCGTGCCCTCCAACTCTGCATACGGCATCCGTCTCTCGACTGCTTCCAGGATTTAGACGGATTTGTGCCCGAGCCTGTTTTTTTTCTTAAATTCCAGAAACATATTAGTTGGGAACTATTTGCTGCTGCCATAGGGCCACATACTCCCTTTTTTTTTTTGCAGTTATGGGCAAAGATCTGGCGCATTTTATGCCCTCATCCTCTTAGAGGTGTGTCAGGAGGTTCCTTGAATGGTGTTGCCCTCGCTATCAGCCTAGACCATATTGCTGACCATTTTGCCAGGCCTAAGTGTTGGTCTTTTATCTGCTTGCATTCCATCTTCTCAACCATTTGGAATGATTTCCTTTATCTTTCATTCCCCACCACCTGGAGCCATATAACACAACATTTAGTGAGTGGAAATTCATCTGCGCCTTTGCTCTGTGTCCCGACATGGCTCCTGGACAGGATTGGGTGCACAGCCAAATGCTTCAATACTTATCAGTGGCTGTTGTTGTTGTGGTCTTCAGTCCAGAGACTGGTTTGATGCAGCGCTCCATGCTACTCTATCCTGTGCAAGCTCCTTCATCTCCCAGTACCTACTGCAACCTACATCCTTCTGGATCTGTTTGGTATATTCATCTCTTGGTCTCCCTCTTCGATTTTTACCCTACATGCTGCCCTCCAATACCAAATTGGTGATCCTTTGATGCCTCAGAATATGCCCTACCGACCGATCCCCTCTTCTAGTCAAGTTGTGCCACAAATTTCTCTTCTCTCCAATTCTATTCAATACCTCCTCATTATTTCACCATACAGTAAAGCTGCATGCCCTCGGGAAAAATTACGGCTGTAGTTTCCTCTTGCTTTCAGCCGTTCGCAGTACCAGCACAGCAAGGCCATCATCCTCTCCCAGCTCTGAATTGGCCATACTTGGCTGACTCATGGTCATCTCCTCTGTTGTAGGGACTGCCCCACTGCTATTGTAGTGCCTGTTTCACAGTAATCCACATTTTGCTGGGCTGCCCTAATCTATCCGCCGTGTGACAGACACTTTATTCTTCCCGACTTGCTTCCCCTGGTGCTAACCTACGATATCTCAGTGGCTGACTTGGCTTTATGCTTTTTCATGAATTGGATTTTTACCATTCTCTCTAAGGGAGGGCACCTCAGTCTTGTTGGCCAATTGAGGTGTAGGCAGGAATCTGTTAGCTCCTCAGCCCAAAATGGGCATCGGTTGTCTGGGCTTGGTGGTCTGTCCCAGCCCTCGCCTTGCCCACTCTCTTGCTCATCTTCTCCCTTCTCTTTTGTTCTGTTCAGTTTAGTATTCTACCTCTGTTTTCCTGTGCTTCTCTTGTCTTGTCCTTGTTGCTTGTCATTTCTGGGTATTGTTGGGGTGTGTGTGTGGTAAGTGGTGGGGTTATGTCCCCATCACACTTTCTGCCTTTGGGTGCCTCTAGCTGCTCAATGGATGCTCACCCATATTTCTTTCTCCCTCCCCCATTTCTCTTCTTCATTGTTCCTTTTTCTAGACTATGTTGATCTTCGGTAGACTTTGGCATTTTCTTTCCTTGGGTTTTGTGCACTAAGCCCTTCTATGTTGTTAGTCTTGTTGACTTATCTGTTGCAGATAAGAGCAACTGGTGACATTGTTTGGTGCCTTTAAGCATTCAACCCACCCATCTCTCTCTCTCTCTCTCTCTCTCTCTCTCTCTCTCTCTCTCTCTCCCTCCCTCCCTCCCTCCCTCCCTCTACCTCTCCTTTCATCACATCACATCTCCATCCTATAATTTCCTCATCTCCTTTTGCCATATAACAGTCTACTACCCTGCAATATGCTGCTCTCCTTTCACCCATCCCACACTCTATTCCTCTCCTTTCTCCTCTACCTACCTTCCTTGGGGCTCATCCCTCTTCTGTTACCTCCTGGAGTCTGCTTTCGCCACTTGCTATGGCAGCTTAACTTCACGCTACCAGCAACCTTTCCAGTGGGTGTGAACCCTTCACCACCTTGGCTCCGTGAAGCGGCCCATGTCAACGTTGTCCTTCATTTGGTTCCAGAGGACACTACTCCAGCCTTGGTATATCGCTTTCAGTGTCATGACCTTCGCATGGAACTTTGCAATAGTACCTTTGTGTACGCTGATGGCTCTTGGACTGACTGTGGGGTTGGGTGTGCCTTCATCATTGGCACCTGTGTCTTTTGATATTAGCTTCTGGCACATTTCTCAGTATTTACTGCCGAGCTCTTCGCCTTGTATCAGGCGACACAGCCTTTCCAATTGTGTCCTCTGCTCAGACTCACTCATTGCCCTCAAGACTATGTACGCTGTACACTGCTCATCCCTTAGTGCAGTGGGTCCAGGAAAATTCACTTACTCACTCTTGGTGGAGCCAATGAAATGTTTCTGTGGGTCCCTGGTCATGTCGGTTTGCCAGGAAATGAGGCTGCTGATGCTGCTGCCATGGCTGCAGTCCTCGTACCTCAACCAATGAGTACCTGTATTCCGTCCAATGATCTGTGTGTTGCCATCTTTCAGGAGGTGGTGTCCCTTTGGCATCACCAATGGTCCTCCCTTCATGAGAATAAGCTTTGTCTTATTAAGCCTCTCCCGGTGCCTTGGGTGACAACCTCTCAGCCCTCCCGCCGGGAGGAGATTATTTTAACTCGGCTGCATATTGGGCAGTGCCTTTTTAGCTGTCGTCATTTGCTCAGTGGCACTACCCTGCCGCTTCGTACGCATTGTGCCCAAATTTTAACTGTCTGCCGCTTCCTGCTGGAATGCCCTTTTTTAACAATTTACATTCTAGCTTGGGTTTGCCGTCTGATTTATCAGCTGTTTTATCGAATGACGCACGGGCTGTCTACCGCATTTTACTTTTTATTAACCGAAGCACTATGGCAAAGGCCATTAAATCTATAGTTTTGGACCTCCATTTTTGTATGGCGTTTTTATGCATTTATTTATAGTCCGTTTTCCACGTGCCTGTTTTTAGATGTCTCCTATTCTGTCCATTGGGACTGACATATAGTTGTTTCCCTCCTCTCTGTATTCGTGTTCTATAGTTTTGACTTGGGCATGTATGACCCAGTTGTTTTTTGTGTCCTAAAACAAACTAACTACCTTCCTCACTCCCCCCTCTACCCCACAGGTATACAGTAATGCTCTACCCCCCCCCCCCCCCCCCCCTCCTCTCTCTCTCTCTCTCTCTCTCTCTCTCTCTCTCTCTCTCTCTCTCTCTCTCACACTCTGTGTGTGTGTGTGTGTGTGTGTGTGTGTGTGTGTGTGTGTGTGTGTACACACACACACACACACACACACACACACACACACACACACACACACACACAATACACAAGGCCACTACCACCAGCAGTTCTGACCGAAATAAGATTGTCATGTAAATAGCAATCTGTCGTGGGGCTGGAAAGGAGGAAGGATAGCAGTGTACATGTTGTGGAAGAGAGTAATGCTGTCTCATGAGATGTGCAGGGACTGGATCGTGGCCTGGAGAGACTGCCTGGTGCAGTGTGAAGAGGTGGAGTGTGTGGGGAGAAGAGGAGAGTGAAAAAGGAGAGGAGCAGGGAAGGGAAGGGACAGGCGACTGCATTAGCAGATGATAGCACACAGTGTGGGCATGGGACATGAAAAGAGAGGACACGATAGGATAGAGGCACCAGGGGCCGGAAAGTGTTGTGTGGAAGTTACAGGGACAGTACGTTATCATAGGTTGAGACCGGGATAATTTTGGGAGTGGAGAATATGTTATAAGAATAACTCCATTTGCACATATCTGTAAAGCTGGTGGTGGAGGGGATAATATAGATGGCCAGAGTAATGAGGCAGACATTGAAATCAAGCATGTAATGTTTAGTTGCATGTTGTGGCACATGGTGGTTCACTTTGCTCTTGGCCACAGTTTGGTGATGGTCTTTCATCCTGGTGGACTGCTGGTTATTAGTCATACCAATATAAAAAAAATCACTGTGCTTTGATTGTAGCAGAGCTGGTATACGACATTGGTGCTTTCACAGGTGCCTCGCCCTTTGATGGGGTAAGATAAGCCTGTGACAGTGCTGGAATAGGAAGTGCGTGTTGAATGGATTGGCCACTTCTCAGAACTGGGTCTTCCACAGGGATATGGCAAGGGGTTGGGATTGCAAGTAGCATAGGAGTGGAGTAGCATGTTGTGGCAGTGGGGTGGGCGACAGAATACACTGTAGGAGGGGTGGGAAGGAATTTTGGTAGGATGTCCCTCATTGGAGGACATGATGAAGGATGTGTTTCAGTTGTTCCAGTCCTGGGTGGTTTTGGATGATGAATGGGCACTCTCTCATAGCTGTGCACGAACATTCCTCATACCCAGGGTCTTGCCACAATTAAACACTACCTTTCCCAGGTCCTTCAGACTCCAAACCCCCTATGTTATTACTCCTACATCTAACTTTATCCTGAGACACAACCATTCCTCCTCTGAAGAGGAAGTATTCTAACAAATCTCTGGCACAGCTGAAGGCACCTGCATGGAACCCTCCCTCCTAACCTGTTTATGAACCATCTAGAGGAAACACTCCTAACCTCCCAAATTTCCAAACTGTTAGTCTGCTTCAGCTTCATTGATATCTTCATGGTCTAGACTCAGGTTCGAGACACACTATCCTCATTCCTTCACACCAACACCTTCTCTCCCATTCCCTTCTCCTGGCCCCACTCAACCCATCAGTAGTTACTTATATAAGAAACTTGCGTGAGATAGATTTGTATGCTGAGCTGTATCAATGCAATCATCGGGCTAAAGACCACTCAAACAAGATTGTTAAGGCACAAAGTTATTCTGGTTTGCCATAGAGGTTCACTGTGGTTTTGTGTAATTTATTTATTTATTTTTATCTTGGCATGTTATATTATGCTACATAGAGTTGCTCTATTTTAAACCTGGAAGATACTGAAAATAGTTGTACTGAGTGGACCTTCAGGAAAGTGGGAAGTTGTGGCTTTGAAATCAATGGGGATTGATAGTGGAGTGCAATCACCATTTTCCTTTATGATGAAAAGAAATGTTTTGTAACTTAAGAATGAATCACAGTAATTTTTGTGTGTATATCTACCAGTCAGATGAACTTTCAGCATACTTGTAGGCTTTTTGTCTCTCAAAAGGGAGTTTCTTTGACAACATTTGAGTTTACCATTTTTTAATGCAAATATATTTCAAAAATTCAACTCTTCATTTATGTACACACATTATGAAGTTATTTGCTGCAGGAATTTGGTGTCCAAGACTGTAACTGTGCCAAAAAAATTATTGAAGTTTAAAGATTTCATCAGCCAGTTTAAGGTTATAAATCTCTCTTTCTGTTGCAGTGCCTGCGTACCCTTGTGGGCCACACAGGAGGAGTGTGGTCTTCACAAATGTCGGGTACTACAATAATTAGTGGAAGCACTGATCGGACATTGAAAGTGTGGAATGCCGAGACTGGTCAGTGCATTCATACACTTTATGGGCACACATCTACTGTGCGGTGTATGCATTTACATGGAAAAAAGTGAGTAGTTTCTTAAGTGTGTTTCCACAGGTTGACAGTTCGCAAAACATAATCACAAAAAGTGATTCCAGAAACTGCAGTTATATTAGCATTTATTTCTTTCCTCCTCTCCTTAAAGAATTAAACAAACAAATAAACTGCAAACTAATGGTTGTAAAATGAGCAGGCCAGTGGAATAAAAAAGGATTTGATCTTATATATAATCATTGCTACACTTTACACACCAGTGCCACATTCCTTTTGTGTTACTTTGCGAACTCTCCCACCCAGCTATCTGCTGTCTTTCCCTCCACCCCTCACGTACCCCACTCCAACACCTTTTTTCCTCTCACCAACACCACCCTAGACAGGTCCTCATTCCAATGGAGCTGTAGCACAAATATAATACACAGAAGCACGAAAGAATCTGGTGTAGGCATGCATATTATATACAGATGTAGCACAAATATAATACACAGAAGCACGAAAGAATCTGGTGTAGGCATGCGTATTATATACAGAGATATGTAAACAGGCAGAGAACAGCGCTGTGCGGTCAGCAATGCCTATATAAGACAACAATTGTCTGGCACAGCTGTTAGACCAGTTACTGCTGCTATTACTGCTGCTACAGTGGCAGGTTACCAAGATGTGAGCAAATTTGAATGTGGTGATACAGTCGGCACGAGCAGTGAGACACAGCATCTCCATGGTATTGATGAGGTGGGGCTTTTCCTGTACGACCATTTCAAGAGTGTGCTGTGAATATCAGAAATCCAGTAAAACATCAGATCTCTGACATCGCTGCAGCTGGAAAAAGATCCTGCAAGAACAGGACCGACAACGACTGCCAAGAACTGTTCAGTGTGACAGAAGTGCAACCCTTCCACAAATTGCTGCAGATTTCAATGCTGGGCCATCTATAAGTGTCAGC